>NC_047016.1:13715827-14382917 GCF_902652985.1 Pecten maximus
GAAACAGACCCACTCCGTCAGCTGAGTGACAGATACTGTATCTAACACTATGTACAAGCCACACTGACCCACTCCATCAGCTGAGTGACAGAGACTATCTAACACTATGTACAAGCCACACAGACCCACTCCGTCAGCTGAGTGACAGAGACTGTATCTAACACTATGTACAAGCCACACAGACCCACTCCATCAGCTGAGTGACAGAGACTATCTAACACTATGTACAAGCCACACAGACCCACTCCATCAGCTGAGTGACAGAGACCGTATCTAACACTATGTACAAGCCACACAGACCCACTCCATCAGCTGAGTGACAGAGACTGTATCTAACACTATGTACAAGCCACACAGACCCACTCCGTCAGCTGAGTGACAGAGACTGTATCTAACACTATGTACAAGCCACACTGACCCACTCCATCAGCTGAGTGACAGAGACTATCTAACACTATGTACAAGCCACACTGACCCACTCCATCAGCTGAGTGACAGAGACTATCTAACACTATGTACAAGCCACACAGACCCACTCCGTCAGCTGAGTGACAGAGACTGTATCTAACACTATGTACAAGCCACACAGACCCACTCCATCAGCTGAGTGACAGAGACTGTATCTAACACTATGTACAAGCCACACAGACCCACTCCGTCAGCTGAGTGACAGAGACTATCTAACACTATGTACAAGCCACACAGACCCACTCCATCAGCTGAGTGACAGAGACTATCTAACACTATGTACAAGCCACACAGACCCACTCCGTCAGCTGAGTGACAGAGACTGTATCTAACACTATGTACAAGCCACACAGACCCACTCCGTCAGCTGAGTGACAGAGACTATCTAACACTATGTACAAGCCACACAGACCCACTCCATCAGCTGAGTGACAGAGACCGTATCTAACACTATGTACAAGCCACACAGACCCACTCCATCAGCTGAGTGACAGAGACCGTATCTAACACTATGTACAAGCCACACAGACCCACTCCGTCAGCTGAGTGACAGAGACTGTATCTAACACTATGTACAAGCCACACAGACCCACTCCGTCAGCTGAGTGACAGAGACCGTATCTAACACTATGTACAAGCCACACAGACCCACTCCGTCAGCTGAGTGACAGAGACTGTATCTAACACTATGTACAAGCCACACAGACCCACTCCGTCAGCTGAGTGACAGATACTGTATCTAACACTATGTACAAGCCACACAGACCCACTCCGTCAGCTGAGTTACAGAGACTGTATCTAACACTATGTACAAGCCACACTGACCCACTCCATCAGCTGAGTGACAGAGACTATCTAACACTATGTACAAGCCACACTGACCCATTCAATCAGCTGAGTGATAGAGACTATCTAACACTATGTACAAGCCACACAGACCCACTCCGTCAACTGAGTGACAGAGACTGTATCTAACACTATGTACAAGCCACACAGACCCACTCCATCAGCTGAGTGACAGAGACCGTATATAACACTATATACAAGCCACACAGACCCACTCCGTCAGCTGAGTGACAGAGACCGTATATATAGAGAATACATGGTCAGTGTCTTAAAATATAAGCTGTATTTTGGCGAGGGTAAAGAAAGACAAAAGTGTATCTAACACTATGTACAAGCCACACAGACCCACTCCGTCAGCTGAGTGACAGAGACTATCTAACACTATGTACAAGCCACACAGACCCACTCCATCAGCTGAGTGACAGAGACTATCTAACACTATGTACAAGTCACACAGACCCACTCCATCAGCTGAGTGACAGAGACTATCTAACACTATGTACAAGCCACACAGACCCACTCCGTCAGCTGAGTGACAGAGACTGTATCTAACACTATGTACAAGCCACACAGACCCACTCCGTCAGCTGAGTGACAGAGACTGTATCTAACACTATGTACAAGCCACACAGACCCACTCCATCAGCTGAGTGACAGAGACTGTATCTAACACTATGTACAAGCCACACAGACCCACTCCATCAGCTGAGTGACAGAGACTATCTAACACTATGTACAAGCCACACAGACCCACTCCGTCAGCTGAGTGACAGAGACTGTATCTAACACTATGTACAAGCCACACAGACCCACTCCATCAGCTGAGTGACAGATACTGTATCTAACACTATGTACAAGCCACACAGACCCACTCCATCAGCTGAGTGACAGAGACCGTATCTAACACTATGTACAAGCCACACAGACCCACTCCGTCAGCTGAGTGACAGAGACCGTATCTAACACTATGTACAAGCCACACAGACCCGTTCCTTTAACACAATACGATTAACCTTGTGGAACTCCTGGTCGTATTGTTGTTGTGTTAAGTATATCTCCGTGTAAATATGTTCATTTTGCCATCCTTTAATCGATTTTGAGTTAGAATTTTGTTTTCGTTCAAATATGAATAATCTCGTCCTTCCTATGTATAAAACAATTAGAAATCAAACAAAACAGAAATGAAGCAAAGTCAAAAATACACTGCTGATTTATAGAGGCATAGCCAGATACTACCGGTAACCACAAAAAGACATTTTCAATTGCCTTATTTTAAAACGGCCCGGATTGTTCCGGTTGTTAACAAGATGTCGGTGATGTCGGGACTTCCGTGTGAGGACTCCTTTTGATGTCGGAACGTCCGTGTGAGGACTCCTTTTGATGTCGGAACGTCCGTGTGAGGACTCCTTTTGATGTCGGGACTTCCGTGTGAGGACTCCTTTTGATGTCGGAACGTCCGTGTGAGGACTCCTTTTGATGTCGGGACTTCCGTGTGAGGACTCCTTTTGATGTCGGAACGTCCGTGTGAGGACTCCTTTTGATGTCGGAACGTCCGTGTGAGGACTCCTTTTGATGTCGGAACGTCCGTGTGAGGATTCCTTTTGATGTCGGAACTTCCGTGTGAGGATTCCTTTTGATGTCGGATGTGAAGATCTTTGATTACAAGGTCGGCACGGTTCTCTTGAAGTAGTTTCTGGATCTTGTATACCAGTGATACCAATGAATGTGCGTTTGAAGTTTTTTCCCTTTTTTCCCGGGATTATTTTGGCATTTAAAGCGAGATGCCTGTCGATTTATAGAGATGTCAACTTCCTTATGTTATAATGCAGCGACAAATTATTGGTAAATAACACAATCTTCATTAATTTCACTCTTTGTTTTATAATTCTAACTTGACATTACACATCTTTCTTTTAATCGCGATACAAGCGACACTTCCATTTCTAATTCTGTATCAAGAAATAACCCACACAAATATAACGAAACCCCAGACAATTCGACCTAATTAATTATCAATATACGTCAGACACGATCAATAATGGGTTACTCAGATAAACCCCGTAATACAAATGCTATACCATTCAAGAGGTTAACCGTGTGGTAAAAAAGATAAACACAGACTAAATAAATATATATTAAATAAATAAATAAATACCTTAACAGGGTTGTCGACCAGCTAATGAACAGACGGACAGTCTAGAGTAGCTGACGCCTGAGAGGGTATGTCATTGACAACAGGCAAAAGTACAACTTAACAAATACATCGACAGGTAAACGAAATCATATGATTCAAACAGAAACTCGGTCAAATAACATGTAGTCAAAAAAGGAACAATATATATATATTTACATCTCTCCCTTCTTCAGATTAGCGTAAAGCATTGGGGAAAGGCTCATTGGATTAATAGGCGCGGGAATCGGTAACATAATCATGACGTCGTCTCTTTGTGACGTTACCGGAACTAGACGGTGCCATTTTTAGACGACTGATCAACGCAATTTTTAGCGTTTTCTCCTATTACCCGATGATCTAATGTGTCAAGTGAGTGTTTTGTCAAAAACTAAAATGAAGATTGTGGAAATGAGCGTATATTTAGTTTCTCCACGAGCTAATTATAAAGCTAACAACAGATGGCTGAAGTGTACAGTTCTTATAAATAATCGACCATGCCACTACTAAACCTCAAAGCACAAGTTCCACTGTCTACAAACATGGCGATTGGCAGTTTTTTGATGTGACGCAAATAGTCAACAGTTCGATTTCAGTGGTGAAGTGTAAGTGGGCCTTTCGCTTTGACACATCATTCCAGATTAGTCCACTTTGTAACTTGTGTTAATTTAATTCTGCTGTATGTTACGTAATCGTTACTTTAAATACCTTCGCTACGTTACATAATCTCTTATACAGTTTTATGGTTACGAATGTCTAGTATCAATCCAGGATGTCACGGATGTCTAGTGTCACGGATGTCTAGTGTCACGGATGTCTAGTATCAATCCAGGATGTTACGGATATCAAGTATCAATCCAGGATGTTATGAATGTCTAGTATCAATCCAGGATGTCACGGATGTCTAGTATCAATCCATGATGTTACGGATGTCTAGTATCAATCCATGATGTTACGGATGTCTAGTATCAATCCATGATGTTACGGATGTCTAGTATCAATCCAGGATGTTACGGATGTCTAGTATCAATCCATGATGTTACGGATGTCTAGTATCAATCCATGATGTTACGGATGTCTAGTATCAATCCATGATGTTACGGATGTCTAGTATCAATCCATGATGTTACGGATGTCTAGTATCAATCCAGGATGTCACGGATGTCTAGTATCAATCCAGGATGTTACGGATGTCTAGTATCAATCCAGGATGTCACGGATGTCTAGTATCAATCCAGGATGTCACGGATGTCTAGTGTCAATCCAGGATGTCACGGATGTCTAGTGTCACGGATGTCTAGTGTCAATCCAGGATGTCACGGATGTCTAGTGTCACGGATGTCTAGTGTCACGGATGTCTAGTATCAATCCAGGATGTCACGGATGTCTAGTGTCACGGATGTCTAGTGTCACGGATGTCTAGTATCAATCCAGGATGTCACGGATGTCTAGTGTTACGGATGTCTGGTGTCAATCCATGATATCACGGATGTCTAGTGTCACGGATGTCTAGTGTCACGGATGTCTAGTATCAATCCAGGATGTCACGGATGTCTAGTGTTACGGATGTCTGGTGTCAATCCATGATATCACGGATGTCTAGTGTCACGGATGTCTAGTATCAATCCAGGATGTTACGGATGTCTAGTATCAATCCAGGATGTTACGGATGTCTAGTATCAATCCAGGATGTCACGGATGTCTAGTATCAATCCAGGATGTTACGGATGTCTAGTATCAATCCAGGATGTTACGGATGTCTAGTATCAATCCAGGATGTTACGGATGTCTGATGTCAATCCAGGATGTCACGGATGTCTAGTGTCACGGATGTCTAGTATCAATCCATGATATCACGGATGTCTAGTGTCACGGATGTCTAGTATCAATCCAGGATGTCACGGATGTCTAGTGTTACGGATGTCTGGTGTCAATCCATGATATCACGGATGTCTAGTTTCACGGATGTCTAGTGTCACGGATGTCTAGTATCAATCCAGGATGTTACGGATGTCTAGTATCAATCCAGGATGTCACGGATGTCTAGTATCAATCCAGGATGTCACGGATGTCTCGTGACTTTGAATCAGTGCTTCACTGGCTTTTGTGATTCGCTTGAAAAAAAGACACTTCTTGATTTGTTTCGACTTTCTGATGTTTGATTCCGTGATCGTAAGGGGCAAAGAAAATATTATTTATACAAAGAGAGACAACTCGTGGAGTATCAAGTCGGTGACATGTCGTCTAGGCTCGCCGTGTGGGCAACCGACTTTTCAAACCTTTTGGGCCATACAGATAATAGCGTTGTCAGTGGACACAAGACATACAGGAAAGACACAAAGAAGACAGAAAAGTAAATAAAATAGAACTAGTCTAGCTGAGCAATGAATCGTGAAAGATTAAGATAGCAAAGGTATAGTGGAGTTTCATTGAGCCTATAACTAACAGTATCATACCCGACAACCATATCTCGTCTACTGACAACCATCGCGTATGGCAAGCCAAGTTGTCATTTATTCGCGGAGCAGTCTTGATCCAGTGTTTTACCAAATTATACAAGATATCTTACATATTTTATAAGATATCTTATTTAATGTTTATGATAATATATAAGATATCCCATAAAAGATATCGGATATCATATCTTATAAACTTTTCTTTTAATAAAGAATGAGACTCTCGTGAGACAGGCAAAACCTAAAAGTTAAAATGTCTGCTCCCTCTGTAAGGAGGGTTTCTTTTCTTCGAGTTGCGAGTTGCGAGTTACAAAGTGCGAGTTGCAAAATGCGAGTTGCGAGTTGGAAAGTGTGAGTTGCGAGTTACAAAATGCGAGTTGTGAGTTGCAAAATGCGAGTTGCGAGTTGCAAAATGCGAGTTGCGAGTTACAAAATGCCATTATTTATCCCCCCCCCCCCCCCTTACATTTGCCAAGTGATCATTGTTCGCAAGAAATATAAACAAAGAATTCCATCATCAGATAGCACTGCAAATCATAAATTGGGTAGAAATATTTATATAAAAAAAAAAAAAAATTCGGAGCTAAAAACACAAAAAAACGGATGGTTGGTGTAAATTGTCACTAAAGACAGACAGATAGCTCAAGAGGTATATGACAAGGTTATGACATCCTAACCGATATAGGAGTGATCTTTGCGCTACAATTGGTTTGTCGCAAAACGTTACTATGGCTTTTCATGTTAATTTTTCACAGAAAAAAATACACCTATGTATGCTACTGACCGGGGTCTTCTGACATACTCGATTTATTCTCATATTTCTATAACGATGGAATTTAGTGTAGATTCTTCACCCTATTACTTCAGATCCAGTTTCTGTCAACCTGAAATTTTACAAATACATTAATTAAAGAAATTTCATAAAGGTGCGTAGTGGATTTTTGAAAATAAAACGCACAATACTTAACAGTAACAATTATGATGCAAATATCACCCTTTCATATAACAAAAAAATAAGTTTTTCATGGTGTCCTAGTTTGATATTATAACGTATACATTATCATTACTCGTACCTTGCCGTGGTATTTCCTGTTTGTATATCACCATTCTGCATATCAAAGCTAAATCTATATAAATTTTCCAAAAGAGTTCAATTCGAATGAAATATTTACAATACCCAGGTTTCAGTTGTATGAAGCCTGATGTATTTGTGAATTCATCCTTGAGTCTGCCTCGCCCACAGGTACTCGGGGTCAGGAACTTAAGTTATAATGAAATTGTCTAATTTTAATTTGTAACATCATTTTTGTCTGTTTATGCACCAATACAACATTGGAATCGATTATAAAGCGCTTTTAAAAACACCACCCGTTTCTGGTTGTTATAATATAGAGCTCTAATATAACAACCAGAAACGGGTGTTTTTTGAAAAAGCGCTTTATAATCGAGTCCAATGTTGTATTGGTGCATAAACATAAAACATAAAAATTAGACAATTTCATTATAACTTTAGTTCCTGACCCAAGTACCTCTGGCCTCGCCACACAATATCTTATTGACGATATAAATAATATTCCCTAATAATTGATACATCTTGAGTAATTTGTCTAAAGTAGCGAAGACTATACCTGTCGTTATGTTAGTGTGTCTGAATACATATATACATGTATCACAAAACTAACCTCATTTTGCAAATGAAGCTTAACGCACGATCACACGACACATCCGCCCATTGGAATTTTGCGTTAGAGTAGAGACACACACAATTTTCCCCCGTCCCAAAATTCTGTGGTTCTGTAGGTGCCCAGTCCGTGTAGTCAACTGGACTGTCAGTGTTCGGCCACACCCAATGTCCTTCCAGCTCTACATCAGTAGCGCTAATGTAGAAACATCCTAAATAAGTAAATAGTACATGGTAACTATCATCGCTCCCTTGTCATAGATATTGTATTGTACTATCGTTTAATATTCTAATATCATTTGTTGCGATTTTATAGCTAGTCAACTTGTTAATAATATATCATCACGTGTATGAATGTATCACATCTTATAAGATATATAAATTATCTGAAACAGAAATTAGATAACAAGATGTGCGTTAATCCGCAACTATGTCGAGGGGAAGGATGAAAAAGGGTTCCGAATTGTCCTAAAACTTAAATGAATATGATGATAAGGTATGCCAATTTAGATATATTATAATCCTAATCATCTCGGGACTAGTAAGGGATCTGATATAGAAATCACCAAATTGTAAGTCAATCTCTAAAATATATTGAATAGATTTACGGTACGGTATTAGATAATTGTTATAGAAATTTTTAAAACATATATTGGAGAAAAGACAATGCTAACAGATTTAAGTAATCATACTTTGATGATTTAAATTTAATTAATTTGATGTCATTAACTATATGAATTAATGAATGACAACAAAATAAGTTTAAATCACGTGTCAGATCAGAATACACTTATCTACGAGACTTGTCAATATTTACATGAAAATCACAATGTATCGACCTGGCTAAATGTATAAAATGTTTATCTTACATTGTTTATCCTTGGGCTGAGCGGACTGGATTTCAGATGTATCACTTATATTACATTAACAAGACTTGTATCCATATGTATTGTTTTAAACAGTAAAATAAGTAATCCGATTGATTATAATGTTACACCATACAATACGTACCTGATTCATGCCGTGTAAGTAGTTGTGTTTTTAAGAATTTATTTTCATCCTCATCTAAAACGTCCGCCAAGTACCCATGGAGTATATTACAATGGTACTGAAATAAATGTTAAGAACACGTGATGACGGTATTACAAAATAGTAATTCTCAATTCAATGGAATGATCTGTACATTCTGTATGTATTGAAAACCGATTACACTGTAATGTATTAATGCCAACTACAGGCTTATAGCCTGTGTGAGAGTATTTGTTTGATCGAGTTGATAAACTCATTCATTCGAAATAATTTCTGAAAAAAACACGAAACAATTCAGTCTTTATGTGTAAAATCATTTAGATATGATTCTCTACATATCTCGGTGTTAATCTATATCTTACACGTATCTCGGTGTTATACTGATATGGTGGTGTTAATCTATATCTTACACGTATCTCGGTGTTATACTGATATGGTGGTGTTAATCTGTATCTTACACGTATCTCGGTGTTATACTGATATGGTGGTGTTAATCTATATCTTACACGTATCTCGGTGTTATACTGATATGGTGGTGTTAATCTATATCTTACACGTATCTCGGTGTTATACTGATATGGTGGTGTTATTTATAACTTACACGTATCTCGGTGTTATACTGATATGGTGGTGTTAATCTATATCTTACACGTATCTCGGTGTTATACTGATATGGTGGTGTTAATCTTACACGTATCTCGGTGTTATACTGATATGGTGGTGTTAATCTGTATCTTACAGTATCTCGGTGTTATACTGATATGGTGGTATTAATCTATATATTACACGTATCTCGGTGTTATACTGATATGGTGGTGTTAATCTATAACTTACACGTATCTAGGTGTTATACTGATATGGTGGTGTTAATCTATAACTTACACGTATCTCGGTGTTATACTGATATGGTGGTGTTAATCTATAACTTACACGTATATCGGTGTTATACTGATATGGTGGTGTTTATCTTACACGTATCTCGATGTTATACTGATATGGTGGTGTTAATCTATATATTACACGTATCTCGGTGTTATACTGATATGGTGGTGTTAATCTATAACTTACACGTATCTCGGTGTTATACTGATATGGTGGTGTTAATCTATAACTTACACGTATCTCGGTGTTATACTGATATGGTGGTGTTAATCTATAACTTACACGTATATCGGTGTTATACTGATATGGTGGTGTTTATCTTACACGTATCTCGGTGTTATACCGATATGGTGGTGTTAATCTATATATTACACGTATCTCGGTGTTATACTGATATGGTGGTATTAATCTATAACTTACACGTATCTCGGTGTTATACTGATATGGTGGTGTTAATCTATATCTTACACGTATCTCGGTGTTATACTGATATGATGGTGTTATTTATAACTTACACGTATCTCGGTGTTATACTGATATGGTGGTATTAATCTATATATTACACGTATCTCGGTGTTATACTGATATGATGGTGTTATTTATAACTTACACGTATCTCGGTGTTATACTGATATGGTGGTATTAATCTATATATTACACGTATCTCGGTGTTATACTGATATGGTGGTGTTAATCTGTATCTTACACGTATCTCGGTGTTATACTGATATGGTGGTGTTAATCTATATCTTATACGTATCTCGGTGTTATACTGATATGGTGGTGTTAATCTGTATCTTACACGTATCTCGGTGTTATACTGATATGGTGGTGTTAATCTGATATGGTGGTGTTAATCTGTATCTTACAGTATCTCGGTGTTATACTGATATGGTGGTGTTTATCTTACACGTATCTCGGTGTTATACTGATATGGTGGTGTTAATCTATAACTTACACGTATCTCGGTGTTATACTGATATGGTGGTGTTAATCTGTATCTTACACGTATCTCGGTGTTATACTGATATGGTGGTGTTATTTATAACTTACACGTATCTCGGTGTTATACTGATATGGTGGTGTTAATCTATATCTTACACGTATCTCGGTGTTATACTGATATGGTGGTGTTAATCTATAACTTACACGTATCTCGGTGTTATACTGATATGGTGGTGTTAATCTATATATTACACGTATCTCGGTGTTATACTGATATGATGGTGTTAATCTATATATTACACGTATCTCGGTGTTATACTGATATGATGGTGTTAATCTATATATTACACGTATCTCGGTGTTATACTGATATGATGGTGTTAATCTGTATCTTACACGTATCTCGGTGTTATACTGATATGGTGGTGTTAATCTGTAACTTACACGTATCTTGGTGTTATACTGATATGGTGGTGTTAATCTGTATCTTACACGTATCTCGGTGTTATACTGATATGGCGGTGTTAATCTGTATCTTACACATATCTCGGTGTTATACTGATATGATGGTGTTAATCTATATCTTACACGTATCTCGGTGTTATACTGATATGGTGGTGTTAATCTGTATCCTACACGTATCTCGGTGTTATACTGATATGGTGGTGTTAATCTGTATCCTACACGTATCTCGGTGTTATACTGATATGGTGGTGTTAATCTGTATCTTACACGTATCTCGGTGTTATACTGATATGATGGTGTTATTTATAACTTACACGTATCTCGGTGTTATACTGATATGGTGGTGTTAATCTATATGATATTGTGGTGTTAATCTATATATTACACGTATCTCGGTGTTATACTGATATGGTGGTGTTACTCTATATCTTACACGTATCTCGGTGTTATACTGATATGGTGGTGTTAATCTATATCTTACACGTATCTCGGTGTTATACTGATATGGTGGTGTTAATCTATAACTTACACGTATCTCGGTGTTATACTGATATGGTGGTGTTAATCTATATCTTATACGTATCTCGGTGTTATACTGATATGGTGGTGTTAATCTGTATCTTACACGTATCTCGGTGTTATACTGATATGGTGTTATTTATAACTTACACGTATCTCGGTGTTATACTGATATGATGGTGTTATTTATAACTTACACGTATCTCGGTGTTATACTTATATGGTGGTGTTAATCTTACACGTATCTCGGTGTTATACTGATATGGTGGTGTTATTTATAACTTACACGTATCTCGATGTTATACTGATACGGTGGTGTTAATCTATAACTTACACGTATCTTGGTGTTATACTGATATGGTGGTGTTAATCTATATCTTACACGTATCTCGGTGTGATACTGATATGGTGGTGTTAATCTGTATCTTATACGTATCTCGGTGTTATACTGATATGGTGGTGTTAATCTGTATCTTACACGTATCTCGGTGTTATACTGATATGGTGTTATTTATAACTTACACGTATCTCAGTGTTATACTGATATGATGGTGTTATTTATAACTTACACGTATATCGGTGTTATACTGATATGGTGGTGTTAATCTTTATCTTACACGTATCTCGGTGCTATACTGATATGATGGTGTTAATCTATAACTTACACGTATCTAGGTGTTATACTGATATGGTGGTGTTATTTATAACTTACACGTATCTCGGTGTGTTACTGATATGGTGGTGTTTATCTTACACGTATCTCGGTGTTATACTGATATGGTGGTGTTAATCTATATCTTATACGTATCTCGGTGTTATACTGATATGGTGGTGTTAATCTATAACTTACACGTATCTCGGTGTTATACTGATATGGTGGTGTTAATCTATATGATATTGTGGTGTTATTCTATATCTTACACGTATCTCGGTGTTATACTGATATGGTGGTGTTAATCTATATCTTACACGTATCTCGGTGTTATACTGATATGGTGGTGTTAATCTATAACTTACACGTATCTCGGTGTGATACTGATATGGTGTTGTTAATCTATATCTTACAGTATCTCGGTGTTATACTGATATGGTGGTGTTATTTATAACTTACACGTATCTCGGTGTTATACTGATATGGTGGTGTTAATCTATATCTTACACGTATCTCGGTGTTATACTGATATGGTGTTATTTATAACTTACACGTATCTCGGTGTTATACTGATATGATGGTGTTAATCTATATCTTACACGTATCTCGGTGTTATACTGATATGGTGGTGTTATTTATAACTTACACGTATCTCGGTGTTATACTGATATGGTGGTGTTAATCTATATCTTATACGTATCTCGGTGTTATACTGATATGGTGGTGTTAATCTATAACTTACACGTATCTCGGTGTGATACTGATATGGTGTTGTTAATCTATATCTTACAGTATCTCGGTGTTATACTGATATGGTGGTGTTATTTATAACTTACACGTATCTCGGTGTTATACTGATATGGTGGTGTTAATCTATATCTTACACGTATCTCGGTGTTATACTGATATGGTGTTATTTATAACTTACACGTATCTCGGTGTTATACTGATATGATGGTGTTAATCTATATCTTACACGTATCTCGGTGTTATACTGATATGGTGGTGTTATTTATAACTTACACGTATCTCGGTGTTATACTGATATGGTGGTGTTAATCTATATCTTATACGTATCTCGGTGTTATACTGATATGGTGGTGTTATTTATAACTTACATGTGCCTCAGTCCAGTCATCGCTCTCGCTGTTGACAAACAAATAACAGGAGTCGTTGTAGGTGGTCCATCCACTTCTACAGTTACTCGCCCTCTTTGTTGCATTATATACAAAACCTTAAAAATCAATTGTAGAAATAGACCCTTGGACGTTATACTCCAAACAATCTTTGATATCATTTCGCTGGCCTGATTAGAGAAACATGAAACAGTGCCTATCCGGAAATAGGAATACAATCCAGGTGAAAACACATGAGAAGAGTGTCCTTTAGCAACAAAGAATATCGATATAATAGCAAAACCATAATTCAAACTCCAAATATCTATTAAATGTGGCACAATACAAGAAAATATATATTTATGCATTGAGACACCAGAAAAGTAAGGAGAAATAACCACCGAATCGAATCAACTTGGACATGTAACCACAGTGGTGTAATTTTCTCTGATGGGCTGAAAGGCCTAAGGAATAAACTTGAATTGAATTGAATTGAAATTGGGTAGGTGATGCAGGTATGTTACTATCTAGAAATGGTAAATTAACAATTGGGAAATTGAAACCATCACTCTTATCATACAGTTAAGTTGTATTGTAAGCTGTTCTTGTTGGTTACGGTATAAGTGAAGATCGAGGTGAGCGACTGATGTTGAAGAGTCTGTAGTGTCCTAGTTACAAGACAGGTTGATATCGCAAACATTTGGTATACTTGTGTGTGATGCTGTCGGAGCGCGGTGGCCAATCTAACAACGTATAACCTTCTTTTGTACCTATTCGTCAATACCCTGGTTAAAATAGGCAATGATACTGACAGGAGCGATTTTCATTAGAATTAAACTTTACTTTCAAAATCAAGGATATGACGCAGAAATGCTGGAAATTTATCACACTTAAAATCAAAAAATTTGGACGACGTCCGAACGAAAAAGTTAAAACTATGGTTTTCTTAAATGACAAATATGATTATTTATAAAAGGGCGCGGGTGAATGTTTGAATAAAAATATGTCTTAATCATTTGGAACAGTGCAAAACAGGAACAGTCACCTGTGGAAGTGACGCTTTTTCGTCTTCCCTATCACGGGGCCTACATGTCAGGTTAAGAATTGTTAAATGGTGAAGTTTAAACACTGTAATGGGGATACAATATGAGCCCCAGTATTACCATCAGTGTGGCGTATATAATACATACCTTCGATTCCAGATAAAATCAAGAGTCCCAGGAAAAGGAACCGCAGTTCCATGTTGACTCACACTGGCTATGTTCTATTGATAGTTTTGCCCTTATCTTTGACGGCTTATTGATAAGCACCAAGAATTATCAAAAGGTGTGAATAGCACGTAGGATTTACCTGAATGTGTCAATAGCACGTAAGATTTACCTGAATGTGTTAATAGTACGTAGGATTTACCTGATGGTGTGAATAGCACGTAAGATTTACCTGATGGTGTGAATAGCACGTAGCATTTACCTAATGGTGCGAATAGCACGTAGCATTTACCTGAATGTGTTAATAGTACGTAGGATTTATCAAAAGGTGTAAATAGCACATATGATTTACCTGATACTGTTGATAGCACGTAGGATTTATAAAAAAAAGTGTGAATAGCGAGTAAGGTTTATCAAACGGTGTTGATAGCACGTATGATTTACCTAATGGTGCTAAAACAAACATCGGGAAATACTGACAAATATAACAAACATCAGTAAATACTGACAAATATAACAAACATTAGTAAATACTGACAAATATAACAAACATCAGTAAATACTGACAAATATAACAAACATCGGGAAATACTGACAAATATAACAAACATCGGGAAATACTGACAAATATAACAAACATCAGTAAATACTGACAAATATAACAAACATAGTAAATACTGACAAATATAACAAACATCAGTAAATACTGACAAATATAACAAACATAGTAAATACTGACAAATATATATAACAAACATCAGTAAATACTGACAAATATAACAAACATCAATAAATACTGACAAATATAACAAACATCGGGAAATACTGACAAATATAACAAACATCGGGAAATACTGACAAATATAACAAACATCGGGAGATACTGACAAATATAACAAACATCAGTAAATACTGACAAATATAACAAACATCGGGAAATACTGACAAATATAACAAACATCAGTAAATACTGACAAATATAACAAACATAGTGAATACTGACAAATATAACAAACATCAATAAATACTGACAAATATAACAAACATCGGGAAATACTGACAATTATAACAAACATCGGGAAATACTGACAAATATAACAAACATCGGGAAATACTGACAAATATAACAAACATCAGTAAATACTGACAAATATAACAAACATCGGGAAATACTGACAAATATAACAAACATCAGTAAATACTGACAAATATAACAAACATAGTAAATACTGACAAATACAACAAACATAGTCAATACTGACAAATATAACAAACATCGGGAAATACTGACAAATATAACAAACATCGGGAAATACTGACAAATATAACAAACATCGGGAAATACTGACAAATATAACAAACATAGTAAATACTGACAAATATAACAAACATCAGTAAATACTGACAAATATAACAAACATCAGTAAATACTGACAAATATAACAAACATCGGTAAATACTGACAAATATAACAAACATCAGTAAATACTGACAAATATAACAAACATCAGTAAATACTGACAAATATAACAAACATAGTAAATACTGACAAATATAACAAACATCGGTAAATACTGACAAATATAACAAACATCAGTAAATACTGACAAATATAACAAACATCAGTAAATACTGACAAATATAACAAACATCAGGAAATACCGACAAATATAACAAACATCGGGAAATACTGACAAATATAACAAACATAGTAAATACTGACAAATATAACAAACATCAGTAAATACTGACAAATATAACAAACATCGGGAAATACTGACAAATATAACAAACATCAGTAAATACTGACAAATATAACAAACATCAATAAATACTGACAAATATAACAAACATAGTAAATACTGACAAATATAACAAACATAGTAAATACTGACAAATATAACAAACATCAGTAAATACTGACAAATATAACAAACATCAGGAAATACTGACAAATATAACAAACATCAGGAAATACTGACAAATACAACAAACATCGGGAAATACTGACAAATATAACAGACATAGTAAATACTGACAAATATAACAAACATCAGTAAATACTGACAAATATAACAAACATCGGGAAATACTGACAAATATAACAAACATCGGGAAATACTGACAAATATAACAAACATCAGTAAATACTGACAAATATAACAAACATCAGTAAATACTGACAAATATAACAAACATCGGGAAATACTGACAAATATAACAAACATCGGGAAATACTGACAAATATAACAAACAGTAAATACTGACAAATATAACAAACATCAGTAAATACTGACAAATATAACAAACATCAGTAAATACTGACAAATATAACAAACGAGTAAATACTGACAAATATAACAAACATCAGTAAATACTGACAAATATAACAAACATCAGGAAATACTGACAAATACAACAAACATCGGGAAATACTGACAAATATAACAGACATAGTAAATACTGACAAATATAACAAACATCAGTAAATACTGACAAATATAACAAACATCGGGAAATACTGACAAATATAACAAACATCGGGAAATACTGACAAATATAACAAACATCAGTAAATACTGACAAATATAACAAACATCAGTAAATACTGACAAATATAACAAACATCGGGAAATACTGACAAATATAACAAACATCGGGAAATACTGACAAATATAACAAACAGTAAATACTGACAAATATAACAAACATCAGTAAATACTGACAAATATAACAAACATCAGTAAATACTGACAAATATAACAAACAACAGTAAATACTGACAAATATAACAAACATCAGTAAATACTGACAAATATAACAAACATCAGTAAATACTGACAAATACAACAAACATCAGTAAATACTGACAAATATAACAAACATCAGGAAATACTGACAAATATAACAAACATCAGTAAATACTGACAAATATAACAAACATCGGGAAATACTGACAAATATAACAAACATCAGTAAATACTGACAAATATAACAAACATCAGTAAATACTGACAAATATAACAAACATCAGGAAATACTGACAAATATAACAAACATAGTAAATACTGACAAATATAACAAACATAGTAAATACTGACAAATATAACAAACATCAGGAAATACTGACAAATATAACAAACATCAGAAAATACTGACAAATATAACAAACATCAGTAAATACTGACAAATAAAACAAACATCAGGAAATACTGACAAATATAACAAACATCAGTAAATACTGACAAATATAACAAACATCAGGAATACTGACAAATATAACAAACATCGGGCAATACTCACTAATATAACAAACATCAGGAATACTGACAAATATAACAAACATCAGTAAATACTGACAAATATAATAAACATAGTAAATACCGACAAATATAACAAACATCGGGAAATACTGACAAATATAACAAACATCAGTAAATACTGACAAATATAACAAACATCAGGAATACTGACAAATATAACAAACATCAGTAAATACTGACAAATATAACAAACATCGGGAAATACTGACAAATATAACAAACATCGGGAAATACTGACAAATATAACAAACATCAGAAAATACTGACAAATATAACAAACATCGGGAAATACTGACAAATATAACAAACATAGTAAATACTGACAAATATAACAAACATCGGGAAATACTGACAAAGATAACAAACATCAGTAAATACTGACAAATATAACAAACATCGGGAAATACTGACAAATATAAGAAACATCGGGAAATACTGACAAATATAACAAACATAGTAAATACTGACAAATATAACAAACATAGTAAATACTGACAAATATAACAAACATCAGGAAATACTGACAAATATAACAAACATCAGAAAATACTGACAAATATAACAAACATCAGTAAATACTGACAAATAAAACAAACATCAGGAAATACTGACAAATATAACAAACATCAGTAAATACTGACAAATATAACAAACATCAGGAATACTGACAAATATAACAAACATCGGGCAATACTCACTAATATAACAAACATCAGGAATACTGACAAATATAACAAACATCAGTAAATACTGACAAATATAACAAACAACAGTAAATACTGACAAATATAACAAAGATCAGTAAATACTGACAAATATAACAAACATCAGTAAATACTGACAAATACAACAAACATCAGTAAATACTGACAAATATAACAAACATGATATTTCATTCTATACTTTATTCACCAGTTTTTATAATACAAAACTGAAACATGAGGATTTTAAATTTGTATCAAAAATGAAATTGCAACAGTAGACTTCAGCATAACATTTACAAAAAGACTGGAGATTCACAAAACAAAAATGCTACTGGAGATAGAGCTCCCCTGTATGGACACATAAAATTTAAGGAGGTGAACTGCCTGAACTGGAAATCAGATGGAGATAGATCTCCTTCGTTTTGACCTATTTTGTTAGGATATGATTCCTGTGACCTTGAATTTCAGGTCAATGTTGTTCACTCCAGCATACTAAAGACCAAACATCAGTTCTCTGGGCCTCTTGCTTAGTGAGAATTCATGTAAAGATTCTAGCAAATTTGCCCCCTGTGGCCTTGAATGAAGGCCAAGGTCATTCAATTCAACAATCTTGATAGCTTGTCACCCTAGCATGCTATAGGCCCAATATCAGTTATCTTGGCATCTTTCTTAATGAGAAGAAGTCATTTAAAAGCTTTTAGCCTATTTAACCCCTGTGACCTTGAATGATGGTCAAGGTCATCCATTTGAACACACTAGGTAGATCTTCATCCAAACATGATACAAAACCGATACAACTTAATATCAGGTCTCTTGGCCTGTTGATTATTAAAAAGATTTCAAGGTATTTGACCCCAGTTACCTTGAATGAACGTCATGGTCATCCCAGCATGCTTCAAACCCAACTGCAGGTCTCTGGGCCTCTTTGTTATCAAGAAGAAGTTAAGATTTTTGTATATTTTACACCTAACCTTCAGTGATGGTCAAGGTCATCAAATTGAACAAATTTGGTAGCCCTTCATTCCATCACGCCAAAGGTTATCACGATAGGTCAACTGAGACTTTGTCTCCGGTTTAAGGAGGTAAACTGCAACCTACTGGAGATCAGATGGAGACAGCTCTCATGTGTGAGGAGACAAAGGAGGCGAACTACAGGGACCCAACCTTGGCAGCCTTCTGTTATTTTGGGGGACAGCACAATATTGTAATCATTATAAATAGGCTGTGGGTAAGTGTGGCAACAACAGAATATATCAATTTCATCAAATTAATGGAATGTTAATTATCTATCAATTTAACAAAATCATAATGTACATCATTACATTCACAGGTAAATTAACACACTTTCTGCGTAGTTGTATTTAAACATTATCCCTGTAGATTGCATTACACTCATAGGTGAGTTAACGAGTAATTGTTTTCAACCATATATCCCTATAGAAATGGCATACCCATGTTGAATTAAGTACAAAAGTCGCAAAAAAGTACAAAAAAACACATTCATAATTAAATAAACTATTTCCTGTTGAATATTATAACTATATATGCTTATGAATATCTCTATCTTTATGCTTATGTAGGATATAAAATAGTCCTAGGCTTATGTACATATATATATAAAAAATTGCTTAATATGAAAATGATTGAAAATATTGTTATGCAGATATGTATAGTAAAGATATAACTGATATTTTAATATCAACACTGTTGAGAACAATTTGGATTTTTTTTAACACATCTATAGTATGAAAATATAATTTACCTGCCTTTAAAGGTAACAGACATGATAAGTTGGGTGATGATGCGTGTTGATCCTGTAGTTTCTTAAAGACCTTTCAACTCAATACAATAGTTTTTTGAATGAAACAAGAGGCCCATAGGGCCTCAATAGCATCTGAGTTATGATATATTTCAATTTGACCCATTTTGCCCAAGCCCATGAGCCCCTGGTGGTAATCTAGGGAGAAAAATATGTGCATACTATCAAATTGCCATCACATACTAATAATCTAACAAAGTTTTAATGAAGCTCAAAAATATGATTTTCCCCCATATAAACAATAGTCAGTTTCACCCCTCCCAGGGGAAAACATTAGACCCCAGTGTCATGAAATTCATAATTTGTGTGAAGCACTTAAGGCACTTCCACCTACAGAGAGTATTTGTTTTGACAATATCTGGGTCTTGAGAAGAATTTTTTTTTTTAATTTAAATTTGAGCCATTTGAGCATGCCCATCAAATCCTGGGGGTCAATCAAGGTCAATAGTGGCAGAGCATCAAACTGCCATCCCACACTGAAAATTCTAACCCAGTTTGAATTATTTCAAATTGCAATATAATTTGTTCAGGGGTTACTGAAAGGAAGTTGAAAATGTAAATTATTTAGAGAGCAATGGACAACAATTGATTATAATGGGTCATTGGTAAACTTTATCTGACTAACAGGATACACTGACAATATTTATAGTATGAATTCCTTATAATACACCAAATAGGAATACAAAATAATGATCCCAGGATTCTGTTTAGGGTTGGGATCAGTACCATTGTACCAGCCAAAATAGGACAGGACGTTATCTGTCCCTGGTGGTCCTAGCTGGTCTGTGACATCTATCACCCATGGTAATACATTCTGCCCATCACACCAGCCGTTCCTTCCGTACAACCAGGTGCCGTGCTCATTCGGCTCAACTCCATGTGGCACTTGGTCTGCACATCCTAGGGGAGTACCTACACATACATAACCATAATGTACAAAAACATGTTGTAGTCTCACAGATAAAACATGTCTGATTCTCACAGATAAAACATGTCTGAGTCTCACAGATAAAACATGTCTCCAAGTCTCACAGATAAAACATGTCTGAGTCTCACAGAATAAACATGTCTGATTCTCACAGATAAAACATGTCGTAATCTCACAGATAAAACATGTCTGAGTCTCACAGATAAAACATGTCTGAGTCTCACAGATAAAACATGTCGTAGTCTCACAGATAAAACATGTCTGAGTCTCACAGATAAAACATGTCTCCAAGTCTCACAGATAAAACATGTCTGATTCTCACAGATAAAACATGTCTGATTCTCACAGATAAACATGTCTGAGTCTCACAGATAAAACATGTCTGACTCTTACAGATAAAACATGTCTGAGTCTCACAGATAAAACATGTCCGAGTCTCACAGATAAAACATGTCGTAGTCTCACAGATAAAACATGTCTGAGTCTCACAGATAAAACATGGCTGAGTTTCACAGATAAAACATGTCTGAGTCTCACAGATAAAACATGTCTTAGTCTCACAGATAAAACATGTCATAGTCTCACAGATAAAACGTGTCTGAGTCTCACAGATAAAACATGTCTGATTCTCACAGATAAAACATGTCTGAGTCTCACAGATAAAACATGTCCGAGTCTCACAGATAAAACATGTCCGAGTCTCACAGATAAAACATGTCTGAGTCTCACAGATAAAACATGTCGTAGTCTCACAGATAAAACATGTCGTAATCTCACAGATAAAACATGTCCGAGTCTCACAGATAAAACATGTCGTAGTCTCACAGATAAAACATGTCTGACTCTTACAGATAAAACATGTCTGAGTCTCACAGATAAAACATGGCTGAGTCTCACAGATAAAACATGTCGTAGTCTCACAGATAAAACATGTCTGAGTCTCACAGATAAAACATGGCTGAGTCTCACAGATAAAACATGTCCGAGTCTCACAGATAAAACATGTCGTAGTCTCACAGATAAAACATGTCTGAGTCTCACAGATAAAACATGGCTGAGTTTCACAGATAAAACATGTCTGAGTCTCACAGATAAAACATGTCTCCAAGTCTCACAGATAAAACATGTCTGATTCTCACAGATAAAACATGTCTGATTCTCACAGATAAACATGTCTGAGTCTCACAGATAAAACATGTCTGACTCTTACAGATAAAACATGTCTGAGTCTCACAGATAAAACATGGCTGAGTCTCACAGATAAAACATGTCCGAGTCTCACAGATAAAACATGTCGTAGTCTCACAGATAAAACATGTCTGAGTCTCACAGATAAAACATGGCTGAGTTTCACAGATAAAACATGTCTGAGTCTCACAGATAAAACATGTCTTAGTCTCACAGATAAAACATGTCATAGTCTCACAGATAAAACGTGTCTGAGTCTCACAGATAAAACATGTCCGAGTCTCACAGATAAAACATGTCCGAGTCTCACAGATAAAACATGTCTGAGTCTCACAGATAAAACATGTCGTAGTCTCACAGATAAAACATGTCGTAATCTCACAGATAAAACATGTCCGAGTCTCACAGATAAAACATGTCAGAGTCTCACAGATAAAACATGTCGTAGTCTCACAGATAAAACATGTCGTAATCTCACAGATAAAACATGTCCGAGTCTCACAGATAAAACATGTCCGAGTCTCACAGATAAAACATGTCGTAGTCTCACAGATAAAACATGTCTGAGTCTCACAGATAAAACATGGCTGAGTCTCACAGATAAAACATGTCCGAGTCTCACAGATAAAACATGTCGTAGTCTCACAGATAAAACATGTCTGAGTCTCACAGATAAAACATGTCTGAGTCTCACAGATAAAACATGTCTGAGTCTCACAGATAAAACATGTCTGAGTCTCACAGATAAAACATGTCTGATTCTCACAGATAAAACATGTCTGATTCTCACAGATAAACATGTTTGAGTCTCACACATAAAACATGTCTGACTCTTACAGATAAAACATGTCTGAGTCTCACAGATAAAACATGTCTGAGTCTCACAGATAAAACATGTCTGAGTCTCACAGATAAAACATGTCTGAGTCTCACAGATAAAACATGTCTGAGTCTCACAGATAAAACATGTCTGAGTCTCACAGATAAAACATGTCTGAGTCTCACAGATAAAACATGTCTGACTCTTACAGATAAAACATGTCTGAGTCTCACAGATAAAACATGTCTGAGTCTCACAGATAAAACATGTCTGAGTCTCACAGATAAAACATGTCCGAGTCTCACAGATAAAACATGTCTGAGTCTCACAGATAAAACATGTCTGAGTCTCACAGATAAAACATGTCTGTAGTCTCACAGATAAAACATGTCTGATTCTCACAGATAAAACATGTCTGAGTCTCACAGATAAAACATGTCTGAGTCTCACAGATAAAACATGTCTGAGTCTCACAGATAAAACATGTCTGAGTCTCACAGATAAAACATGTCTGAGTCTCACAGATAAAACATGTCTGAGTCTCACAGATAAAACATGTCTGAGTCTCACAGATAAAACATGTCTGAGTCTCACAGATAAAACATGTCTGAGTCTCACAGATAAAACATGTCGGAGTCTCACAGATAAAACATGTCTGAGCCTCACAGATAAAACATGTCTGAGTCTCACAGATAAAACATGTCTGAGTCTCACAGATAAAACATGTCTGAGTCTCACAGATAAAACATGTCTGACTCTCACAGATAAAACATGTCTGAGTCTCACAGATAAAACATGTCTGAGTCTCACAGATAAAACATGTCTGAGTCTCACAGATAAAACATGTCTGAGTCTCACAGATAAAACATGTCTGAGTCTCACAGATAAAACATGTCTGAGTCTCACAGATAAAACATGTCCGAGTCTCACAGATAAAACATGTCGTAGTATCACAGATAAAACATGTCGTAATCTCAGATAAAACATGTCCGAGTCTCACAGATAAAACATGTCGTAGTCTCACAGATAAAACATGTCTGACTCTTACAGATAAAACATGTCTGAGTCTCACAGATAAAACATGGCTGAGTCTCACAGATAAAACATGTCGTAGTCTCACAGATAAAACATGTCCGAGTCTCACAGATAAAACATGTCTGAGTCTCACAGATAAAACATGTCGTAGTCTCACAGATAAAAACATGTCAGAGTCTCACAGATAAAACATGTCCGAGTCTCACAGATAAAACGTGTCTGAGTCTCACAGATAAAACATGTCTGATTCTCACAGATAAAACATGTCGTAGTCTCACAGATAAAACATGTCTGAGTCTCACAGATAAAACATGGCTGAGTCTCACAGATAAAACATGTCCGAGTCTCACAGATAAAACATGTCGTAGTCTCACAGATAAAACATGTCCGAGTCTCACAGATAAAACATGTCTGAGTCTCACAGATAAAACATGTCCGAGTCTCACAGATAAAACATGTCGTAGTATCACAGATAAAACATGTCGTAATCTCACAGATAAAACATGTCCGAGTCTCACAGATAAAACATGTCGTAGTCTCACAGATATAACATGTCTGACTCTTACAGATAAAACATGTCTGAGTCTCACAGATAAAACATGGCTGAGTCTCACAGATAAAACATGTCGTAGTCTCACAGATAAAACATGTCCGAGTCTCACAGATAAAACATGTGTGAGTCTCACAGATAAAACATGTCGTAGTCTCACAGATAAAAACATGTCGTAGTCTCACAGATAAAACATGTCCGAGTCTCACAGATAAAACGTGTCTGAGTCTCACAGATAAAACATGTCTGATTCTCACAGATAAAACATGTCGTAGTCTCACAGATAAAACATGTCTGAGTCTCACAGATAAAACATGTCTGAGTCTCACAGATAAAACATGTCCGAGTCTCACAGATCAAACATGTCGTAGTCTCACAGATAAAACATGTCCGAGTCTCACAGATAAAACATGTCTGAGTCTCACAGATAAAACATGTCAGAGTCTCACAGATAAAACATGTCGTAGTATCACAGATAAAACATGTCGTAATCTCACAGATAAAACATGTCCGAGTCTCACAGATAAAACATGTCGTAGTCTCACAGATATAACATGTCTGACTCTTACAGATAAAACATGTCTGAGTCTCACAGATAAAACATGGCTGAGTCTCACAGATAAAACATGTCGTAGTCTCACAGATAAAACATGTCCGAGTCTCACAGATAAAACATGTGTGAGTCTCACAGATAAAACATGTCGTAGTCTCACAGATAAAAACATGTCGTAGTCTCACAGATAAAACATGTCCGAGTCTCACAGATAAAACGTGTCTGAGTCTCACAGATAAAACATGTCTGATTCTCACAGATAAAACATGTCCGAGTCTCACAGATAAAACATGTCGTAGTCTCACAGATAAAACATGTCTGAGCCTCACAGATAAAACATGTCTGATTCTCACAGATAAAACATGTCTGATTCTCACAGATAAAACATGTCCGAGTCTCACAGATAAAACATGTCTGAGTCTCACAGATAAAACATGTCTGAGTCTCACAGATAAAACATGTTGTAGTCTCACAGATAAAACATGTCTGAGTCTCACAGATAAAACACGTCTGAGTCTCACAGATAAACATGTCCGAGTCTCACAGATAAAACATGTCTGAGTCTCACAGATAAAACATGTCTGAGTCTCACAGATAAAACATGTCTGAGTCTCACAGATAAAACATGTCTGAGTCTCACAGATAAAACATGTCTGAGTCTCACAGATAAACATGTCTGATTCTCACAGATAAAACATGTCCGAGTCTCACAGATAAAACATGTCTGAGTCTCACAGATAAAACATGTCTGAGTCTCACAGATAAAACATGTCTGAGTCTCACAGATAAAACATGTCTGAGTCTCACAGATAAAACATGTCTGAGTCTCACAGATAAAACATGTCTGAGTCTCACAGATAAAACATGTCCGAGTCTCACAGATAAAACATGTCTGAGTCTCACAGATAAAACATGTCTGAGTCTCACAGATAAAACATGTCTGAGTCTCACAGATAAAACATGTCTGAGTCTCACAGATAAAACATGTCCGAGTCTCACAGATAAAACATGTCGTAGTCTCACAGATAAAACATGTCTGAGTCTCAGAGATAAAACATGTCGTAGTCTCACAGATAAAACATGTCCGAGTCTCACAGATAAAACATGTCGTAATCTCACAGATAAAACATGTCTGAGTCTCACAGATAAAACATGTCCGAGTCTCACAGATAAAACATGTCCGAGTCTCACAAATAAAACATGTCGTAGTCTCACAGATAAAACATGTCTGAGTCTCACAGATAAAACATGTCTGAGTCTCACAGATAAAACATGTCCGAGTCTCACAGATAAAACATGTCGTAGTCTCACAGATAAAACATGTCCGAGTCTCACAGATAAAACATGTCTTAGTCTCACAGATAAAACATGTCTGATTATCACAGATAAAACATGTCCGAGTCTCACAGATAAAACATGTATGAGTCTTACAGATAAAACATGTCGTTGTCTCACAGATAAAACATGTCCGAGTCTCACAGATAAAACATGTCCGAGTCTCACAGATAAAACATGTTGTAGTCTCACAGATAAAACATGTCCGAGACTCACAGATAAAACATGTCCGAGTCTCACAGATAAAACATGTCCGAGTCTCACAGATAAAACATGTCCGAGTCTCACAGATAAAACATGTCCGAGTCTCACAGATAAAACATGTCTGAGTCTCACAGATAAAACATGTCTGAGTCTCACAGATAAAACATGTCTGAGTCTCACAGATAAAACATGTCCGAGTCTCACAGATAAAACATGTCCGAGTCTCACAGATAAAACATGTCGTAGTCTCACACATAAAACATGTCTGAGTCTCACAGATAAAACATGTCTGATTCTCACAGATAAAACATGGCTGATACTCACAGATAAAACAGGGTTGAGGTTATAGATACATGTATATAGAGTGTTTACATATATAAAGATAACAAGAGTAAGTACATTAACTGTAAAAGCCTTGTACACTTAGAGACCAGTTTGTAACTGCTGAATCACACATCAAAGTTTTTCAAAAGAATCATTAAAACAGTTTAGGACATACACCAATCTTACCTGTATTGACACCAATCTTACCTGTATTGACACAAATCTTACCTGTATTGACACCAATCTTACCTGTATTGACACCAATCTTACCTGTATTGACACCAATCTTACCTGTATTGACACCAATCTTACCTGTATTGACACCAATCTTACCTGTATTGACACAAATCTTACCTGTATTGACACCAATCTTACCTGTATTGACACCAATCTTACCTGTATTGACACCAATCTTACCTGTATTGACACAAATCTTACCTGCATTGACACAAATCTTACCTGTATTGACACAAATCTTACCTGTATTGACACAAATCTTACCTGCATTGACACAAATCTTACCTGCATTGACATCTTACCTGTGACACATTATATATATTACCTGTATTGAACCATATCTTACCTGCATTGACATTGACACATAGCTTACCTGCATTGACACACATATTACCTACATTGACACAAACCTTACCTGCTTTGATACAAATCTTACCTGTATTGACACAAACGCTACCTGCAATGACACATATCTTACCTGTATTGACATATTACCTACATTGACATCTTACCTGCATTGACACAAACCTTACCAGCAATGACACATATCTTACCTGCATTACTAAAGGTGATGTTGTTTACGTGTTTATTCACTTTAAAATGGTGGGATGTCACACAAAACTCTCCACAACCATTTTCATCACTTCCATGTCCAGTGATAACGGCAAATACCTCTACCTAAAACACATCTAAATGGTAAATACCTCTACCTAAAACACATCAAATGATAACATGTAATGGCTGGTAGTCTATTAAATAATATTATATTCCTATATCACACCAAACTTATTTGTAGCTCTTTTGGATTTATATTTTAAAATGGTACAGTAGTACAATATTTTGTTAATCTTTGCTCTGACTATTACACTATAAACAACATTTTTTATCTATTTTCATGTCATCAGAGTCACTTTGAAACACAAAAATACCCCAGATTTTAGGGTTTTGTTTTAACAAGAACATACTAAATGTTATCATTACCCTTTTGACATCATTTGGCACTGTGAACTTGTGTGACTTAAAATGTGAGTTGTAAGATTTATCAAATGTAGCTCCAGGTTCATACAACACTGTGACCTTGGCTGGAAACATGTCACCTGAAAACCACAGACAATACATAAAACACCTTACATTCCAAACACCTTACGTCCCAAACACCTAACACCTTATGTCCCACACACCTTCTGTCCCAAACACCTTTTGTCCCAAATACCTTATGTCCCAAATATATTATGTTCCAAACACCTTATATCCCAAACATCTTCTGTCCCAAACATCTTCTGTCCCAAACATCTTTTGGCCCAAATGCCTTATGTTCCAAACACCTTATGTCCAAAATACATGTTCAGATTATAAAACAAGTATCAATATCAAGTATATGGGAGTTGACCCTGCAAAGTGTTTTTCCTTATTTGTCTGACATGACTATGAGGAGTTAACCCCAACAAGAAACTTTAGTCAAACGTTTTCAGTTATCTAAGTAATATCAATATTCTCTCCTTACTTTCATTTACCAAAATAATATCTATATTCTCTTGTAACTTACAGTTACCCAGGTAACTTATTTAACTTACAGTTCACTACCAGTTAACTTACTTCCCTTACAGTTCACTACCAGTTAACTTACTTCCCTTACAGTTCACTACCAGTTAACTTACTTAACTTACAGTTAACTACCAGTTAACTTACTTAACTTACAGTTAACTACCAGTTAACTTACTTTACTTACAGTTCACCACCAGTTAACTTACTTTACTTACAGTTCACTACCAGTTAACTTACTTTACTTACAGTTCACCACCAGTTAACTTACTTTACTTACAGTTCACTACCAGTTAACTTACTTTACTTACAGTTCACTACCAGTTAACTTACTTTACTTACAGTTCACCACCAGTTAACTTACTTCACTTACAGTTAACTACCAGTTAACTTACTTAACTTACAGTTAACTACCAGTTAACTTACTTAACTTACAGTTAACTACCAGTTAACTTACTTAACTTACATTTCACTACCAGTTTAACTTACTTTACTTACAGTTCACTACCAGTTAACTTACTTTACTTACAGTTCAATACCAGTTAACTTACTTACTTACAGTTAACTTACAGTTAAGCTTACTTTATTAACACTTAACTTACAATTAACTTACTTTACTCATAGTTAAACAGTTGAGATATTTACTAAATTGTGATTTCTGTCACAGTCTGACAATATCAACCAAATGCTACTGGCTATAAAAATGACTATTTATTTTCACTACATCAGAACCACAGATCATGTATCAACTAAGCCACACAAACTACAATTTTATAAATGTATAGCAATAATGTTTGGACTGAAACATTTAATATCATACCTGACCCCCTTGGCTGGGAAAACCTTAGATTCAGTGATGGCTTCCAAGGCATTGCCCAGGGCTCAGTTTTCATGTTGAACACACATGTAGAGCTTGTGAGAAGTGGAAGAAGAGGGGAGACATCAGTCGTCCAGCGGCCAATCCTCCTGTATACAGAACTTTGGCATTAGGGAGCAAATATCAACAAAACACATAACTGGTAACAAATGTCACTGATCAATGAACCTACATGTACAACTGTAAGTCCTAGACAAACTTATGTCCTATAAACTAGACTGCAATTAAGTCCTTGACAAACTTATATCTCTGTCCCATAAACTATAATGTAAGTCCAACACAAACTTATATCCCTGACCCATAAACTATATTGTAAGTCCTGGATAAACTTATATCTCTGTCCCATAAACTATACTGTAAGTCCTGGACAAACTTATATCCCGGTCCCAGAAAACTAGACTCTTTGCCTCGGACAAACTTATATCCCTGTCCCATAAACTAGACTGTAAGTCCTGGACAAACTTATATCCCTGTACCATAAACTAGACTGTAAGTCCTGGACAAACTTATATCTCTGTCCCATAAACTATATTGTAAGTCCTGGACAAACTTATATCTCTGTCCCATAAACTATACTGTAAGTCCTGGACAAACTTATATCTCTGTCCCATAAACTATATTGGAAGTCCTGGACAAACTTATATCCCTGTCCCATTGTAGTAGATGGTGACTACCTTAACTGGACAATAAACAGGTGGCAAGTCTCATGCCATCCAGAGCAATTAGGTCTTGCCCAAGGACACAACCACAACAGTACAGACAGGCCCGTTTTTCAGCTTCCAGAGAAACACAAACCACAAGAAGAAGGAAGTGTCGAACAAAGCATCTCAGATCCTGAGGTTATGTAAGCTGATACTCTGATCAAATGAGCAACAGTGGCTCCTTACTAATTATCAACAAGAGGGTCAGAGAGCCTGAGTTGCTCCTATGGCCGGTAAGGAATAATGGCAAAATTACTACTTAGTATATTCAATTTTCATGTTGACAGAAGTTACTTTCCGATTACAAGGAGAGAATAGCCACCTTCCTTGACAGCGTGAGAGCCATCCAACAGTTACACTACACACAACATCGCAAATATGGACCAGACGACGGTCAGATTTGATTCACCAACCAACACCACCAACGCTATGGTAGAGTGTTACAAGTATTGTGGTATAGCTAATGAATTAGGTGGGGGCTTATTTGCTGTTAAATACGGTAATATGCTAGTGATGTTTCAGGAAATGTTGTACAATATTTGTAACAGAGGTGACATGATTCACTTATGCATTGGTGAATCATAATGTAGGGTTTGTATAGGTACATTGTCCATGTCAGTTAATTCCGGTATTGAAATACCAAAACTACTTATAAATTGTTGGTTTTATTGTTTAAAGGTGAGTACTACCCTGGGTATTTTAGAACTTGAGAAGAAGATTCGCAAAAGAATTTTTAACTATTTGGCCCCTGTGATCTTGAAAAAAGGTCAAGGTCATTTATATGAGGAACTTTACACCACTCCATCCTAGGTACCTGTTGGCAAAATATCAGCCTTCTTGGCCTTCAAGAACTTGAGGAGAAGATTCTTGAAGTTTCTTCCATATTTGACCTCTGTGGCCCAGAAAATTGGCCAAAGTCGTTTATATGAGAAAACTGTAATGTACTCTTCCTCGTGTACCTCCTGGCTAAAACATCAGTACTGTTACTTATAGCTTTCTAGAAGAAGTTATGAGTTGACAGCCAGATAATGGATGCCCACTCCTTCACAATACAACAAGCTGGATGACACTTAGTGTCATGTGAGCTAGAAATAAGAGGTTATTACAGCTGTCAGATGAAAACTGCAACATAGACAAGATATGACTAACAATTCTGTAAAACCAGAGAAATAAATCCATGCTTTCCATGGATGGAAGCACAAACACATGCATGGAAAAGGTGAATATTTTCAACATATAGAACTCATATGACCATCCATCATGAAACACACTTATTGTCTGGAAACCAAAATTTTATTTCTACTACCAGGTCATGTAGTTCATGACCTATTGACCTCAAAAGCAAATGCCAAGCAGTCGATCAGCATAGCCAATGTACTAATACCAAGTGTTGAGATACGGTCTGTCTAAAAGGCTGTTGATTATCTATAACTAGGCTATGACAACATGTCTCCAAATAAGTAAAAGATACAAAATAAGTATATACCGTCGGAAGGCACTTATCCAGCGTCCCAGTTCCATACCACACAGAGGCGATCCAGGGTCACAGCACACATACAAGTTGATGGTGTGATCCCAGTGAGGACACTCCGTATCCATGGTCCCCGGACATGACAGAGACATATCCAATTCCATCTTGGAAAACTTTTGTAAATCTGTAGTTAAGATCAATGGTATAAGGTGGTGATCTCTTCTAATCAACTTAAAAAAATCCTTTCTCAAGCAAAACATTCTACAAATAGATACATGATCCAGATACCATTTAGTAGGTCAGTCAAGGACTGTTATGTTATGAACCTTGTTCCTGGTATATCACAGTTCAAATTCATATTGCAATCGGTTTAAATTTGATTAATAAATCCAAACAAATGAGACCGACTTAAACTGGAACAGTTTTTCAAGTAAGATTTCTATATTTTACCATAAATACATGTACATGTACATGTAATTACAGGAATAAATTGTGGTATATTCGTTCTTTAAAACATTGGAGTTTCAATGGCATTTACTGTCTGAATCATTATAGATGTATACTGCTTTATACAGCCACTATGAAATGTTTATGTAGGATTTAACTTTACACAGTTTATAATCAGTGGTATACAATTTTACCTACCTGTTAAATCTGGCAGTGTAACATTAACTACCACACCCTGTTTCCCCTGCATAATTTTTTCTGTGAAGATACTGACTATGGTAGCTGGGGTCTGAAGTTTTTTGTCAAGTTCAGCTCTGTATTCAAACCTACAACACACACAGCTCTGTACTCAAACCAACAACACAAACAGCTCTGTACTCAAACCTACAACACACACAGCTCTGTACTCAAACCTACAACACACACAGCTCTGTACAATTGTACTTAAACCTACAACACACACAGCTCTGTACTCAAACCTACAACACAAACAGCTCTGTACTCAAACCTACAACACACACAGCTCTGTACTCAAACCTACAACACACACAGCTCTGTACTCAAACCTACAACACACACAGCTCTGTACTCAAACCTACAACACACACAGCTCTGTACTCAAACCTACAACACACACAGCTCTGTACTCAAACCTACAACACACACAGCTCTGTACTCAAACCTACAACACACACAGCTCTGTACTCAAACCTACAACACACAGCTCTGTACTCAAACCTACAACACACACAGCTCTGTACTCAAACCTACAACACACACAGCTCTGTACTTAAACCTACAACACACACAGCTCTGTACTCAAATCTACAACACACACGGCTCTGTACTCAAACCAACAACACAAACAGCTCTGTACTCAAACCTACAACACACACAAATCTCTAGATCTGTTAACCTAACATATACAGATCTATAGTTAAACATACAACACATAATCATATCAGTCAAAATTTCTTTAACTCTTCATATTGATAGGCATCATTTATTACACTTAAGGAAGAAAGCAAGTTTGGTGATAGGTGACTTGATATATCTCATATCATTTTCTCTTGTTCCACTCTATAATTACCACTGAGCTTGCCACACCAGGAAGTCCACAGACGGATACAGGAACCAACCAACCTCTGCCAGTTTCCCTGCCTGGTCCACCGACAGGAAAAAGTTCTCAGAGGGAGTGTTCTGGAAACTTATGTTTAGTCTTTCATCTCTATGGAAAAAGACACAAATAGGAAGTTTGTTATCTCCAAAATATTTGAATAAAAAGAAAAAAAAGAAAAATAATTGTATATAAATAATGCATCAAAATCTGTCATTTACTGATTAAATACAATGATTTGTTTCGCTGAGGTAAAGACATCTGTTCTATTATCATATTTTAATTGACTATAATATTATCATAGTTTGTGTACTCATTATAATTTTAAATATGAATGGAAATCTGAAAGAAAAGTATGTTATGAAGTATTAATAATGTTACTAGAATAAGTACTGCCCACACCAGTCTACCAGCACATACTCAGTTTACACATCAAAACAATGGAGTCTACTTTTATATTTTTACATCTCTCCCAATTTCTTCATCTTAGTAAACTCAGACTGCAAATAAATTATACTCTACATACCCAGTATATATAATGGTATACTCTACTTACCCAGTATATATACTGTTACTCTATTTACCCAGTATATATACTGCTATACTCTACTTACCCAGTATATACACTCTTATACTCTACTTACCCAGTATATATACTGCTATACTCTACTTACCCAGTATATATACTGTTATATATATTCACCCAGTATATACATTTTGTATACTGCTATACTCTACTTACCCAGTATATATACTGTTACTCTATTTACCCAGTATATATACTGCTATACTCTACTTACCCAGTATATATACTGCTATACTCTACTTACCCAGTATATATACACTGTTACTCTATTTACCCAGTATATATACTGCTATACTCTACTTACCCAGTATATATACTGCTATACTCTGCTTACCCAGTATATACACTGCTATACTCTACTTACCCAGTATATATACTGCTCTACTCTACTTACCCAGTATATATACTGCTATACTCTACTTACCCAGTATATACACCGCTATACTCCACCATTGTAGCTGGTATAGATACTTACCCAGTATATACACCGCTATACTCCACCATTGTAGCTGGTATAGATAGAGGAGTATCACACTGATTATCACAGGTTAATTCCTGTACAGTTTCAGTTTTATTAGAAAACACAACAACACCAATAGCTCCTGACCTCTGCATTGTTTGAACCTAAAATGAAAAAGGAATAAATGTAGCTATTAATTTGATAATTATTCATCCTTTCAAAAAAGGCGTAAATAACATGAGATGAAGCCTTGCATTTTCCATTGTGTATTAAACACAGAGTGAACTAGAACAGTAAGCCAATAGCTATTTGTAATGTACACATGTATACAGATGGTGGGAAGTAGCAATTATGTTCATAGATAACTGACCTGGTTACCATGACAAGCAAATATTCCATCAAAAACATCAAAAATCAGAATTATTAAAGAGGTAGTTCAGACAAAATTTGTCCAAATAAAGGGGCTTCATTTGGTTACCATGCAACCAAACGGCAACCAACATTTGGAAAATTAGCATCATTGTATCTCAAAACATTTACACACAACAATTGTCAGCTTTATCAGACAATATCTTCATTCTGTCCAATCAAAAGCCTCCATTTTGATTCCATATTAACAGTTCTGAAAACACCTGATGTATCAAATTATAGGCAATGATGAGCTACACCACTTGATCTAGTTTCCAAGAAATTGATCTATAGACTGATTAGCTAAAGGCTACTGACCAAATTCAACAATATAAAGATGATATATAGGGTATATATATATAGCTATGAGCCATTATACAAAACCTGTTTCCTGGCTATAGGGACCTATTTACTGAGGATCCAAAATTTCCTGGAAAAAAAAAACTTGCTTACACATCAATGCATGATTCCTAACATTCCTGTGTAGTTTATTAAGATTGGGTGACAAGCTTAGAAGGAGTTGCAGACAACATTTCTCTACATACAAAAGACAGGTGGACAGACAAGGTGATTCCGGTATACACCCCTACCTTCATTGTACCTTCATGACAATGACAAACCCTGTATGATAACAGAACCACTATTAACATCTACCTTTTGGAAGAAGGAACAGTTTCCTGAAGTAACCAGAGCAATGGATCCCTTCACAGATCCCTATGCTTTCACAGCCTGTATCGGCTCTAACCATTGACAGTGTCTTGTTCCCAAAAACGCTTGATGGACTTGGCAACCAGTCATACCTGGCATCCAATCTCTTACCCACAACTGGAAATTGTGATGCTGGAACAATATGATGAATTTTAAATAGACATACACATATATCATAGAACTCTGAATTAACAAGTAAGACTTTACGGATACATGCATTTCCACTATAACAATTTAATCATATTGCAGGCATATCCTTCACACTTCTCTAAATAGACAGGACTGAAATATCAGAATGCTTTATGATCATTTTAATTATATTTTCTATATCTTGCACACATGATCAATTACATTTCCTTAAAATGAAACAAATGGTATACAAACCTTTTTAAGTCACAGTAAATTATTTTTATTTGTAAGACAAATGGAATTTACATGGAAGTCCTATCCACATACACCATATCACTGTTAATGTAGGGCTTTGTTCAGTCAGCTTACCATTAGATCGGACAACAACTTGATCGTAGCCACAAAGGTGATCTACACAATGCCACTGGCTTAATGCATCTGGAATCCAGTTACCAAGTTTGTCAAGGGGAACAACAGAAATATGGATTTTCTCCATCACAAAAGCATCATCTGCCCTACTCCTGTAGGAAAAGGGTTAAACATCAAAGTAATATGGATTATTCACCTGACAGCAATAATTAGTCATGATCACATACAGCTACATTAAGAGTCAATTGATACAATAGGAAAAATAAATATTCAAGTGTGCATTCATGCAACTATACTAAACATATGTATACATGTATATGCATCAGCCAATGTGTGCTAAATCAAAGTGAAAAATTATCTGAATGACAATACATATATACAATGTACATATAAATAGCAAACATCTGATTATTCAAAATCAAACTAGAAAATAAACTTTGTCTCACATGTTCATCCAACTTAATATGCACTTAGCTTCATTTGTATTTTATAAATAAGATCCAATCCAGTTATTAATTTACTTTTTATATTACCCATGTCCATGAAGGGACAATGGAAATGTGCCAACTGTCAAGCCCGAATGGGATTGGAATCTTGAGCACCTAGGTAACTAAACTCACTCAATTTACATTAACCAACTAATACAAAAAAAATAAAGAGCATATCTTTATCATTAGTACAAAAAATATTGGCATGTATCTACATGTATGTTAGGTTGACATAAATGTAGTTTAGACAACTCACATGCCGATATTTCGAAGTGTCTGACGAATGCGGTCCCTCATCCACGAAGCCCCATAAAGTTCATGCATCTCCGCTGATTTTGGGACAAAAATAAAATGTGTTGAATTCAAAACTCCCGATGTGACTAAAGGCTTCAATCCTTCCTTCGATGTCCACATGCATTCGACAAACCCCGAATATGGATCGAATACGTGTACAATAATAGGAGAATTCGAAAACATTTTGCTTGGATAAACGACCTTTCCATTGATACCCCATATGGTAAAGTGGGGCGCTTGGGAACCTGGTGTATATTCAACTATCTCTCCGTCGTTTAATGTCGTTTTTTGCGCTCCTGAAAGGGGGCCTGGATTATCATAACCCAAGTTCGCATTCCCTACAGCTACCGACCACGAGTTTACATGGCTTGGTGGAAATTTACCCGCTTTAGCTTGAGTTCTTGGCACCCTAAACGTATCAAATATTCGTAGATTGGTGTACTGTTGCTTCGAGATGTTAAGGGAAGTAACAGAAACGCACATGGAAACTATCACAAAATAAAGGAACGATATGTTTACGTCCACCATTTTGAATGGTCACATGATCGTGTTGCTGTAACTAGTCACGTGATACAATGAAAAAGTGCGTTCGGTAATCTGTTTGATTTCAAATGCGCCTACATTCCACACGCACAAATATTTTTAAAAGTTTTGAATCCACTTCATTGAGATTCTAAAATCAATTCCTGTTTTTTAAATTAATTTTATGAATGGCATTTATATTGTGTTAAAGACCCGATCTGACCCAGTTAAATATCCCCCCGGACAGCCATTAAGCCTATAAGGACAACGGCACGCCTACAGTGAGATAAGCAGCAGTGTTGTGATATAAATAGTAATAGTGAGACTGGGCACATGGCTGTGTTTACATGTGTACAATACAATAACAACATACTCACAAAATTAATGTTAATCCACTTAATTTTATTTCTCCGACTGTAAATTTTACAGACATACATATTACATAATAAAAATGTATACATATGTATACCTACATGTATTATACCTACATGTATTCCAAATGTTTTGCACGAATTTAAATGTTTGTTTTGTGTAATTCTTTTTACCAGCTTGCCTTCTAGGGGCATGAGGGTCCCGCAGATATGAAATACATGTAGATGTGTATGGTCTGTTGATATTTTCATTCCAATGACATAAAGCGAGGAAACATGAGTCTGATATTAATATTGCTTGCTTCCATGTTCAGGGTATTGTTGAAACTTTCAACAAAATATATGTGTCCTTTCCTAGTTTGAAATCTTGAGGATTTTTATACACTGTAGAATTTTGAATAACACCACGGAGAAGTTTTTCTGCTACTGCATCAGTTATCACCAGTCTGGAAGGTTAATAGCATTTGGATCTTTTTGACATCGTGATGATTTTGGACAATCTGTATGGTTGTCACGATAATACTCCACTACATTGTCTAGTAGCTTGGTCAGAACATTGGCATCACCGTCACAGTTTCTAACAGCCCAGTGGAAATGAGTGGCGATGGGTTCAACCTTGTCGTTAAGTTGTTCAGACCAAGTCTTTCCCTCTTTGTACTTTGGTCCTGACGCTACAGCAGACAAAGATTTCTTCATACTCTTAATACCATGCCATGTATCATTTTGATTTTGGGTAAATGGGTGATCTTTCACCAGTTTGTTTATGGCCATATTTCTATCGTGGGTATGTGTCCTTATAGAAATATCCTGACTTTCAAAACATTCTTATATCCTCTCTGTTCCCATCTTCTCATGACGTCGTGTAACTGGTTCATCAACCTTACTTATGTGAACACAGTCAAGAACTTTGTGAGTTTTGTCTCCAATAACCACCACACTGGTGTCTTTGGAATTTTTGCGCCAACCATGACGAGCATCCGTAACGATATCAATACCGTCTAGATCTTCATAGCTGGCAACTTCCTCCAGAAGAGCATCATTGGTGGATTCATCATATTCAAGCTTAACAAAGTCCTTGTAGGTGGAGAAAAACTTGTTTCTTTTTTCAACTGACAGAATACCAATTCCAGCCCCATTACAAAATCTTCCATAATGGGAGGGCAGCATCCCACTGCAGACAAATGACTGATTAAGTTTGTCATTAATGAGGTACTGTCCTGTTGGTAGGTATGGCGAGGAAGACCATAAGTAGGTATGGTGGGTTCGACTTTTATGTGAGAATTTCAGTTTCAACACACCAACATGTCCTTTATGTGTTGATGTTTTTACCCTTTACCTTGGCACCGCCGGGCAGGGTTTGCTGCAATTTCCATAAGTCTTGTAACTGAGTTTTGAGTTGTTACAAAGAACTTCTGATTCACTTGCTTCCGTGTAGCACGCAGGTACAGTATGCTGCTGGTATTGGTGGGATTTCTTTGTGATGCTTGCAGGATTTCTTTTCTTCGATCCAAAAGTCCAAAATATTTTCAATTACAATGTATGTCAAAGTTGTTTACTGGTCTGTTCATTTTTTTCATAAGATGTTCTCTAACAATCTGTCATTTCTCAAGTAATATTGCTTTTTTTGAAAAATCTGCTGGAATCTCTAATTTAAATGATGGTGGAGGTGTCCTTTTCTCCGACATGTTGAAAGTTGTGAATTGTATAAATGAGAAACTGATAATGAACTAAAGTTTGGTCCATACATATGCGTCTCCTGGATATGGAACATTCTAATATTCCCTCACAAAGGGGAACCAGGCAATTATAGAAACATATACAAACATGTAGTTGATCTACAGAAAACTGGAAAACCAGTTATAAAATGACATCAAACAAATTGTAATATATTAAAAGTATTTCGTTTACACATTTTGATGATTTTGTTGTAAATTGAAGACACTGACCAATTGCTTATTACCCTTGTGTCAGGCTGTGACCATTATAGGGATACCTGAGAATGGTCCCGCCAAAATGCCACATGGCTCCTCTGTGACAAGTGGGCCGTAGAAGGGGTAATGAACGTAACATATTATTACTGCTTCTTCAGTCAACGTATATATTAAATGATCATATGTATATTCTTATAAAAGATAAATTGTTTGTATCTTTCAGTTTTCAAATAGAAATAGTTCGAACTCATACAATGAGTACACACTGTTTTCCCCATGCACACCCTCCTAAACCTGTGATGTATTGGTCAGAACTAATTACTTCAGGAGGCTTAGTACAGATTGGAACGAAATGGAGGGAAAACAAACTATATCTCTGAAAGTAACACGTCTTCAAAAGGATACTAGTCGTCATTTATTTCTTCACAATGGATAGGATTTTGATGAACACGTGTGACATGACTTGTTTGGAGTCTGGGTCAGATAATGAGAATAATAATGATAAGTTTATTATTGAGCAGAGTGAAGGATATGAAGAGTGTCCATATTGTTTCTGTAAGCCATGTATTACTGGTGAAGTTAACCGGCAAATGTGGTGGGAAACTAAAAATACTGAGTCAAACAAGCAAAATAACAGTTTTAGGAAAGAGAAATATAAGCGTTTTTGGACAATGCTTTCCCACAGGGAAGTGTTTTTGGATGGTAGATATGTAACAGGAGAGGAGAAAATGTAGCGGCCAGACTGGGGTTCGAACCCGGGACCTCCGAACACTAGCCGGATGCTCTACCATTTGAGCTACCTGGTCACCGATGATCGACCCAGTCCAGTCCCGCTACACACCTCCCTCCTTTTTTCCAAGTCTTCGCCCTCGAAGACACACGAGACCCTTATACCACCACCGTGGATATTTTAGTTGGGCGCCAATTTTGTAACAGGAGAGGAGAAAATGTAGCGGCCAGACTGGGGTTCGAACCCGGGACCTCCGAACACTAGCCGGATGCTCTACCATTTGAGCTACCTGGTCACCGATGATCGACCCAGTCCAGTCCCGCTACAGATATAAAACAAAAAAAACTGCAGGCTTTGCAGCAGGACCCACATAGGAGAAAGCTAGCCTGGCATAAAAGGGATATTTTATCTAAATGTGTGTTAGACAAAGTGAGAACATGGTTCCCTAATCCACAAGATATGCCCTTCATGGGCCATATGTGGGAGTAATCATTAGCCAGAGTCTATGGTCAAGCGTGGTGATCTATAGGATACACTGATACAAGATAACCACTAGCCAGCTATTATCATCCCCTTGGGAATCGAGGAACGGGGAATCAAATGCCCTAATAGAATTGATGCTGGTCTGTAGATACATGTATTAGAATCTACTTTAGGATATTTCAGCAGTAAAATTCATACATATACATTGAAAGATGTTTTAGAGAGAGCAGATACTTGTATATTATACAAGATCTCTGGAGAGAGAGAGAGAGAGAGAGAGAGAGAGAGAGAGAGAGAGAGAGAGAGAGAGAGAGAGAGAGAGAGAGAGAGGGGGGGGGGGGGGGCAGTGGCCAGTATTTTAATAAACTGGTTTGATCTTAATTTTATTAAACCGATTTGATATTAATTTTTATTAACTGGTTTGATATCAATTGTATGACAGCAAACCCTGAAAAATTGTCTGCGAAAAGGTATTGATATTGACCATCTGTTAAAGTTTGACAGACACATTTCAGCTCTTGGTAGAAAAGCCTCCAAACAGTTAGCGGTTCTGGAAGGATTGGACATTTTTTACCAAAGCAACAATGCAAATTTTAATCTATAAATATTTTTTGTTTTATCAAATTTTGATTATTGTCCCATTATTTGGCATTTTTAAAGTGTTCCTGCAACAAAGAAAATGTAAAAGGTGCAAGAAAGGGGCTTGTGGTTTGTTTTAAATGATAATACTTCTAACCTGAGAGAAGTGCTTACTAAATCAAACTTATCTTACCTCCATATTGACAGGATAAAACTGATGGCCTGTGAAGTTTAACTTATCTTACCTCCATATTGACAGGATAAAACTGATGGCCTAGTGAAGTTTAACTTATCTTACCTCCATATTGACAGGATAAAACTGATGGCCTGTGAAGTTTAACTTATCTTACCTCCATATTGACAGGATAAAACTGATGGCCTGTGAAGTTTAACTTATCTTACCTCCATATTGACAGGGTAAAACTGATGGCCTGTGAAGTTTAACTTATCTTACCTCCATATTGACAGGATAAAACTGATGGCCTGTGAAGTTTAACTTATCTTACCTCCATATTGACAGGATAAAACTGATGGCCTAGTGAAGTTTAACTTATCTTACCTCCATATTGACAGGATAAAACTGATGGCCTGTGAAGTTTAACTTATCTTACCTCCATATCGACAGGATAAAACTGATGGCCTGTGAAGTTTAACTTATCTTACCTCCATATTGACAGGGTAAAACTGATGGCCTGTGAAGTTTAACTTATCTTACCTCCATATTGACAGGATAAAACTGATGGCCTAGTGAAGTTTAACTTATCTTACCTCCATATTGACAGGATAAAACTGATGGCCTGTGAAGTTTAACTTATCTTACCTCCATATTGACAGGATAAAACTGATGGCCTGTGAAGTTTAACTTATCTTACCTCCATATTGACAGGATAAAACTGATGGCCTGTGAAGTTTAACTTATCTTACCTCCATATTGACAGGATAAAACTGATGGCCTGTGAAGTTTAACTTATCTTACCTCCATATTGACAGGATAAAACTGATGGCCTGTGAAGTTTAACTTATCTTACCTCCATATTGACAGGATAAAACTGATGGCCTAGTGAAGTTTAACTTATCTTACCTCCATATTGACAGGATAAAACTGATGGCCTAGTGAAGTTTAACTTATCTTACCTCCATATTGACAGGATAAAACTGATGGCCTAGTGAAGTTTAACTTATCTTACCTCCATATTGACAGGATAAAACTGATGGCCTGTGAAGTTTAACTTATCTTACCTCCATATTGACAGGATAAAACTGATGGCCTGTGAAGTTTAACTTATCTTACCTCCATATTGACAGGATAAAACTGATGGCCTGTGAAGTTTAACTTATCTTACCTCCATATCGACAGGATAAAACTGATGGCCTAGTGAAGTTTAACTTATCTTACCTCCATATTGACAGGATAAAACTGATGGCCTGTGAAGTTTAACTTATCTTACCTCCATATTCACAGGGTAAAACTGATGGCCTGTGAAGTTTAACTTATCTTACCTCCATATCGACAGGATAAAACTGATGGCCTGGGAAGTTTAACTTATCTTACCTCCATATTGACAGGATAAAACTGATGGCCTGGGAAGTTTAACTTATCTTACCTCCATATTGACAGGATAAAACTGATGGCCTGTGAAGTTTAACTTATCTTACCTCCATATTGACAGGATAAAACTGATGGCCTGGGAAGTTTAACTTATCTTACCTCCATATTGACAGGATAAAACTGATGGCCTGGGAAGTTTAACTTATCTTACCTCCATATTGACAGGATAAAACTGATGGCCTAGTGAAGTTTAACTTATCTTACCTCCATATCGACAGGATAAAACTGATGGCCTGTGAAGTTTAACTTATCTTACCTCCATATTGACAGGATAAAACTGATGGCCTGTGAAGTTTAACTTATCTTACCTCCATATTGACAGGATAAAACTGATGGCCTGTGAAGTTTAACTTATCTTACCTCCATATTGACAGGATAAAACTGATGGCCTAGTGAAGTTTAACTTATCTTACCTCCATATTGACAGGGTAAAACTGATGGCCTAGTGAAGTTTAACTTATCTTACCTCCATATCGACAGGATAAAACTGATGGCCTGTGAAGTTTAACTTATCTTACCTCCATATTGACAGGATAAAACTGATGGCCTGTGAAGTTTAACTTATCTTACCTCCATATTGACAGGATAAAACTGATGGCCTAGTGAAGTTTAACTTATCTTACCTCCATATTGACAGGATAAAACTGATGGCCTGTGAAGTTTTTCATTTTTTTTTTTATAATATTGCTCCAGACTATATTTGTAATGTCATTAACAAACAAGAAACTTTGTATCATTTCAGGACAGAGAACAAAGCACACCTTTCCAGGGTTAACACCACCAGGTATGGCAAAATGTCCTTCAGGTACGAGGCGTCTCGCGTATGGAACAACCTTTCAAACACCCTGCGGAAAGTTGAAAACTATGCAGAATTTTGGAGGCTGCTCCGTATGTGGGACGACCCGGACTGTAGGTGTACACTATGCCCAGCTTAACTTTTGTCCTGTGGTTTACGTCTTTCTGTTTATTTATTTCAAAACACTCTGTATGTGTGCTTTCAGAGATGACATTTTGTTGTGTATTGCTCTAAATACCTTTATTTTAGAAAATGTTGGAATTTATTTCAGTGTAACTGATCGATACAGATATATTTATCTATCAATTTGTTTTCGATGCCGTGTTAATTCATAGTGACTACTAGTGTACATGATTCATAAGCAATAAGCTGGTGGGGAGGAGAAGTAATACTCAGATACATAGGTCTCCAATATACCCAACTACTTCATTTTAACTAAAATACAATTGTGCGGCATCATTCATTAAGATTGTGATAAACTTGCATGTAATGTTGAGAGTTATTATATATTACAAGTATGCGTGTTCTTGCAAACGTTATGGAAGTTTAAATTAATAAGTGGCATTGTGTACGGTCTTTTAGATGAGAACCGTTCGGCTCCTCGTCAAACGCATATACATGTAAGAGTTATTTCCCTTGTCTTGTAGACTGCCTGTGTAGTACATCTGGTATTGGTCTACATTATTATACCTGTGTTGAAATGGATGGTGAACAATAAAGTGGCCGAGTGCTACCTTATATCACAGGTGTGATATGCAAATATACCCTTCAATGTTTTATATATGAGTATGAAGAGTAGGCGTACAAGTTAGGAGTTGTAAGAAAAATGTCTTTACTTACAAGCAGTTGTCCATACAACCATATTTCTATACCTGTGACAAGAATTCCAAACAAAGTGCAACAATAAAGATACAGCTAATTCAGCTATTTGGTTTGGTTTGGTTTATTTTGTTTAACGTCTTATTAACAGCCAGCGTCATTTAAGGACGTGCCAGGTTTGGAGGTGGAGGAAAACCGGAGTACCCGGAGAAAAACCACCGGCCTACGGTCAGTACCTGGCAACTGCCCCACGTAGGTTTCGAACTCGCAACCCAGAGGTGGAGGACTAGTGATAAAGTGTCGGGACACCTTAACCACTCGGCAACCGCGGCCCCGAAAAATTCAGCTAAAACTGAGAGCTGTTCCCAGGTATGATTACCATATTATCTCCATACTTAATCCGTACGTATAAACGATTACTTTTCTTAAAGAAAACTTCACGATTATCAGTTTGTGTCTGCTGAAGATAGTACCATGTGCCAGAAAACTTCCATTATATCTAAATTGATTATTCGATAATTGTGTAAACTCACAATATTTCGGATCTGAAAACGTGTGTGTTTAAAAGACCCAATATCTACTGTACTATGTCATTTCGTGGATTGTAAAGTATACCATTGGACGGTGATTTTCTTATACACAATTACATACTTGTCGGTAAATCAAGATTTTTATTTGAATAAAGGTAAGCTATACATGTGACTGTTCACTGTGTTATATATGTCACAATGTCCTTTATAGGACACCTCCAGGTAAGTTTACGGGTCACGTGTGACTGTTCACTATGTTATATATGTCACAATGTCCTTTATAGGACACCTCCAGGTAAGTTTACGGGTCACGTGTGACTGTTCACTATGTTATATATGTCACAATGTCTTTTATAGGACACCTCCAGGTAAGTTTACGGGTCACGTGTGACTGTTCACTATGTTATATATGTCACAATGTCCTTTATAGGACACCTCCAGGTTAGTTTACAGGTCACGTGTGACTGTTCACTATGTTATATATGTCACAATGTCTTTTATAGGACACCTCCAGGTAATTTTACAGGTCACGTGTGACTGTTCACTATGTTATATATGTCACAATGTCTTTTATAGGACACCTCCAGGTAAGTTTACGGGTCACATGTGACTGTTCATTATGTTATATATGTCACAATGTCCTTTATAGGACACCTCCAGGTAATTGTACAGGTCACGTGTGACTGTTCACTATGTTATATATGTCACAATGTCCTTTATAGGACACCTCCAGGTAAGTTTACGGGTCACGTGTGACTGTTCACTATGTTATATATGTCACAATGTCCTTTATAGGACACCTCCAGGTAATTTTACAGGTCACGTGTGACTGTTCACTATGTTATATATCTCACAATGTCCTTTATAGGACACCTCCAGGTAAGTTTACGGGTCACGTATGACTGTTCACTATGTTATATATGTCACAATGTCTTTTATAGGACACCTCCAGGTAAGTTTACAGGGCACGTGTGACTGTTCACTATGTTATATATGTCACAATGTCCTTTATAGAACACCTCCAGGTAAGTTTACGGGTCACGTGTGACTGTTCACTATGTTATATATGTCACCTTTATAGGACACCTCCAGGTAAGTTTACAGGTCACGTGTGACTGTTCACTATGTTATATATGTCACAATGTCTTTTATAGGACACCTCCAGGTAAGTTTACGGGTCACGTGTGACTGTTCACTATGTTATATATGTCACAATGTTTTTTATAGGACACCTCCAGGTAAGTTTACGGGTCACGTGTGACTATTCACTATGTTATATATGTCACAATGTCCTTTATAGGACACCTCCAGGTAAGTTTACGGGTCACGTGTGACTGTTCACTATGTTATATATGTCACAATGTCCTTTATAGGACACCTCCAGGTAAGTTTACGGGTCACGTGTGACTGTTCACTATGTTATAAATCTCACAATGTCCTTTATAGGACACCTTCAGGTAAGTTTACAGGTCACGTGTGACTGTTCACTATGTTATAAATCTCACAATGTCCTTTATAGGACACCTCCAGGTAAGTTTACGGGTCACCCCTCTATGTAACATCCTGATGTAGAAATAAAACACAAAATGATTACAACAATAGTAAATAATAGGTACAAATGATAAAGGTTGTGATATCAAATTAAATCTAAATCAATCCTATCCTCGCCCCAGGTAAAATCATACTATCCAATGAAGCAAATATATATATAAGTGAGAGTGTATATTTTCACCTGGAACCGAGGATAAACGCAACAAATAAGTGTGTATAGAGTATCTGCTGACAATGCATTCATCCAGTTTTCTTATTATTTGCAAATATAATTTCACATTCCTTTATATTATTGAATGAAATTCAGTAAAACAGTTATTAAAATGAATGTATTATATCACAAGTATTAATCGTAAACTATCAAATGGAGATGATATATTACATGTTTTAATCGTGAATATTACAGGTATCAATCGTGAAATATCAACTAGAGGTGATATGTTACAGGTATTAATTCTGAACTATCAAATAGAGGTGATATGTTACAGGTATTAATTCTGAACTATCAAATAGAGGTGATATGTTACAGGTATTAATTCTGAACTATCAAATAGAGGTGATATGTTACAGGTATCAATCGTGAATGTGTGATATATAACGATATTATGACGTCATAATACAAGAGCTTGTTTTCCGAGTCCTATAATCTCTATAATACCCATCACCGTTTATAAAAGATTGATACGATATTGTGCACTGATGTCAACTAATCAAATGTTAAGATTTCAGAAAAAAAACTTTCTCTCATGATAAAATCATAGAAATAATCTTACCACTGGGACTATGACAAACAATGTGATTTATTAATTAACAAAATTATATCAGAAATCATAAATCAATACATTATGAATAAACTATCTTAAATATAATGAATAAGACATCTAAGATAATAAATAAGATTTCTTAAATAATTCGGAAAAGAAATATATGAACATTGCTCCATGAAATAATGAATGGCAACTTGGTTTGCCATTAACATGACTTGGTGGAAATTCCGTGATATGGTGTTAAAACTAAGAATGATTGCTAGCATGTTAATATATCTTCCAAGATTGCTGATTGGTGGTTGCACGTCAAACATGCTTTTTATTGCAATATATTTATAGATTTCTTTACCATAATTTACAGGGCTTGATGTGAATCAGAAGATATGAGTTACGTGAACATATACATTGTACATGTGCAATTGGGAATAACTATAGTTGGCTTGACTGCGCACGCATAATACTAAACAACACATACCCTACACACACTGTGAGACAGAACAGAAAAATGGCTACCAAGAAAAATGGCTACCATTTAGGATTTGTTGCTAAATAACGCACTCGGTAACTTTGACGCCGGATGTTTTGTTGAACAGCATATCACATCGTTTATGAAACGTGGTACATACTAATGAACAAAACAAGGTTGGTATTAATGACGTCGATCGCCTTTCTCGTAGATCCTTAATATGAAAATATAATATACTGTTTATATAACACTGATATATCACTCCCCTGTTTATACTAGACTGACATATCACTCCCCTGTTTATATAACATTGACACATCACTCCCTTGTTTATATAACATTGACATATCACTCCACTTTTTATATAACACTGACATATCATTCCCCTGTTTATATTATACCGACATATCACTCCACTTTTTAAACACTGACATATCACTCCCCTGTTTATATTATACTGACATATCAATCCTGTATATATTATACTGACATATCACTCCTCTGTTTATATTAGACTCACATATCACTCCTCGGTTTATATAGCACTGATATTTCACTCCACTCTTTATATTATACTGACATATCACTCCCCTCTTTATATTACACTCACATATCACTCCTCTGTGTATATTATACCGACATATCACTCCACTTTTTATATAACACTGATATTTCATTCCACTGTTTATATTAGACTAACATACCACGCCCCTGTTTATATTATACTGACATATCACTCCCCTGTGTATATTATACTGACACATCACTCCTCATTTTATATTATACTCACATATCACTCCCCTGTTTATATTATACTGAGATAACACTCCCCTGTTTATATTATACTGACATATCACTCCCCTGTTTATATTTTAGTCACATATCACTCCTCTGTTCATATTATACTAATATATCACTCCTCTGTTTATATTATACTGATATATCACTCCTCTGTTTATATGATACTCACATATCACTCCTCTGTTCATATTATACTCATATATCACTCCTCTGTTTATATTAGACTGACATATCACTCCTCTGTTTATATTATACTCACATATCACTCCCCTGTTTATATTATACCGACATATCACTCCTCTGTTTATATTATACTCATATATCACTCCTCTGTTTATATTAGACTGACATATCACTCCTCTGTTTATATTATACTCACATATCACTCCCCTGTTTATATTATACCGACATATCACTCCCCTGTTTATATAATACCGACATACACATATACACCTCCCCCCTGTTGATATTATACTGACATATCACTCCTCATTTTATATTACACTCACATATCACTCCCCTTTTTATATCATACTCACATATCACTCCCCTTTCTATATCATACTCACATATCACTCCCCTTTTTATATTATACTCACATATCACTCCTGTGTGTATATGATACTGACATATCACTCCCCTGTTTATATCATACTGACATATCACTCCCCTGTTTATATTATATTGACATAACACTCCAATTTTTATATAACACTGACATATCACTCCCCTGTTTCTATTATACCGACATATCACTCCTCGGTTTATATTAGACTGACATATCACTCCTCGGTTTATATTAGACTGACATATCACTCCCCTGTTTATATAACACTGAAATATCACTCCCCTGTCTATATAACACTGACATATCATTCCCCTGTTTATATTATACTGAGATATCACTCCCCTGTTTCTATTATACTCACATATCACTCCTGTGTGTATATTATACTGACATATCACTCCCCTGTTTATATTATACTGACATATCACTCCACTGTTTATATTATACTGACATATCACTCCTCTGTTTATATTATACTGACATATCACTCCCCTGTTTATATTATACTGACATATCACTCCACTGTTTATATTATACTGACATATCACTCCCCTGTTTATATTATACTGACATATCACTCCACTTTTTATATAACACTGACATATCACTCCCCTGTTTATATTAGACTCAGATATCACTCCTCGGTTTATATTAGACTGACATATCACTCCCCTGTCTATATAACACTGAAATATCACTCCCCTGTTTATATAACACTGATATTTCACTCCCCTGTTTATATTATAATCACATATCTTTCCCCTGTTTATATTATAATCACATATCACTCCTCTTTTTATATTATACCCATATATCACTCCCCTGTTTATATTATACTCACATATCACTCCCCTGTTTATATTATACTCGCATATCATTCCCCTTTTTATATTATACTCACATATCACTCCCCTGTTTATATTATACTCACATATCACTCCCCTGTTTATATTATACTCACATATCACTCCCCTGTTTATATTATACTGACATATCACTCCCCTGTTTATATTATACTGACATATCACTCTGTGTATATTATACTGACATATCACTCCCCTGTTTATATTATACTCACATATCACTCCCCTGTTTATATTATAATCACATATCACTCCCCCCGTTTATATTATACTCACATGTCACTCCCATTTTTATATTATACTCACATATCACTCCCCTGTTTATATTATAATCACATATCACTCCCCCCGTTTATATTATACTGACATATCACTCCTCTTTTTATATTATACTGACATATCACTCCCCTGTTTATATTATACTCACATATCACTCCCCTTTTTATATTATACTTACATATCAATCCCCTGTTTAAATTAGATCACATATCACTCCTCTTTGTTTATTATTCTGACATATACATATACAACCCCGCCCCCTTTTTATATTATACTCACATATCACTCCCCTTTTTATATTATACTGACATATCACTCCTCTGTTTATATTACACTCACATATCACTCCCCTGTTTATATTATACTCGTATATCATTCCCCTTTTTATATTATACTCACATATCACTCCTCATTTTATATTATACTCACATATCACTCCTCATTTTATATTATACTCACATATCACTCCCCTTTTTATATTATACTCACATATAACTCCCCTGTTTATATTATACTCACATATCATTCCCCTGTTTATATTATACTGACATATCACTCCACTGTTGATATTATATTGACATATCATTCCCCTGTTTATATCATACTGTCATATCAATCCCCTGTTTATATTATACTGACATATCACTCCTCATTTTATATTATACTCACATATCATTCCCCTGTTTATATCATACTGTCATATCAATCCCCTGTGTATATTATACTGACATATCACTCCACTTTTTATATCAGACTGACATATCACTCCCCTGTTTATATCATACTGACATATCACTCCTCATTTTATATCAGACTGACATATCACTCCTCTGTTTATATAACATGGACATATCACCCCCCTGTTTATATTATACCCATATATCACTCCTCTGTTTATATTATACTCACATATCACAACGCTGTTTATATTATACTGACATATCACTCCACTTTTTATATAACACTGACATATCACTCCACTGTTTATATTAGGCTGACATATCACTCTCCTGTTTATATTATACTCACATATCACTTCCTGTTTATATTATACCGACATATCACTCCACTTTTTATATTAGACTGACATATCACTCCACTGTTTATATTATACTGACATATCACTCTCCTGTTTATATTATACTCACATATCACAACGCTGTTTATATTATACTGACATATCACTTCCTGTTTATATTATACCGACATATCACTCCACTTTTTATATTACACTGACATATCACTTCCCTGTTTATATTATGCTAACATATCAATCCACTTTTTATATTAGACTGACATATCACTCCTGTTTATATTATACTGACATATCACAACGCTGTTTATATTATACTGACATATCACTCCTCTTTATATTATACTGACATATCACTTCCCTGTTTATATTATGCTAACATATCAATCCACTTTTTATATTAGACTGACATATCACTCCTGTTTATATTATACTGACATATCACTCCTGTTTATATTATACCGAAATATCACTCCTGTTTATATTATACTGACATATCACAACGCTGTTTATATTAGTCTGACATATCATTCCAGTGTTTTTATCAGATTGTTATATCTGTTTATAGCAAAAGCTGTCGTCTTCTGTTCTTAATCATGTCTCCTATCTGTTCACTCTACGTGTCAATGTGCATTAGTTAGTCTGGCATAATACAAGATGGTTAAGTCAGTCAGTGATTTGCTTTAGTTTAAAATGTTGAAATTGTTTTCCTCATTGAATTGTTTATTGTCAAAAAGTGAGTTTGCTATTTAGTATCGGGTATGGAAGAGTGCTTTCATTTAGCTGTTGGATGATTTAATTAGATATAGTAAATAGAATGCTTTTGATTTCTATATGAAATTATATCCAATATTGAGTAAATATGTAAGCTCGTGTTTTCGTTTCAGTATGAGCGTCACAAAGGAACAGTTCAATTTCTTCAAAATAGTAATCCTTCTAATAGAATATGGCACAAAAGTTCTAAGGGAGAAACTGAAAAATGAACTTTCAAAATGTCACAGACAATTTCAGGAATGGTTGAAAGTCTCCTGCCACGAACTGATACATCTTCACAAACTTGATCAATGTTGTAAGTGTACTTCTTCCCCGACCAGACGAAAGGAGCTTATCAATAAAAAACAGCTGATATTGTTGTTCGTTGAAGACAGAGGACAAACTTGTACTAGACCGAACAAGAACAAAGATCGTTTCTGCTGTTGTAGTTTCAAGGTAAATACAGGCATTACCGAAGAAGACATGGATATAACACTACTTTCATGCTTTCTTATCAATATTGTAAAACTGAATGTTTCTGATAGAAAATTGGTAGAGGAACTGAGAGACAAAAGAAACGGTTTGTCCCACGTGAATTCGACTACAATACCAACGGAGGAGTTCGAGAAAACATTTCAGGATATCACACATATAATCAATGAGGTTGCGAAAGGATTCGACACCGAGCTATTTGAAACGCTTCGCAGTCAGATGATAAAACTGGAAAGTTTACCACAACCCGTATCCTCTACAACGGAATTGGTAAGCAAAATGTCAGTCACATCATAATCAATCAGCAAAATACTATAGAAAATATCCGTCACAAACATATCAGATGTCCTCCGAAGTGATAGGTGACCCTGGAGAAGTGCACGGAATACGTTTAAGATAAATCTCACACAAAAAAAGACCACGACCGAAAACAATAAGGGGACTCCTGATTAATGCGGACAAACCGGTTCGTTTGTTAAATGTTATTTTTACGGACCTGCCGATGTTAATACAGGCATTGAAAGTCTTTGTCAAGGCTCGTCTGAAAACAATATATAATCGCTAGGTCCCTCCCCCTCCTTATTTTATGAACAAATAACTTTGGCCATACCGATGAAAGAAAACGGGTATGACTTTGACCATATTCGTTATTTTACTCCCACGATATTCTTTGTATTTTCATCCTAATATACGTCGTGTTAACAGAATAAGGAGCTGCCATGTTTTCTCCATGTACCTCACCATGTAAATTTCAATCAAATCAATCATGATTAAGCAGGAAAGTAAGAAATGTTGAACAAATAACTGATGCATTTATGTAATTTAGTTTTAACGTTGGATTTTTGAATTGTTTACCACATTTTGTAGACGTGATCGATTATGCAAACTGCCAAAATGTTGATTATCTATACATAAGACTATACTACAGGATATCATTGATTTGTTAACCACTACATAATCAAGTGACATTTCGTTTGTAATTTAAAGGGTGTGACGTGTTCTGAAGATGCCCAGACAAACACAGGTATGCTGTTTCGTACTGGGTTGAAGATGTAACAAGCAATCACTAATAATTGAAAAATGAGCATAATAGAGGGTGTGGATATTTTTGAATATCTAATGTTATTTTGTTAAATCCAAAGTAGATGATGCTGTGAATCAGCTGTGAGTCTCCCATATTTTCCACGTACATTGTACATTGTATTTATATATAATTTCCAATATGAATCATTTCCATGACAAAGCTTGTTAGACCTGTAAAGTTAACAGAAAACAAAATACACTTCAAAGAATGGAAAATAAGTTGTTGTTTTTTTCAACTATAGATACATATATAAGTACATATACGAAAACTTTCAAAACATATATACATAAAAAAAAAAACCTTTGTAGTGAAAAAAAAACTAGTTCACACATCTAAAATGGGATGCGAAAATGCTCTCATGTGATACGAATGTTTCCTGTTTGGACATATTTACTACACTGTGATGAATGTATAATATTGATAAACTACTTGCATATGCAGAGCCAATCAGTGACACTAAGGCCACTAGTCTCCAGGTTCAGGATTATCTACGCCATCTTAGCTGGGAAGACTTACAGGATTTGCCGGAACAAATACTGAAACAGCTGACAGGTGCGTTAATGTATTGTATTTGACTACTAGTACTCTTACAAATATTATCGGTGTTCTGAGTAAGACCTAAGTAAACAACAACATCCGATGCAACGCAAAACTCCAATAAATATCATCAGTAATTTTGTTGAATTATTCTAATGCCTTATAACAACAATTGGGCAACGTTTTATCGTCATAGTTTAATACTGTTTATTTATCTATTTATTTTTGTTCACGCTTGTCATATTTATTTTGTATCTTCCACGTTTCAGAACAAGTCGTAGGGTCGAGCCAGTCTTGTTTCCAGTCAGCAAAAGGTACGTATATATTCGACTTTTTCGTCTGTTTACATGTTTATTCTTTGGCATTTTAGAACGCGTATGACACGCTCATGTAGTACTACCAATTCTAAACTAAATGTTGAGATTGAAAGCAGTTTCTCAATTAAACAGAATTGACATCTTTGTCTTTTCCATCCATTTTATTACTTGATACAAATACAGTATATATGCAGAAAAACCACAACTTTTGTGTTACAGTGAATCCTCGCAAAATCTAAAATGCTTCGTTAATTCTTGGTTTTAGAAATGACCCGTTTGGCCTTGGATCAGCATGTGTCTCCAGAAAACGTTTTCCATCCAACTCAACAACTTAAGGATTCTTTTCACATCTTGTACACGAAACATGTGCTTCTGCTTTATGGGATAGCCGGAAGTGGGAAGACAACTCTTGCCTATGAAATAATGCTCCACATGCGTCATGACTTAACCCCTGTAATACTATCTAACCCTGATCAGGTGAAAAGCATCCGCCCTAACGATGAAGTCCTTGTCTTCCTTGATGACATTATAGGCAGGTCTGCCTACTCTCAGGACAATGCCCTTAAATGGTACCCCGTGTTCCATCACATGTATATATTGTCACGGCAAGGTAGTCCGCGTTTTATCATGGCTTTTCGTGAAAACGTATATGAAGATTTCCGCAACGATATAGACGCGTTTGACAACATGCTATTCTGTCAGGAACACCTTGTGAATGTAACCCGTATGACGTTAGTAGAAAAAGAGGAATTGCTGGGTAAATATTGCAGCGAAAAAGGGGTGGCAATATACTATGGAAAAGGGTGCGCTGCAGCAACTGATTCCCCAAAAAGCCTTGATAAGAACACTTTCAATCAGATTTGCAACACTGAAACACTGACAGGATTTCCACAAAGCTGCTTTCTTTTTTTCTTCAATGATGTATTTTTTCAAATGGGACAAGATTTCTTCAAACATCCTGATCAGTCACTCATTGCAAAAGTTGACCGGTTGAGGAAGTCAAAGACGAGCGATTCCGTTTGCAGTACGCAGTCCTGGCACACATGATGCTAACCGACGGCGATATAAATTTGCAGACATTGGCCGAAAGCGCAGACTTTAAACAAGTTACAAATGAGTTCGATCTTAAAGCGATCACGTGCAGCAAGCTTCGTGATTGTATTGAAGAAGACAATGTGCGAAGTTTGCTGCTACTGAATAAAGATGAAATTGTTTTTCGCCATCAGACAGTCAAAGAAGCTGTATTTTTGTCGTTCAGCAACCATTTTCCCGACAAGATTTTTCTTAAGTGTAAGCTTCAGCTCATACAGGATTTCTTGAGAAGTAGGTCATACGATCCGAAAAGAGGCGAGACGGCTGTAATACTGCAAGATCGCTGCTTCACCACCTTTTCCTCTAGAATAATTGATGAAATTCTTCAGAACAACAACTACTATCAATGTGTGCGGTTGCAGGTTTTCGAAGACAGCAGCTTTACAAAAATGTTTGTCAGTGCTCTGCTAATCGCGCTGAGAGACAGAGATGATTCCAGTGAAGTTGTAAAGAAATTACTTCTCTACTCAAGTGAGCACGGGAACAACGATTTGCTCTCTGAACTTCTCCACGTGTGTGTTATTTGCGATGATAACTGTGATCCAGACACAACGAAAGAAGTAAATATTTCTATGACGTATTTCAGAGAGGAAATACTCTCAACAGCAATCAGAAAAGGACAAGTGAAAGCCATAACAATAATTTTGAAAAAAGAGAGAAAGGTACTATACCGGTCGAAATGTGGTCTTTTACCGATCCACACTGCCATTTGGACAGGTATTCGCCCCGTTTGTGACATTCTCTGGGATGAGTACGATACGGAGACAATATGTATGCCGTCCTTCAATGACACGTCTGGAAGACGATGTATCCATTACTGCGCAATGCGAGGCTATATTGACAAGATTCGCGAGATAAAATCACAGGGTGACGAGTTTGTGATGGCAGTCGATGCTCGAAGTCAGTCAGCCCTACACTATGCTGCGTATGGTGGTCAATATCAGATATTTCACGAGCTATTAGGGTACGGTCTTAGCATAGCCGACAGGACAATAGAGAAGCATTCCGTCCTCCAGGTATTGCTGATATCATTGGACTATGACGAACGATGTAACATTCTGCCTCAAATACCGCAAAACATATCGAAGGCCATATCGGGTGACAGTGTTTTGTGGAACAGTGATTACTACAGAGCCCTAGATTACCTTCTGGAAATTCCTGGTACAGACCTGAATGACCTCGATGTTATCATCCATAAGACACATGATTACAACGTAGCTCATTACGCATGTATCGACAACGCTGATTCTGTAGTTTCGCTTCTGTTGAACAAAAGGCGTGATCTATTTACAAAAAGAAACGGTACCAGATTACCCATGGTATGGGACATCGCGGCCTTTCTAGGGAGGTTTTCCATCCTCAAAACACTTTTTAGATGTGGCTTGATTCACGACACAGACAGATCTAGTCTTGCTCGGAAAGCCAAGCAAGGCCGGAAGCAGGCACGAGCTATCAACTTAAAGGACAGGCGACTGCTGCTTAATCGCCACGAAAGAGAAAAGATATGGCCAGACTCCAGTTTCCCATTTGTAATTTTTGGGCAGGAGTATGACTACGACGAAATCGAGAAATTCCTAAAACAATAATAATACAGAATCGTAGAGTCATGATATTAAAAAAATACTATTGATTTAAAATGGAATGTTTAATATTGTAAACATAACTTTTAGCGGCAATCTCATTTTAGTGTTTTTCGCGCGTAAAACTTTTCGCTGATTGATGATTGCCTAATAGCACTTGGTTTGTATTCGTTAGGTTGCTAAAAATTGAGTGCACCAAATTTAGTAATTTTACAGTAATTAATACGAAGGTGAATGTGCGGAAATAGTTTTTAAATAATCCGAAAAAGATCGTTGTCATCCTGGTGTTAACTGATGAATATTGATTATCGTCGTTCAACATCCCTCTTGAATTTAAATAGTTACTAATAAAAACTTCTGAAACAGTACGCACAGCAGTCAACAATATATATTGAGTCAATCTGTTCAATACAATATGATGATACATTGTTTTAACGAAAAGTATGGCACTAGAGTATGGTTCTCTATGAATTGTTTATTAAAGTTTACTCTTTTTTCCATAAAATATCAGCAGGCCATTCATTCGAGTGATTTATATTTAATTGCATATTTTTCACAGGGGAATATGGTTTATAACTTCTTTCCCCGAAAAATGCCAATATCTTCTTCCCACTTAAAGCATGTTTATGGTAGTTCCATTCCATCAAGACTATCGGTATTTCTATTACATCAAAAAAGTGTAGTCCTCCACTCAAAACTTTATTTTCATAACCTTCCACGTCCATTTTGATGATAACCTTCTTGAAATTGAATCCCGGTAGTTTAATTATTTCGTCCAGCTTTGCTGTCCAAACCATATCTGGGTATTTTCCTGTCACGAGCTCTGACTTGGCCTTGTTTGCATGCTTATCCTGAAGGACGTACGCTCCGCCAACATTGTTTATCACTATTCCGAGAGTAACCTTTTGTAAATTATTTGATAATGCACTTCTTACAATTGTCACATTCCTTGTGAAGTTGCCTGCACGTAAAGATGAACAAATCCTCTGTACGTTTATTTTTAGGGGTTCGACAGCTATGACCTTGAACCCTAGCGTGGCTGCAGCCAATGTATACACGCCAATGTTAGCACCAATGTCCAAAAGAGCAGCATCTCTTTCTTCTTGTAGCAATGTACTTATCAGTTCCATTGTGTTTTGTTCCCACGTTCCTTCTCTCGATAGCGCGGCACTAACCCACGCGTCCTTTCTGGGATCATGAATATAGATGTCCACTGGACCGGCCTTGGTCTTTAGTTTTACGGACTTGAACACGGGTACATCATTGCAGATCGATTGATCGAGCTCCCAGCTACCATTGGCTGAGGGTTTTGTGTACACAATACCCACTTTCAGGTTGTTGGAATTTGGTAACTCTCCTGTGCTCCACTGGTGATTTTTTGAGGTTTTTTGAACAGAATATGATATTGGTAGTGGTAGTTCGTTTGTGTTACCCTGCCGTTGGTCACGTTGGAAGTTATCTCGAGGATGTAGTGTCATTACTTGCTGACCATGCGTTTTAATCACGCGATCGTCACTTATGTAATGATGATATAAGCTCAATGAGTTATGGGTGTCTGACCTTGTCCAGCAGATGATTAAAACTATCGTACATAGACATAAACCCGTCAAAACTTTCAGTCTATTCATTCCTTGAAAATAGATGAGTGTCCTAGAAACAAGAAAATAAAAGACGGTTGTACTAACAAAACAATAATTTAGTAGACTTAAAGAGGCTTGCCCGCAGAGAGATCAGAAAAATTGGCTAGTAGAAAAGATTTTTTACACATGACAGATTGTTGGAATTGTTGAGTTTTTCATTTTATTTTCCTTATAAAACGCTGAAAAGTGATATTAAAACCTCATTTTTTAAATATAATTTATTTAATCGCAACCCGCAATAAGTCCCCGCTATAAATTGGAGTCTAATTTGATTGTCACATCAAAGAAACAAGCACGTGCACAGTGCCGCACAGTGATAACTTCAAAGGCAGCGGCGATTTACAAAGAAGATTTGCCGTTATATTCCATACATTTCCCTCTCAGGTTGAGTTTAAAAACGTCTTTTAAATACATATTCTGTAATTGTTTTCAAGAAATAAAGTCGGAAAGCCTCTAATTTTGTCACATAGAAACGTGTACTGAAGTTTATTTAGTGATCGGAGATGTGCCGTTTACCGGTCCGTCTGCGGGTAAGCCTCTTTAAATATTTGAGTCCAACAGGGCGACATTGCCATGTCACATTTACACGTGGTATGTCATATTTAAGCATAGATTTTAAAGATGTGGATGGATATATCGAATTGTCTTCAATGTTATATCTATGACAGGTATAAAAACCTACGCAGTTCCTCTGAATGAACACCCAGGTTTGGGGTTGTCGGTCGGTGCTAGATACCTCGATTAGACGTGACAATTATATGGGGGCACCTGCTGTCATTGGAAGGTACACATATCATTAATGTGACTGCTTCGAATTAATGTCAAATATAAAGGTTATATATATATATATATGCAGGTTACAATCGCTTGGTTTTGTCACGGTATCTTCAGATGTCGACTGCGAATTCCTACTCAGTCCTTGACGCTGGAAATGTATAACACACTAATGATTGACGGACATTGTAAAGGGGGGGAATTATCTTTGATCTAAAGGTGGCTCTTAATTAGAAGTTCATTTATGAAACCGAAGTCTAGAGAGGCATTCAATTACTAATATACTAACAGGTATCTGTACTCACCTGGTACTTTATGTCTGTTATAGCAGTCTAACATTGATCCTTCATTAAGTAAACACTAATACAGACTACGCAGACAATTCTATAATAGGGTTAAAACATTACCCAGGACTGAGTTATTGTTACGTTCAATATAATTACTGAACCGCATATTTAAATATACCCCGGTATACCACAACCGTACGACTGTGATATAAATAGCTTCCTATTGTACCTGCTTAATTAATGTTAATGGTGCTCAGGGGCACAGAGGTAACACGCTTGTTTTTCATCTAGGCGGCTGGGGTTCGATTGCCAGATCGGACATGAAAAGGTATTGGGTGACCTGCAAGATCACGTGGGTTTTTCTTAAGAACGGTTTCTTCCAACAGTTATACTTTTCGCTCGCTCACAACCAGATTTACAAACGTGATCGATAAAAACATACATTGTTTTGCAATTGTAAAATAAACAAAGTTTACAATTTAATCAGTACAAGCTGATAGAACTATAGAGGTGTGTAAGAAATGCGATTTTACTACAGAGCTCTTGCCTACACTGGTTTTATCCATCATTGAGATATGCAGAGGACTTGTATTAAAGTACCATCACACATATTTATATTGATATCTTTATATCTTTAAAAGACCATAAAACTATCAGGAATGACCATCGTTTGAATTTGTTGAACGGTTTAATGTGTGGCACAGTTTAATTTGTGGCACAGTTTAATCAGGTCCTAGATGGCTTAAATTTCGTCTTTTCGCTCAAGAAGAAAATGAAGATTTGTTAATTTTTGTTTTTGTATGTTTTTTTTTTTTTTTTAATTTTTTTTTGGTTGTGTGTTTGTTTGTTTGTTTGGGTTTTTTGGGGGTTTTTTTGGGTTTTTTTTAAAATTTTTTTGTTTTTTGTTTTTTTTTGTTTTTTTGTTTTTTTGTTTTTTTTTCGAAAAGACGATTGATGTTTCGTCTTTTCATGGCGATAAGATAAAATATGAGGTTTCTTATTGTTTTGTCTTTTTGGGGCTAAAAGACGGAAGGACGAAACGGCACAAATCAGCCAACATAAAGGTGTAATGTTGATTAAATTTTTCGTAATACATGTACATTTGAAAACAATTTCTTTCTCAGAATCACTTGTTTGATTGTTAGAAGAGTGTGGAGTAAACAAGTCGCGTACATTCACATGGTTGTAAAGTGTCGTATTTGTCGTGAGGTGAGTGAGGGCCTCGCCTATTCATATATTCTCGTATTTTCCGAAATAAAAGCATGCCATATAATTGTTTATTAGTTACATATATAGTAATAATAATTCATACATTACCGCTCGTAAACCTGTTACTGCGCATGCGTATTAGCCGAGAAAGAAGTAACATGACAGATGTAAACACGTAAACGTAACGGGGACCTGAAAGTTACCTCATGGAATTTGCCAGAATGCAGAATAAGCAGAAAGACGCAAAAGTAAGTGTCATTCCTGAGACATGTGTTTGTTTACTCTTGCCACGTGATCCATTTTCCTTTGCTACGGAAGTTCATGACTTCGTCACGTGACGGGCCATGTTACCTGTTCGGCTTTCCTTGTTATAAACAGAGCGTGATCATGTTTGTAAACAACACTCAAGATAAACAATGTTCCGACCCCGAAAATATTTACAAAAACAACAAATCTGAGGGTGTAGACGCGTGTATCGCTTAATTATCTTATTATTCATAGGCCGAATTCTACAATTCCTGATTTTGAAATCTAAGGTACATTTTATGTAATAGTCCTTATAAGCGCAACAACTGTCAACCACACGCAGCCATCCATATTGATATCATCTGAATATTGCTGCAGTTACACGTATCTGTCACTTCGTTAACCCCATTCCAAAATCGTGCAAGAATCGGCCAATTAAATTGACTCTATATTCGATATCCTCAATCTTACAGTTGCCTCCCTTACAGCAATCAAAAAGCAACCCCGTGCACTTAACCACAAGAAATCTGTCTTCTGTGTTCGATTTATTGGCCGTTTTCTTCAAAAGAAAATGGTATTTAGAAATTGGTGGCAATGTTAACGCTATGACCACTCACTCTGACCACAAATGTCACCTATAACGTAAGCCTACAGTACTTAGTATATCTCCCAAACATATCAGCTGATCAGCATCCGCCATGTATCGTCCACAGGTACTTGTGGACATGATTATGATCGTCATCGAATGCTGTTTTTGAAATATTGTGACAACACGGGGTTTTGTCAAATATGCGATATGAATCTATTTCTCTCAAAATTGTAGGTTTGCTTTAATCAGTTGGACACTTAATACCCCCGTTAATAATCTTACTTACGGAGTTTTTATCGTGTAAGTCGTCAGGAAATTCATGTATTGAAACACATGTTCCCGCTCCAGAGCGCAGCCATGATGTTTATATAACAGCCGTAAAGCTAGCATGTATGTGAACTGTTTACGTTTGCGTAGTTTCGTATTTTGTACTACCGTAATATTTACAAGATATTTCTTCTGTGCGTGGTAAAGGTATGTGAGTTAATAGAGTTATGTTGTTGGGTTATTGCAGGGTTTATAGAACTTAAATTATATTTATTATACCATTACTTATGTGTTCAAGATTATCAAGCGAATTCCAGCAGTTACCAGCGAATATTCCTATTTTAGCGGGCGATTAAAAACAGTCAGTTTGCGTTCGTCTGTGTCTGATGTCAGTTGTGTTTTGATTAGGTGGGTGTCTAAGCGATGGACAAAGAGGTGTTTCCTCAATTTCAAAGCTTGTTATGTATTTATGTATTTGGTTAGGTATACTCTTTATCATCTTCGCTAGCCAAGGCTTCTGATTACGTTACACTCCACGAAGTGTAACGTAATCAGAAGCCTTGGCTAGCGAAGATGACTCTTTATGTGTGGGGATGGGTTTATGTAATTTAATGTGGGATTTTCGGGAATTTGTTCTTGTAGCAGAATTTACGGGATTATATAAGGAATATTTTAGAATAATTAGTATTATTAAATATTAAGGGAAATTGTTGTATTTTCACAGATTTCTGGAAGCTTTGAAGTTTTTATGAACAAAGTTTAAGTGCATGTAGTTTTATTAGGTAGGATTTATTCTGCTGATGTTGAGTATAGTTCCATACACATTTGGTTAAAAATGAGTGAGAATTATTTATTAATTTATTTCTACAAATACTAGTTGAAGAGTGATATTATACATTAGTTCAGTAGTTTGATTCCTGTGGTAGATTATTTACCATATTAATGTTAGTGTTAAAGTACCCAAGTTAATAGAAAGTTTGTATTTGCCAGATAAGAATTTTTATTGTTGTTATCAGTCAGTCAGTGTTACAGTTTTAGAGAGTGATTCATGATATTAGTGAATACATAATTCATTAGGGTGGAAAAGATAGTTTAAAATGTAAGGTTAAGAAACAATGTCATGTAAGAGAGGATCAAATTATTGTCATAAATGGAATATTTTATGTCTCATAAATAAATGCCTAATTGTACTGTAATTTGGTATCTTGGTTGTCTCTAAGAAGTTATAAGCTATTCAGGTGTTTAATTGGTGCAAACCGAGTCGTCAGTTTAGGGTAGTTAGGCAAGAGTCTCCTACCCGTCCTATATACTATTGTGGCGGTAGCCACGCTACCACAGGTTATTTTCAAGCTGAGTCAGGATACAGAGTCCTGACCACTTGACCGTCACAATATTTCTTTCTCTTGACCACTGAAATGCACACCTTGCTGTTATTAATGTAACGATACTAGTAACTATATTTTACACTTTTGAGTAAAATCGGGGACATGTATAGATTTATTTCTGAGTATGTGTTTGAAGCGAATGTTTTGCTATCAGCCATTTTGGATTGGAACTCGAAATGAAGCAGTGGAAAGGGCGCCAGAACAACTGAGGCTGGAAGGAAAATGTAAACATCCGGTACTACTGCGCATAATGACGAAAATGTAAACATCCGGCAGTGGCACTGTACAAAGTATTATCGCTGACCTCTAGCTGTAGAATTGTCCTTCTCTACGGATAGGACGCTGGGTCGTTTTCTGTTTCTACGAATCAGATGTAATGATACAACACAGCCATTGCACTCGACCACATGTTCTTTATTTTCCACACTGCGCATGTACAATACATTTATACATCCGGTTTCCGCTAAGGGAGTAATCATTATTTTATATGGCCAGCGACTGGCTCATTATCTTTGTAGACACTGCATTCCCTCTTCTTCTTCTTCTTCTTTTTTTTTCTTTTCTTTTAACAACAGTATAATCAACTGAATGATCACTACCTGTATACTATAGAAACTTAAACGATAAAAATAAACAATTATGACTAGTTATCTGACTAGATACCAATGTGACTAGTAAAAACAAATTTATACCACAAGCGAATGAAACATTTTTTCCATGTCCATTTGTTGTTGTTTTTTTTTTTTTTTTTTTTCAAAAAAAATCTTAGCACTATTTCCTAATATTTGACATTTCAAACCCCTCAAACTTAGATGGCAACTCGATTGTCCTTGTTGGTCTACCCTCCTTGTGAACACTGTCCTGTTCAGCGATATCTTGTTCACGCGTCCCGCGTTCACAGTCAACCACTGGTTCACGTTCTGGTTCATGCTCATAACCAGGTTGCTGTTCAGATAAACTCCGTTCTGGTTCACGTCCAAGTTGTTCACGTTCTAGATGGTATTCGCGTTCACGGTCTTGTTCGCGTTCATAGTCCTATTCGCGTTCAAATGTTGGTTCGCGTTCAAATTTTTTCAGATGTGAAGAATTTCTTTTATACCGAACACCATTCCTCTCTACAGTGACACTATTACCATATTTGTTGACAACGCGATATGGTTCAGACTCGAATGTTGCAGTCAGTTTATTCTGGCGTGGTTGTTTCAAAAGTACCTCATCTCCCTCATGGAGATCACGTTCGCATGCCTTGCGTCGCGTATCCGAATAATCGCGATTGTCTTTTTCTCCGCGTCGCGATCACTGACCTCGAAGCCCTCAATTGGATCCTCTCCAAGTGCTGGTAGACGAGTCCTCAGTTTCCTCCGGAAAAAGCAACTCTGCTGGACTGACACCGGTTACGGAATGTGGCGTTATCCTATACATTATCAGATAATCAGACAGTTCCTCTCTCAAGTCTCTCTTTTCCACTTGTGCTATTTTAAGCCTTTTCAGAAGGGGCGGTTTTGTCTTTCCACCTCACCGTTAGCTTGAGGCCACAATGGTGTTGTCTTCCGATGACTGATGTTCTCACCTGCAAGATACATTGTGAGCTGTTCGCCAAATTGTGGTTCATTGTCAGTTGAAATTTAAACTAGCAACCTATGCGTGAGAAATATTTTCTTTAGTCTTTTGATGATGCTATCAGTGGTCGTACTCTTCATCGCTTCAACCCCAAAATATCTAGAGTAGTAATCGACTACTACAAACAGAAAATCCCCTGATGGCAATGGTCCCATCAGATCAGCTGCAATCTGCTGCCATGGTCCATTTGGTAACTCAGTGCTCTGTACTGGTTCAGGTGGTGGAGGGAAACCAACTATCTGACATTATCTCTGCAGTATCTCTCAACATCACGGTCAATTCCTGGCCACCATACTTTTGTGCGAACTCTTCGCTTTGCGGCAACAATCCCAGGATGTCCTTCATGGGCCAGTTCCAACACTTGTTCTCTCAGTGACTCAGGAACAACTATTCTGGTGCCCCTCAGAATAAGTTTCCCAACTACACACAGTTCATCTTTCATAAGTTAATATGCTTTTTCCTCATTCTTTTTCCAGTTATTATTCCTTACATGTTCACGAACTCTAGTGAGTTCCGGGACTTTAGCCGACTCTCGTTCTATTTCTCGAGTTGACAATGCATTAGGACATGCATGCTGTGCTACTAGTCTTATGTAGTTTTCACTGTCGGATGCAGTATCGCTTTCCAGATTACCACCTATCTTTGTCAGTCTTGACAATGAGTCAGCAATGTTTTCCTTTCCATGGATTTGCTTGACGTTATACCTGTACGGTTGTAGAAGTAGGACCCACCTGCGTTTGCATGCACTTGGCTTTGACCTTTCCGAGTATATATATTCAGGTGGCTTATGGTCGGTAAGAAGCACAAAGTCCGTCCCGTAGAGATACAAACTGAATCTTTCACAAGCCCAAACAATCCCTAACGCCTCCTTTTCCGTTTGCAAATATCTCCGCTCCACGTCCGTTAAGCTACGACTGGCATAACAGATGATGCGATTCTCGCCATTTTGTACTTGTGTCAATACTGCACCTAGTCCAACTGTACTTGCATCTGTAATGACAGGTGTTTCTGCAGTCGTATCAAAATATCCAAGTGTCTCCGCTTTTGTTAGAAGCTATTCGAGATCACTGAAGGCTATATATCTTGTTCTGTTCCCCACTTGAAGTCCACATCTTTTCTGGTCAGCTTCCTCAATGGCTCGGAGATGGATGCGAGATTGGGGATATACCTCCCACAGAAGTTTACAAGGCCTAGAAAACTTCGTACCTCGCTGGCTGTCTCTGGCTTTCTTGCTTCTCTTACTGCCGATACTTTGTTTTCTTCGGGACTTATTCCCTTTGAAGACAATATATGGCCCATAAACTCCAGCTCTTGTAAGTTTAGTTTGCACTTCTCGTCATTCGAGGTCAATCCTTTTTCACGTAACCTGACAAACAGTTCTTCTATATTTTCATCATGTTCCTGCTTTGTTTTGCCATGGACGATTATGTCATCAAATATGTTCCTTACCCCTGTACAGCCTTGCAACGCTTGTTGTATGATCCGCTGGTACATTTCTGGTGCGCAGCTTATCCCGAACATCAGGCGCTTGTAACGATACAACCATTTGTGTGTCACGAATGTGATGATTGATCTTGAAGCCTCACTTAGTTCTATCTGGTGAAAAGCCCATTTCAAGTCTAGTTTGCTGAAAACAGTGCTCTGATTAAGGTCGTGGATGACTTCATCAACTTTAGGGATTGGATGTCTTTCGCGAATGATAGCGGTGTTTGCTTGCCTCATGTATACACAAGGTCTGATCTCGCCATTAGGCTTGGGTACTACAACTATGGGCGAAACCCAGGGTGTTGGCCCTTCTGCTTTCTCGATGATTCCTTACTGCTCCAGTTCATGAAGTTTCTTTTCAATACCTGTCCTCAAACTAAATGGTACAGGACGAACTGATTGTGCTACGGTTTGACAGTTTTATCAAAGGGTATTTCAAGCTGGAAGCCCTTTAGTTTCCGGAGTCCCTCAAAACAATCTCTTTATTTCTGAGTTAATGTCAAATACCCCTCTGAGATTGCGTTGATGTCTTCGAATCCTACTCTTAGTACGTCTAGTTTAGTAGTTGTTTCCCTTCCAAGTAGATTTCGTTCATTCCCGCTGCGTTTATGACTACAAACTCTGCATCCCTATAGGTATTCTGCCCTACTTTTATGGTAGTAGTTAAACTCCCTGTAACTTTCAACGGTTTGGTGCTGCCGTAAGCGAACAGTTTCTTGTCAGACTTCTCAGAGTAGCACTTCATCTGTTCATTTTTCAGCCTTTCCCATTCTGTTTGGCTAATAACGTTACAGCTTGCTCCAGAGTCGATAATATATTTGAAAGAAACTCCTCCAATTTGGGCCTCTGATGTCGGTGGATTTCCTTTTATGATAAAAAATGCATAATCATTCTCCTGGTCTTCCTCAACTAATCTGACAGACTTGTGACTCGACTTGCCATTTTCCGTCCTTCGGGACCCCTGTTGTCTATTATGACCTTTTGAAGTTGACTGACTGACTGGACAATGAGGATCAGAAGAAAAATGTCCTGCACTGTCACAACGATAACACCTCCTGTCATTGTTACTCTGATGAGTGTGTTTACTGTCACGTCTTGCTTGATTTACTGACTGAGAACAGATATATTCTTAGCCTGTTGTTCACTAGACCGTGCTAACGTCTGTAACTGGGCCAGTGTTAGGTCTCTCCCCCTTTGGAGCAATTTTCTCCTCAAGTGATTAGACACGCATTTTTCAATGATTTGATCCCTGATTTGTTCCTAAATATATTTCCAAAGTCACAAAATTCAGCTCTCTGACGTAACCGAGTAACGTACTGGTCTAAACTTTCGTTAGCTTGCTGTGCCATACCCTGAAACAAATATCTCTCGTACGATACGTTGACACGTGGTGTGAAGTAATTTTCAAGTTGGGTTCTGGCTACAGTGTAAACAGTTTCATTCAAATCCTGGCCCGGTGCACGTTCCGGAAAGGTGAAATATACATCTTGGAGTGCAACTCCCCCACAATGTAACAGTAATGCTTTAGATTGTTCTGGGTTTGCGACACCTTTGCCGACTTTGTATAATTCAAAAGAACGTATCCACTTACGCCACCGTACTCCTACTGAGATTGGTTCTCCGTTGATATTAAATGGTTTTACACCCATAAGTTCATTCAAAACCTGTACTTCTGCCATTTCTCCGTGTGTGCTCTTGAATATCCTCGTCGCCAATTGTAGAATTGTCCTTCTCTACGGATAGGACGCTGGGTCGTTCTCTGTTTCTACGAGTCAGGTGTAATGATATAACACAGCCATTGCACTCGACCACATGTTCTTTATTCTCCACACTGCGCATGTACAATACATTTATACATCCGGTTTCCGCTAAGGGAGTAATCATTATTTTATATGGCCAGGGACTGGCTCATTATCTTTGTAGACACTACACTAGCTGATTCACACAGTTTTACATTATTAAGCATTCACATCCATCATGAATACAAATGTCAAAAGCGCATGCATATGCAAAACGTCCTTCTGAATATATTTCAATAGTTCCAGTAAAATAACGGACCTCTGTGCACATATTGCTAAGTATGTGGTTTGAAATCAAACATACTGGATTAAAAACCGAAGTAGGTGGTGCATGGTGAAAAAGTCACCAAATATTGGCATACACAGCAAATCTACTCTGGATTCTAATAAACGAAAATTGATGTTCCTTTAAAAATAACATTGAAATTATGAATGATTTGAAAATAAAATTAGAGACTACAATTGTATACCAGGGCATCTTTGCGTAAATAAACAAACATAATCTCAGAATTGGGATTTTCTTTTACAAAAGGTTTATATGTATGTATTAAACAATTATTTAGTCATAAGTAGATAATAAGTAAAATACTCATAATTAAAAGGATGGATGATTTGTGAAAGGGTGGATTAATTCTGGTGAGGATGGCGATACACCTGAATGGTGTCCCCTTTATGGTAATGTGTATAATGCTTAACTGCTAAAAAAGTTGAAGAAATTTAAATCATGATCTCATGTTTGATGAACAATAATACCAAACCCTTATCTGCCCCAAATAGACCGAAACATCTGTGTATTACAATGACGCGTAATTAAACAAAGAAACAATAGAATAACATTACACTGTTATCAGTTTATTACATATTTACAACAACTTAACATTACATATTTAATAATCAGTTATATTCTGTTACAACAAAATTCAGAGATTCGGAAATACTATTTGGATCATTTTAACAACGGACATTAATGTTCATGATATAAAATGAAATATTAAGTATTAACACAAACACTGGTCCCAGAAATGACGGGATAACAACATGTAAACACTGCAATATGACGACGGTCCTCTGGCTAAGACTTAGGTCGACAGCTGCAGTCGCCAACAGCACACCTGCAATCGGAAACTCCCGTGCACCCTACGCCGCAATCACATGCTCCTACAATAAACACGTGAAATATGTCATTAAAACAAACTATAAGACGTAACATCAGCACGGTGGATCACGTATCCACTTGCTTTATGTTTACAACTACTGGGTAACAATACTCGTCATACTACTGACAATTATCCTAAAGAAAATGGCCTTTTCTTTATAGTACCATGAAGTAGAAGTGCCATGCTATTCTAACAATATTATTTCCATTTATACATAGAACCATTACAAGGTAGTAAGATTGAATCCATTGCTGAAATGAATGCAGTCTTGATGACAGATAAAAGGAATGACGCCAGTCACTCAAATTATATTCATATTGACAATAAATATGACCCGAAAACATTTGATAATAACCAAGATAGTGTTTTAGTCTCGTTTGTTTGTATCTACTTTAAGAGCAGAGCTGCATTAAAATCATAACATGGTAAAGGAAGAGACCACAGAGGGATCGTTGTGCCCTCTCATGAATGACATTATCAGTCCTATGAAACATTGGAATTTCCACTACTTTTCCCCTTTATTTCCTCCCCTCTTAATCATTTGATAACATATGGAACCTTCATCCTAAGAAAAATCTAAAAACTATAAAATATATCAACAACAAATTTCAACTGTAAAAAATCAAAGATTGCGGTCTGTTGTCCATTTTTATTCCTGACCAGACATAAAATTGAATGGGCACAAAAATAGAACGATGGAAACTAACGCGTTTGATATGAGAAATATCCCTTCAGTACTTTTCAACTGAAAAAACCCGAGACGGCTGCGTGTCCGCCATTCTAATATCCCGTTCAGACTCTAAATAAAACGGACGCATGCATGTGTAGAACACAATTAGGAATTTGAAGAGGAGCCTATATGCAAGGTTCGAGGAATATCCTTCGAGTACGAAATATCGATTACAAACTTCAACTGTCAGAATTGGCTGCCTGTCAAAATCGAATGGGCAAACTAGGGGACCAAGGGGAACCTAGATAGCAACGTGTACGTATGTGATGATTGGCTATCGGCACTTTAATTTTCTCGTTCAGTCGAAATTAAATAGGCACAACAACGGACCAAGGGGAACCAACAGGTAAAGCCAATTAACAAACTTCAACTGTCAAAATCCAAGGTGATCGCCTACAGGACATTTCTGTCCTTTTCAGTTTCAAACTCAAAATTGAATGAGAACAAGTAGGGGCCAATGTCAACCACTTTGTAAAGCTGACGATGATGGCCCAACTATGACTGGTGTTAATTTAAAACATGTATTAGTAGACGTGTAATTAGTTGACCTTAGGGAAACACCTTTGACGCCATATTACAACTTGATCTAGAATATATAAACTGTCAATAAAATCCATATCGATATTGGGCTGATAATGGTAGCTACGAATTATTACACTTTTTATCATTATAGTATCCCCATCTTGAACTCACCAGAACATTTGCATTTAACTCCACACTTTGGACATTGGCATGTTCCATCACATTTGCAGCCGGTAGTATCGCAGCATGTTTGGTTTTTACATTCCTCCAATGAGCAGATGGCGGCACCTGGCAATGAGAAAGGTCTTATTAAGCTTAGAAACATCTTTTAACCCACACATTCCAAATTAGCAAATTAGTGCATTTGTACATTTCCCTTTTTTTTTTTTTTTATCTGATGGCGCATTTTAAAAAGGTTGCTAGATTTGTTTACCATTTCTTGTTCACAATTATCAGAAGTTGAGAAAAATTAAACACACTTTGTAGACGATAGTAATATCTCTGAATGACTCTCTGACCACAGGCGTCTGCTACTGGTTAGTACTAATAGAAGAAAAACATAGATCCTACTCATAATTCATAGTACGAGTAGAATTTATTCATTTTTCGGCATAGCCGTATAATATTCTTTTGGCCCCAGATATGAAGCGACAGGTGGCTCTAATGGTCAGGATAAAGTATGTGATTGGTCAATGTAGGGGTAAATGCGAAATGCAGATATGCAGTTAAAGACGAAACAAAATTAAGAGTGAATGCAAGATGAAAAAGTGGATTTATTTTTTCAAATGACACATTAATAAACTGATATTCCTGATTCAAATGCAGTCTTATTATCACCAAAAATGATTCAAAAGGATTTGTTATCATTGCTGAAACGCATTAGTTCGTTAATTTATTTCACTAGCAGTTTCACATTATAACCACCAGCATTAATACTATGCCGTTTATCTTTTCTAAAGATATTTATTGTCTTATATTAATACTAGAACTAGAAGTAGACGCCTGTGCTCCGACTTAGTTTGTAAAGTGTTCATATTTAATGACAGAGAGAGTGAATCCCATCTTATAAGTCACCACTGTCACAATTAATTAATATTCTTTTATTCCTCTATATTATTGTAACGACCAATTTCAATGCTCATGAGGACAGTCGTATTAGCATTTCCTTAAATAATTTTTATAGGTTTCAATAAACATTCAAAAAAGTCTTCACATATAGAATGTATAGTGAAAATTTAGAAGATGAATTTATCTCTTTTTTTCATTCTTGTTTTCCTGTTGTTTATAATACAATCAATGAACCTTCAAACTGTCAATGGCATGGCGATTGCTTATTCTCATATATATACTGTATATGTACACCTATTCTAAAAATAATCAATATATACTGTACATAGAACGTCTATGATCAAACTTACCGTCAGACGACATCCTAGACGAGATATATATTTCCTGTTAAATCGACGTGGAACTATTGTAAAGATGTTTTGAATATGGCCTTGTGATCAGTTGCGACGTATTTATATAAAATTAAAATAATTTGTAAATCGTGTGCAGACGTTACGTGTGCAATGTTTACGTCGTGTGCAATATATCGATGACTTACAGGCCGTGTGCACAAAATACGAGAATGCACCAAAACAAACCAGTCAATGAATGGAGCCGTGTGCAAAAGGAAGTCGTGTGCATCACAGTAGTGATGTTAATTTCCGCATTGCCATTGACAACTGTGATGTTAATCGTCTTTGAATTCCCACACAGTGACTGGTAGATGGTTAGTAACGTGTGCAAGACTTATGTCATGATTCAGAAGCATTGTCAGCTTAAAGGCAAACAATGTCAAACCAAATGACTGTTTATACGTTGTAAATGATAGACCATCCAGCTTTACCGTGTCAAATCGGTTGTGGGTTACATCATAGTTAAACATCACACACTTATTAGGTTTAATTTAAGTATTGTGTAAGTCGACCGAGGTAGATAACATATATTGTAGTGTAAAATCTAACGTTTTCTACATATATGTACATGTATTTTATACTGTTAACTCTGATTTAAAGGACACCTCTGTATAAAGTACACTTGTCTATGAATGACTCAATAGACTGACTCCTTCCAATTTTTCTTTATAATGTATCTCCGTAAAGGACACCTGTCTATAAAGGACATTTTTCGGCATAGCCGTATAATTTTCTTTTGTTCCCGGATATGACGCGACAGGTCGCGTTACTGGTCAAGATGTATGTGATTGGTCAATGTAGCGGTAAATGCAAAATGCAGACATGCAGACATGCAGTTAAAGACGAAACATAATTAAGATTAAATGCAAGCTGAATAAATGGATCGGTCTATTCAAATGATACATTAATAAAATCATACTTGATTCAAATGCAGTCTTATTATCACCAAAATGATTCAAATTAATATATTTTTGTTATCCGTGCTGAAACTGTGCATTTATTAATTAGTTCGTAATTATTTTTCTGTCGCAGTTTTACATTATAACCACCAGCATTAAAACTTTGCCGTTTATCTTCTTTAAAGATATTTCTTGTTTATCTGTCCCTTTGGTTTCCTTTATAGGCAGTTTTGACTGTACAGGCATGTTGTTGATCTCTTAACGTTGCAAACATATCTTTAAAACCAATTCCTGCTAATTATAAAAAAGCTATTGTTAGATTACGTTCACTTCCCATTGTATTCGTATCGAATCAGGTAGACATAGAAATGTACAGACACCTTCTAACCTTGCCTCTGTGTCTTACTGACATCGAGGGTGAATATCACTTCATTTTTAAATGCCCCTTGGTCAGTGAGCTGATAATAAAACAAATATTAAGCCCTATCATCAAATTAGTCTTTAAATTAGTTATATCGTCTGGTACTACGGAAGAATTATGTGTAATTTAGGAAAATGTGTTCATCATATTACGAAGAAATTATTTAATAGAAAATTAGATTTTGTATGATTTACCCTGGCAATATTGAATGTAATTTTGATATTTGCAAATCTTGTATCAATAAACTGTATCAGTTTACGGTCGATAAATAATTGAATTGAATATATTAGACAGAAAAAGAATAGAAAATATGTAATATATAATGTATATATATCACGGTCATACATAGAAAGGTTAGAGATTGCTAGTTTGGAGACATACAATTTAATTTCGTTATATCTTAATCGAGCGGGAAGGTTATTTCTGGGCATGTTGTTCCTCACATGTGATTCGTGGTTTGCCAGGCTTTACCTGTAGCGTTTACCTGTGCTCGTCATCGACGAGATTGTTACCGAGCTGTTCGGACGTACTTTATTCTCTCTCGTTTGTTTCCATGAGCGAAAACACAACGACCCTATCAGAATTGAAGACACATGATTTGGCCAAATGAGGATTCTGGCATGAATATGAGTACAGCTGACGCACTTTCTCTTTTTTTGCCCCGTTTGGATTGTGCGTTGGGGAGACATAAGCGTCAGATATTAGAGTCCATGAACAGTTGACTGAGTCCGCAGTAAGGTGGACTTCAAGTTTAAGTTGGCTTCTAATGAGAAGCAATTTTCCTTTAACTTTTCACGACAGAATGAAGTGAAACGTGTCTTTTCACATATCGGACAAGGTTGTGTTCATCAAACGGTAGACATTTCAGAGGAGTGTGTGACCTCTATTTCTGAGAGTAATAATATCGAGAAAAAAAGCGGACAGGCATGATTTGGACACGGTCGATGCATACGTAGATGGGCCTATTGCTGATGGTCCTGACGACTCTTTACATCTCAGGTAGGCCAAAGCCAGAGCTACCAGGAAGACAAATGTGTCCAACAATTCTACCCAGGCCAAATTGTATTGTAGAGGAGGTAATCACCGCCGGTTACTTGGGAGATTTTTCCTAAACCGGAATGCAGCCATTCAAAATTTTCTTGTCAACGGGATTCAACAACCATTCGGAGTCGGGAACTTTACAAGATGTCCCAGGACAGTTTCCAAGGGGCGAAAACGTCGGAGGACCGGTCTGTTTTTACTGCGACGGCCCAGGGCACTAGGCAAACAATTGTACCAGGAAGATCAAGGCCTTGTCGTCCAGCAGTCAGACAGCTCCAGGACTAAAAATCTAATCTAGCTTCTTCTCAGTCGGTAAAATACGTTTCTAGACCTTGTAATGTGACATTGCATAATAAGCTTGAGACGCAAAGTGAAAGTGATGATATGTCGTTATCTCCTAAAAGCAGATTAAGGAGCTGAAAAAAACTTTTGGCAGATATTCTTATATGCTTCTGAAAATATTTGTAATCTAATAGAAGGTGGTTATTTAATACCATTTATTGCGGAACCGTCTGGTTCATTTGCTGACAATAACAAGTTAGCACTTACACATAGTCAGTTTGTAATGAAGCTTATGTATATAAGCTAAGTTTAAACTGACAAATCATAAGTCTATGTTTATTAATTTATATATTAATAAACCTTGATCTTTATAATTATCAAGAAGTACTTGTGAGGCATATTGACTTATTCAGGGTGATACAATATAGATAGACCCAAGTAGGGCCAGTTTGTTTACGGTTATGATATACAGTATCGGGGCCGGGCAGGCCTAGGTCAATACGTGATTCGATTGGTCAACAGAATTTGGCAAGCATCTTTTGTTATAGTGGGGAATGGCTAAGGCATCGTTTTAATCAGCAATTTAATAACCACTCATCTACAACATCTACAACATCTACGAAGTTAAATCATGGATATTTCTTACGGTACAAGACTTCAGCATTTGTGATTCTCTCTATTTGAGAAGTTTGCCGACTGTGGATTGTTAATAGCAGTTGCTGAAACCACTTTTGTTCGGACCTTGAAGATACTGACCATCCATCCATCAATGAACTTATCGACAAAGAACAATGTTCATTAAGCTATGTTAAGATAGACGATGCGTTTAATATAATTCAATCATTAGGAAGAAATACTACAATGTGTAAAACTGATATATCAGACGCGTTCAAACTGATACCTATTCATCCTAGTCAGTGGCATTTATTTTGTGTTCAGTGGAAGGGAAGCTATTATTTTTATAACAAGCTAGCATTCGGGTGCAGATCAAGCCCTAAGATTGTTGACACCCTATCAGAAGCCGTGTGTTGGATATCACAGCACAATTACGGAATTTCCCACATCATGCATTTGTTAGACGATTTCATCACTTTCGATGGCCCAGGCGAATGTGGGGAACACAACATGGCTCTACTTTACCTGATTTTCAACAGATTAAATATTCCCATGGCCAAACACAAAACTTGTGGTCCAGAAACTGTCATAGAGTATTTGGGTATTATTTTGGATTCTAACAATATGGAGGCACGGTTACCAGTGGACAAATTGGTAAGAATTACAGAATTATGTGTCTGTCGATGGTTTTATAATCAGGTTTGATTTTAAGTCCGGTCTTCATTATGTTGATACATCCATATCACTTTGAATTCATTGGCTTTTCGTGGAACGACATTGAAGTTAATGAATTCTATGTCTTGACGTTCTTGCCATTCGGTTTTGTCTTTTGCGCCACATAGTGTTTACTAAGATGTTGACACCATTAGTGAATAGATGGAGGTTGAAGGGATTTGATATGATGGTTTACTTAGAAGACGGATTAAGCATTATTCTTTTGAGTCTACGTCAGATATGTGGAATTCGGTTCTGGCTGATTTGAAGGCGGCTGGTTTTCTACCCAATGACTTAAAGAGTACATGTATTTGGTTTCCTGTTTCCTGCGAATGGTTAGGCTTCACATGGAACTTTAAGGATGGAGTGTTAGACATCAATGCAAGTGAAAGATTGGGTATACAGGAGGGGGACGTGGTATTGTAAACCGGACAGACCGGAACTCAGCAAGGGATTCAGCTATAAACTTTCGGGGGTAGTTATTTCAGTCTGGGATAGCCTCGGTAACGTGTGTAGGTTCAGAACCAGATCATATGTGTGGTCGGAGGAGTTCGGATGTTGTAAGTTAGATTACGGATATAGCATTGGCAGAGGCTAGATTTACTTTCCCATAAATTCGAATAGTTTGATTTTGATTTTGGTCTGCACATCTTTATTGATGCCAGCAGTCATTTAGGTGCGGCTTACTGTGTTGATTTGGAGGATGCATCAGTACATAACATGTGGTCAGCTGACGAAGCTCGTAAAAGTTCCACGTGGCGAGAACTCAAAGTGGTATATATTACAATCCAGAGTTTTTGTCAAAACTTTTTAGATAAGAGTGTGTTGGTTCGTACAGATAATCAGAGGGTGTCACGTGTTCTAGAGGTTGACAGCATGTGTACATATTTGCATAGTTGAACTTCTTCAGTACTGAAATTGGCTGAAAAATATCATCTTCTCTTGATGTATTCAGTGAATACCACGAGGTGATAACGTCCTAGCCGATCAGTTTAGTAGAATCGTCGACTTTGATGACTGGATAATAACAATAACAAGGTCGCCGTATTATTTTCTAAGTACGCATGCCCAAGTTCCAATGGGGTCGACGCATTTGCTTTTGATTGGTCCATTTACAAATGTTGGGTGGTCCCGCCTGTGTCTCTGATATCGAGAACTATCAAAGATTTCAGAGCATACCTTAGTGGTCACATGTTGGCAGTCGGCAACGTTTTGGCCGTTGTTAGTTTCCAGGACAGTTAGGAAATACAAGGATTTGGATATGGATGAGGTTGAGTACGTGAAACCTACTTGCCTTTTCAAAGCGGGTTCCCAGATTGATAGCGTGTTCTCACCGTTTCACACACATGTTTTAGTCCTCAAGGTTGACTTTGCATGTTAGTTAATATCTGCTCACTTTCACTGTGTTTTACCTATGTCTATTGGGAACGAAACTTTTATGGAGTTTTGTAATTATGATTCACGTTTGCTTTGCTGCGGCGTGTAATTTTTTAGGCCATATTGATATTGGGATCAGGGGTGATACCGTATAGCTGTAATATTTGACTTAAGTTATATCTGACTTATTTTTATAAATTTTTGCTATTTCAAATTATGTTTCAATTGTAAATATGTTAACAGATGTGAAGATTAGCTGTTAGGTTGTTTAAATATCAAGGACAATACCCTTACAGCTGCGTCAAAGCTGTATGACACATACCTTCAATCTTCGACGAGGAACTCAACGCCACCGGCCGTGTCTTCCCTGGTATTAACATCAAAGACTGTTTTTTCACTACACCAAATGTGGTGCTGTTCTCTCTCATCCCTTTAGACCGCATAGAACACTAAAGACGTCTTGTTCCAAACCCTTGAAGATGTTGATAATGCTGACATACTACATATATATCTGTCCTTCACAGTATATGTCAGAGCAATGGGACCAACATGAAACAAGTACTCAACAGAGGGACCTCGCGATCGGACTACCAAATCTGGAAGCTCGGCACGGAAAGCTGAAAAGAAGTGTACAGCATGTCCACCCATGGAAGAGGCAGTACCCGAGATAACCAACATCGACATACTGTCGAGGTACCTAGTAAGTGTCAAGGCACTCAATTTAAATCTGTCGTTGCGATTTCACGTTTTTACACAGGGCTACGTAACTGTTGTAAATAAATTATTTATTTCAGATTTCAAACTCTCTCATTTATATGACTGTAATAAACAGGAGCTTAACAAATGCTTTATAAGTTAGATACATATTTTTCCCTTTAATCATTAATGCCACGTTACCCTGTACAAGAAAGGGTGTATATACTTGGCTTAGAACCCTATAGTTAATGAATTACAGTTATGTTTTATTTTCTATGTTCAACCACTTGTATCTTTTGAAATGGAAAAAAGCAATTCACCCGAGTGTTCAACGAGATTGACAAACCAGTCGTAACGTGCTGGATGTAGGAGTTACTTCCCTTCCATTGTAGAGCGCGTCTTTATTTCATCTGAACTTGGTAAGATTTGATAAACAAAAAATATTTGAAACTGTCTGATCATTTTTTTTATGGGCGTGAAACCGTAGCCGAATTATAGGGCATCTTTATCGTAAGTGTGGAAGATGTAATGCTAAACCTTAGTTATATATACTCGATCGAATTAAAATGTTAGTATTGTTTTAACAAATTCTTGGGTGTGAAAAAGACCGCCGCGGACACTCGAGTGCATACTATATTTTCGTAAAATGTACTTGTCCAGTCGAAGTGATAATTTGCATGGTGTTAGATGAACAGTATCATATATATGCTACATAAAAAATCCTCTTTAAAGAATGTCTAGTCATGAAACACCTCTCCCTGAACACTCATTTTTCCCTGGTCACCCATGTGGCTACGTTAATTGGCATAACAATTAAGTGTTCACTAAGGGATAAGACACAATCAAATGTGTGTAAATGTTTAGCAATACACACGCACAGATGGACTGTAGCGCTCCAGATCGGGTATACAAAAGAATAGAGTTTGACCAATTGTTGCTAGAAGCATCGTTAGAGGAAGAGATTTTGATAATTAATTGTGACTCTGGAGAGTGAGCGTGTTTATACTATCAGGACGATACCAGTAAAGGCAGTTAATTTGATGTATGATATCGGAATATATCTTACGACGCGTTGATATATGTACATTTGTAGATACCTTAAACCTATAATTTGCAAAATATATGTTTCATGAAAACATAACATTTGCTACAATGTCAGTTGTATCACTCTTAAGCGTTGTTGGTTACGACGTGAATACATTTTGTTGTCGCATTCATATTAATATATTTTTTTAATGTATCGGGACATCTAATTATGTATAGCAAAGGGGTAGAAGGCTGAGCGCATGACAAAGTTGTTTAAAAGAAAAAGTTGACAGCAGATGGTCGGACGGACACTGTACCACGGTATGATCTCATTTGCCCTTCGCAGGTGAGCTAAAACGGAGTGTACTCTAAAAAGCGGCTGTTGAAGAGAGTGCATTCCGTTTTGATGTGTGATGGCTGCATAACATACATTATGATCCTTAATTATGTTGATTACTCTAATGTACACTGTCCTATCATAATTACTTTTATTAGTTGACTGTTTTCTCTTGAAATATTTCATCGCTGTAACGGAGACGTCATGTTTTACGTTATTGGGCTGATGAATTGAATTTTAAGCAAAAGGAAAAACTTGTTACAAGCAAGATTACATAAAATTCCAAAATGCCAAAAACAACCAAACAAGCATGAATCTTTTTGATTGTACGTCAACCAGCTAATAGGAAAATAAATATTGTTATCATCAATGTTTCCACATCACTTATTTCCCTTCAGACCATGATCAAACTTGATTTTCTTCCATTATCTATGCAACGTAATTAACAGCCGTCAAAACTGAATAATTTAAATCATTTGTGACCATGTATGTAGCCTACAGACATATGCCAATGTATATATTTGCTTAGGGATTGAGGCATCGCTCAACCCATATTTGAATATATAACAGCTGTCCATTTCAGTTGTTTTATTACCTATAGCCATGCGTCTTATCTGTTTAAAATATACATATGCACCAATATTCAATTAAGGATTGAATCTTGATTTGGTCGATTTCATGGGGTCATGAATTGAGTTGCTCTTGAGACAAATTCAACATGAACTGCGAAGGCAGTTCATTAAATTTGTCTCAAGAGCAACTCAATTCATGACCCCATGAAATCGACCCAATTGAAATATAAGGATTGAATCTTGATTTGGTCGATTTCATGGGGTCATGAATTGAGTTGCTCTTGAGACAAATTCAACATGAACTGCTTCGCAGTTCATTAAATTTGTCTCAAGAGCAACTCAATTCATGACCCCATGAAATCGACCAAATCAAGATTCAATCCTTATATTTCAATTGGGTTTTTTTTCGAATAAAAAAGTCGGTCTAGATATTAATGTCTCGAAGTCCAAATGCGGAAAAGTGTAGTCGGTCGAGTAAAATAGTCCGCAATATTAGGATTAAAAATAGCATTATTTTGTCAAAATAGAAGTATTTAGCATATCGGATCTTTCATAAAATACAAGAATACATTTTAAATTTGATAATTTTAATAATTATTCCATGTTTATAACAGCAATGTAGAAAACGTGAAATCGTTCAGCGGAAGGATTTTAACCATGTATTCATACGCACTGATCAGTGTTAATCTGGTCAAATTCATGAGCAAATGAAACAGATTAAGTTTGGTAGTTTCATTGAGTCCAACTTGAGTACAAATTGAAATATATGTAAATAATAATAACAAAAAACTGATATTCTCATCAACAACTACCAAATTATTATAGCGGAGGGGGATTCTAAAATGCATTTGTACATAATTCTTTTTTGTTCACAGTTTTTAGAATTGGAGTAAACTTGAACAAACTTTGCCGACTATAATAATATATCTCAATACATCCAATGCTTCGATCTGTGTAGTTTTCACATTTAAGAACAAAGGGAAAACCATTTTGTATGTCCCCAGTGTCACAATTTACACATATCCTTTCATTCATGTCTATATAATGGTATCAGTTCAGTTTATGGGAGGACAATCTTATTCCTGTCATTGCCTATAAATTTATAACTTCCATAGGTTCCAATAAATAATCCTGCGTGCACAAACAAATATGTATAGTTAACATTTAGAAAATGAATTTATCTTTTCTTTATATTCTTGTTTTTCTGATGTTTATAAATCAATCAGTGGAATCAGAGTACCTTCATGTTGCCATATCTATGCACCCTACTTCTATTCTAAAAAAATATTCAATATAATCACAAAACGTTTCTGATAAAACTTATCGTCAGACATCCTAAACGAGATATATTTCCTGCTAAATCGACGTTGAAATGTTTGTAAAGATATTTTTAGTATGATGTAATGATTCATTTACGACCTACCTATAAAAAATGGGAATCCATAAGCCGTGTGCAAATGTTTACGTCGGGTGCAAACTATTCAAGGAGTTACATGTACGAAAAACGAGAAACCACCACTCGGAACACTTTGTTTTCGTCCGTCGATCTTAGCTTCGTAGAAAATGACAAGGAGTTCCGCGTGGAGAAACAACAACAAACCAGGTCGTATGCAAGACTTTGGTCATTATTCAGAAGCATGTTTACCGTGTGCGTTTTTTTGGAATATGGTATATCCTGTTTGTCGTTATGTCCTAGTAATACATCATCTAACCGTGTTGGGTTCCAAACAAATCCGAAACGCCAGTAAATTAGGTACGAGTTCTTATTTAAATTCGACAATGGATTCAAGATATTAGCATAAATTACATTTTGTAAACCATGTTGCAGAGAGGCCCTTTTTTGTAGCGTAGCATATTGTTAAGTCATTCTGTAATAAATACATTGAAACTAAGCACATAGTTGAACGAACACAGGAAATTAAACACATATTTAACAAATGGGGAAAATTCGTTATTGATAGTTCAATTTTAAATGAAATTGCTTAATCATCACAATCCATAGAATTTTGAAGATATTGAAGATATTGAAGATATTGAAGATATTGAAGATTTACAATTCATTGATTTCATTATAATTATATCAACAATATCAATAGTTGATGTTAAAGTTAAATTGATAAGTATTACAGCTATAGAAATAATCTATCATTCATATATAATTATGGAAATCATACTATATAAATAATTTCATAACAGTTTTACTACCCAATTCATATATAAAATAAATGAAACACCTATGTATGGTACAGGGTTATTATATACACTAAATGCTGTCACCTGTACAACTACTATTATTGCACACATATATAGATATATCGAGAAATCAAAATACCAAAATAACCATATCCAAACTGAACTTTTACTTCTAGCTCTATGATTGAAAGTATTAGAATAAGAATATGCCTAATTATACACTTCGAAATTATCACTTATTTACGTTATCATGTATTTATAGGAATCAATATTTAACAAAAAATGGGTTACAGGAGAAGATAGTAAATCAGACTGTTCTGTCTGGAAAAACTTGGAACAAGTTTATACTGAAGAATGTTTTAAGTCTGATACAGATAATATGATAAGTATTAAATGCAAATATATGTGTAAATGTTGAACTGATGCTCCTCTTTGCAGTTTTCTACGATGAATTTATATTTTGCTAGTATTACAAATTCAATGATGTTAGATATACTACACCGTTTCTACACAGTATAATCCAAATCGAAAATAGTCTATACTGACTGATGTTCCTGGATAACATTCTATACTGACTGAAGTTCCTGGATGATATTCTATACTGACTGATGTTCTTGTATAATATTCTATACTGACTGATGTTCCTGGATAGTATTCTATACTGACTGATGTTCCTGGATAGCAATCTATACTGACTGATGTTCCTGGATAGTATTCTATACTGACTGATGTTCCTGGATAGTATTCTATACTGACTAATGTTCCTGGATAGTATTATATACTGACTGATGTTCCTGGATAGCAATCTATACTGACTGATGTTCCTGGATAGTATTATATACTGACTGATGTTCCTGGATAGTATTCCAAACTGACTAATGTTCCTGGATAGTATTATATACTGACTGATGTTCCTGGATAGTATTCTATACTGACTGTTGTTCTTGTATAATATTATATACTGACTGATATTCCTGGATAGTATTCTATACTGACTGTTGTTCTTGTATAATATTATATACTGACTGATGTTCCTGGATAGTATTCTATACTGACTGTTGTTCTTGTATAATATTATATACTGGCTGATGTTCCTGGATAGTACTATATACTGACTGATGTTCCTGGATAGTATTCTATACTGACTGATGTTCCTGGATAGTACTATATACTGACTGATGTTCCTGGATAGTATTCTATACTGACTGATGTTCTTGTATAATATTATATACTGACTGATGTTCCTGGATAGTATTCTATACTGACTGTTGTTCTTGTATAATATTATATACTGACTGATGTTCCTGGATAGTATTCTATACTGACTGTTGTTCTTGTATAATATTATATACTGGCTGATGTTCCTGGATAGTACTATATACTGACTGATGTTCCTGGATAGTATTCTATACTGACTGATGTTCCTGGATAGTATTATATACTGACTGATGTTCCTGGATAGTATTCCATACTGACTAATGTTCCTGGATAGTATTATATACTGACTGATGTTCCTGGATAGTATTCTATACTGACTGTTGTTCTTGTATAATATTATATACTGACTGATATTCCTGGATAGTATTCTATACTGACTGTTGTTCTTGTATAATATTTTATACTGACTGATGTTCCTGGATAGTACTATATACTGACTGATGTTCCTGGATAGTATTCTATACTGACTGATGTTCCTGGATAGTATTCTATACTGACTGATGTTCCTGGATAGTATTCCATACTGACTGATGTTCCTGGATAGTATTATATACTGACTGATGTTCCTGGATAACATTCTATACTGACTGATGTTCCTGGATAGTATTATATACTGACTGATGTTCCTGGATAACATTCTATACTGACTGATGTTCCTGGATAGTATTCTATACTGACTGATGTTTCTGGATAGTATTCCATACGGACTGATGTTCCTGGATAGTATTCTATACTGACTGATGTTCCTGAATGATATTCTATACTGACTGATGTTCCTGGATAGTATTTTATACTAACTGATGTTCCTTGATAGTATTCTATACTGACTGATGTTCATGGACATTATGCCATGCTGACTGAAATTCCTACGTAGTATTCCATACTGACTGATGTTCCTGGATAGTATTCTATACTGACTGATGTTCATGTATAGTATTCTATACTGACTGATGTTCCTGGATAGTATTCTATACTGACTGATGTTCCTGGATAGTATTCTATACTGACTGATGTTCCCACATAGTATTCTATACTGACTGATGTTCATGGATAATATTCTATACTGACTGATGTTCATGGATAATATTCTATACTGACTGATGTTCATGGATAATATTCTATACTGACTGATGTTCCTGGATACTATTCTATACTGACTGATGTTCCTGGATAGTATTCTATACTGACTGATGTTCCTGGATAGTATTCTATACTGACTGATGTTCCTGGATGATATTCTATACTGACTGATGTTCCTGGATAGTATTTTATACTGACTGATGTTCCTGGATAGTATTCTATACTGACTGATGTTCATGGACATTATGCCATGCTGTCTGAAATTCCTACGTAGTATTCCATACTGACTGATGTTCATGTATAGTATTCTATACTGACTGATGTTCCTGGATAGTATTCTATACTGACTGATGTTCCTGGATACTATTCTATACTGACTGATGTTCCTGGATAGTATTCTATACTTACTGATGTTCCCACATAGTATTCTATACTGACTGATGTTCCTGGATAGTATTCTATACTGACTGATGTTCCTGGATAGTATTCTATACTGACTAATGTTCCTGGATAGTATTATATACTGACTGATGTTCCTGGATAGCAATCTATACTGACTGATGTTCCTGGATAGTATTATATACTGACTGATGTTCCTGGATAGTATTCCAAACTGACTAATGTTCCTGGATAGTATTATATACTGACTGATGTTCCTGGATAGTATTCTATACAGACTGTTGTTCTTGTATAATATTATATACTGACTGATATTCCTGGATAGTATTCTATACTGACTGTTGTTCTTGTATAATATTATATACTGACTGATGTTCCTGGATAGTATTCTATACTGACTGTTGTTCTTGTATAATATTATATACTGGCTGATGTTCCTGGATAGTACTATATACTGACTGATGTTCCTGGATAGTATTCTATACTGACTGATGTTCCTGGATAGTACTATATACTGACTGATGTTCCTGGATAGTATTCTATACTGACTGATGTTCTTGTATAATATTATATACTGACTGATATTCCTGGATAGTATTCTATACTGACTGTTGTTCTTGTATAATATTATATACTGACTGATGTTCCTGGATAGTATTCTATACTGACTGTTGTTCTTGTATAATATTATATACTGGCTGATGTTCCTGGATAGTACTATATACTGACTGATGTTCCTGGATAGTATTCTATACTGACTGATGTTCCTGGATAGTATTATATACTGACTGATGTTCCTGGATAGTATTCCATACTGACTAATGTTCCTGGATAGTATTATATACTGACTGATGTTCCTGGATAGTATTCTATACTGACTGTTGTTCTTGTATAATATTATATACTGACTGATATTCCTGGATAGTATTCTATACTGACTGTTGTTCTTGTATAATATTTTATACTGACTGATGTTCCTGGATAGTACTATATACTGACTGATGTTCCTGGATAGTATTCTATACTGACTGATGTTCCTGGATAGTATTCTATACTGACTGATGTTCCTGGATAGTATTCCATACTGACTGATGTTCCTGGATAGTATTCTATACTGACTGATGTTCCTGGATAACATTCTATACTGACTGATGTTCCTGGATAGTATTCTATACTGACTGATGTTTCTGGATAGTATTCCATACGGACTGATGTTCCTGGATAGTATTATATACTGACTGATGTTCCTGGATAGTATTCTATACAGACTGATGTTCCTGGATAGTATTCTATACTGACTGATGTTCCTGAATGATATTCTATACTGACTGATGTTCCTGGATAGTATTTTATACTAACTGATGTTCCTTGATAGTATTCTATACTGACTGATGTTCATGGACATTATGCCATGCTGACTGAAATTCCTACGTAGTATTCCATACTGACTGATGTTCATGTATAGTATTCTATACTGACTGATGTTCCTGGATAGTATTCTATACTGACTGATGTTCCTGGATAGTATTCTATACTGACTGATGTTCTTGTATAATATTATATACTGACTGATATTCCTGGATAGTATTCTATACTGACTGTTGTTCTTGTATAATATTATATACTGACTGATGTTCCTGGATAGTATTCTATACTGACTGTTGTTCTTGTATAATATTATATACTGGCTGATGTTCCTGGATAGTACTATATACTGACTGATGTTCCTGGATAGTATTCTATACTGACTGATGTTCCTGGATAGTATTATATACTGACTGATGTTCCTGGATAGTATTCCATACTGACTGATGTTCCTGGATAGTATTATATACTGACTGATGTTCCTGGATAGTATTCTATACTGACTGTTGTTCTTGTATAATATTATATACTGACTGATATTCCTGGATAGTATTCTATACTGACTGTTGTTCTTGTATAATATTTTATACTGACTGATGTTCCTGGATAGTATTATATACTGACTGATGTTCCTGGATAGTATTCTATACTGACTGATGTTCCTGGATAGTATTCTATACTGACTGATGTTCCTGGATAGTATTCTATACTGACTGATGTTCCTGGATAGTATTATATACTGACTGATGTTCCTGGATAACATTCTATACTGACTGATGTTCCTGGATAGTATTCTATACTGACTGATGTTTCTGGATAGTATTCCATACGGACTGATGTTCCTGGATAGTATTCTATACTGACTGATGTTCCTGAATGATATTCTATACTGACTGATGTTCCTGGATAGTATTTTATACTAACTGATGTTCCTTGATAGTATTCTATACTGACTGATGTTCATGGACATTATGCCATGCTGACTGAAATTCCTACGTAGTATTCCATACTGACTGATGTTCCTGGATAGTATTCTATACTGACTGATGTTCATGTATAGTATTCTATACTGACTGATGTTCCTGGATAGTATTCTATACTGACTGATGTTCCTGGATAGTATTCTATACTGACTGATGTTCCCACATAGTATTCTATACTGACTGATGTTCATGGATAATATTCTATACTGACTGATGTTCATGGATAATATTCTATACTGACTGATGTTCATGGATAATATTCTATACTGACTGATGTTCCTGGATACTATTCTATACTGACTGATGTTCCTGGATAGTATTCTATACTGACTGATGTTCCTGGATAGTATTCTATACTGACTGATGTTCCTGGATGATATTCTATACTGACTGATGTTCCTGGATAGTATTTTATACTGACTGATGTTCCTGGATAGTATTCTATACTGACTGATGTTCATGGACATTATGCCATGCTGTCTGAAATTCCTACGTAGTATTCCATACTGACTGATGTTCATGTATAGTATTTTATACTAACTGATGTTCCTTGATAGTATTCTATACTGACTGATGTTCATGGACATTATGCCATGCTGACTGAAATTCCTACGTAGTATTCCATACTGACTGATGTTCCTGGATAGTATTCTATACTGACTGATGTTCATGTATAGTATTCTATACTGACTGATGTTCCTGGATAGTATTCTATACTGACTGATGTTCCTGGATAGTATTCTATACTGACTGATGTTCCCACATAGTATTCTATACTGACTGATGTTCATGGATAATATTCTATACTGACTGATGTTCATGGATAATATTCTATACTGACTGATGTTCATGGATAATATTCTATACTGACTGATGTTCCTGGATACTATTCTATACTGACTGATGTTCCTGGATAGTATTCTATACTGACTGATGTTCCTGGAAAGTATTTTATACTGACTGATGTTCCTGGATAGTATTCTATACTGACTGATGTTCCTGGATACTATTCTATACTGACTGATGTTCCTGGATAGTATTCTATACTTACTGATGTTCCCACATAGTATTCTATACTGACTGATGTTTCTGGATAGTATTCCATACGGACTGATGTTCCTGGATAGTATTCTATACTGACTGATGTTCCTGGATAGTATTCTATACTGACTGATGTTCCTGGATAGTATTCTATACTGACTGATGTTCCTGAATGATATTCTATACTGACTGATGTTCCTGGATAGTATTTTATACTGACTGATGTTCCTGGATAGTATTCTATACTGACTGATGTTCATGGACATTATGCCATGCTGTCTGAAATTCCTACGTAGTATTCCATACTGACTGATGTTCATGTATAGTATTCTATACTGACTGATGTTCCTGGATAGTATTCTATACTGACTGATGTTCCTGGATACTATTCTATACTGACTGATGTTCCTGGATAGTATTCTATACTTACTGATGTTCCCACATAGTATTCTATACTGACTGATGTTCCTGGATAGTATTCTATACTGACTGATGTTCCTGGATAGTATTCTATACTGACTAATGTTCCTGGATAGTATTATATACTGACTGATGTTCCTGGATAGCAATCTATACTGACTGATGTTCCTGGATAGTATTATATACTGACTGATGTTCCTGGATAGTATTCCAAACTGACTAATGTTCCTGGATAGTATTATATACTGACTGATGTTCCTGGATAGTATTCTATACAGACTGTTGTTCTTGTATAATATTATATACTGACTGATATTCCTGGATAGTATTCTATACTGACTGTTGTTCTTGTATAATATTATATACTGACTGATGTTCCTGGATAGTATTCTATACTGACTGTTGTTCTTGTATAATATTATATACTGGCTGATGTTCCTGGATAGTACTATATACTGACTGATGTTCCTGGATAGTATTCTATACTGACTGATGTTCCTGGATAGTACTATATACTGACTGATGTTCCTGGATAGTATTCTATACTGACTGATGTTCTTGTATAATATTATATACTGACTGATATTCCTGGATAGTATTCTATACTGACTGTTGTTCTTGTATAATATTATATACTGACTGATGTTCCTGGATAGTATTCTATACTGACTGTTGTTCTTGTATAATATTATATACTGGCTGATGTTCCTGGATAGTACTATATACTGACTGATGTTCCTGGATAGTATTCTATACTGACTGATGTTCCTGGATAGTATTATATACTGACTGATGTTCCTGGATAGTATTCTATACTGACTGATGTTCCTGGATAGTATTATATACTGACTGATGTTCCTGGATAGTATTCTATACTGACTGTTGTTCTTGTATAATATTATATACTGACTGATATTCCTGGATAGTATTCTATACTGACTGTTGTTCTTGTATAATATTTTATACTGACTGATGTTCCTGGATAGTACTATATACTGACTGATGTTCCTGGATAGTATTCTATACTGACTGATGTTCCTGGATAGTATTCTATACTGACTGATGTTCCTGGATAGTATTCCATACTGACTGATGTTCCTGGATAGTATTCTATACTGACTGATGTTCCTGGATAACATTCTATACTGACTGATGTTCCTGGATAGTATTCTATACTGACTGATGTTTCTGGATAGTATTCCATACGGACTGATGTTCCTGGATAGTATTATATACTGACTGATGTTCCTGGATAGTATTCTATACAGACTGATGTTCCTGGATAGTATTCTATACTGACTGATGTTCCTGAATGATATTCTATACTGACTGATGTTCCTGGATAGTATTTTATACTAACTGATGTTCCTTGATAGTATTCTATACTGACTGATGTTCATGGACATTATGCCATGCTGACTGAAATTCCTACGTAGTATTCCATACTGACTGATGTTCATGTATAGTATTCTATACTGACTGATGTTCCTGGATAGTATTCTATACTGACTGATGTTCCTGGATAGTATTCTATACTGACTGATGTTCTTGTATAATATTATATACTGACTGATATTCCTGGATAGTATTCTATACTGACTGTTGTTCTTGTATAATATTATATACTGACTGATGTTCCTGGATAGTATTCTATACTGACTGTTGTTCTTGTATAATATTATATACTGGCTGATGTTCCTGGATAGTACTATATACTGACTGATGTTCCTGGATAGTATTCTATACTGACTGATGTTCCTGGATAGTATTATATACTGACTGATGTTCCTGGATAGTATTCCATACTGACTAATGTTCCTGGATAGTATTATATACTGACTGATGTTCCTGGATAGTATTCTATACTGACTGTTGTTCTTGTATAATATTATATACTGACTGATATTCCTGGATAGTATTCTATACTGACTGTTGTTCTTGTATAATATTTTATACTGACTGATGTTCCTGGATAGTACTATATACTGACTGATGTTCCTGGATAGTATTCTATACTGACTGATGTTCCTGGATAGTATTCTATACTGACTGATGTTCCTGGATAGTATTCCATACTGACTGATGTTCCTGGATAGTATTATATACTGACTGATGTTCCTGGATAACATTCTATACTGACTGATGTTCCTGGATAGTATTCTATACTGACTGATGTTTCTGGATAGTATTCCATACGGACTGATGTTCCTGGATAGTATTCTATACTGACTGATGTTCCTGAATGATATTCTATACTGACTGATGTTCCTGGATAGTATTTTATACTAACTGATGTTCCTTGATAGTATTCTATACTGACTGATGTTCATGGACATTATGCCATGCTGACTGAAATTCCTACGTAGTATTCCATACTGACTGATGTTCCTGGATAGTATTCTATACTGACTGATGTTCATGTATAGTATTCTATACTGACTGATGTTCCTGGATAGTATTCTATACTGACTGATGTTCCTGGATAGTATTCTATACTGACTGATGTTCCCACATAGTATTCTATACTGACTGATGTTCATGGATAATATTCTATACTGACTGATGTTCATGGATAATATTCTATACTGACTGATGTTCATGGATAATATTCTATACTGACTGATGTTCCTGGATAGTATTCTATACTGACTGATGTTCCTGGATAGTATTCTATACTGACTGATGTTCCTGGATAGTATTCTATACTGACTGATGTTCCTGGATGATATTCTATACTGACTGATGTTCCTGGATAGTATTTTATACTGACTGATGTTCCTGGATAGTATTCTATACTGACTGATGTTCATGGACATTATGCCATGCTGTCTGAAATTCCTACGTAGTATTCCATACTGACTGATGTTCATGTATAGTATTTTATACTAACTGATGTTCCTTGATAGTATTCTATACTGACTGATGTTCATGGACATTATGCCATGCTGACTGAAATTCCTACGTAGTATTCCATACTGACTGATGTTCCTGGATAGTATTCTATACTGACTGATGTTCATGTATAGTATTCTATACTGACTGATGTTCCTGGATAGTATTCTATACTGACTGATGTTCCTGGATAGTATTCTATACTGACTGATGTTCCCACATAGTATTCTATACTGACTGATGTTCATGGATAATATTCTATACTGACTGATGTTCATGGATAATATTCTATACTGACTGATGTTCATGGATAATATTCTATACTGACTGATGTTCCTGGATACTATTCTATACTGACTGATGTTCCTGGATAGTATTCTATACTGACTGATGTTCCTGGAAAGTATTTTATACTGACTGATGTTCCTGGATAGTATTCTATACTGACTGATGTTCCTGGATACTATTCTATACTGACTGATGTTCCTGGATAGTATTCTATACTTACTGATGTTCCCACATAGTATTCTATACTGACTGATGTTTCTGGATAGTATTCCATACGGACTGATGTTCCTGGATAGTATTCTATACTGACTGATGTTCCTGGATAGTATTCTATACTGACTGATGTTCCTGGATAGTATTCTATACTGACTGATGTTCCTGAATGATATTCTATACTGACTGATGTTCCTGGATAGTATTTTATACTGACTGATGTTCCTGGATAGTATTCTATACGGACTGATGTTCATGGACATTATGCCATGCTGACTGAAATTCCTACGTAGTATTCCATACTGACTGATGTTCATGTATAGTATTCTATACTGACTGATGTTCCTGGATAGTATTCTATACTGACTGATGTTCCTGGATAGTATTCTATACTGACTGATGTTCCTGGATAGTATTCTATACTGACTGATGTTCCTGGATAGTATTCTATACTTACTGATGTTCCCACATAGTATTCTATACTGACTGATGTTCATGGATAATATTCTATACTGACTGATGTTCATGGATAATATTTTATACTGACTGATGTTCATGGATAATATTCTATACTGACTGATGTTCCCGGATAGTATTATATACTGACTGATGTTCATGCATGATATTCCGTACTGATTGATTATCCTACAAAGCATTCGATACTGCCTGATATCCCTACATAGTATTCTATACCGATTCCATACTGACAGAAATTTCTACAGACTATTTTATACTGATTCCATACTGACTGATGTTCCTAGTTTGCATTCGATACTGATTGATGTTCCTTGAAAGTATTATATACTGACCAATATTCATACATGGATTCTTTACTGACTGATATTCCTAGTTAGCAATGAAGTTTTGAGAAAAATGACATCGTTCTCTCTTTGGGCATATGAAAGTACAATCATTGATACTGACATTTCATAAGCTATTGTCAGGAATCGGTTGCCTTTCCGATAAGATATCGATCATCGGGACGGGGCTACTAAATAGTACTCCATACTGACTGATTTTCCTACATAGTATTATATACTGACTCGTGTTCCTATAAAGTATTATATACTGACTTATGTTCCTACATAGTAATCCATACTGATTGATGTTCCTACGTACACAATGTAGTATATCTGACTGACTGAAGTTCCTTACATAGTATTCTATACTGATTCCATACTGACTGATGTTCCTACATAGTATTCTATACTGATTCCATACTGACTGATGTTCCTACATAGTACATCTGACTGACTGATGTTCCTTACATAGTATTCTATGCTGATTCCATACTGACTAATGTTCCTGCATAGTATTCTATACTGATTCCATACTGACTGATGTTCCTACATAGTATATCTGACTGACTGATGTTCCTTATATAGTATTCTATACTGATTCCATACTGACTGATGTTCCTACATTGTACATCTGACTGAGACTGATGTTCCTTGCATAGTATTCTATACTGATTCCATACTTACTGATGCCCCTGCATTGTATGTGAGATGTATGCAATGTTGACTCTTGATTTCATTTAGTTCTCCATGAAAATTGATGTTCATACATAAGATTCCATAATGAATAATATTCACAACATCATTCCGGTAAGACGGCATGCTCTGTACCAAATATCCTCTAAGAGATCATTCGATGTTGACTCTTGTACCTACTTAGTTCTCTATTATTACTTGGATTTGTAAACTTTGAAATAACACAGGACATCTAACTATACATAACACACGCGTGACAATCTGAGTGGCTGGCACTCTGACACTAAGCCAATCAAAATCTGTGTTTGTCGAATAAATACAGGATTGAATTTATATTTGTTTTACAGGAAGTATGTGTATGTGTCAAACAGTTCTGTAGTTATTAGTGGATAATCAAGTAAAATATTCATAATTAAAAGGATGGGTGATTTGGGAACAGGTGAATGAGTTCTAAGGGTACGGCAATGTACCTGAATGCTTTCCTCGTGTGTAGAATGCCAAAATAACTTTTAAAATCTTAGTTTATCATTTCATAACTCATGAAAAATTTATGAAAGCCCGTCCGTCCAAATTAACAGAAATACTTTTGTGTGATAATGATGTGTAAATACAAAGACAATTAGAATAACAAAATACTTTAATAAGTTTATTAAATAATAACAAATCAAATATTTACAACAAATTCCGGAGATTCGGCAATACAATTTTGGTCATTTTTACGGGACATTAAAAGTTTATAAGATGAAGTGAAATGTTGATTAGAACACGAACACTGTTCACAAAATGACGGAATGACAACAAGTTAACACTGAATGATGACAATGGTCCTCTGGCTAAGGTTTAGCGGAGTTTGTCGGTCTGCAGCCACAGGTGCCAACAGCACACTTGCAATCGGAAACTCCTGTGCACCCTATGCCGCAAGTACATGAACCTACAATAAAACATTTGACATATGTCATTTATATATTTTATAACCAGTAAAATCAGCACGTTGGATTTACTACAAACAAAATTCCATATCTATATAAAACCATTGTTCAAATGAATGAAATATTGATGACAGCAAAATAGAATTACATCAATCCCTCAAATTGCGATGATATTAACTATAAATATGACCCGAAAATTATATGGTAATATAAGATTTTAACAAAAAAAAAATTAATTTATCAAAAAAACCGGTTAAACTTGTTTGTTTATATCTGCTTTAATAGCATTGCTATGTAAAAGAGGATATCCAAGAGGGAAATTGAAGCCCACCATTGAATGACAAGTGACCAAGAGAAACCTATATACCAGCGTATACGTATCGGATTATTGCCTATCGGCCATTTTGCTTTCTCGTCCAGTCGAAACGGAATGGGCACAATAACGAACAGAAGGGAACCAACTTGTTAAGTCTGAGAAATATCCTTCTGGTACTATTCAAGAAACAGCGATAACAAACTTCAACTGTCAAAATCCCAATCGTCGACTTAGCGCTTTGGCTTCTCCGTCATTCTTTGGGAAACACAAATGTTATATCTATCATATATCACTATTTGATCTAGAATTGATCAAGTGTCATGCCAATACCATCCAAATCAATATTTGGCTGTTAATAGTAGATCCCAACACAAAATTTCTATTTACATTCGAATTGTTGCACTTTTTATCATTATATTTGACATATGTATCTTGAACTCACCAGAACATTTGCATTTAACTCCACACTTTGGACATTGGCATGTTCCATCACATTTGCAGCCGGTAGTATCGCAGCATGTTTGGTTTTTACATTCTTCCAATGAGCAGATGGCGGCACCTGGAAATGAGATATTTCATATTAAGCCTTTTTTTCCAAAAATCTGCGAGCCTCTAAGGCTCCGGTAAAAGAAATATTTTGAAGATAATATGGAACATTTAACCTTTTTGACTTTAAACAACACGGTAGCCCTTTAAGCCAATATGTTTTTGGCGCAATATCAGATATCTGGGCTTATTGGTTGAGAACAAGTCGTACAAACGATTCGGCATATTAACTTCTGTGATCTTGAACGCAGGTGAAAATAATCAATTCAACTTTTTTGAAAGAATGTCAAAGGTCCAATAGCAAGTCTCTTTTCCTCTTCGTTATCGAGTAGGAATCGTTTAAAGATTGTAGCTCATTTGATCTCTGTGACCTTGAATATAAGGTCAAAGTCATTCCTCTGAATAAACTGTTGGTTGTTCTGCACTTCAGCATGTCACAGGCCAAACACCAGCACTCAAGTTCTCTTGGTTGTTGAGAGCTAAATGCTAAAATATGTCAGCTTATTGACCCCTTTGACATTAAATGTAGGTCAAATTAATTCGTTTAAACAAACACTATAGCTCGTCCGCGATCCCAGTATGCAATAGGCCAAGTATCGGGTTTATCGGCATCTTGGTTATCGGAAAGGAGTTTTTTTTAAAGATTGTAGAACATTTGACCCTATGACCTTGACTCATTCTTTTAAACAAACTTGGTACACATTTACCCCACATTAATTCAGATCAAATATCAGGTTTCTTGGCCTATAGGTTGTTTGGAAAAAGTCGTATAGATGCTCTAGTATATTTGACCCCTGTGACCATAAATAAACTATTCATTTGAATAAACCTAGTAGCCCTTAACCCCAGTATGAAACATGCCATGTCGTCAGGTCTCTAGGCCCTGGTTATTGAGCAAAAGATGTTAAAAGAAGAAAAGCGGACAGCAGACAGCCAACCGGTAGGACGGGCGTACGAACATTTGCCCTTCTGGTAGGTGCGCTAAAACGGAGTTGACTCTATATAAAACGCAAAGCGGTTCATATTAAACGTACATCCCGTTTTTGTGATGGCTCAATAACATAAACTATATTCCTTATATATGTTATTTAAACAATAGTTTTATTTCTGGCTATTTTCTCTTGGAAATTATTACCGCGCTGTAATCATAACCGAGGTTACAAACGGAGACGTCATGTTTTACGCTATTGAGCTGATCAATTAAATTTTAAGCCGATAAAAATGCTTATTACAAGCAAGATAACATAATATTTCGAAATCCCGAAAACAAAAACCGCAAGAAACTTTTGGGTTGCACGTCAGACAACAACTAGGAAAATAATTATCATTGTCCTTGTAAAGGTTTAGAAATTACTTTGTTTGTCACTATAGGCCATGACAATTAATTTTCCTTCCGATATTAAGACAACTAACTGCAGTTAACAAAGGAAAATAGCTAAAGATATTTGGGACCAGTTCATTTCGTTTACAGATATTTACCAATATATATTATTGCTCAAGGATAAGGGGCATCTTTCAATCCGTTGTTAGAAATATAATAGCTATTCAGTTCAGTTCTTGTTTGCATTGTGCCTTACAAATGTAAATAATGAATGGAAAAACCAGGCGTTCCTACTCACACGCTCACATACTAAATACGCAAAGTGTAGAAGGACATGCACATTTTCTTTCTTATCTTATTGCACTTTAATTCATTTTTGTTTGTTTGTTATTTTGCTAGATTTGTTTACTCTTTTTCAATTTTCAGAAGTTGAAAACTTGAAAACACTTTGTCGACTGTAATATTTCTCGTCCTTAGATCTGTGTAGTTTTCATATTTTAATAACAGAGTAAAACTCATCTCCTATGTCACCATCGTCACAACGTATACATATTCTTTCATATCCTCTATCTACATAAGGGTAAAAACATTTCAATGTATAATTTAAGAGAGGACAATCTTATTCTTGTTACATCCTTCAAATTTATAATTTTTTTAAAGGCTTCAATAAATACTCATGCATCCAAATCTTCACATATATTTCTGATGTTAATAATACAATCAGATGTACGGGTACCTTCACACTGCGATATATATGTACCCTACACCTATTCTAAAAAAAAACAATCAATATATACATACAACGTCTATTATCAAACTTACCGTCAGACATCCTAGACGCGATATATCTCCTACTAAATCGACGTGGAACTGTTTGTTAAGATATTTTGAGTATGTCGGGATGGTTCAGTGCCAACCTTTTTATATTAAAGGAAATCCGTAAATCGTGTGCAGACGATACGTGTGCAAGGTTTACGTCGTGTGCAAACAAAAGCAATGACGTACAGGCCGTGTGCAAAGAAAACGAGAAATCGCCGATCGGAATTCCTTGCATTCGTCCATCGATCAATGTTTCGTTGAAAATAACGAAAGGCTCCGATTGAGAAACAACAACAAGCCAGTCAATGAATGGGTCCGTGTGCATAATGAATGTCGTGTGCATCACAGTAGTGATGTTGATAGTGTCGTGTGCAAGACTTTGAATATTATTCAGAAGCATTGTCAGCTTAAAGACAAACATTATAAACAAAGTACGGTATATCTGGTGTATCTTTTACGCCATCAAGCTTAAACATGACCTTGATTGTGGAATATGGTATGCCCTTACAGAGTTTGTTTCGGTTAAATGTTATGTTCTAGTAATACATGATGTAGTCGCGTTGCTTTCCAAACATATTAGAAACACCGGTAAATAAGGAACGAATTCTTTCTTCAAAATCGACAGGGGATTCAGTGATCTTAGTCCATATCCCTGTAGCAGAGAAGTATTTTGTAGCGTAGCATATTGTTGAATCATTCTATAATAAAAACATAGTTTAACACGGTGTGGGAGAATATGGAAATGATACACACACATATATAACAAAGGGAGATAACTCGCTTTTAATAATTCCATTTTATATGTATTTACTAAATCAACACAAAACATAGGACCTTTGAGATTTGAAGATTTACAATTCATTGATTTCATTTACATATCAATAATACTTTCTTTCGAATTATATAAATTATATAAATAATTACATAAAACAAAACCACTGCCCAATTCATATATAAGATCAGCGAAATACCTGTTAATGGTACAGATCCATCATATATATTCAATGCTGCCACCTCTACAATTACCATTATTGCATATATATAGATATACCGAGGAATCAAAATACCAAAATAACCATAAGAATATTCCTTATTATAATAAACAACTTAAGATTATCACTTATTTACGCTATCCTACACTTATAAGTATCAGAATTTATGAAAGAAATAGTTTACAGGAAAATGATAGTAACTTAGATTGTTTTGTCTTAAACAACTTGCAATAGGTTTATACTGATGAACGTTTATTGTCTTATACAGATGATATGACAAGTATCAAATGCAAATATACATTGTATGTGTAAATGTATCGTTAATGTTCGTATGTATGTTATTAAATGCTAACTGATCCCCTCTATGCAGTTTTCTATTATGAATGAATCTCTAACTAGTATTACATAATGAATGATGTAACCTCTAATATACCGAATGATGTTTCTACACAGTATATTCCAGATCCAAATTATTCCATGCTGACTGAAATTCCTACACAGTATTCCATACTGACTGATGTTCCTGGATTATATTCTATACTGACTGATGTTCCTACATAGTATTCCATACATACTAATGTTCCTACATAATATTCTATACCAAGTGATGTTCCTACCTAGTATCTACCTAGTATTCTTTGCCGACTGATGTTCTGACATACACTTCCATATTGCATGCAGAATCATGTTAATGTGTATTATTCCATACTGACTGAAGGTCCTACTTAGTATTTTATACCGACTGATGTTCATCATAGTATTCCATGGTGACTGATGATCCAACATAGCATTCTATACTTACTGATGATCCTACATAGTATTCCATAATAACTGATACTCCTATATGGCCTTCTATACTGACTAATGTTCCCACTTAATAAGCTATACTGACCGAGGTTCCTACTTTGTATTTTATACTGACTGATGTTAAGTCAAAAGTTTGTCGGTCTGCAGCCACAGGCGCCAACAGCACACTTGCAATCGGAAAATCCTGTGCACCCTATACCGCAAGTACATGGTCCTACAATAAAATGTGGAATATATCATTTATAAATACTACAAAATATAACCAGTAAAATCAGCACGATGGATCACTTTTCTCTGTCTATGTTGCTGTTGTATATGTTTCCAACCATTAAGTAACATTACAAGCAATAATACTGACCATTATCCTAAATATGCTGAACTTAGCAACACAAATGACGAAGGAAGACAACTTTTTGACTCGTACCCTGACCGGGCCTCGAACTCACGATCTACGGCACCCAATCGCCCAGCCAGAAATACCCGCAGCCTATAACGCTGCGCCACATCGGCGTTCTTAAAAAGAACGTTTCAATGGAACAGTGATGGTCGGCCCGATACCCTGACATGATTATTGTGGAAGTCGTCGATAAGATTATATTAATACCTGGATCGTAATGTTTTTACATACATGGATACGAATTGTACATATTTTATATATATTTCTCTCGGTACAACTACGACAGGAAATTCATATATATACACATATATCTATTAGCACAATGAATCATATACACTATGTGCTGGTGATCCGAAAATATAGATTTGAATTTCCAATCGTCGTTGTATCCAGAGAAATATTTATACACACACACATATATATATATATATAGAATTGTTCAAATTAATTAAGTGCTGGTGCCAGCTAAATAAAATAATATCAATCACTTAAATTGCGATTGTATTGACAATAAATATGACCCGAAAATTATATGAAAGAAAGAGATTTTTAAAAAACAATTTTCGTGTTTAATTCATCAAAATATATAGGTTAAACTCGTTTGTTTATATCTTCGTTAAAAGCAGAGCTGCATAAAAAGCACTGCCAATCCAAGTCGTTGACTTTACGCTTTGGTTTCTCCGACATTATTTTGGAAACATTAATATTTATGATATATTATCATTTCATTTGGAATGTATCAATTGTCTTTCCAATACAATCCACACTTATATTGGGTTTGTAATGAGGGATTACAACGCAAAATATCTATTTACATTCGAATTATTGCACATCTTATCATTACATTTGACATATCTATTTTAACATCATCTTGAACTTATCAGAACAATAGCATCTAACTCCACACGTAGGACATTGGCATGTTCCATCACATTTACAGCCGGCAGTATCGCAGCATGTTTGGTTTTTACATTCTTCCAATGAGCAGATGGCGGCACCTGGTAATGAGATAGTTCTTATTTAGTCTTTTAGAGATACGTCTCGTATAGTTTTCAAAACGTATCAAAATTGGAAATGACCTGTCGTAGATTTAGTTATCAATTTTTACTGCGGGTTTTGCACGTCGCAGATTTCTCGACCTGTCGTAGATTTAGTTATCACAGGTAGTTGCGCTAAACCGAAATTTACTCTATATAAACCTGTAAAAAATAGTTTTATTTGTCGCTATTTTCTCTCATAAATTATTACAGCGCTGTATCAGATAATCATAACCGAGGTAACAAACGGAAACGTCATGTTTTCCGCTATTGGGCTGATCAATTAAATTTTAGGCCGATAAAAATACTTATAACAAGCAAAATAACATAATTTTCGAAATGCCGAAAACAAAAACCGCAAGAAACTTTTGGATTGTACGTCAAACAACAATTAGGAAAATGAATATCATTGTCATTATCAAGGTTTACAAATTACTTTTTATCAATATAGGCCATGATGACGCTTAATTTTCCTTCTGATATTTAGACAACGTAAGTAACTGCAGACAAAGCTAAATAGCTTAAAACATTTGTGACAAGTTCATTTCGTTTACAGACATTTACCAATCTATAATAAATATTTAGGATTAGGGACATATCTCAACTCATAGTAAGATATGTAATAGCTATTCAGTTCAGTTCTTTTTTTCCTTGGGCTTTACATGTAAATGATAAAAACCTGGCATTCTTACCTACACGCTCACATACTAAATAATCATAGTGTAGAGGGACTTGTACATTTTCTTTTATCATCTTATTGCACTTTATCTTGTTTATTTATTTTTAATTTTGCTAGATTTGATTACTTTTTTTTCAGTTTTCATTGATATTCTTTATATTCTTGTTTTTTCTGATGTTGATACAATCAGATGTACGAGTACCTTTATATGTACCCTATACCTATCATAAAACAATCCATTTCTTGCCGTCAGACATCCTAGACGAGATATATTTCCCGCTAAATCATTTTGAGAATGGCCGAGTGGTTCAGTGGCTACCTATTTATAGCAATTGGGAATCCGTAAATCGTGTGCAGACGAGACGTGTGCAATGTTTACGTCGTGTGCAAACATAAGAAATGACTTACAGGCCGTGTGCAAAGAAACGAGAAATCCCCAATCGCAACACCTCACATTCGTCCATCGATCTAAGTTTCGTATTAAATAACGAAATGCTCCGATTGAGAATGGGCCAAAGTGCATAATGAATGTCGTGTGCATAACAGTAGTGATGTTAATAATATGTATGTGAACGTACTTCATTCTAGATATGGGATTTACACATAACCATAATTTATGTAGAAAATAACGAAAGGCTCCGATTGAGAAGTAATAACAAGCCAGTCAATGAATGGCGCCGTGTGCATAAGGAATGTCGTGTGCATCACAGTAGTGATGTTGATGTAATGTATGTGAACGTACTTCTGGGGTTAGACATTGTACGTGATAGATTCTGACTATGGGATTTACACATAACCAGAATTTATGTAGATCAGTGGTTGGTTAGTGTTGTGTGCAAGACTTTGGCTATTATTTAGAAGCATTGTCAGCTTAAAGACAAACAATATCAAAACAAAATAGGGTATATCTGGTGTATCTTATACACCATCCAACTTAAACATTTCTTTGATTGTTGAATGCGGTATGTCCTGTCCTTGTAATACACATATTAGAAACATCGAAAATTATGTACGAGTTTTTTCTTCAAAATCGACAGGGGTACATATTACAATTCTGCAGAAAAGCATTTTTTGTAGCGTAGCATATTATTGAGCTTTTCTGTAATAAATACATAGAAACTGAAGACGGAGTGGGACAATCATATGACAAAGGGAAATATAACTCGCTGTAATGAATTCCATTTAAAATGCAATTACTAAATTATCACAAAACATAGAACCTTTGAGATATTGAAGATTTACAATTTATTGATTTCATTTACATATTAATAATGATTTCTTTCAATAAATGTTTCAGTTAAATTAATAAGAATTGCAACTATAGAAGTAATCCATAATCTATCATTTATACATTATTGTGGAAATTATACTATATAAATAATAACATGATATTGCCACTATCAAATTCATCTATAAAATAAATGAAATATCAGTGTATTGTACAGAACCATCATATACACTAAATGCTGCTACCTCTACAAATCCTATGATTGCAAATATATGGATATACTTTTACTTCTGTCTCTTCAAATTTATTAGAAAAACAATTTTCCTAATTGTTCTAAACACTTTAAAAGTTTCACTTATTTACGCTATCCAATGCAATATTTAAGAAAGAAATAGTTTACAGGAAAATTACAGTAACTCAGATTGTTCTGTCTGGAAAAATAAGTTGATACAGATGCCAATATATGTATATTATTAAATGCTAACTGATGCAGTTTTCTATGATGGATGAATCTCTTACTAGTAATACAAATACATATTGATTGAGGTTTCCTTTAATATAACAACTTTTTTTTCTTCACATCATTGTATGCTGACTGCAGTATGACATATCCCAGTTCGAAATTATTCCATGCTGATTGATGTCCATGCATAGTATTCTATACTGACTGATGTTCATAAAAAATATATACTTACTGATATTCCTATCTGGCATTTTATACTAAATTTCTACAGTGTATTCTATACTGATTCCATACTGACTGAAATTTCTACAGGGTTTCTATACTGATTCCATACTTGCTGATGTTCCTAGTTTGCATGCTATACTAATTGATGTTTCTTGATAGCATTCTATACTGACCAATATTCATACATGAGTACCTATACTGATTCTATACTGACTGATGTTCCTACACATCATTCTATACTTACAGATGTCCCTAGCTAGCAATCAATGAGTGATGTGCCTACATAGTATTCCATACTGACTGATGATCCTTCATAGTATTTCATACTGATTGCTGATTCTATAAAGCATTCTATGCTGACTGATATTCCTACAAAATATTCCATACTAACTGATATTCCTACATAGTAATGCTATGAATCAGTCGAGATATCAACATCGATGATCGAATATAATCGGTTATTCTACTGTTACATTCTCCTACAAAAAAGAACGTGTTCTTTTCTTTTACCCCGGGATTGCATAGGTATGGGAAGCCGTTTTAACATTTAATCCTATTTCCACTAAGGTACATATGCTTCAAATTTATTTCACTTAAGTGAAATACATTTTACCTTAAGGTTAATAGACTTTTTGTATTATGTTTTATTTCATTTAAGTGAAATAAATTTTGTTCATCTTAAGAGAAAATAATTTGCACTCAAGTGAAAAAAAAATAATGCAAATAATGCAGTTGAGTAGATATGACACCTACCCTCACGAATCAAACATTGACTAGTCCATCTATTGACCAATTATTGGACAATTTTCAAAGCGAACTCTTTTGAACTGGCGTTGTCAGCTTTAAGTGAAATTCTTTTTATCTTAAGGGAAGTTAACACTTATTTACTTTTATTTTCTGTTAAGTGAAAAGCTACCCCGTTAAGAGAAAATGAGATTATATGTTAAAACGGCTTGCCATGAAATAGGTCTATTTTCTCCATAGCAGAGTTTCCCACCATTTTGATTTTAAACTAGGTTTACTCTACGTAGTTTTGTATCTATATTTTTAAATTACCATTTCAACGTAATAATCTCTAGGGCATCATGATTAGGTTAAAATCGCAAGAGACAGTGACTCTCAGTTGTAAAATCCTGAGAGTCAAGTCAAAATCCTGAGTCAAAATATTAAATTTAAAAAAAGATATATATAAATTAATTGATTTCAAATGTATACCAATATACATGCGCAATTTCAAAATTAACTAAATAAAACGTGCATTTTTAAAAACATTAGTTCCATTGAAATTACCTTCTAATATTTCCGTATATAAAATTGATAATAACAATAAGAAAATATATAGTAAAACTAAGCATTTTTGTTGTTTAACTGAAAAACATATTGAAAGAAGTTCCTTATTCTTTACAAATACAACATATATATCTCTAAAATTCTGTCTTTAAGTGTTATATTTATTAAGCATTATTGTAACCGTGTTATTTTTAATGCACCCTCAAAATCTACAAGCCTGCAATACATACTTGATTTTTTTTCAATAATCTGAATATAAAAAAATGCATCTTCAATAAAGACTCTACTTTTTATATGCTTTCCTTATTGTGTTATTTACCAAAAAAAGTGTCTAAAGTCAGAGAGAGAAAAAATATATCCTGAAAAATATGTCAATTTCCGGATCCATTTTTAGAATACTCATCACAATAATGTTTGCCACCACTGACATCATGGTGCCAATTTTGTTAGAGAAAGACTGTAGTTCTATGTCGTTATTCTTAAATCAATTGAAATATACTGATTTGTTAGCAACTTTTTAGAAATTCTTTGTTGCGAATACCATGATTTCAATACAGATTTATGCATTGGATACTTCACCTGTGACTCTATTTATCTTTATTGATGAACACATAACATTTATATTTTACTATTAATTATGTTCAAATAGAATGATTGGTAAGAAGCTCCAGTTCTTTTGATGTTCCTACATAGTATTCAATATACTGACTGATGTTCCTACATAGTACTCCATACTGACTGATGTTCCTAAATAGCATTTCATACTGACTGATATTGCTACATAGTATTCCATACTGACCTATGTCCATATAGAGCATTTGACACTGACTGATGTTCCTACAAAGTACTCCATACTGACTGATGTTTATTCATTGCACATCTGAGATGTATGCAATGGTGACCCTTGTTTTCATTTAGTTCTCCGTGCAAATTGATATGCATACAAATATTCCATTCTAATTGATATTCCTTATAAGATTCGGTACTTAATAATATTAACATTATCATTCCGGCAAAATGCCATGTCCTGAACCAAATATCCTCAAATGTCCCCAAAGAGATTATTCGATATTGACTCTTGTACCTACTATAAGTACTCTTTTAAAACCTGAATTTGTAAACTTTGAAATAAATCAGGGCCTCTAACTATGAGCTGGGCCACTTGGTTGTTGAGATGGAGTTGTTTGAAGATTATAGTGTATTTCACCCATTTGACATTGATTGTATGTCAAGGTTATTCATTTGGACAAACTTGATAGCCCATCACCTTAGCATGCTACACGCCCAATATTAAGTATCAGGGCCTCTTGGTTGTTTAGGTGTTTAAAGATTATAGCCTATTTAACCCATGTGACCTTTAATATAGTTTGAGGTCATTCATTTGATAGCCCATCACCCTATCATGCTACACGCCCCATATCAAGTCTCTGGACCTCTTGGTTGTTAAGATGTAATCGTTTGAAGATTATAGTCTATTTGACCCATGTGACCTTGATTGTATGTTAAGGTCATTATTTTTGGACAAATTGGGCAGCCCTTCGCCCTAGCATGCTACATGCCAATATCAAGCCCCTGAGCCCGTTGGTTATTGAGAAGTCGTTTGAATACTAAACCTATTTGACCGATGTGACCTAAAATGAAGGTAAAGGTCATTCATTTGAACAAACTTGGTAGCCCTTTACTCAGGCATGATACAGGCCCAATAGCATGTCCTTGAGCCTCTTGGTAATTGAGAAGAAGTCGTTCGAAGGTTTAGCCTATTACACCCATGTAACCTTGAATGAAGATTAACGTCTTTCATTTGAACAAACTTGGTAGCCCTTCACACCAGCATGTCACATGCCCAATATCAAGTCACTGGGCCTCGAGGCCATTAAGAAGAAGTAGTTTGAAAAATATATTTGAACAAACATGATAGCCCTTCACCACAGCATGCTACAGACACAATATCAAGTACCTGGGCCTTTTGGTTATTGAGAAGTCGTCCGAAGACTTAGCCTATTAAACCCATGTAACCTTGAATGAAGGTCAATGTCATTCATTTGAACAAACTTAGTAGCCCTTCACCCCAGCATGTTACAGGCCCAATATCAAGTCCCAGGGCCTCCAGGCCATTAAGATTAAGTCGTTTGAAAAATATAGGCTAATTGATCTATGTGACCTTTAATGAAAGCCAATGTCATATATTTGAACAAACCTGATAGCCCTTCACTTTAGCATGCTAAACGCCCCATATTAAGTCTCCGAGCCTCTTGGTTGTTTAAAAGTTGTTTGGAGATTATAGGCTATTTGACCCATGTGACCTTAAATGAATGTCAAGGTCATGCCTTTTAACAAACTTGGTAGCCCTTCACCTCAGCATGCTACAGGCATAATAGTAAGTACCTGGGCCTTTTGGTTATTGGTAAGATCATCATGTCATAGCTCATGAAAGATTTATGAACCCCCGTCCGTCGAAATCGACCGATATACCTTTGTAATATAATGACGGATAAAACCAAAATATTATAGAACAACAAATCACTATAATATGTTTATTTAATAATAACAAATTTAATATTTACAACAAATTCCGAGGATTCGGAAATACGTTTTTGATCATTTTCTAACAGGACATTAAATGTTCATGAGATGAAGTGAAATGTTGAGTAGCACACGAACATTGTCAACAAAACGAAGGAATGACAACACGTAAACACTGAATTATGACAACGGTCCTCTGGCTAAGATTTAGCGGAGTTTGTCGGTCTGCAGCCACAGGCGCCAACAGCACACTTGCAATCGGAAAATCCTGTGCACCCTATGCCGCAAGTACATGAACCTACAATAAAATGTCATTTATATATACTATAACCAGTAAAATCAGCAAGTTGGATAACTATTCTCTGTCGATATTGCTGTTGTATAGTTTTCCAACTATTTAGTAATATAGCAAGCAATACTATTGACCATTATCATCAATATTAAGTCTATAACTATATTGTATGACATTTAGGCATAATAGTAACATTCTAATTAAAATGAACAAGTCTAAATAAAATGACACCAGTCACTCAAATTGCGTCATAATGCTACTGACAATTACGCCGAATAAGATTTTGTACGACACTCAACGCCATTCTTTTGGAAACACAAATAATTATTATATATTTGTATTTGATCTAGAATGTATCAATTGTCTTTCCTCCACACTTATATTTGGTTGGTAATGAGAGAGAGATTACAACGCAAAATAATATAATTTACATTCGAATTAACATCATCTTGAACTTACCAGAACAATAGCATCTAACTCCACATGTAGGACATTGGCATGTTCCATCACATTTACAGCCGGCAGTATCGCAGCATGTTTGGTTTTTACATTCTTCCAATGAGCAGATGGCGACACCTGGCAATGAGATAGTTCTTATTTAGTCTTTTAGAGATACGTCTCTTATAGTTTTCAAAACGTATCAAAATTGGAAATGACCTGTCGTAGATTTAGTTATCACTTTTTACTGCGGGTTTTGCATGTCACAGATTTCTCAACATTGGGATTTGTCACTAAAAAAAGAAGGCTCTGTTATCAATTATGACTCACATTGACCTTTCCAGAAACTCGTTTAGGAAATGGTATTACTTTTTAGAGAAAGGTTGTTTAAAGAAAAAAAACTGACAGCAAACCGGTAGGACGGACGGACAGACGGACGGACAAACAATTATTATTTTAGAAGTTGCGCTAAAATGGAATTTACTCTATATAAAACGCAAAGCGGTTCATAATAAGCCTATATCCCGTTTTTGTGATGGCTCCATAACATAAAGTTTCTTCATTCCTTATATATGTTATTGAATCTAATATACACAATCTCTGTCAAAACAATATTTTATTTGTGGCTATTTTCTCTTAGAAATTATTACAGCGCTGTATCAGATAATCATAACCGGGGTTACAAACGGAGACGTCATGTTTTACGCTATTGGGCTGATCAAAAATACTTATAACAAGCAAGATAACATAATATTTGGAAATGCCGAAAACGAAAACCGTAAAAAACTTTTGGATTGTACGTCAAACAACAAATAGGAAAACAGATATCATTGTCATCATCAAGGTTTACAAATTACTTTTTTTTCAATTTAAGCCATGATGACGCTTAATTTTCCTTTCGATATTTGGAAAACGTAATTAACTGCAGACATAGCAAAACATTTCGTTTACAGACATTTACCAATGCATATTAAATATCCAGGGTTAGGGACATACATGTATCTCAACCCATATACATGTAATAGCTATTCAGTTCAGTTCTTTTTTGCCTTCGGCCTTAAAGATGTAAATGATAATCATAAAAAAATCTGGCATTCTTAACCACACGCTCACATACTAAATAAGCATAGTGTAGATGTACATTTTTGTTAGTATCTTATTGCAATTTTATTTATTTTAGTTATTTATTTATTTTAATTTTGCTAGATTTGATTACTCTGTTTCAGTTTTCATTTATCCTTCTTTACATTCTTGTTTTTCTGATGTTGATACAATCAGATGTACGACGAGTACCTTCATACTAAGAATATATGTACCCTATACCTTTTCTGAAAACAATTCACATATACATTTTACGTCTGTGATCAAACTTACCGTCAGACATCCTAGATATATTTCCTGTTAAACGACGTGGAACTGTTTGTAAAGATATTTTGAGTATGGCCGAGTGGTTCAATGGCTACATATTTATATCAATTGGGAATCCGTAAATCGTGTGCAGATGATACGTTTGCAATGTTTACTTCGTGTGCAAACAAAAACAATTTATAAGCCGTGTGCAAAGAAAACGAGAAATATCTAATCGGAACACCTCACATTCGTCCATCGATCTAAGTTTCGTAGAAAATAACGAAGGGCTCCGATGAGAATCAACAACAAGCCAGTCAATGAATGGGTCCGTGTGCATAAGGAATGTCGTGTGCATCACAGTAGTGATGTTGATATAATGTATGTGAACTTACTTCATTCAAGCTATGGGATTTACACATTATCATAAATTATGTAGAAATATAACAACAAGCTAGTCAATGAATGGGGTCGTGTGCATATGGAATGTCGTGTGTATCACAGTAGTGATGTTCAGGTGGCTGGTTAGTGTCGTGTGCAAGATTTTGGCTATTATTCAGAAGCATTGTAAGCTTAAAGACAAACATTATAAAAACAAAATAGGGTATATCTGGTGCATCGTATACACCATCCAGCTTTAACATGTCTTTGATTGTGATATGTGGTATATCCTTACATATTGTGTCCTTGTAATACGGCAGGTAATCGCGTTGCTTTCAAAACATATTAGAAACGCTGGCAAATTAAGTACGAGTTCTATCTTCAATATCGACATTGGATTCACAGATATTTGTACATATTACACATTATTATTATAAACCTTGTGGCAGACAGGCATTTATATAGCGTAACATACCGTCGAGTCATTGTGTAATAAATACAGAGGAAACTAAACACGGAGTGGGACAAACACTGGAAATACACACATATATAACGAAGGGAGACAACTCGCTGTAAATAATTCCAGTTTAAATGGAATTACTCATTCATCACAAAACATAGAACCTTTGAGATATTGAAGATTTACTATTCACCGATTTCATTTACATGTCAATAATGATTTCTTACTAATTAACATTACATCTAAATAAATAAAAATTGGAACTATAGAAATAATTCATAAACCTATCATTTATATATTATTGTGAAAATTATACTTTATGAATAGTTACGTATAACATAACCACTACCCAATTCATTCATAAAATAAATTTAGTACCCGTGTATGCCACAGAGCCTACATATACATTTGATTGTGCCACCTCTACAACTACTATTATTGCAAATTTATACATAAACCAAAAAATGAAAATAATCCAAAATAACTATTTCCAAACTAAACTTTTATTTCTAGCTCTACGACTGAAATTATTAGAAAAAGAATATTCTTAATTTTACTAAACACTTCAAAAGTATCACTTATGTACGCTATCCTATACTTAAAGAATCAATATTTAAGAAAGAAATTGTTTACAGGAAAATATTAACTCAGATTGTTTTGTCTGGGAAAACTTTGAAAATGTTTATACTGAAGTACGTATCAAAGGCAAATATATGTGTAAATGTATCATTTAATTTCCTACATATCATTAAACGTTAACTGATCGCCTCTATACAGTTTTCTATGATAAATGACGCACTTACTAGTATTACATAATCAATTATATTACTTACAATTTTCCGACTGATTTTTCTAAATATTCTTGTAAGCTGACTGAAATATGACATATTCCAGTTCGAAAATATTTCATGCTGACTGAACTCCCTAGAGGTATTACATACTGACTGATGTTCCTACATTGTATTTAGACCGACTGATATTTATGCAAAGTTTTCGATAATGATTGATGTTCCTACACAACATTCCATAATGATTGATGTCCCTACAAAGTATTCCATAATGATTGATGTCCCTACAAAGTATTCCATAATGATTGATGTCCCTACAAAGTATTCCATAATGATTGATGTCCCTACAAAGTATTCCATAATGAGTGATGTTCCTACAAAGTATTCCATAATGATTGATGTCCCTATATAGTATTCAATAATGATTGATGTCCCTATATAGTATTCCATAATGATTGATGTTCCTACAAAGTATTCCATAATGATTGATGTCCCTATATAGTATTCCATAATGATTGATGTTCCTACACAACATTCCATAATGATTGATGTTCCTACAAAGTATTCCATAATGATTGATGTCCCTATATAGTATTCCATAATGATTGATGTCCCTACAAAGTATTCCATAATGATTGATGTTCCTACACAATATTCCATAATGATTGATGTCCCTATATAGTATTCCATAATGATTGATGTCCCTATATAGTATTCCATAATGACTGATGTTCCTATATAGTATTCAATAATGATTGATGTTCCTACAAAGTATTCCATAATGATTGATGTCCCTATATAGTATTCCATAATGATTGATGTTCCTACAAAGTATTCCATAATGATTGATGTCCCTACATAGCATTCCATAATGATTGATGTCCCTACAAAGTATTCCATAATGATTGATGTTCCTACAAAGTATTCCATAATGATTGATGTTCCTACAAAGTATTCCATAATGGTTGATGTCCCTACAAAGTATTCCATAATGATTGATGTCCCTACAAAGTATTCCATGATGATTGATGTTCCTACACAATATTCCATAATGATTGATGTTCCTACAAAGTATTCCATAATGATTGATGTCCCTACAAAGTATTCCATAATGATTGATGTCCCTACACAATATTCCATAATGATTGATGTTCCTGCAAAGTATTCCATAATGATTGATGTCCCTACACAATATTCCATAATGATTGATGTTCCTGCAAAGTATTCCATAATGATTGATGTTCCTGCAAAGTATTCCATAATGATTGATGTCCCTACATAGTATTCCATATGATTGATGTTCCTACAAAGTATTCCATAATGATTGATGTTCCTATATAGTATTCCATAATGATTGATGTTCCTATATAGTATTCCATAATGATTGGTGTCCCTATATTGTATTCCATAATGATTGATGTCCCTATATAGTATTCCATGATGACTGATGTCCCTACAAAGTATTCCATAATGATTGATGTTCCTATATAGTATTCCATAATGATTGATTTTCCTACATAGTATTCCATAATGATTGATGTCCCTATATAGTATTCCATAATGATTGATGTCCCTATATAGTATTCCATAATGATTGATGTCCCTATATAGTATTCCATAATGATTGATGTTCCTATATAGTATTCAATAATGATTGATGTCCATACATAGTATTCCATAATGACTGATGTTCCTACAAAGTATTCCATAATGATTGATGTCCCTATATAGTATTCAATAATGATTGATGTTTCTACAAAGTATTCCATAATGATTGATGTTCCTACATAATATTGCATGGTGACTAATGATCCAACATAATATTCTTTAATGACTGGCGTTTATTCATAGAGTTACATGGTGACTGAAGATCCAACAGTTATTTTTTCTACTGATAGATGTTCATGCATAGTATCCCATATTGACTGATGTTTCTTCATGGTATTCATACTGACTGATGTCCCTACATAGTATTCGATACTGATTTCATACTGGCCGATGTCCCTAGTTTGCCATATATACTGAATGATGTTCCTAGAAAGTATTTGTTGTGAAACCGAGATTTCCCAACAGTTTGTTATACATCACTAATGCCTTAAATCGTGTTTGTTCTAGGTTGTCTTAGATCGCAAATAATTCTGTTCATAGATTGTTAAAATCCTAGTTTTCATTAATAGAATAATGTTGTGTTATTGTAATATCAACAAGACCTTTGTGAACTTCATGAGAGTGTTGAATCGGTCAATTCATATGATTTCACGAAGTTGGACGCCAAACTTCCCGCATAATAGTGACAGCTTATGGTGTTGTGTTCATGACGTAACTTCCTGTCTATAAGAAAGAAATATATATAAAATAGTAAAATTGTTTTTGTATAAGTATTTGTTGCTTGGGGTCACTGTAAGCGGATGGCGGAGTCGAGCCGGTAGGGATCACAGAGTGAACCAAGCGAGGTAACTCCTGTGTATGTTAAGGTATTTTTGTAAGTTTTCGGATAATGTAATTTTATTCAATTAAGTGTGGATTTAATAGTTTTATATTGTAAATTCATATCTATAACCTTTGATGCTTGCGTTCCAAAAAAGGACAAACCACGTCATTTTATTAAAAATTGGAGACCTATAACACTATTGAACATTATATATAAAATAGCATCAGGGGTAATAGCCAATAGAATCAAGTCAGTTTTAAATAAAATTATTAGCAAGGATCAAACAGGAATTTTGGCGGGGAGGTACATAGGGGAAAATACTAGGCTTTTATTTGATGTAATGCAATATACAGAAGAAAATGACATCCCAGGAATGGTTTTAATGGTTAACTTTGAAAAAGCTTTCGATTCGGTCTCCTGGAATTTTTGGTTTTGGAAACGACATATTAAAATGGGTTAAACTTTTCAATTTTAATGTGGGGGCCACTGTAAATCAAACGGGAAATCTTTCGTCTTTTTTCAAAATTAATAGAGGTTGTAGACAGGGCGACCCGATTGCACCATACATCTTCATTTTATGTGTAGAAATCCTTGCGATTCGATTTAGGAATAATAGGAATATACATGGTGTTAATATTGAAAATACAGATATTTTACTATCGCAATATGCAGATGACACTTATTTGACATTAGATGGAACGGAACAGTCTCTGAAAGAATCATTAAAGGAATTGAATATGTTTGCATCTATTTCAGGTTTGAAAATAAATATTGATAAAACAGAGATCATATGGATAGGTAGTAAAAAGTATAGCCAGGAATTTTTTTTTACCTGAATATAACTTACAATGGGGGAAAGAGAGGTTTACATTATTAGGAATCGATTTCTGTGTGGATCTACATAAAATGGTTAAAATGAACTTTGATAAAAAAAATAGTTAAACTAAAATGTATAATCAATGCTTGGAAAAGGAGAAACATAACACCAATAGGGAAAATCCACTTAATCAAATCACTTATGATATCACAATTTAATCATTTATTTATTACACTACCTAACCCAGATGAAAAAACAATAAAAATATCAATTCCGTACTTTTTGAATTTTTGTGGAATAGTAAAGTAGATAAGGTGAAAAGATCTGTTGTAATGCAGGAATATAATAAAGGTGGCTTAAAAATGTTAAATATTCACAATTTTGTTGATTCACTAAAACTTAGCTGGGTAAAAAGATTATATTCATCCTCAGGAAAATGGAAATCACTGTTGTCAAAAGCTGTAAATTTAAATAAACTCTTGAAATTCGAAGGAAATTTTATAAATATAAGTCAAGAAATATCAAGTAATATATTTTGGAAAGATGTGCTAGGGGCATGGTCAAGACTGGAAAACTGTTATAATATGAAAGTAGTCAAAGGGAGATCACTCATACAAACCCCAGTATGGTACAATAACAATATAAGAATTGGTGGTGAGACTGTTTTTTTTATTCAAAATGGCATGAAAAGGGTGTTTATCTGATTAGTGACTTTTTAAAAGATATCAGATCCAAATCTTTTTTCTCATATGAAGAATTTTCAGTTAGATATAACATTAATACAAATTTTTTGATACATAATGGAATATTATCTGCCATTAGAAAATATTTATAAAATTTGGATACAAGTGATATTGAATTGTTATATCCTGTGTTGCCAACACATATTTCAGTATTCCTTTGAAATGTCAAGGGGGTGAAAAGAATATACGAATTATTGAATACCAAAAACACACTTGAAGCCAAGGGCAAAGAAAAATGGGAAGAACACTTTGAATATAATGATGAAGATTGGATAACTATTTATACTCTTCCTTATAAAATAACTAAAAATTCTAAACTGCAGTGGCTACAATTTAGAATTTCTCATCACATTCTAACAACCAACTCTCTACTGTTTAAAACAAAATTATTAAATAACCCTTTTTGTAACCTTTGCCATTCGGATAGAGAAACAATTGTGCATTTATTTTGGGAGTGTGATGAAGTACAAAATCTTTTGGAAAGCTTTGATGAGCTGTTGATTGCATTATACACCCTTTCACAATAAATAAACGAACTTTGTTATTTGGTAAAATAGATAATAACAACAATCCAGCTTTTAAAGTGGACAATCTAATTATTTTACTGATAAAGCAGTACATTTATAGGTGTAGATTTTTGCATAAATCGCTAAATATTCAATCATTTTTGTATTCTATTGTAGATCACTATAAAATACAGAAATTCATTACCAACAAGAAATGCCAGGTTACAAAATACAAATTTGTAAATGATTGGAAGAAATGGGAAAAACTAATACAAATTTTTGGTTAAGACATGTTTATTTCTTACATACAGTTGAACATTGTTATAATTATTTTCCTCCATCTTATTTATATAATTTTTAGGTCTATGACCTCAGCCCTGATATGTCAGTAGTGCCTATATCTAGGTTTTGCCATCGTCTCTCCATCCTTCTCTCGCTCTATTTCCCTCTCTCTTTTTCTCTCTCTTTTTCATAAACAAAATTGATTTTACAGGAATTTCAATCTTTTCATTTTTTTTTCTTCTTCTTTTCTTCTTTCTTCCTCATTTTTTTCTGTGCGTGTAAGTGAGTGCATGTTTAAGATTGGTCGTGTATATGTGTATTGTAAATATATAAAAACTTCTATACGTCTGTTAAATGAATGTAGATGTATGTAAGGAAGTGCATGCGAGTGATATGTATTTGGCTATTGTTTGTTTCGAACTACATGAGCAGACATGTGAGTAAGTGTATGTGTATAAACTGTTTTGTATGTCATTATATATTTGCAAGTGTGTAAGTAGCCTCTGTAGATGGATGTGTGACAAATATTAAAATGTATAAAAGAAAGAATTCTATGATGTACATTTCAGAGAATGTAAGAGATGTGTGATTTGTTTGTATTTATGTATAAATTATTTTCTTCAAAAATAAAACAAATACAAAAAAAAAACCTTTGATGAACCATGAAGTTGGACTCGATGGAAAATAAGTTGTATTTCGTAGTTTAAGGAACATTTAAATATTTCTGAACTTGTGTGAGCCACGCAATGCGGAGTCACAAGAAACTAATTTGAGATAGTTTTTAATAAAAAAAAATCATGCATAACCTGTGCTGAACCTTGAAATCGGTCCTTTGGGAGACATATGTAGGGATTAGTTAAATTTTCATCGTATAACCTTTTGTGAGTCGTGAGTCGAACCATCAGGAAAATAACTTATCTGTAGGATTCATCTTAAATAAAGGTAACCGGTACCCGGTAAAGATCTACTAGCATGGCAATATATACTTTTTTTTTTTTTTTTTTTTTCTTTTTTTTTTATAATTTTTTTTATTTTCCAAAAACACATATATCATTAACAGTCAATAATTTTAATATATCACATGCACACTACTGTGCAATATATACTTAATAATCAATAATCTAAATACAAAAAAATGCATCTTCAATAAAAACTCTTCTTTTATATCAAATCATTGTTTATCAGTTTCATTCAGAAAATTAAAAAAAAAATTTTTTTTTTTCTTCTTAATATGTTATTTCAAAGAAAACGTATGTCTAAACTCAGGAGAGAGAGAAAAATATTCTGAAAATACTCATTACAGCAATTATTGCTGCCGCTGACAGCATGGTGCCAATGTTGTGAGAGATTGACTGACGTTTTATGTCAACATTCTTTGTCAATTAAAATTAACTTATTTGTTAAATATTGCTATTTTGGGGTTGGTATAACTTCTTATAAAAAATGTACGTTGAAAATAACATAATTTCACTACAGGTAAGTTGAGCATTGGATACTTCATCTGTATCTCAATTTAGCTTTATTGATAAACACTTAACATATATGTTTTGCTATTCATTATGTTCAAATAACATGATTGGTAGAAAGTTGGAATATTTACAGCAAACTCAAGTTCTCTCTAAATGCAAATGAAAGTAGAACTCACATTTTCGGATTTGAAAACAATTATCAGTGTTGATATTTCATAATCGATTATTTGGAATCGATTGCCTTTCCGATTAGATATCGATCATCTGGACAACATACAACATAGGACTCCATATTGACTGATGTTCCTACATAACATTCTACACTGAGTGATATTGCTATTTAGTATTTTATACTGACTGATATTCCTATATAGTACTCCATACCGACTGATGTTTCTACATAGTATGTCATACTGACTGATATTGCTATTTAGTACTCCATACTGACTGATGTTCCTACATAGTACGCCATACCGACTGATATTCGTACATACTACTCCATACCGACTGATATTCCTACATAGTACTCCAAACCGACTGATATTCCTACATAGTATTCCATACTGACTGATGTTCCTACATAGTATTCCATACTAACTGATTCCCCTGTTTTGTATGTGAGATGTATGCTATGCCGAGTCTTGTTTTCATTTAGTTCCCAATGTGGATTGTGATGTTCATACAATTCGAAGTGTTCCATTCCGACTGATTTTCCTTAATGAATAATATTCACAATATCATTCCGGCAAGATGCCATGCTCTGTACCAAATATCCTCAAATGTCCTCAAAAAGAGTATTCGATCTTGACCCCTGTACCAACTTAGTATACTCTATTATGACTGGGATTTGAAATAAATCAGGACATCTAACTATACATAACACACGCATGACAATCTGAGTGTCTGTGTTAAACAGATATTAAGGCATCAGTGGATAATCAAGTAAAATATTTATAATCAAGAGGATTGGTGAGCTGTAAACAGGTGATTTTTATCTAACAGAATGGCGATGCATCTGAATGCTGTCCCAGTATGTCTCATAGCTCATGAAAACTGTATGGAAGTCCGTCCGTCCAAATCGACCGAAATATCTGTGTATTATAGTTACGTGTAAAAACAAATAAAACTAGAATTACAAAACATTATATGTTTATTATATAATAACTAATTAAACAATTACAACAAATTCCGGGTATTCGGAAATACTATTTTGATAATTTTTCTAATAGGACATTATATGTCCATACGATGAAGTGAAATGTTGAGTAGAACACGAACACCGTCCACAAGACGACGGAATAACAACACGTAAACAGTGAATTATGACAACGATCATCTGGCTAAGATTTAGCGGAGTTTGTCGGTCTGCAGCCACAGTCGCCAACAGCACACTTGCAATCGGAAAATCCTGTGCACCCTATGCCGCAAGTACATGGTCCTACAATAAAACATGTGGAATATGTCATTTATATATACTACAAATGTATGACCAGTAAAGTCAGCACGATGAGTCACTACTGGGTAACATCACTTGTCATATTATTGATTTTTATCCTACATATAAAGTATATTACTACTGTAAATCACTTATATTTCGCGTGGGATTTATTTTCGCGTTAATTCGCGAGGATAGTCAAACGCGAATTCAAATCCCTCGCGAATATTCATATAAGAATGACAAGAATAAGTGGCGTCCATTTTGAATCAATCGTAGTCTTTTGTTAGTGAACAGACATCGCCGTTAAAGTAAAAATAGAATGATAAACTTTATACTTATATATCAGACTGTAATTTCATATCACAATACACTACATATCAACGGGCGTGAAAGCTTTATTTACATTGAAAACAACTTACTTCATTCTCCACATTCGCGAATTTAAAGTTTTATGTATTCGCGAATAAGTCGAATGAAGTGAGTTCGCGAAATTAAGTACTCACGAAATATAAGTGATTTACAGTATATTGTATGGCATTTAGATATAAAAGTTTGTAATATTATAATTCTAACAAATCATTACAACGAATAAGACTTAAAATATTGTTGAAATGAATGCAATGTGAGTGACACATCGATGCGTTTACATTAACAATTGATATAATCCGAAAGTTATATGGAAGCAGAAAATGTTTTAGATAATCACTTGTATAACACATCAAATATAACGGTTAATCTCATTCTCATATCCCTCAAGAAATAGCGAAAACAAATTTCAACTGTCAAACAAAAATAAAAATGACGTCATGTCATTATTTGATCTAGAATGTGACACACTGTCAGTAGAATCCACATCGATATTGGGTTGATAATTTGAGATCTACATATGAATCATTACACATTTGTATCATTATGGTATCATCTTCTTGAACTTACCAGAACAATAGCATCTAACTCCACACGTTGGACATTGGCATGTTCCATCACAGTTGCAGCCGGTAGTATCGCAGCATGTTTCCTTGTAACATTCCTCCAATAGGCAGATGGCGGCACCTGGTAATGAAATAGTTCTAATTTAACCTTTATGAAGATATGTCTCATACGACTTTTAAAAATGGACCTGGCGTGTATTTAGTTGTCAATTTTTACCGTGACCTTAGTACGATCTCATGATAAACAATGATCACTGAAAATAATCTATTAAACGAATCATTCGGATTTACCTACATTAGGATGTGTTACTATAAAAGAAAGACTCGGGTATTAAAATAAAACTCATTTGATAAATGGTATCATCTTTTCATCTTTTGAATGTCCCCGAATTGGCCGTGTAATATGATATTCGCGAGTAACGGCAAACTCAATATCAAGTCACTGGGTCTCTTCGTCATTGAGAAGAAGTCATATTTGACCCGTTGTTACCATCAAAGTAGAGTCAGAGTAATTCTTTTGGACAACTTGCAATTGGAAAAGGTTCATTCGAGCATGCTTTTAAATCTCCGAGCCTCTTAGTAGTTTAATCGACTGTACACATTCCCTATCAAAATTACTCTTATTATTTACCTGTTTTCTCTTAGAAATTATTTAATCGCTGTATCAAATAGTCATAAATCATGCTACAAACGGAGATGGTCATGTTTTACGTTATTGGGCTGATGAATTGAATTTTAAGTCAAAGGAAATACTTATTACAAGAAAGATTACATAATATTTCAAAATACCAGAAAAGAAAAAATGCAATAAACCTTTGGATTGTACTTCAACCAACCAATAGGAAAATTGATATCATTGTCATCATAAAGGTTCATACATTACTTATTTCACTCTAGGCCAAGGTCAAACTTTATTTCCTTCCAATATCTAGGCAATATAATAAACAGCAGACAAAACTGAATAACTTAAATCATTTGTTACCATTCAAGAAGCTTACGGACATATTCCAATATATATAATTGCTTAGGGATTAAAGCATCTCTCAACACATACTCAATATATAATAGCTGTTCAGTTAAGTTCTATAATACCCCTTACGGCTCATCGCTTTAAAAAATACATGTACACCTATATACAAATGTAAAAAAATAATAACAAAAAAGCTGGCATTCTCACCAACAAATACCAAATTTTCATAGTGGAGAGGGGAAATCATAATAATATTTGCACATAAATCTTTTTTGCTCACAGTTTTTAGAAGTTGAGTAACATTGAACAAACGTAATCGACTCTAATGATAATATATCTCTAATTCATCATATTGCCTTCAAAATTAGAATTTCTATAATACATTTTCGTGCGTAATTTTGTACACACAAATTTGTAAAGTAAACATTTAGCAGAACAATTGATCTTTTCTTTACATTCTTGTTTTTTCTGATGTTTAACAAACAATCTGATGTGTACAAGAACATTCATACTGCCATATCAATGTACCCAACACCTATTCTAAAAAGATTGTATATCTTACCGTCAGACATCCTAGACGAAATATATTTCCTGTTAAATCGACTTGGAACTGTTTGTAAAGATGGTTTGAGTATGATGTAGGAATCAGTGACGCCCTATTTATATATAAAATGGGAATCCATAAGCCGTGTGCAAATGTTTATGTCGTGTGCAAACTATTCAATGAGTTACAGGCCGTGTGCAAAGAAAACGGGAAACCACCAGTCGGAACACCTCGCTTTCGTCCATCGAGCTTAGCTTAGTAGAAAATAACGAGGAGTTCCGATTGGAAAAACAACAACAAACCAGTTAATTAATGGGGCCGCGTGCATCAGGAATGTCGTGTGCATCACAGAAGTGATGTTGATATTAAGTACATGTATGTGAACTTACTTTAAAGGGGGAGCTGCCCTATAAATAGCTCGAGATCTCACGAGATTTTCATAATGGACGTGGCAATTTCAAAATTAAGCAGCCCCCTGCTTCAGCTTAAAAATCACTGAATAACAGTAGACTTATCAATTAGTTTGTAATGAAATTTGTCACATACATTCATCTAACTGGTAGTTACATACAGAATGAAAATTAGAAAAGGCAATGTTGTAATACGTGTGTAATGTAGAGAAATATATTTGAATTTCAGCTTTGTGTTGTGTTGAGTGGTTTTGATTGACAGGGTCAAAGGTAATATTTACATGCAAGAAAGCGGGAAATCTAAGCATGGCTTACCTTTAGAGGAGAGCAATTGTAGAAGATGATTGAACTATGTATCCAAAACACTGTGAAAAGCTATTGTTTTATTTAGTACCATTTATGACCTAAATATGGTACACCTGGTAAATTAGGGTATAAAGTTCTGACTTTTTCAATCAAACAAGATGGCATTAATTCTCTCACTGATCCAATCCAAACAATTTTTTCATTATCCGTTTGCCTGCGTAATGCTACTGTCTTTCTTTCCAAATAGCGTGGATCTCTCCACACACCTCGATCAGATAACATTTTCCAGAATTTCTTGTATTTAGATTTCCTTACTAAATTGTTTCCCTCTCTGGCACACTGACCCCTGCCTAGCCATGACTGATTAGTGTGTGCGACACATGGGTAGCATAGGCAGTGTGGACATTCCTCTGGATGGCTACACAGGTGGTTATCTTCAGCAGTACTGGGGTCATCATCTCCACCATCACTACACACGTTTGTTTCTATACATTGCTCTTGTCCTGGCTCTGTATCCTTCGTTATCTTTCCAATTTCACTACACACGTTTATTTCCATACATTTGTCCTGTCTTAGCTCTGTATTCTGTGTTATCTCTCCAATTTGTTGACTTGTCTCTGTTGTTTCACTTATTATATCTAGATCCCATTCCCAATGATTGAAAAATGCTTTTATGGCCTCCTTTTGTTCACATGTTACTCTGATGGTCAAAATTAAATTGCTATTTTCCACATTACTAGCCATAATCACTTTCGTATAATCACCGATTAATTCCAACACTGCAACAACAAAGATCCCAGCATGAAATGAGCGGGACAGGGGCCCCGGGTTGGTATGACAAATGGGTTTTATGCTGTACCTTGATAGAACAATGTAAGGATCATTAAAGGGGATTTAATTTTCATTTAATTTTAATCGCTTATCATTACTTTTGAAAAGGGAAATATGACTGAAATGAATAAACTTCATCAATTATAGAAGTGTTGATTATACTTGTCACTCCAAAACTTTACCATAGAAACAGAAAATGAATTATCTTATTGCAAATAACCTATCTGCCCCCTCTACACATACAAGGTACAGTATAAGGAATCCATTGTTTTTGGCGGGGACATATTCCATTATGAGGATAGGGAAGCTACCTTTATTGACTGTAACCAATTTTGTTTATAATTATTTTGCAATTTTATTCTAAATAATATTTATTTGAAACATATTGTCTAAAACATTTTTGAAACTGAAAAATGACGAAGATAGCATATGATATTAGTGTGATTTTAAGGAAAAATAAAGACTCTCCCTTTGAAATGGCATTGTCCAACTATACCCACCAGTTTCCATCTAGTTTTATGTATTCCTGTTAATGTCAAAATGGCAGAATCAAGTAGAATCAGAGAACTCAATCGAGAAATGAACCAAAGGAAAAAGAGACCAAGTGACAATCCTACAGATCAACAGAAAAGAAACAAAAAAAGAAAAGAACAGGTGTCAACTAAAGTGAGAGCCCGATTTGAGTTCATGTGTAATGATGAAGCAGAAAAGTGCCACATTTTCAACAAAATGGATACAATAAAAATGAAGTTAGGAGAAGGGAAGATATCTAACATTGGGACAAAAGATCTTCTGAACACTGTTTTTGACTTTTACATAGAAAACAACTTGACATCAAGGTCAGCAAGAGATAATATATGCTCTACATCAACATCATCTGAAGTACCGCCATCGTATCAATATCTTGAGATGGAAAATGCTCTTAATGAAAGTATATTTGTGGCAACACCTTCAGCAATTACCAATTTTCTCCAAAAAATTCAGAATCATCAGCAGAGTTGTTCCAGTGAAATACAAGTGAAAACAGAAGAAAAGTTTAGGCATGTCAGCAAATTCATCATGAAATGCAGTGAAGGGCATACGTTGAACTGGTATTCATCCCCACATGTGGAAGGAGGAAAGCTCTTCGGTAACCTCAAGTTAGCGCATGGCTATTTCTCATCTGGCATGTTACCTGCTCAGTTTGATAAATTTTGTAAAGGAGCATATCTTGGAACGATGGGAGAAAAATATTTGTCAGATTTACAGGATAGCTATGCACCAATTGTGAAGGAATTGTCTAAAAAAGCACTGGAAGACGCCCTCCACGAGGAAATAGCATTTTCTGTTGCTTCCGATATGGAAGATGGTATTGGCATCATGACTGATGCAAGGCACTGCTGGCGGCGAAATTCAAAATTCACGGATGTTGTATGCTTGGGAGATTTAACGCACAAAGTGCTAAAAATTGAAACAATCAGCAAAATAGATGATTCTTGCAGTCAGCGACATGAACTTATTGGTGTCCGAAGGATATACGACTATTTAGATGAAGAACAAGTACCTGTAAAACACCACGCCCATGACAATAATGCTTCCGTTATTAAATACGTTCGGGAGGAGAGAGGGGATACACAGAACTGCAATGACACTTGGCACATGACAAAAAGCATAGGAAGAGCGGCAAAGAAAATAACACAGGGAACAAAGAAGAATCACGGGAAAACATGGCACAACGAACTCTCTGACAAAGCAGCATCTATACGAACACACATATACTGGTGTATACAAAATTGTGACAAAGACGCCAATAGGCTAAGACAAAACATTTCCAACATTTCTGAGCACTACAAAGGAAATCATAAAGCATGTGACAGAAAATCAAGATGCAAATCTGATCCAGGCTATGAAAGCACGAAAAATACTATAAGGTCTCCAGAGGCTGAAAAAATGTTGAAAGATTTCCTTTTAAAATTACAAGTACATGTATACAAAAATGCTGAAGATTACTGTTATTGTAAAGACACACACTACGTGGAATCATTCAACAATTCCCTCCTACAGTACCATGACAAACGGATTGTATTTAATGAATGCTCTTACAAAATGAGAATCAATCTTTCGATTCTAGACTGGAATGAGCATGTTGATAGGCCAATTACATCAAGGCAAACCTTATTTGAAGACATGAAAACACCAAGACAAAAGTTAGGGTCCTCTGTCCACAAAAGGAAAACATACAATTTTCGTGAATACATATGGGTTCTGTGGATGGAGCATATGTATACCAGCTAGATGAAAAAGTTGTGTATGAAATATTTATTACAAATTTTACATTTAACAAGATACCGGTGTCAGTGTTGTAATAGTGATTTATGTGTGACCATATTGAAAACAAACTGGAAATTTACTTCATCAATGATAGCGGTAAGGTAGGACAATGGTGCTTTGTTTATACATGTGCTCCCTGTATTGTTATCAGCTCTGTGTCTAAAATTAGATTGCAGTGTGTATCCAAGCCCTAGCAGCCTGCCCTTAACTCCTCCCTTTACACTAGTCACAGGCTAAAAATGCTGCGGTACCCTGGTACCGCATGTTGGGGGTTTAAGGGATAAGCATAGTAAGTTGTAAGTACTATCTTAGTGACTTACACTGACCATGGTCGTATACAATGTTAATATTCTTGTAATCATGAACTCCCACACGGTGACAGGTAACTTGTTAGTGCCGTGTACAAGACTATGGTCATTATTCAGAAGCATTGTCAGCTTAACGACAAAAAAATATCAAGACAAAATATTGTATATCTGCTATACGTAACTTATAAACCATGTATGTTAAACGTGTCCGTAATTATGGAATATGGTATTTCCTTTCAGATTTTGTTTGTGGTTAAGTCTTAGTAATACATCCTGTAACTGTTGGTTTCCAACATATTAGAAACGCCAGCAAATTAGGAACGAGATCTCTATTTAAATTCGCCAGTGGATTCAAAATCATAAAATGGGAATCCGTGTGCAAATGTTTACGCCGTGTGCAAACTATTCAATGAGTAACAGGGCGTGTGCAAAGAAAACGAGAAGACTTACAGGCCGTGTGCAAAGAAAACGATAATCCACCAGTCGGAACACCTCACTTTCGTACATCGATCTTAGCTTTGTAGAAAATTACGAGGAGTTCCGCTTGGAAAAAAACAAAAACAAACCAGTCAATAAAGGGCCGTGTGCATAAGGAATGTCGTGTGCATCACAGAAGTGATATAAAGTATGTGAATTTACTTCTAGGATTAAACATTGTAAGTGGTACATTTTGTCTAAATTCTTTACACATGACCATGGTTTGATGCTATGTTAATTTTCTTATCATTATGAATGCCCACACGGTGACTGGTAGCTGGTTAGTGTCGTGTACAGGACTTTGGTCATTATTCAAAAGCATTGTCAGCTTAAAGACAAACAATATAAAACAAAATACTGTACATTAATAGTTCCATTTTAAATGTAATTGCTAAATCATCACAATACATAGAAGCTTTAAGGTAATGAAGATTTCATTTAAGTTATATCAATAATAACCTCTATTTAATATTACAGCTAAATTGATCAGAACTATCATTTATATATGATTATGAAAGCATGCTATATAGATACTTGCATAGTATCATTACTACCCAATTCATATATAAAATAAATGAAATACCTGTGTATGGCACAGAGTCATCATATACAATAAATCCTGCCACTTCTACAATATTGAGAAATCAAAATACAAAAATAACCATTTCCAAACTGAACTTTACTTTTAGTTCTTTGACTGAAATTATTAGAATAAGAATGTTCCTAATTATACTAAACACTTCAAAATTATCACATTTTTACGTTATCCTACACTTATAAGAATTGATATTTAACAACGAAATAGTTTACAGGAAAACGATAGTAACTCATATTGTTCTGTCTGTAATAACTTGGAAAAGGTTTATACTGAAATACGTCTGATATAGATAATATGGTAAGTATCAAGTACAAATATTTGTATAAATGTATCGCTGATGTTCCTACATATTATTAAATGATAACTGATCCTCTCTATGCAGTTTTCTATGATGAATGAATTTCTTACTAGTATTACATATTGAATGATATTACCTATACTATACCGAATAATGCTTCCATCACAGTATATTCCAGATCGAAAATAACCCATGCTGACTGAAATTCCTACACAGAATTCCATTCTGACTGATGTTCCTGGATAATATTCTATACTGACTGATGTTCCCACATAGTATTTTATACTGACCGATGTTCCTATATAGTATTCCATACTAACTGATGTTTCTAGAAAGCATAACATATACCGCGTCATATCCCTACACAGTATTCCGTATTGAATGATGTTCTTATATGTTGTTCCTTAGTGACTGATGTTTCTACATAACATTTCATACTGATTAATATTCCTACATAGTATTGCATACTGATTGATGTTCCTGCATAATATCTTAAACTGGCTGATGTCCCTGAATAGTAATCTATTAGGATTCCAGACTGACTGAAATTTCTGAAAAGTGTTATATACTGATTCCATACTGACTGATGATGCTACATTTTTAATATTTAATATTTCATATTGCTTAAAAGCTGGTTGCTGTTCGTACAAAGTATTCTATAGTGATGGGGTTCATTCCTAGTATTCTAACTGAGTGATGTTCTTACATAGAATTCCAGACTGATACAGAGCGCTCCATACTGACTGATGTTCCAGCAAAGTATTCCATTCTTACGGATGTTCCTAAGCAGTATTTCATACTGACAGATGTTCCTACATAGCACTCCATACTGACTGATGTTCCTACATAGTACTCCATACTGACTGATGTCCCTGCATTGTATGTGAGATATAAGCTATGCTGTCTCTTTTTTGGCATAGCCGTCTAATTTTGTTTTGGCGCCGGATATGACGCGACAGGTGGCGTTTCTGGTCAAGATGAAGTACGTGATTGGTCAATGTAGCGGTCAATGCAAAATGCAGATATACAGTTTAAAACGAAACAAAGTTAAAGGGACCTCACGGTAAACCAATATTTATTTTGTATTTTCTATCATATTATTGGGTATATCTTTAAAAAAAATAACCTTCTGAACAATAACCATTCGAATTTGATGATGTATGTACATACAAACATCAATTATCAATTGTTAAAAGGTTTTCACTCTGAATTTGCAAATTTTGTGACATATACGATAAACGCATGCGCACAACAAACTAAAACACATGGAAACAAAAATGGCTTCCATAGTGAATCCGATTCGACTGCGGTTGGAAACGATAACAGCTTCCGCAATGAAGAGAATAATAGGAAAATGGGTCAAACACAATCCTAGAATTAAACTTGGGAAGCAGTACAATAGATTGTAACAGTTCAAACATGAAAACAACAGTAATACGGACGCCGCTCTAATTCTGCTTGATTGTTTGATAGTAGGTCATGACAATATCGGTAATATTTACACAAACTCGGTAATATTAACACAAACTCGGTAATAGTTCCACAAGTTCGGTAATATTTACACAGTCTGTACCAGTACATCGCTACTGTCACTATACTTTATGAACAGTGTTTACACTTATTTACACATAAATACATGTATGTGTGCCGTAATATATACAGAACGTGTTATTCAACATTTAAACCACTGTATAATATCGTTATCCAACTAACCCAGACGGAATATAGATATCGCCTTGTAAACTATCGTCTGTTTGTGTTGCCACGATTTCAAAACAGTCACGTAATGATTTAAAAATAATTCCCGCGCTAAATTAAGAGGGGGATTCCCAACTAAATCGAGTTGTCAAGCTGGACATAGGGATTGACTGTGAACATTGAGACAGCACAGACACATAGCTGGAAAGGAACAAAACGCGTACATTCAGTGAAAATTGAAACGTTTTTACCGTGATGTCCCTTTTAAATTGAATGCAAGCTGAATAAGTGGATGCATCTATTCAAATGACACATTTGCAGTCCTATCATCACCAAAAATGATTCAAACTGATATAATTTTGTTACCCGTGCTGAAACTGCGTATTTATTAATTAAAATGTAGTTCATCAATTTATTTCACCAGTAGTTTTACATTATAACCACCAGCATTAAAACTATGCCGTTTATCTTTTTTAAAGATATTTCTTGTTTTCATTTATTTCTCTATGCAAATTAATATTCCAACCAAGTATTCCAATCTGACCGATTTTCCATCACAAGGTTCCCTGTTGACTGATATTAACCATAGTATTTCGGCAGAATGTCATGCTCGTTACCAAATATCCTCAAAGAGATTATTTAATGTTGACTCTTGTACCTACTTAGAACTCTATTGTAACTTGGATTTGAAAAAAAATGAAATAATCAGGACATCTAACTATACATAACACACACGTGACAATCTGAGTGCCTGGCACTCTGACACTAAAATAATCAAAATCTTTTTGTTTTACAAGAAGTATGTGTATAGATATTTAGTCATAAGTGGATAATCAAGTGAAATGTTCATAATCAATAGGATGGGTAAGTTGTGAACAGGTGAATGAAATCTAGGAAAATGGCGATGCATCTGAATGCTGCCCCCGTATGAATAGAATGCTAATCTATTAAAATAACTTTTGGAAACTTATTTCATCATCTCATAGCTCCCAAACTGGCCGAAATACCTGTGTATTATAATCACGTGTAAAAACAAAGAAAAATAAAATTACAAAGCATTATAATATGTTTATTACATGATAACAAATTAAATATTTACAACAACAACGAATTCCGGAGATTCGGAAATACTAGTTTGATCATTTGATTTTTCTAACAAGACATTAAATGTTCTTAAGATGAAGTAAAATGTTGAGTAGAACAAGAACACTGTCCACAAAACGACTGTATGACAACAAATTAACACTGAATGATGACAATGGTCCTCTGGCTAAGGTTTAGCGGAGTTTGTCGGTCTGCAGCCACAGGCGCCAACAGCACACTTGCAATCGGAAAATCCTGTGCATCCTATACCGCAAGTACATGGTCCTACAATAAAATGTGGAATATGTCATTTATATAATATTATACTATAACCAGTAAAATCAGCACGGTGGATCACTATTCTCCGTCTTTATTGGTGTTTTATCTAATCAATTACTAGGCAACATTACTTGCCATACTATTGACTATCATCCTAAATATAAAGTATATTACTTGTATTATATCGTATGTTATTTAGCCTGAGAAGTAACATTTTAATCCTAAATATATATATATACAATAAAAACAGTTATTTGATCCTTACGGACGGAATAATAATTTTAAAACAAAAAAACTTAACGTTCTCTTAGCGCTTTCCCTCCATCTTGGGAGTTCTTCAGAAAGGTTTGTTTATATATATATATATATATATTCATTACAAGGAATAGGAGTGAAAACATTGTAGAAATAAATGCAATGTATGGATATATTCCAAAAGTTATATGAAAGTTTTCGATAATCTCCTGTATAATTCATCAAATACAACGGTAAATCCCATTTTCATATTCCCAAGCTCTTTTCAGCTACTCTTTAGATTAACATTGTGCACATTTTTATCATTATAGTATTACCATCCTTGAACTCACCAGAACAATAGCATCTAACTCCACACGTTGGACATTGGCATGTTCCATCACATTCACAGCCGGTAGTATCGCAGCATGTTTCCTTGTAACATTCCTCCAATAGGCAGATGGCGGCACCTGGCAATGAGATAGTTTTTATTGAATCTTTTTGAAGACATGTCTCGTATGACTTTTAAAAATATTTTTTAATTGGACATGACCTGACGTTTATTAAGTTGTCGACTGCGACTCTGGTACCATCGCATGATAAGCAATGATCATTGAAATTATTTATGATACGAATCATTAGAATTTACCTACATTAGTATGTGTCACAATAAAACCAAAGGCTCGGTTATTAATCATAATTCATAATGACTTTTCCCTTGTCGAGAAACTCATTTGATAAATGGTATCACCTTTTCATCTTCTAAAGGTAACATCTTATCCGAATTGGTCGTGTAATATGATAATGGCGAGTAACGTCAAACTCGACCATGTCATATGATATCGGTAAGTAACGTCTCAAACTTTGCTGTGCATCGAAGAATGTCAAGGTTATTTCTTTGTTCAAACGTCGCAGCCCTTCACCCCAGCACGATTCAGACCCAATGGCAGGCAATTGTGTCTCTTCATCATTGAGAAGAAGTCGATTAAATTTCATAGCATATTTGATCCCTTGTTACCATCAATTTAGAGTCGGAGTAATTCTTTTGGACAACTCGCAATTGGAAAAGGTTCATTCTGGCATGCTTTTTAATCTCCGAGCCTCTTAGTAGTTTAATCGAATATACACATTCCCTATCAATATTACTTTTATAAGTTGCCTGTTTTCTCTTAGAAATTATTTCATCGCTGTATCAGATAGTCATAAATCTTGCTACAAACGGAGATGTCATGTTTTACGTTATTGGGCTGATGAATTGAATTTTAAGTCACTGTAGGGCATGATCAAACTTTATTTCTTTCCAATATCTAGGATATGTAATTAACAGCAGACAAAACTGAATGAATTAAATCATTTGTTACCATTCAAGAAGCTTACAGACATAGTCTAATATTGTTAATTGTTTAGGGATTGAGGCATCTCTCAACCCAAAGTAAAATATTTAATATCCCGAGCCTTACGGCTCATCGGTTTAAAATATACATGTGCACCTATACACAAATTCCAAATTATCATAGTGAAGAGGATTCTAAAATTACATTTGTACATAATTCTTTTTTGTTCACAGTTTTTAGAAGTTGAGTAAACTTAAACAAACATTGTTAACTATAACAATATATCTCTGTTCTCATTCATCATATTGCCTTCAAATTTGTCATTTCTATACTCTTTTGCGCGTACATTTAAAACTATAGATTTGTAAAGTAAACCTTTAGAAGATGAATTTATCTTTTCTTTATATTCTTGTTTTGCTGATGTTTATATAATCATATATATGTATCGTACACATATTCCAAAAAGATTATAAATATTCACAGAACGATTCTGATAACACTTACCGTCAGACATCCTAGACCAGATATATTTCCTGCTAAATCGACGTGGAACTGTTTGTAAATATGTTTTGAGTATGATGTAGTGAAAACGTGACAACCTACTTATATCAAATGGGAATCCATAAACCGTGTGCAAATGTTTACGTCGTGCGCAAACTATTCAATTGGTCAAAGGCCGTGTGCAAAGAAAACGAGAAACCACCAGTCGGAACACCTCGCTTTCGTCCATTGATCTTAGCTTAGTAGAAAATAACGAGGAGTTCCGGTTGTAAAAACAACAACAAACCAGTTAATCAATGGGGCCGTGTGCATCAGGAATTTCGTGTGCATCACAGCAGTGATGTTGATATTAAGTATGTGAACTTACTTTTATGGATAATCATAGTAAGTTGTAAGTACTATCTTAGTGACTTACACTGACCATGGTCGTATACAATGTTAATATTCTTGTAATCATGCACTCCCACACGGTGAAGAGTAGCTGGTTAGTGTCGTGTGCAAGACTATGGTCATTATTCACAAGCATTGTCAGCTTAACGACAAACAATATTAAGACAAAATACTGTATATCTGGTGTAACTTATAAACCAAACATGTTTACCATGTCCGTGATTTTGGAATATGGTATGTCCTTACAGACTTTGTTTCTCGTTATGACCTAGTAATACATCATGTAACCGTGTTGCTTTTTAAACACATTAGAAACGCCAGTAAATTAGGTACAAGTGCTTAACATTGGATTTAAGATCTTAGCACAAATTACAATATGTAAACTAGGTTGTAAAGAGGCATTTTTGTAGCTTACACATATTGATGATTCATTCTGTAATAGATACAAAGAAACTTAACACGGAATGGGACGAACACTGGAAACTACACACATATATAACAAAGTGAAATAACTCGCTATTAATAGTTCAATTTCACATGTAATTGCTAAAACGTCACAATACATATCAGCTTTAAGATATTGAAGATTTACAATTCATTGATTTCATTTAAATGATTTCCATGATAATTTCTAGTTAACATTACAGCTAAATTGATATGTATTACAGCTAAAGAAATAATCTATATTCTATCATTCATACATAATTGCGAAAATCATACTATATTAATAATTACATAACATTAATGCTACCCAATTCATATATGAAATAAATGAAATACATGTGTATGGCATAGAGTCGCCATATACATTAGAAACTGCTACTTCTACGACTACCATAATTGCAAATATATGGATATACCGAGAAATCAAAATACCAAAATAACCATTTCCAAACTGAACTTTTACTTTTAGTTCTTTGATTGAAATTATTACAATAAGAATATTAATTCCTAATAACACTAAACACTTCAAAATTATCAGTTATATTCGTAATCATATGCTTTTAAGAAATGATATTTAACAAAATAATGATTCACAGGAAAATGATAGCAATTCAGATTGTTCTGTCTGGAGAAACTTGGAATAAGTTTACGACCTACATATATATAAAATTGGAATTCTTAAACCGTGTGCAAATGTTTATTTCGTGTGCAAACTATTTAATGAGTTACAGGCCGTGTGCAAAGAAAACGGGAAATTACCAGTCGGAGCACCTCGCTTTCATCCATCGATCTTAGCGTCGTAGAAAAAATAACGAGGAGTTCCGGTTTGATAAACAACAACAAACCTGTCAACAAATCGGGTCGTGTGCATAAAGAGTGTCGTGTGCATCACAAAACTTTTAGGGATACGCATTGTAAGTTGTAAGTACCCTAAGTGACTTACACATGGATGATCTGATGCAATGCTAATATTCTTGTAATTATGAACTCCCACACGGTGACTGTTAGCTGTTTAATGCCGTTTGCAAGACTATGGTCATTATTCAGAAGATTTGTCAGCTTAAAGACAAACAATACCATGACAAAATTCTGTATATCTGGTGTAACTTATAAACCAACCATATATGTTTCCCGTGTCCGTGATTTTGTCATATCGTGTGTCCTTATAGACTTTGTTTGTCGTTATGTCCTAGCAATACATCATGTAACAGTGTTGCTTTCCGAACACACCAGAAACCCCAGAAAATTAGGAACGAGTTCTTTATTTAAATTCGAGAGTGGATTTAAGATCTTAGCACAAATAACAGTTTGTAAACTTAGTTGTAGAGAGGCATTTGTGTAGCTAACACATATTGTTGAGTCAATCTGCAATAGATACAAAGAAACTTAACACGACATGGGACGAACACTTGAAATTACGGCATATCTATAACAAAGAAGGTTGATAACGTTTACGACCTTCATATGTAAAATTGAAATTGATAAACCGTGTGCAAATGTTTACGTCGTGTGCAAACTATTCAATGAGTTAAAGACCGTGTGCAAAGAAAACTAGAATTCCATCGATCTTAGCGTCATAGAAAATAACGAGGAGTTCCGCATGGAAAAGAAACAACAAACTATTCAATTAAGTGTCGTGTGCATAAGGAATATCGTATGTGAACTTAGTGATTTACACATGACATGGTTAGTGTCGTGTGCAAGACCATGGAATACCATGTAAAAGCATCAGTACGTATAGATTACTACGTAGGAACATAAGTCAGTATAAAAATGCTGTTTAGACAACATTCAGTATCGACAGAATATGTTTAATTCTGTTTATACTGAAGAACGTTTATAGTCTTATACAGACCACATAAGTATCAAATACAAATATATGTATGAATATATCGTTGATGATCCTACATATTATTAAATGAAAACTGATCCGCTCTATGCAGTTTTCTATGATGAATGAATCTCTTACTAGTATTACATTTTGAATGTTATTACCTGTAATATATCGAATTTTGTTTCTAAACAGTATATTCCAGATCGAAAATATCCCATGCTAACTGAAATTCCCACAAAGTATTCCATAATGGATGATGTCCCTGAATAATACTTTATACTTACTGACTGAAATTCCTACACATTATTCTATACTGGCTGATGTTCCTACATAGTATTCCATACTGACTGATGTTCTTTAGTTATTAGTGGATAATCAAGACAAATATTCATATAATTACAAGAGCCCCATTGGGCCTGTATCGCTCACCTGGATCTGTAGCAACTTTGACGTTGATTGAAGTCATTTCTACTGTTACCACCCACTTTATTTAAATATCATAATATGCTAGGTTTATTCATGTCAATCAATTTTCTAATTCTTCATTCCAGCATACCACTAGCGAAATAATTGTTTACAGATTTAAGCCTATTCCATCCCCGTGACCTTGAGTGTAGGTCAATGACATTCATTTGAACGAACTTGGTAGCACTTTACCAAATTATACTACAGACAGGCCCAAAATCAAGTTCCTGGATCTCCTGTTTGTTGGAAAAAAGTCGTTTTAAGATTATAACCTAATTGACCCATAAGACCTTAAATGAAGATCAAGGTCATTCATTTGAACAAACTTTGTAGCCTTTTACCCAAGCATTCTACACGACCAATATCAAGTCCCTGGGTCTATTGGTTATTGAGAAGAATTGTTTGAAAATTATAGCCCAATTGATGCATGCGATATTGAAATAATGTCAAGGTCATTCATTTGAATAAATGTCATGTATCAAGTCCCGGAGACTCTTGGCTACCGCAAAATCATTGTTTTTATTTCACCCCTGTGATCTTGAATTTTGGTCAAGGTCATTCATTAGACCAAACTTGGTAGCCCTTCACCCAAGCATGCTATAAGCAGGTCCAACATTAATTTTCTAGGTATTTTGGTTATTGGGAAGAAGTTATATCAATATCTCAGCCTTTTTACCCATGATTCATTTGAACCCTATAAAGCTACAGGACTAATATCAAGTCTCTCGGCCTCTTGGTTATTGAGAAGTTATTTAAATGAAAAAAAAAAAAATACGCCGGACGGATGGCCATACAGACAAGATAGAGTTATGAGGTGCAGTCTTTTGTCTGTGAACTTTGTGATGTGCAACGTATGTGTTTTAATGTGCTATGGACATCATATTTTATTTCCGTTCATTTCGTCGCTAAAAAACACATGCGCAGTGAGGTTTAACGATGAATTATGGGAAAAGCATAAATTTACATTAAATTTCATCTCTTATAGGCGACGAAAAAATGTGCACGGAATGAATCGTTAATTTACCCTACAAGTATATCGTAGTGAGTACGGACGGACGAAGGACACCGCACCACGGCATCAGCTCACTTGTCTTTCGGGCAGGTGAGCTAAAAAGGATGGATGATTTGTGAACAGGTGAATGATGAGTTCTTGGAGAATGGCGATGTACCTGAATGTTGTCCCGTATGTATGGAATGCAAATGTGCTAAAATAACTTTTGAAATCTCATACCATTGTCTCATAGTTCATGAAAAACATGTGAACCCCCGTCCGTCCAAATCCACCGAAATACCTGTGTATCATAATGACGTGTAAAATCAAACAAAAAGAGAATTACAAAAGACTAGAATAAGTTTATTAAATAATAACAAATTAAATATTTACAACAGATTCCGGAGAATCGGAAATACTATTTGATCATTTTCCAACAGGACATTAAATGTTCATGAGATGAAGTGAAATATTGAGAAAAACACGAACATTGTTCGCAAAACGTCGGAATGACAACACGTAAACAGTGAATTATGACAACGATCATCTGTCTTGAAAAAATAAGAAGTTATTGCACAGCTAAGCTCCGACTCAAACAATGCATCGGGGTAGTTATTGTTCGAGTATGCTCGGGGATTTATGCAACAGTCAACTTCAAAGAAAAATAGCCACAACCTTGGAACAAGTTTCCTTGTTGTATGCGTAAACAAATATCACAAAATCATAAAGTGTATGATTATCTCGAATAATTAGCAAAAACGTAAACAAACGCGCTTGAGTGCGGGCTACACGAAAAAAACCTGAAAACTAAAAACCGTCGATGTTAAAAATCTGTTGTTTTTTTCTGTCACGGATAGCTGAAAAATAACAACTAGCAAATCATAATTTATCTTTAACAATTTTGTTAATACTACTTCTATGTAACGACTTTGAAACCAATCCCTGACCTAATCATGAACATAGTGAATTGTCATTTTTCCATCTTAACACAAGGAGTGTACGTAATAAAATTTCAGATATTGAATTATTGGCACATGAATATACAGTCATATTACTAACTGAAACTCATTTGGATGAAACGGTTTTAAATTCTGAGCTAATGATTGAGGGTTATTCTGATCCACTCCGACTTGATCGAAACTGTTTTGGGGGTGGTGTCATGGCTTACATATCCGATGATATTCATTACAAACGTAGGCGTGAATTGGAATTTGATGGAGGTGAAGTAATTTAGGTTGAATTAAATTTTGCTAACAGTTCTTACCTCATTTGTACTGTTTATCGTCCTGAAGGATCCCATGTTCCCTTTTGGGATAATTTTCAATCTTCTATAGAGAATGCTTTAAGTATTAGTTCTAATAAATTGTATTATTATATTTGGCGACATTAATATTGACTTGTTCAGAGTTCGAAATCATAGATTTAATGAAATAATTCTTCTTTTTAATTTATCAAACGTAGTACAAGAACCTACTCGTGTAACTGCCCGTTCTAGCACACTCATTGACCCTATCCTTGTAAGTGATACTATAAATGTTATTGAAACTTCTGTTATTCCTGTAGAAAATGAAATAAGCGACCATTCGGCTACACATGTTGTTATCAAACTACCATGGAAAAATACTAACACCTACAAACGTGATGTATGGATGTATAAAGATGCAGACTATGCAAAGTTTAATAAATTTATTGGAGACTTTCCGTGGCAAGAACGCCTGGAAAATTGTCCCATAGACGAGGCATGTGAACTTTTTACTAACACTTTTTTAGAATTCGCGAATATTTGTATACCGAAGAAAACAGTAACAATTAGAAAAAATGACAAGCCATGGTTTAATTCAGAATTACGTAAAGAAATCAGAAAAATGCATATATTACATAAAAAAAAGCCCGTCGATCTAATCGTCCAGGTGATTTGATAAGTTTTAAACATCAACGAAATCGGGTTAATAGCATGAAAAATGTTGCTAAGTTATCGTTTTTCAAAAATATAAATGGTATTATCGACAATCTCGGTGAACATGATTCAAAATCTTATTGGAAATTAATGCATCGTCTCATTGGAAAACCCGTTAAATCAGAATCCATTCCTTCTTTATATGATGGTATAAAAGGTGAGTTACTTTATGATAACAAACAAAAAGGCTGATTTGCTTAATTCATTTTTTCTGTTCAATATCTGAAATTACTGATGAACTACTTAATACTCCTGAATTGACACCGAGATGTCCTAATACTATTGAGACTATCGCTCTATCTATTAACGAAGTAAAGGATATACTTTTAACTCTTAAACTTAACAAAGCAACTGGTAAAGACACTATTAGTCACGAAATGTTAAAAAATACTGCTGAAACTGTTTGTGTTCCTTTACAATTACTTTTTAATGTATCATTAAGTCAGTGTAAGTTTCCTAGTCAATGGAAAACTGCCATGGTAATACCCTTATTTAAAAAGGGTGAACGTTTCCTATGCTCTAACTATAGACCGATCTCTCTTCTTAGTACTGTTAGTAAAGTTTTCGAAAGAGTGGTGTATAAACACTTACATAATTTTGTAATTGAAAACAATCTTTTTTATAAATATCAGTCTGGTTTTCTTCCTTGTCATTCTACTGTGTCTCAACTGATTGAGATTTACCATAATATGTGTCTCTCATTAGAAAATGAATTACAAACATGTATGGTATTTTTCGATATATCCAATGCATTTGATAGAGTATGGCATCAAGGTCTTCTAAAAAAAAACTCATATGGCTTCAAGGGCAAAATCTATAAATGGATACAGGATTACATAACTGATAGAAATCAATTTGTTGTTTTAGGTGACAGTAATTCTTATATGGGTTATCTAAAAGCTGGTGTTCCACAAGGCTCTGTCCTTGGACCTTTTTTATTTTTGATATTTATTAACGATATTTCGGATAATTTGCTATCTTTATCGAGAATGTTTGCTGACCATACCTCCCTCGCATATTCAGCAATAATCAAATAGAAATAGAACACCACATAACTCAAGATTTATTGGTTATTGAAGAACGGTCAAGGCTGTGGAAAGTTAATTTTAATCCAAGAAAAACAGATGTTGTACTGTTTAATCAAATTGATGTTAATTTACAATTTGATAACACAGTTTTGAGCACCAGTAGCACCCATAGACATTTGGGAGTAACATTGAATGAAAACGGAAAATGGGAGACACATATTTCAAATATCACTATTTCGGCTTCGCGACATATATCGGTTCTACGCTAATTGAAATTTACCTTAAATAAGGAAACATTATCAAAATTATATATTGTATTCATAAGACCTCTTTTGGAATATGCGAGTGAAGTATGGGATGGATATAACAATACAGATTCGGAAAAATTAGAGAAAATTCAATTAGAAGCGGCAAGAATAGTTACAGGTTTAACTTCTTTCGCAAGTCGGCAATCTCTATACTTAGAAACTGGGTGGGAACCACTATCTGAAAGACGGAAACAAAAGAAATTGTTATTATTTTATAAAATGCACCATAATTTGGCTCCGTCTTACTTAAATGACATTTTGCCAAACAGAGTTAACGAAAATATTAATTATAACTTAAGAAATAATCAAAATTATATACCACCTAGATGTCGCCTTACATTATTTGAAAATCATTCCTTCCTAGTACTGTGAAATTTTGGAATTCTTTAGACATTTCAATACGGTCTTCAGAAACTGTCAATTTTTAACAAAAAATTAAACCGAAAAAACCTGTAACTAGACTGACCATAGGAAACAGAAAACTTGATGTTATACATACAAGACTCCGACATGGTTGTAGTGCATTAAATGGTGACCTCTATAAGTTAATATAATTCTGTATCCATTTTGCAATTGTTCCTTTCCTGTTGAAAACGCATTTCATTACTTTTTGGAGTGTAATCAATTTAATAACCAACGTGCAATTCTTTTGAGAAAATTATCAGTACACAATGTTAACATTGATTTGAAGTTGATACTTAATGGATCTGATGATCTAAGCGAAAAAGATAATGAAAATATACGTTTAATAATCCAAGAATACATAAAAAATACTGAAAGTTTTCTGTAGTGGTTTAATTTTCATGACTTATAGTACAGTGTATTTATATCTTCAGCTACATAATTATAGTATATATCTTATAATATGTATACAAAACGCCATGTGATGGAAAACTTACTTTCTATAAACTATGGGTACTGGTATGTCAAGTGTATTATTTCTTGTCACCTATAATAATTAATGTTGTGTTTATTTTATATATACGTATATATGTCATCATCATTCATTATAATTGCTGCCATTGCATATATCATCACATACTTGTATATGGAAAAGGACGATATATAAGTTGTATAACTTGTGTCCAATTCCTATTGAATTTTTCAATAAAAATATGTTTAAACTAATCGTGACTGGTGCAACTCAACTCACAAGCCACGCTAGACTTGATGAAGAAACCTGTTGGGACCCCCTTAGTGCTCGCAAGCATAAAATTATTCAATTCCACAAGATTGTTCATGGTCAGTACCCTCCTTACCTGAATAACTTCCTACCTGTTCGTCAATCTGATATTCATACTCATAACACAAGAAGAGCTAATAATTTCTGCCAAATAGAATGTCGAACAAAACTCTATAAATATTCTTTTATATCCTCTTCTGTTGATTTATAGAACACACCTTAAACACCTAAAACATTAAATTCTATCCGTCCATAACTAACTTAAAAAAAATTCTTAACTCCGACACTCTTTCTGCTCACTCTGTCCCTCAGCACTATTACCACTGCAGAAGTAGACACGGCCAGATCCATCATGCACGTCAAAGAATGAACTGCAGCTCAATGAATACTCATCTGTTCGCTTGAAACTTAGTTGATAGCCCTATGTCTTCGTGTAATCTGTCTACTGAAACTACTGAACACTTCTTCCTCCATTGTGCAAATTACCGGTAGCTAAGACTTAAATGTTTAATCGCCTCCTAACTATAACTATAATGTTAACCTTTTACTCCATGGTAGTCTAGAATTCCCTGTTCAGTTCAACGAAGTTAATTCTGATTGTGTTCAATCTAACGTTATTCTGAAATTACCATTGTCTTTGTTCAGTAACGTTGTCTTTATGCCAGAAATCCTATTTATTGTCGCGATAAGTTATATACACTTTGTATAGCGCAGATTTCGTTAAGATTTTGTGTTTGTATTGTTTAACTATATACTAATAGTAAATCCTTATAAAAAATACATGTACAGTCCCAATACTTATATCATATAGTGTAAGTACATTTTTATTATGAACTCGGATGGTAAACAACCCGTGTTTGTTCCTTTCTTGCATTTTTGATGCCAACCCTGATGCCACCCAGTAATCCCCAACCCGACCCCTGCACCCGTTCTCTTTCTCTTTCCTGCACATTTTATATAATATAAATATATATATATGACATATGTATGATTAATTTTGTCAATATCGGTCCATAGCCTATATCTACATCAGGAGACGGATTAATATAAGTACCAAGTACTTGCTTCTGTATCCTTATATTTGTATTATCTGTATGTACCATTGCTATAACCAAATAAAATACAGTTTAAACCAACTTACCGAAATGTACGCCATCACTCTTCGTCTACATATGGTTATTACTTTCAGGATTTCTTTCGTGAACAAATTTAATAACGAATCAAAACAAATATTATTTTTAATGGAATTTATTCGTATAAATATGATCACATTTGAAAAGTAATAAAAAATAAAGTTCAAGCTCGACAGATGTATTCCTACGCCGGACTTGATATAGTTCATTGAAAAATTACTTGAATTTACTGTGGTAGGATTATTGAGTGTGAATTAAGTGGAAATATAAATATTATATTATAAAATGTATTCATACTTTAAAAAAAAATTGTCGGACGTGAATATGGGCGTGTCCACTAGAATGAAGTTATTCATCTGTACTCTCGCATATTTGTTTACAAACCCCGAACGATATGCATATTCCTGATAGAAATATATTAACCAATCATACAAATATCTGTATATTAGTTACTAGTTTCAGGAATGGTGTTTCCTTCCTGTAGACTAGACGCGTTTTCTTCCGTTGTGAGTCCGGCATTGTCAATCTTTGCTTTAATAACTCCCCCCTTCGTTTGGACAGTTCTGGTGGCAGGTCAGTTATCACAGCCATTCCACATCCAGGTCTCAGTATTCTAATGGCTTGATTCAGGACTGTGTCCCTGTCTATAAGGGACACGAATCTAACAATGTTGTTCCGTTTGGCCTCATCTCCAGATGGTAAACTATGTATCGCTTGGACCAATAAGGAACTCACGAAATTTTTTTAGTGTATCTTTGGGTAACTCCTTAATGTTTCCAGGTATCCCCCTCACCACAAGATTCCATTTCCTTCCCCAGAGATCAAGAGCTAACCGTTCATTCCTTTCCTCTTATGGTCGGAAGATGTTTACTATGCATGTCGTTTATTTCTGAGTTGACCCAGGTAGCTGCCGAATCTAGGACATTGACTTTTTCATTAAGAACACACAGGTCTTCTTTAACATTTTTCAAATCTTGGGAAAAGCAGCGGTGAAGATTTTTGAAACATTCAGAGATATCTGAGAAGTTCTCACACTTATAGTCAGGTACTGGGGTTTGGTTGGTACCCATACTGGTCATAAAATTATGTACTGGAACGCACGAGGCAATTATGACACGTGTACGTTACACAGGTGCGCGTTCAGGTGAGAGCTATATATAAGATACCAGTCACCAGCAACAAAAACTGCTCACACAGTCATGAACAATGTTGATATTCAAAAAGAAGACAGTCAATCAGACATCCTTGGGAAAATACAACATGTAACATCAAAATTTCAGGCAAAACACTTGCATAAGTCTGCCATATAACCAATGCACTCACAGAGGCGATCCTCACCACGACTGCTCACCTGGTCGTCATAACCGGAAGTATTACTACAGTATCAATTGATTGTATTACTACAGTATTAATTGATTGTATTACTACAGTATCAATTGATTGTATTACTACAGTATAAATTGATTGTATCACTACAGTATCAACTGATTGTATTACTACAGTATTAATTGATTGTATTACTACCGTATTAATTTATTGTATTACTACAGTATCACTACAGTATTACTACAGTATTACCACAGTATTACTACAGTATCATTTGATTGTATTATTACAGTATTACTACAGTATCAATTGATTGTATTACTACAGTTTTACTACAGTATTACTACAGTATTACTACAGTATCACTACAGTATTAATTGATTGTATTACTACAGTATTAATTGATTGTATTACTACAGTATTACTACAGTATTACTACAGTATCAATTTATTGTATTGCTACAGTATTACTACAGTATTACTACAGTATCAATTGATTGTATTACTACAGTATTACTACAGTATCAATTGATTGTATTTCTACAGTATTACTACAGTATCAATTGATTGTATCACTACAGTATTACTACAGTATTACTACAGTATCAATTGATTGTATTATTACAGTATTACTACAGTATCAATTGATTGTATTATTACAGTATTACTACAGTATCAATTGATTGTATTATTACAGTATTACTACAGTATTAATTGATTGTATTATTACAGTATTACTACAATTGATACTTTAGTAATACAATCCATTGATACTGTAGTAATACAATCAATTGATACTGTAGTTATACAATCAATTGATACTGTAGTAATACTATAGTAATACTATAGTAATACTGTAGTAATACTGTATCAATACTGTAGTAATACTGTATTAATACAATCAATTGATACTGTAGTAATACTATAGTAATACTGTAGTAATACAATCAATTGATACTGTAGTAATACAATCAACTGATACTGTAGTAATACAATCAATTGATTCTGTAGTAATACTATAGTAATACTGTAGTAATACTGTAGTAATACAATCAATTGATACTGTAGTAATACAATCAATTGATACTGTAGTAATACTGTAGTAATACAATCAATTGATACTGTAGTAATACTGTAGTAATACAATCAATTGATACTGTAGTAATACAATCAATTGATACTGTAGTAATAATGTAGTAATACAATCAATTGATACTGTAGTAATATTGTAGTAATACAATCAATGGATACTGTAGTAATACTTTAGTAATACAATCAATTGATACTGTAGTAATACTGTAGTAATACAATCAATTGATACTGTAGTAATACTGTAGTAATACAATCAATTGATACTGTAATAATACTGTAGTAATACAATCAATTGATACTGTAGTAATACTGTAGTAATACAATCAATTAATACTGTAGTAATACTGAAGTAATACTGTAGTAATACTGTAGTAATATAATCAATTGATACTGTAGTGATACAATCAATTGATACTGTAGTAATACTGTAGTAATACTATAGTAATACTGTAGTAATACTGTAGTAATACAATCAATTGATGCTGTAGCAATACTGTAGTAATACTGTAGTAATACTGTAGTAATACAATCAATTGATTCTGTAGTAATACTGTAGTAATACTGTAGTAATACAATCAATTGATACTGTAGTAATACAATCAATTGATACTGTAGTAATATTGTAGTATTACTGTAGTGATACAATCAATTGATACTGTAGTAATACTATAGTAATACTGTAGTGATACAATCAATTGATACTGTAGTAATACTGTAGTAATACAATCCATTAATACTGTAGTAATACTGTAGTAATACTGTAGTGATACAATCAATTGATACTGTAGTAATACAATCAATTGATACTGTAGTAATACTGTAGTAATACAATCAATTGATACTGTAGTAATACAATCAATTGATACTGTAGTAATACTGTAGTAATACAATCAATTGATACTGTAGTAATATTGTAGTATTACTGTAGTGATACAATCAATTGATACTGTAGTAATACTGTAGTAATACAATCAGTTGATACTGTAGTAATACAATCAATTGATACTGTAGTAATACAATCAATTGATACGGTAGTAATACAATCAATTGATACTGTAGTAATACAATCCATTAATACTGTAGTAATACAATCAATTGATACTGTAGTAATACAATCAATTGATACTGTAGTAATACTATAGTAATACTGTAGTAATACAATCAATTGATACTGTAGTAATACTGTAGTAATACTGTAGTAATACAATCAATTGATACTGTAGTAATACTGTAGTAATACTGTAGTAATACAATCAATTGATACTGTAGTAATACTGTAGTAATACAATCAGTTGATACTGTAGTAATACAATCAATTGATACTGTAGTAATACAATCAATTGATACTGTAGTAATATTGTAGTATTACTGTAGTGATACAATCAATTGATACTGTAGTAATACTATAGTAATACTGTAGTGATACAATCAATTGATACTGTAGTAATACTGTAGTAATACAATCCATTAATACTGTAGTAATACTGTAGTAATACTGTAGTAATACTGTAGTGATACAATCAATTGATACTGTAGTAATACAATCAATTGATACTGTAGTAATACTGTAGTAATACAATCAATTGATACTGTAGTAATACAATCAATTGATACTGTAGTAATACTGTAGTAATACAATCAATTGATACTGTAGTAATATTGTAGTATTACTGTAGTGATACAATCAATTGATACTGTAGTAATACTGTAGTAATACAATCAGTTGATACTGTAGTAATACAATCAATTGATACTGTAGTAATACAATCAATTGATACGGTAGTAATACAATCAATTGATACTGTAGTAATACAATCCATTAATACTGTAGTAATACAATCAATTGATACTGTAGTAATACAATCAATTGATACTGTAGTAATACTATAGTAATACTGTAGTAATACAATCAATTGATACTGTAGTAATACTGTAGTAATACTGTAGTAATACAATCAATTGATACTGTAGTAATACTGTAGTAATACAATCAATTGATACTGTAGTAATACTGTAGTAATACAATCAGTTGATACTGTAGTAATACAATCAATTGATACTGTAGTAATACAATCAATTGATACTGTAGTAATACAATCAATTGATAATGTAGTAATACTGTAGTAATACTGTAGTAATACTATCAATTGATACTGTAGTAATACTGTAGTAATACAATCAATTGATACTGCAGTAATACTGTAGTAATACTGTAGTAATACCGTAGTAATACAATCAATTGATACTGTAGTAATACAATCAATTGATACTGTAGTAATACTGTAGTAATACAATCAATTGATACTGTAGTAATACTGTAGTAATACAATCAATTAATACTGTAGTAATACAATCAATTAATACTGTAGTGATACTGTTGTAATACAATCAATTGATACTGTAGTAATACTGTAGTAATACAATAAATTAATACTGTAGTAATACAATCAATTAATACTGTAGTGATACTGTAGCAATACTGTAGTAATACTGTAGTAATACAATCAATTGATACTGAAGCAATACTGTAATAAAATGTAGTAATAATGTAGTGCATTGTAGTAATACAATCAATTAATAATGTAGTGCACTGTAGTAATATAATTAAGACTAGATAATGTTATATAAAGCTTTTATTGTAAATAGAATCAATATCACGTTCTACCACTCACAATAGATTTATCTACGATGATATCAAAATATATAAGTTATACAAGGCAGTTATCATATTAATCACAGCTCATAAGTAGTTATAAAAAAGCAAGAATAATTTTGACTTCGGCTAAAAATCCTAGTAATGCATTAGAAATCTATAGTAACAAGTCATTTGCTTGGCAAATCTACATGTTATTTAATTATCTAAGATATATCGTAAAGCAAATGTAAACAGCCATTTTCCTGAAAATTACAAGGCGAACATTAAATGCTACCTGTTATCATTAAGATAACGGCCATAGCTTGTTTGTTACCCTCATGTCACAAGACACACTGGAGAGTTGACATTACATTGGTGGAACATGTATTATATTATAATAACACAATATACAATTGTATATTATAATGCAATACAATATGATATACATGTAACTATCTGACAATAGATTAAAACATTCATGTCACTACTTTCCTTGTTCACTTTTATGATATTAATGTTAAATGATACCAGTAGTATTTATGATATTATGTCATGTCATATAATATCAAGTATTACCGCAAGAATGTAGCACAATTACGTACATAGTTCAACATGAAATATATATATGTTATAGATGTTGTTACACAACACATGTAGTTTTGTGTTGCTGAAAATAAAATACAATATAATATCATGAACATTTATATACAGTGTAATTATACAATTTCTCCAATGACCAACCCGAGGGGGCTACAAGAAAAACCAATAGGCTGTTTACAACGCACCGACCTGAACTGAAAATACAATATAATATCATGAACATTTATAGCAATACAATTTCTCAAATGACAACCCGAGGGGGCAACAAGAAACACCAATAGGCTGTTTACAACGCATCGACCTGAACAGAAAATACAATATAATATTATGCTTTACAATATCTATACTGATCTGAAATAGTTAAGACATACACTTCTTGTAACTATACTTTGCACATTTAAGTAATAATAATAATAATTATACATTTATCGACGAAATTGTGAACAGAAATTGTCTTAGCTTTCCTTATGTTTTGGTATTTTGAGTACACAAGGTCGTTTGGAATAGTATCGCTTAATGTACTCACGCCTTAAGTCAGTATGGGAGTCACATTTCAGTATGAAACGAAATTTGTCTTCAATGTCATTTTCATTGCACATGGTACAGATTCATTGAGTTCTTTGTTGGTTTCCAAATCAATATTTAAAGTATTGAAACGTGCAATCCACTGTTTATATGAGGCATTAATTATATTTCTTATGATATTGAAGAGAAAATTTATCAACAAGTTGTCGATAACGAGAGCCTCTGGAACATGTTTGGGTACTACATAATAATTGTTGCTGATATACATCAGATAATCAATAATTCTACAGTTATTACTACTATTCAGGACATTGAGTTTCTAAAGGTAGCTTAATCCTAATATGTTGATTTCGGTTTGGATGTTTAGGTCCAACCGTCATTTAATGATACTCGCTCTTCGTAACATGCTTTTAAAATGCAATTATGCGATGTTCTTAATTTTAACCGGCACTTAATTATGCTAGGTTTCTACTCACAGGTAGTGGCAATCTTCCTTAAATCACAGTGTTTTTCTTTACACCATTTTTTTTTTTATTACAAAAAAGGATATGTACTTTCACAACATCCAAAGCTTTATGAAAACCCCATACCTCTGCATCGTAATTTAATATATACGATCCTGACGTAGGTGTCGAAAACAGAACATTACGTTTCAATATCAAAATTAAGACTTGTGAACTTATCACTCAACGCAAAATACGCCTCATTACCTTGATCTGCAATTTGACATTATGAGCAAAAAGTCCACCTGGATAATTAAAACTGATATGCAACCCCTAATTCTCTGTTATCATAAACCTCGAATACCCTGTTTTATTAATTCTCAGTCTGTCGGTAAGCTCGAATACCCTGTTTTCTTAATTCTCAGTCTGTCGGTAAGCTCGAATACCTTGTTTTATTAATTCTCAGTCTGTCGGTAAGCTCGAATACCCTGTTTTCTTAATTCTCAGTCTGTCGGTAAGCTCGAATACCCTGTTTTCTTAATTCTCAGTCTGTCGGTAAGCTCGAATACCCTGTTTTATTAATTCTCAGTCTGTCGGTAAGCTCGAATACCCTGTTTTATTAATTCTCAGTCTGTCGGTAAGCTCGAATACCCTGTTTTATTAATTCTCAGTCTGTCGGTAAGCTCGAATACCTTGTTTTCTTAATTCGCAGTCTGTAGGTAAGCTCGAATACCCTGTTTTATTAATTCACAGTCTGTCGGTAAGCTCGAATACCCTGTTTTATCAATTCACAGTCTGTCGATAAGCTCGAATACCCTGTTTTATTAATTCACAGTCTGTCGGTAAGCTCGAATACCCTGTTTTATTAATTCACAGTCTGTCGGTAAGCTCGAAAACAGTGTTTCGCGATGATATCTATGTGATATCTATGTCATAATCATATTCTTCTTTGATTCTTGGAGTTTCCATTTCGTCAGATAATACGACGACTATTATCATTCGAAAATGGTAAAGGACATCCCCCTCCCCGATTATAAAGAATAGATCAATATAGAATCCGTCTAATCTTTCCCATTAGTGACGACATTGTTGAATGTCTCGGTGTAGCCTGCAATGTTTTCGTACGGAATAGCCTGTGTTAGGACGACACACTTTGAATGCATGTTCAATCCACGAGTTGACTCCACCTGATCCTGATTTGAGACGTCATTCACCATTTTGCTGTATGATGCGGAAGTGCCGGCGGTGCGAACATCAACACCACGACTGTTTTGAATGCTATCCGAAGTAGAAGTATCTTCCACACCCTTACTATGCCGTATAGCCTGACCTGTGATGTGTTTATTGATTGTCCTAGAATCTCTAATGCTGCCTCCGTCCGTCTCACTCATACCAGTTCGACTTGACTTATGCATCCCAGAAACGGTTTGCTGTTTGTAACTTTTAAGATTGTGTAACACACCACTTGAGCTGTTGTTAGTCATGCTCCTTGAACTAATGATGGCGTTACTTGCCTTGATGTCGTTGACAGCTCTAGAAAAGCGACTGGCCTGGCTCGAACCCGCGTCGTCCAATCCGCAACTATGACGTACACTGCCACTGCGTTCCTGGTGGTCTATTCCACGACTATTTCGCCAGGCATTACCCGACTTGCTGTCACTCACTGCATTCCCAAACGAAAACGAATTTGACCTGGACACGTAACAAAATCCGCCTGAATGTGAAAAACTATTACCTTTACTGCTTTCCGATTTTGAAGCGTCATTTCTCATTAGTTTACTATTCTGTTTCTCACTATATCCTTTTGAATTTCGGAACGAGTCTCCATCTGATCGGTTATCGAAACCCTTATTGTGATATGACTCGTCGCTGGTTCCTTGATCACACAAAGATTTCGCATTCGCATAGCTGTCACCTTAAAGATGTTACTCATTGATGTCTTGAAAGCGCTTGTCATTAAGGCTTTCGAACTTTTATTAAACGCCCGCGTACTCGACGACGTTTCGCCTTTACTATTATCCGAGACGAAGTTCTCAAGTTTGTGTGTATCCGTCTTTGACTTGTGCGTACCGTCCCTATCACCTCTATTCGCCTTTACACTCGTTACATTGTTGTACGACCGAGTACATCTCAAATTGTCCGCTTGAACGCCGACGTGTGTCGAATGTCCGTCGAATTCTGACCCAGAAGACCGAGACAACGACGACATGACCGTATAGGTGGGAGTGTCTGGTACAGATCGTTCAGACGTTGTCACAGATCCCGCAGTACCCATCGGTATCGGGTCAGCTTAGTAACCGAAATTCACGTGTAGTGTCATGTTAGACAGGAAGCTTCGCCATCTTACCACACCAGACAGCCACTGTCCCGACACGAAAATCGGGAAAGTGCATTGCCACTGAACAGTTCTACTGGACTAATGTTAATGTTTATGCTTATTGATCCTGTGTGTAATGTTTAAATATAGCACCAACGTTAACCAACCTCACCGGTTCCTACCAGACGTTTCAGTGTGGTGAACATAATAAGTCCATAGACATATGCCAAACCATTTCACACACACAGTAGGCACAATGTACGGTGTTTTAAAGGTATATGATCAGTCGATGAGGTGTAATTTTAGGGTGTGTATATTATGTATACCACAAACTGTGTATGTTCGCACGCACGCGCAGCTCAGGGGTACGGTAAGGGTAACTGATAGAGTAGGTCTAGGTAGCTTACAAAAGAATCAACACACGTATTGATAAGTACATGGTTTATTATATACATGATTAGTGCATTCCACATCTAGCACACACGACGATCGATTTTTGTATTAACATTACTATATGTATATTGTAGACACTAATACTCTAAGCACATTCGACGTGTTTCTAAGTGTTAAATACTATACAGCTAACATAGTAAACATTCTTGTAGTAGTAGAACGCTGATTTCATTTTTTTTTTTCAGTCAAATCTTCGTACAATAATATCAAATATTTATACTTCCACTTAATTCAGACTCAATGAACCTACCACAGTTAACTCAAGTCATTTTTCAATGAACAATATCAAGTCCGGCGTAGGAATACATTTGTCGAGCTTGGACTATATATTTTTAATTCCTTTTAAAAAGTGATCATATTTATATAATTAATTTTTCTTTGTTTTCATGGTAAATACTCAAATGTGATTGGTCGAAAAATTCTTTTCATTCTTCTATGAAAGAAATTCCGAGAATGGCGCGAAAAATGTGACGTCACAATCCGACAATTGACGTTACGTATTGATTTGAGAAAAAGAATCCCATTTAAAACCAGTAAAATTGTACATAAAACATGTTTTAAATAAGAAAATCATTTTCAAAAATTAATTATAAGCGTTGATGTCAATTTTTTAGCGGATTCATACAGTTTGCAAACAAAATTTGTTTCATACCCGATGAAACTAAAAAAAAAAAAAATGACATCAATGCTTAAATGAAATAAATTCCATTAAAAAATAATATGTTTTAATTCGTTATTAAGTTTGTTCACGAAAGAAATCCTGAAAGTAATAACCATATGTAGACGAAGAGTGATGACGTACTTTCGGTAAGTTCCGTGGTAGACTTACACAAGTCCGTATTTGTCAAGGACAAAATATTATACAAAAAAAATTACCAAAAAATATAAATATAAGGATTGAATAAAGTTATGTTGAGGTGTATGGGGGTATAAACCTCAATAGGTCTGCGAAGCAGTTCATAATAAATTTGTCTCAAATGAACTCGTAATAAATCTGTTCATATTGCTATGTAATTGTACCGACCGTTATGCATTATTTTATATAACAGATGGCGTTGTTATGCCTTATTTTATATAACAGATGGCGTTGTTATGCCTTATTTTATATAACTGATGACGTTGTTATGCCTTATTTTATATAACTGATGACGTTGTTATGCCTTATTTTATATAACTGATGGCGTTGGTGTCTTATTTTACATAACTGATGGCGTTGGTGTCTTATTTTATATAACTGATGACGTTGTTAATCCTTATTTTATATAACTGATGACGTTGTTATGCCTCATTTTATATAACTGATGACGTTGTTATGCCTCATGTTATATAACTGATGACGTTGTTATGCCTTATTTTATATGACTGATGATGTTGTTATGCCTTATTTTATATAACTGATGACGTTGTTATGCATTATTTTATATAACTGATGACGTTTTTATGAATCATTTTATATAACTGATGACGTTGTTATGCCTCATTTTATATAACTGATGACGTTGTTATGCCTCATTTTATATAACTGATGACGTTGTTATGCATTATTTTATATGACTGATGACGTTGTTATGCCTCATTTTATATAACTGATGACGTTGTTATGCATTATTTTATATAACTGATGACGTTGTTATGCATTATTTTATATAACTGATGACGTTGTTATGCATTATTTTATATGACTGATGACGGTGTTATGCCTTATTTTATATAACTGATGACGTTGTTAATCCTTATTTTATATAACTGATGACGTTGTTATGCCTCATTTTATATAACTGATGACGTTGTTATGCCTCATTTAATATAACTGATGACGTTGTTATGCCTTATTTTATATGACTGATGATGTTGTTATGCCTTATTTTATATAACTGATGACGTTGTTATGCATTATTTTATATAACTGATGACGTTTTTATGAATCATTTTATATAACTGATGACGTTGTTATGCCTCATTTTATATAACTGATGACGTTGTTATGCCTCATTTTATATAACTGATGACGTTGTTATGCATTATTTTATATGACTGATGACGTTGTTATGCCTCATTTTATATAACTGATGACGTTGTTATGCATTATTTTATATAACTGATGACGTTGTTATGCATTATTTTATATAACTGATGACGTTGTTATGCATTATTTTATATGACTGATGACGTTGTTATGCCTCATTTTATATAACTGATGACGTTGTTAATCCTCATTTTATATAACTGATGGCGTTGTCTTATTTGATATAACTGACGGTGTCTTATTTTATATAACTGATGGCGATGTCATGCATTATTTTATATAACTGATGACGTTGTTATGCATTATTTTATATAACTGATGACGTTGTTATGCATTATTTTATATGACTGATGACGTTGGTATGCCTTATTTTATATAACTGATGACGTTGTTATGCCTCATTTTATATAACTGATGACGTTGTTATGCCTTATTTTATATGACTGATGACGTTGTTATGCCTTATTTTATATAACTGATGACGTTGTTATGCCTTATTTTATATAACTGATGACGTTGTTATGCCTTATTTTATATAACTGATGACGTTGTTATGCATTATTTTATATAAATGATAACGGTGTTATGCCTTATTTTATATAACAGATGGCGTTGTCTTATTTTACATAACTGTTAGTTTTTTCAAGCCTTATTTTATATAACAGATGGCGTTGTTATGCCTCATTTTATATAACAGATGGCGTTGTTATGCCTCATTTTATATAACTGATGACGTTGTTATGCCTTATTTTATATAACTGATGACGTTGTAATGCCTTATTTTATATAACTGACGGTGTTATGCCTTATTTTATATAACTGATGACGGTGTCTTATTTTATATAGCTGATGGCGTTGTCTTATTTTACATAACTGTTAGTTTTTTCAAGCCTTATTTTATATAACAGATGGCGTTGTTATGCCTCATTTTATATAACTGATGACGTTGTTATGCCTTATTTTATATGACTGATGACGTTGTTATGCCTTATTTTATATAACTGACGGCGTTATGTCTTATTTTATATAACAGATGGCGTTGTTATGCCTCATTTTATATAACTGATGACGTTGTAATGCCTTATTTTATATAACTGACGGCGTTATGCCTTATTTTATATAACTGATGGCGTTGTTGTCTTATTTAACATAACTGTTCGCTTTTTCATACCTTATTCTATGTAACTGATGGCGTTGTCATACCTTATTTATATAAATGATAACGGTGTTATGCTTTATTTTATATAACTGATGGCGTTGTCTTATTTTACATACCTGTTAGTTTTTTCAAGCCTTATTTTATATAACTGATGGAGTTGTTGTCTTATTTTATATAACTGTTGGTGGTGTTATTACTTTTTATATCACTGATCGCGTTATGCCTTATTTCATATAACTGATGGCGTTTTTATGCCTTATTAGCTCACCTGCCAGAAGGGCAAGTGAGCTTATGCCGTGGTGCGGCGTCCGTCGTCCGTCCGTCCGTCCGTCCGGCGTCAACTTTTTCATTTAAACAACTTCTTCTCAATAACCAAAAGGCACAGGGACTTGATATTGGGCATGTAGCATGCTGGGGTGAAGGGCTACAAAGTTTGTTCATATAAATGACCTTGACCTTCATTCAAGGTCACATGGGTCAAATAGGCTATAATCTTCAAACGACTTCTTCTCAATAACCAAGAGGCCCAGGGACTTGATATTGGGCCTGTAGCATGCTGGGGTGAAGGGCTACAAAGTTTGTTCAAATAAATGACCTTGACCTTCATTCAAGGTCACATGGATCAAATAGGCTATAATCTTCAAATGACTTCTTCTCAATAACCAAGAGGCCCACAGACTGATATTAGGGGTTAAGCATGCTGGGGTGAAGGGCTACAAAGTTTGTTCAAATAAATGACCTTGACCTTCATTCAAGGTCACATGGGTCAAATAGGCTATAATCTTCAAACGACCTCTTCTCAATAACCAAGAGGCCCAGGGACTTGATATTTGGCCTGTAGCATGCTGGGGTGAAGGGCTACAAAGTTTATTCAAATAAATGACCTTGACCTTCATTCAATGTCATATGGGTCAAATAGGCTATAATCTTCAAACGACTTCTTCTCAATAACCAAGAGGCCCAGGGACTTGATATTGGGCCTGTAGCATGCTGGGGTGAAGGGCTACAAAGTTTGTTCAAGTAAATGACATTGACCTTCATTCAAGGTCACATGGATCAAATAGGCTATAATCTTCAAGCGACTTCTTCTCAATAACCAAGAGACCCAGGGACTTGATATTGGGCCTGTAGCATGCTGGGGTGAAGGGCTACAAAGTTTGTTCAAAGAAATGGCCTTGACCTTCATTCAAGGTCACATGGGTCAAATAGGCTATAATCTTCAAACGACTTCTTCTCAATAACCAAGAGGCCCAGGGACTTGATATTGGGCCTGTAGCATGCTGGGGTGAAGGGCTACAAAGTTTGTTCAAATAAATGACCTTGACCTTCATTCAATGTCATATTGGTCAAATAGGCTATAATCTTCAAACGACTTCTTCTCAATAACCAAGAGGCCCAGGGACTTGATATTGGGCCTGTAGCATGCTGGGGTGAAGGGCTACAAAGTTTGTTCAAATAAATGACCTTGACCTTCATTCAAGGTCACATGGGTCAAATCAGCTTAAATCTGTAAACAATAATTTTGCGATAGCCAAGAGCCTCAAAGACCTGATATTAGGCCAATAGCATGCTAGAATGAAGGACTAGAAAATTTTCAATATGAATAAAACTAGCTTACAATGATATTTGAATAAAGAGGTAATCAACATAGTATCTTTAGAAATGACCTCAATCAACTTCAAAGTTGCTGTAGAGCCAGGTGAGCGATACAGGCCCATTGGGCCTCTTGTTTTATATAAATGACAGTGTTATGCCTTATTTTATATAAATGATGACGGTAACCGGTGTTATGCCTTATTTTATACAAGAGGCCCAATGGGTCTGTATCGCTCATCTGGCTCTACAGCAAATTTGCAGTTGATTTAGGTTATTTCTACAGATACTATGCTGATAACCATTTTTTTTCAAATATCAGAGTAGGCTAGGTGTATTCATGTCAATAAACTTTCTAGTCCTTCATTCCAGCATACTATTGGCCTAATATCGGGTCTTGGTGACTCTTGGCTATCGCAAGATTTTAAAATATTTCACCCCTGTGACCTTGAATGTAGGTCAATGTCATTCATTTGGTCAAACTTGGTAGCCCTACACCCCAGCATGCTACAGACAGGCCCAACCTCAAGTACCTGAGCCTCTTGGTGTTTGAGAAGTTGTTTGAAGATAATAGCCTATTTGACCCATGTGACCTTGAATGAAGGTCAATGTCATTCATTTGAACAAACTTGGCAGCCCTTCATCCCAGCATGCTACAGGCCAAACATCAAGTCCCCGGGACTCTTGGTTATTGAGAAGTCGTTTGAAGATTATAGCCTATTTGACCCATGTGACCTTGAATGAAGGTAAAGGTCATTTATTTGAACAAACTAGATAGCCCTTTACCCCAGTATGCCACAGGCCAAATATCAAGTCCCTGTGCCTCTTGGTTATTGAGAAGTCGTTTGAAGATTATAGCCTATTTTACCCATGTGACCTTGATTGAAGGTCAAGGTCATCTATTTGAACAAACTTGATAGCACGTCACTCCAGCATGCTACAGGCCCAATATCAAGTCCCTGGGCCTCTTGGTTATTGAGAAGTCGTTTGAAGGTTATAGCCTATTTGACCTTGAATGAAGGTCAATGTCATTTACTTGAACAAACTTTGTAGCCCTTCACCCCAGCATGCTACAGGCCCAATATCAAGTTCCTGGGCCTCTTGGTTCTTGAGAAGAAGTCGTTTGAAGATTATAGCCCATTTGACCTATGTGACCTTGAATGAAGGTCAATGTCATTTATTTGAACAAACTCGGTAGCCCTTCACCCCAGCATGCTACAGGCCCAATATCAAGTCCCTGGGCCTCTTGGTTATTGAGAATAAGTTGTTTAAATGAACAAGAGATCCCAGAGGGATCTTGGCGCCCACCATTGAATGTTCTTCATAGGTTCCATGTAAGATTGATCTTTTCTCTACTTTTCTCTTCTTCTAAGTCTTACTAATCTGTGTAAATTCAGAACAAACCTCTAGTACTTTTCAAACAAGGGAAACCTATATATAAAATTTAAAATTTAGGCACCAAGGGGAATCTATATATGGAATTTGAGAAAGATTCCTTCAGTACTTTCTAAGAAATAGCGATAACAAACTTCAATTGTCAAAATCCAAGATAGCTGCCTGTCGGCCATGTTGTTTTCCGATTGGTCTCAAAATGCAATATGCATAACTAGGCACCTGGGGGAACCTACATATGAAATTTCAGGAAGATCCCTTCAGTGCTTTCTGAGAATTATAGCGATAACAAACTTCAAATGTCAAAATCCAAGATGGCTGCCTGTCGGCCATGTTGTTTTCTGATTGGTCTCAAAATGCAATGTGCATAACTAGGCACCAAGGGGAACCTACATATGAAATTGGAGAAAGATCCCTTCAGTCCTTTCTCAGAAATAGTGATAACAAACTTCAATGGTCAAAATCCAAGATGGCTGCCTGTCGGCCATGTTGTTTTCCGATCGATCCCAAAATGCAATGTGCATAACAAGACACCAAGGGAAACCTACATATGAAATTTGAGAAAGATCCCTTCAGTACTTTCTCAGAAATAGTGAAAACAAACTTCAATGGTCAAAATCCAAGATGGCTGCCTGTCGGCCATGTTGTTTTCCGATCAGTCCCAAAAGGCGATATGCATTACTAGGCACCAAGGGGAACCTACATATGAAATTTGAGAACGATCCCTTCAGTACTTTCTCAGAAATAGCGATAACAAACTTCAATGGTCAAAATCCAAGATGGCTGCATGTCGGCCATGTTGTTTTCCGATCGATCCCAAAATGCAGTGTGCATAACTAGACACCAAGGGAAACCTACATATGAAATTTGAGAAAGATCCCTTCAGTACTTTCTCAGAAATAGCGATAACAAACTTCAATGGTCAAAATCCAAGATGGCTGCCTGTCGGCCATGTTGTTTTCCGATCAGTCCCAAAATGCAATATGCATAACTAGGCACCAAGGGGAACCCACATATGAAATTTGAGATAGATCCCTTCAGTACTTTCTGAGAAATAGCGATAACAAACTTCAATTGTCAATATCCAAGATGGCTGCCTGTCGGCCATGTTGTTTTCCGATTGGTCTTAAAATGCAATATGCATAACTAGGCATCAAGGGGAGCCTACATATGAAATTTGAGAAAGATCCCTTTAGTACTTTCTGAGAAATAGCGATAACAAACTTCAATTGTCAATATCCAAGATGGCTGCCTGTTGGCCATGTTGTTTTCCGATTGTTCTTAAAATGCAATATGCATAACTAGGCACCAAGGAGAACCTACATATGAAATTTGAGAAAGATCCCTTCAGTACTTTCTCAGAAATAGCGATAACAAACTTCAATGGTCAAAATCCAAGATGGCTGCCTGTCGGCCATGTTGTTTTCCGATCGGTCCCAAAATGCAATATGCATAACTAGGCACCAAGGGGAACCTACATATGAAATTTGAGAAAGATCCCTTCAGTACTTTCTGAGGATTAGCGATAACAAGAATTGTTTACGGACGGCGATTTGAATAGCCCACCATCTGATGATGGTGGGCTAAAAAGTTGACGCCGGACGGACGGACGCCGCACAACGGCATACGCTCGGGCAGGTGCGCTAATAACTGATCGCCTTGTTTTATTTTATGTAACTGTTGGCGTTATGACTCATTTTATGTAACTGATGGCGTTGTTATGCCCAATTCTATATCAGAGAGCGGTGCTATGCTTTTTCAAATTATAGAGGACCGTTTTAAATTATTTATTTTATATAACTGGTGGCGGTTCTGTCTTATTTTATACAAATGGTCATAAAAACTTACACTTTATTAAATTTACAAAAAATGACTGATCAATTGTGGTTCTTTGATATTCTACTTCATAAATGATAGATTTCCCATTACAAATGACCAAGCTTTGATGAGATGAAATTGATAGTTGTAACAATACTTTCCCTTTCATATTTGCTTGGCTATAACTATTAATATACTATTTCTAAGAGTTATACATGCACAGAAGGACTGAAGCACTTGTACATGTCATGGTGCATTTGAATAAAATTTTATTTGTTGAAACATAATTATGTTCATATTGCTGGTAAAAGTTCATTTAATCATGTTCAGGAAATGGCCAACAACATTTGTAAAAGGCGATACGATTCTCTGGTGCATTGGGAGGCCAATAGCAGAGTATGGTGTGTCTGATGATGATGTGGGGAATCATGATGGGGAGAATGAGTATGCCATACAGCAATGAAAAGCAAGTTTTGATTCAGAGTAGTATGCTAATGCTTCCGAAGATTAAAGTCATATATAAGAATCATTGAAATACTTATATTTTATATCCAGTTTCATGTACCTTGAAAAGATCCTGGTAAGAAACCTAACAAATTTTAATTCTTCTGGTTTATCAAAAGGTATTGAATAATATTTAAAAATTTGCTTCCTGGGATATAGTACAGCATAGTTTGTAGGAAGGAATGACCTTGACCCATACTAATGTTACAGCAGTCAACTTTGATAAAAACACCTGAGTAACTTCTTGTTATTGACTGAAAGGTCTTGAATCATCGTCGAAGTCAATATCAGGAGAGTAATACAGGCCCTTTGGGCCTCATTTTTGCTATTGCGATTCCCTAAACTTCTGTGTTGATCTAAAATGTTGTGAAAAAGAAAAGCAATACAGATATGGATGATAGCACTTGTTTTATTCATCTCTTCCATCTGGGTGAATCAACTGCCTTCCCTTCATTAATTATAGTGATCTGGGTCCAAATGAGGTCATTGTTCATTTATAACTTTATATTAAATAGCCTAAACATAAGTAAATGACATCAAATGTGTGATTGACATCACACTCACAGAATCAGTAAGAATTTCCCCCCTTTAAGATGTAACTTCAATGGTAATCTTCAAAGAAATACACTGGTAGTGAATACATCCTTTAGGATTAATTGTTATCCAGTATCACCCTGTAACATGATGAATTTAGATCCATTATCATTACATAAACAACCGCCAATCTTCTCTTCTTTCATTTACTGAATGTACAGAAACCTGTCTGGTCAATGTTTAATGTATTGACATTGTGTATATCTCCAGGTGTAAGAAATAAAAATAATAAACCATGTAAGTTGGATTGACCCACCTTTGATGAAATAGATATAAAAAATAAATATGGTCCATCATTAAGAAAACTTGGGACAAGTCAGTCAGTAGTAAATGCAGATGTTACATTATTCTAAGTTTGTTGATGATACACATATACTGTAATCAGCCATACCAACAGGTTATAATTATCGATGTGGGTAGAAAACATATCAACTGTTGAAGATGATCGAAAATGCTCTCCTGATTCAGTACATTTTAAACATACGACAAGCAAATATTGAACAAACCTCTTTTATCACTATGAAGCATGTAACAACCTTCATGCTAAACAAAATTTAACTTTCACCCAACACCAGTGAGTCATGCACCAAATACCCCGTACCTAAAGCACATACACAGCAAGTGCATGTTCTAGATCAATCTATATCAATAAACATAATTTGCCCTGAATTTTATTCAACTAGCTCTCAATTCATAATTCATTAACTATATAACTTTTGTTAATATCCGGTATACATCATAAACCAAACTAATATTGATGTTTTTATTCAAAAGGTGGAAAGATAATTGTTAAGTGTATCAAAAGGAAATGTTTTAACAATTCTATAAAATATTATTATGTGAACTAAAAAAAAAGTCACTTTTTATCTCAAAATATCTCTGAACATGCTAACTGCATATTTACAGCCAAACTGCATTTTCCCTAACCCCCCTCTGAAGAAAAGCAAGGCTTATAGGAGACTGTACAGTGAATCACAGTAGCCTGAGGTCAGCTGCCTTACAGCACATTGCAGCCTGTGTTAGAGGGAGAGACTTTCAGATTCCAATATCTCAATCCTCATCACACTGTCCATGGTGTTACATTCATCTAGTTTAATGCCGTTTCCATAAAAGTTTCACTATGATAAGTCAACAATGGCATAACTTATTCATCCTCAGGGGCAGCGTTCTCAGCCATAGATTTTCCTGCCTTCTTTTTCTTCTTCTTGGCTGCCTTCCGTGATGCTGACTGGGCAAGGAGCGTCTGAAAAAGAAACAACCTACATTCAAAACCCAATTACTGTAGTTAAAAATCATTGAGGTATAAAATCTATGGACTCATATTTTGAGTACAATGTTATTGAATTGCTTTGAAGAAAATGAAGATCAGCATTATGAGCCTTAGTGTCACTATGTACAACAACCATAAAGTATCCATGATCAATAAAAAGTTGGTATAGTGTTACCTTGAGTTCTTCATCCTCCACTGTCTTATCTGTCTGGTATAAATCACTATCAAATGCCATCCCTGTCAACTTCAGTGGACCATTGGGCATCAGAACCATTGTGTATTTGAACTGGGCCACAAATTCACCTAGGCAATAAAAAGCCAAACAATGAAGTGCATCAACTTAAGCTGCACACTTTTCAGTTAAGGTTATAAAATTTGTTAATTTAGAGCTAAGAATATCAATGCTAACAACAAGTGGTGATAAAATTGAGGGCTAGCAATAGCTCACCTCAACTTTGTCCCAGTGAGCTAAATTCCTCACACTTTGATAATTTTGGAACAGTCCTTACCAAACAATGAAATAATTTGAGAACACATGTATGTACAGGACTGGAATTGTTTTGCTAAAAACTTGGTAAATCGTATGCTAAAATATGGTATTGAATATTGACATGCTGTTTACTTCTGCAAATGAATAATTTTGTCTATAATATCACTGACAATAATCAGGCTTTCATTGACAGATGATATCGTTTTGAAAAATACTGTCAGCTTGATGCCATTCACAGAGCGTGCCTCATGTCATTAGTCATCAGAGTCAATAGAGGGCTTAGAAGCACTCGCCTCGCGGTCAGACCTATAGCTATATCAAAGCCTTCAGCCATTTGCATCAACTAGGTCTCTTTATTTTAGTGCTTGCAACTGTCTTTCGCTCAAATGTTTGAAATATTGACATGACTGAAGTGCGAACTAGAAGAATCTAGAACAATCACCCCCCCCCCCCCTCTCCGTTTATGGGCGCATTAGGGCACTTTTTATCTTAAAATTGGTAATGCAGCTTCTGTTGGTTTTTTTTTGGAATGCAGGTGGGCCTAAGAACCAATTAATTAATTTTCTATGGCCTTATAGGGATTCTTATCCACTTACCATCTCTCTCATAAAGAACAGCAAATGGCTGCATTAATTCATGTTTAACACATTCCACAACACCCATCTTAGCTTTTTTCTCATCCTCTGATAACCTAAAAGTATAAAGACAAATTATGCTCTTTCATTTCTTTATTTCCCGTAACAACTTATTCACTGTGGATGTAAATAATTTTACAAATATTCTGTTTTTAAGGTAGCATTTAATTAGTTGAACAAATCTGATTAATATTGTTTATAAGGTAGCATTTAATTAGTTGAACAAATCTGATTAATATTGATGAGGATGACCTTGCTTTCGCTTCACCTTGGAACACTAAAATATGCACTCATTTAAGTTCTTACCATATTTTACACAAAGTTTGATAAATATAAGTTGAGAAATTAAAGTGATAACAATCATGATACAAGATATTGGTTCTATTACTTACCGTAATGTGAAAGGCATTAGACCAAATCTTTTGTCTACTTCACTTAAAAATTCTGAAAAACAACAAATTCATCTTTTGCTCAAAATGCAATGCTTGATAAGAAAATCAACAAAGGGCAGGTCTGATGGCCGAGACCAGTATAAGAGACTATGTACTTGACTGATTGGTAAGTGTAAATTTCTCATAATTTTACCTTTTCCTTTAGTAATTTAAGATAATAATAATTTAAGTAATAAATCCATTTTGATTTTAGATTATTTTCAATGCTGATGACATGTATGCAATATTCACACTTAGTGCGAAATAGCAAGAAGCTTTCTCTTGTATCCAAGATATGTGTGTAATAACTACCGTACTTACGTCTTGAGGCTTTCATCTTCAGTTGATAAACCATATCTTTTTTCTTATATACAGTAGTTCTAGTGTCTAACTCCCTTCCCTAAAAAAGTAAATCAAGACATTAAAGATACCACAAGGAAATACACAAGACCAAGATCAATGACAAGACTAGGGGGATTAAAGGCAAGTCTAGGGCCCCGGAATTAATGACGAGACTAGGGGATTAATGACGAGACTAGGGGGAGTAATGACGAGACTAACTGTTAGGGGATTTATGACAAGACTAGGGGATAAATGACAAGACTTGGGGAATTAATGATGAGACAAAGGGAGTAATGACAAGACTAGGGGAGTAATGACGAGATTAGGGGGATTAATGACAAGACTAGTGGATTAATGACAAGACTAGGGGATTAATGAAGAGACTAGGGGATTAATGAAGAGACTAGGGGATTAATGACAAGACTAGGTGATTAATGAAGAGACTAGGGGATTAATGACAAGACTAGGGGATTAATGACGAGACTAGGGGATTAATGACGAGACTAGGGGATTAATGAAGAGACTAGGGGATTAATGAAGAGACTAGGGGAGTAATGAAGAGACTAGGGGATTAATGAAGAGACTAGGGGAGTAATGAAGACACTAGGGGATTAATGACAAGACTAGGGGATTAATGACAAGACTAGGGGATTAATGACGAGACTAGGGGATTAATGACAAGACTAGGTGATTAATGACAAGACTAGGTGATTAATGACAAGACTAGGGGATTAATGACGAGACTAGGGGATTAATGACAAGACCAGGGGATTAATGACAAGACTAGGTGATTAATGACAAGACTAGGGGATTAATGACAAGACTAGGGGATTAATGACAAGACTAGGGGATTAATGAAGAGACTAGGGGAGTAATGAAGACACTAGGGGATTAATGACGAGACTAGGGGATTAATGACGAGACTAGGGGATTAATGACAAGACTAGGGGATTAATGAAGAGACTAGGGGAGTAATGAAGACACTAGGGGATTAATGACAAGACTAGGGGATTAATGACGAGACTAGGGGATTAATGACAAGACTAGGGGATTAATGACAAGACTAGGGGATAAATGACAAGACTTGGGGAATTAATGATGAGACAAAGGGAGTAATGACAAGACTAGGGGATTAATGACGAGACTAGGGGATTAATGACAAGACTTGGGGGATTAATGACGAGACTAGGGGATTAATGACAAGACTAGGGGATTAATGACGAGACTAGGGGATTAATGACAAGACTAGTGGATTCATGAAGAGACTAGGGGATTAATGACAAGACTAGGAGATTAATGAAGAGACTAGGGGAGTAATGAAGACACTAGGGGATTAATGACAAGACTAGGGGATTAATGACAAGACTAGGGGGATTAATGACAAGACTAGGGGATTCATGACGAGACTAGGGGATTAATGACAAGACTAGGAGATTAATGAAGAGACTAGGGGAGTAATAACAGAGTGGTCATACAATACAGACCAAGCGTAATTTTATTAACAATTACTCTGAACCTTATAAGGAAAAAGTTTTGAGACAATTAAGCCATTCTAGAAAAGCTCTAAAAGTCTCTGAATCAGAAGTACATATGTAGAATCATCACTCAATATGTCACATCATTTTCTCTGCATATCACATGAAATTTAATATTTACCGGTAATGACATTTAATTTTCTGGTACAGGATAATGCCTTAGTTCAGACATGTACATTATCCAAGCAGTTCTATTAAATTTCAAAATGTGCCAGACATTGAGGAAGAATTTGAAGCAACAAGAGACTTCAACTCCGAAGACGGCTGACAATTTTATGTTCCACCAAGTTATTAATGAAATAGCTACCAAACTACACATTCCAAGACTTGTGGCTGTATTGTAAAGTATTTGTTTAATTCAAACAAGACATAATACATCCATCTCGGCCATTTTCGATCAAGAGGCCAGGGAGACCATTTTGATAAAACTTAACAAGGTCTAATAACAAGGGATACAAATTGTTGTTTCATTCATTCCAAACAAGACATACTGCAACTTCTAACATCCACCTCAGTTGCTATTGGAGTAGGAGTAAACACACTTGGTCACAAGGAGCATATGTGAACTTAATTTATTTTATAACAATTGCGAAACAAGTTATATTAATCATGCTTGTTGGCCTGGTTGAAAGTGTATGCGGGGTCTTACTATGGGAGGAAACACGAGTACTTAGAGAAAACTTATGTGGTTGGGCAGGTAACCCAATACCTTTCACGTCATATCGGGAATCAACCTCAGCCTTCTAGGTGAAAGGCAAGTGCGTTCCACTCAACCACCTGACCATCCCTTTTGTAAGTGAACCTACTTTGGAGATAATTATTTGTCATATTTCCATATCAATAATGTCTATGCCAATCAGAAGCCTGTGCTCTAATGATGGATATTGAGTTGACAGAATAATATGGACCATTTGTACTTAGCAAGGAGAAACCTATCAAATCACTTCTTGAGAAGATGTCACATGTATACTTTAAACTGACAATTATGGCCCATGTGGATCTTGGTATCATATTACAACAAAAGAGATTTGCAACTCAAAAGCTGATATTGATAAACTTGAAATGTGTCAGACATTGAGGAAGAATTTGAAGCAACAAGAGACTTCAACTCCGAAGACGGCTGACAATTTTATGTTCCACCAAGTAATTAATGAGATAGCTACCAAGCTACACATTCCAAGAATTTGTGGGTCAGTTGAATATAAATTACAAATATTTTATATCAAGTTGAATATTTTTATTTGTTTCAAACATTTTATAATTATAACCTACATTTTTTACCGATGTTTCATCCAAGATGGCCTCCCTAGCCTCTCCATTAAATATGGCAAAAATGGACATCGGTAAAAAATGTAGGTTTACTCTTGAAGAGAAGTGGATACATCTCAATCAGCAGAATAAGTACAAACAAAAAACAACAACAAAAAAACCTTACTTGCTCCCAAGTCAAACACTTAAACAATCAGTCCTGTCACTTTTTGAGAAGTAGGAAATGTCTGAAGCTCAAGTGGCAACAATGAAATTCAGAATTGGCTTTCTTGACACCTTAGTCATGCAAAACGTTAATACAAAATTTAAGAAAAAATGTTTGAGTAGTCTTATCATTTCACCAAAAGTAACACAACAATGGCACAAGAGGACCTTTATATAAAATTTTAAGTTTTTTTTCTGTTTGAAGAAATTAGTGTATTGATAAGAGTCACAAAGGACATCAAAAGATCTGAAAAGCCCAAATCTGATGATGTATAGATAAAATATATTAAACTTGAAATGTGTCAGACATTGAGGAAGAATCTGAAGCAACAAGAGACTTCAACTCCGAAGACGGCTGACAATTTTATGTTCCACCAAGTTATTAATGAAATAGCTACCAAACTACACATTCCAAGAACTTGTGGCTCTAGTATTTTAAAGATATATATTGAAAGATAAACTGAGCACTTCAGGGCTATTCCAGTAAAATGTAATTGTATTTCTAAGGGGTGGGGGTGTACCAATTGGTCTTAACTGTCCCCTGAACTTTGATATATTTTTTGCAGATTTGATGCATGTGACCTTGAATTTGAGGTCAATGTCGTTCACCCAAGCAGTGATTAATCTAGAATTTAGAGAAACTACCCTTTTGGGATAATAGGGGAAAGTCAGCTCTGAAAAAGGGAAATATGAAAAGTTCAATTAGAAAAGCAAATCTGAAGGATTTGGAGATATTATTGCCAAAAAATTGTAAATAACTGCAATATTTCAGCTAATCTAACAGAATTCTGAGGGGGGAAATGAAAAAAAATTCTGAAGGGAAACTACCCATAAACGATTGCTAAAAAGGCTTAGATTTATCCCTGCCAAGCATGCTACAGGCCTAATATCACGTCTTTGGACCTCTTGCTTAATGAGAAAAAGTCATTTAACATTTTAGCATATTAGACCTGTGACCTTGAAGGTCAAGTTCATTCAATTGAACAAACTTGATAGGCGGCAACCCTAGCATCCTCTAGGCCCAATATCAGGTCTCTGGACCTCTTGCTTAATGAGAATTTGTTAAAAGCTTTTGACATATTTGACCCCCATGACCTCAAATGAAGGTGAAGGTAATTCATTTTAACCCTCAAATGAAGGTGAAGGTCATTCATTTGAACAATCTTCATAGACCTTCATACCATCATGCTGTAAGTCCAATATCAGGTATCTAGGCCTCTTGGTTATTGAGAAGTCGAAAATGCAAGTTGTTTAAGAACATGTGAAACATGATGGGTGATGACGGACAAAAAGTTATTATAATAGCTCACTTTTTGACCTAAAATTGTTTGGATAAAATCACTTCTTTTGTATAAAACTTTGAGTCCTCCCTTTGGGCAGCTATTAATAAAGCCCTTGCAAGAAATATTGATAATAAGACATGTTTATAGACAGGAAGAACCAAAATGAAAAGATTTGATTGAAAAGCCAATTCTACCTCTTACGTGATAATAATAAACTTCAACTGTGTCAGACATTGAGGAAGAATTTGAAGCAACAAGAGACTTCAACTCCGAAGACGGCTGACAATTTTATGTTCCACCAAGTAATTAATGAGATAGCTACCAAGCTACACATTCCAAGAACTTGTGGCTCTTTTGTTAAATATTTTGTATAATTCAAACAAGACATAATACATCCATGAACATCCATATCAGCCAATCTTTAATCATGAGGCCAGGGAGAATATCTTTGATTAAAAATGGGTACAGAAAGTACAGGTGAGACAACTCATTTCTTTGCATATTTACAATCACCCTGTCAATTTTTAGAGAAGTTAGAAGTGTCCCAATCAACAGCAAGAACAACAATGATGGATTCAGAATGAGCACACAATTTACAACACTTGCTCCCAACATATGAAACACTTAAACATGAGACAAACAGTCCTGTTTTTCTGAGATGTAGGAAATATCTCTGCCAATCTGAAGCTTGAGTGGCAATCATGAATTAAGTATTGGCACAAGTAACAATACTTTGTTGACACCCTCCTTGAACATGCAAAACATTTATACAAAGTTAAAAAATAATTTGCTAAGCAATGGTTGAGTAGTCTGACCAGGAAAGTAATAATGTTGGCCTAAGAGGACTTGTTTAAAACTTGAGAATGATTTATTTTACAAGAAAACAATGTTTTGATAGGAGTTGTCTATAATTATAAAGGACATCAAAATATATGAAAATCCCAAATTGATGCTGCTGAGAAAATCATTCTTTTAAGTAACTTAAAATGTGTCAGACATTGAGGAAGAATTTGAAGCAACAAGAGACTTCAACTCCGAAGACGGCTGACAATTTTATGTTCCACCAAGTTATTAATGAAATAGCTACCAAACTACACATTCCAAGACTTGTGGGTCAACTGCAGGAGTTGAATATTTTGATTTGTTTCAAAACAGATATAATACATCACTGGATATCTATCTTTGTCATTTATAATGGAGAGGCTAGAAGGCCATCTTGGATGAAACATTGGTAAAAAAAAATGTAGTTTTGCATTTTGAATTGAAGAGAAGTGGATACATCGCAATCAGCAGAATAAGAACAAAAACAAAACTTGCTCCCAATTAAGTCAAGAAACACTTAAACAATCAGTCCTGTCACTTTTGAGAAGTAGGTGAGAAGTAGGTAATGTCTGAAGCTCGAGAGGTAATAATGAATTCAGAATTAACACTTGTAACAACACTTTCTTGACACCATAGTCATGTAAAACATTTATACAAAATTTGAGGGAAAGAAAAAAACCAAAAAACCCCAATATGTTTGAGTAACCTTATGTCACCAGAAATGTAACACAACAATGGCACAAGAGGACCTTTGTATCAAATTTTAGTTGTTATTTTTTTGTTTGGAAGAAAAATAGTGTATTGATAAGAGTCACAAAGGACATCAAAAGATCTGAAAAGCCCAAATCTGATGATGTATAGATAAAAGATATTAAACTTGAAATGTGTCAGACATTGAGGAAGAATTTGAAGCAACAAGAGACTTCAACTCCGAAGACGGCTGACAATTTTATGTTCCACCAAGTAATTAATGAGATAGCTACCAAGCTACACATTCCAAGAACTTGTGGCTCTTTTGTTAAATATTTTGTATAATTCAAACAAGACATAATGCATCCATGAAGTTGAACATCCATATCAGCCAATCTTTAATCAGGAGGCCAGGGAGAATATCTTTGATTAAAAATGGGTACAGAAAGTACAGGTGAGACAACTCATTTCTTTGCATTTTTACAATCACCCAGTCAATTTTTAGATAAGTTAGAAGTGTCCCAATCAACAGCAAGAACAAGAATGATGGATTCAGAGTGAGCACACAATTTACAACACTTGCTCCCAACATATGAAACACTTAAACATGAGACAAACAGTCCTGTTTTTCTGAGATGTAGGAAATATCTCTGCCAATCTGAAGCTTGAGTGGCAATCATGAATTAAGTATTGGCACAAGTAACAACACTTTGTTGACACCCTCCTTGAACATGCAAAACATTTATACAAAGTTAAAAAATAATTTGCTAAGCAATGGTTGAGTAGTCTGACCAGGAAAGTAATAATGTTGGCCTAAGAGGACTTGTTTAAAACTTGAGAATGATTTATTTTACAAGAAAACAATGTTTTGATAGGAGTTGTCTATAATTATAAAGGACATCAAAATATATGAAAATCCCAAATTGATGCTGCTGAGAAAATCATTCTTTTAAGTAACTTGAAATGTGTCAGACATTGAGGAAGAATTTGAAGCAACAAGAGACTTCAACTCCGAAGACGGCTGACAATTTTATGTTCCACCAAGTTATTAATGAAATAGCTACCAAACTACACATTCCAAGACTTGTGGGTCAACTGCAGGAGTTGAATATTTTGATTTGTTTCAAAACAGATATAATACAACACTGGATATCTATCTTTGTCATTTATAATGGAGAGGCTAGAAGGCCATCTTGGATGAAACATTGGTAAAAAAAATGTAGTTTTGCATTTTGAATTGAAGAGAAGTGGATACATCGCAATCAGCAGAATAAGAACAAAAAAAAAACTTGCTCCCAATTAAGTCAAGAAACACTTAAACAATCAGTCCTGTCACTTTTGAGAAGTAGGTGAGAAGTAGGTAATGTCTGAAGCTCGAGAGGTAATAATGAATTCAGAATTAACACTTGTAACAACACTTTCTTGACACCATAGTCATGCAAAACATTTATACAAAATTTGAGGGAAAGAAAAAAAACAAAAAAACCCAATATGTTTGAGTAGCCTTATGTCACCAGAAATGTAACACAACAATGGCACAAGAGGACTTTTGTATCAAATTTTAGTTGTTATTTTTTTGTTTGGAAGAAAAATAGTGTATTGATAAGAGTCACAAAGGACATCAACAGATCTGAAAAGCCTAAATCTGATGCTGTATAGATAAAAGATATTAAACTTGAAATGTGTCAGACATTGAGGAAGAATCTGAAGCAACAAGAGACTTCAACTCCGAAGACGGCTGACAATTTTATGTTCCACCAAGTTATTAATGAAATAGCTACCAAACTACACATTCCAAGACTTGTGGGTCAACTGCAGGAGTTGAATATTTTGATTTGTTTCAAAACAGATATAATACAACACTGGATATCTATCTTTGTCATTTATAATGGAGAGGCTAGAAGGCCATCTTGGATGAAACATTGGTAAAAAAAATGTAGTTTTGCATTTTGAATTGAAGAGAAGTGGATACATCGCAATCAGCAGAATAAGTACAAAAAAAAAGAAAAAAAAAGCTCCCAATTAAGTCAAGAAACACTTAAACAATCAGTCCTGTCACTTTTGAGAAGTAGGTGAGAAGTAGGTAATGTCTGAAGCTCGAGAGGTAATAATGAATTCAGAATTAACACTTGTAACAACACTTTCTTGACACCATAGTCATGTAAAACATTTATACAAAATTTGAGGGAAAGAAAAAAAACTAAAAACCCCAATATGTTTGAGTAGCCTTATGTCACCAGAAAAGTAACAACAATGGCACAAGAGGACCTTTGTATCAAATTTTAGTTGTTATTTTTTTGTTTAGAAGAAAAATAGTGTATTGATAAGAGTCACAAAGGACATCAACAGATCTGAAAAGCCCAAATCTGATGATGTATAGATAAAATATATTAAACTTGAAATGTGTCAGACATTGAGGAAGAATCTGAAGCAACAAGAGACTTCAACTCCGAAGACGGCTGACAATTTTATGTTCCACCAAGTTATTAATGAAATAGCTACCAAACTACACATTCCAAGAACTTGTGGGTCTATTGAATATAAATTACAAATATTTTATATCAAACTAGACATACTACAATCTTGCACACCTGTATCAGTCATTCTTTAAGATTAAAACACAGTTGTGTGACATCAAACCTTATTCTTTAATTTATCAATAGCCCTTGTGGTTCATTCCACATACATATATGTACTGAATAGATATTGAAACTGTCCAATATTAACACAAAGAGTTGCGTGTAGCAGCGCTTCAGACTGTCCAATATTTTACATAATCTGCAGTTTGAGGCCGATATCCTTATTTTTGTGAAATGCTTTGTTTAATGAGAAGCTTGGGTGGCCAACAGATTCAGAATCAACATGAAAAGTAACACACAAGTTAGATTACAATATCAATGAGATCCAACAATATATGTAGTAATCAAATTAAGGGAGTGTTTATATAGGCTTAGTCAGTTGTCCATTACTTCTTGAATTTGTTTATTTAATTAAAGCTTTGGAAAATAAAACATTTATAAATCTGTTTCCCTGGGTTCTTACCTTTCCTTCTCCAGAGCTGACAAGGACATCCACAGCAAATACATCATACACTTCAAATTCACATTTTTCATGTTCTTTACTGTAAAATAATAAAATGACATTGGGGTTACTGCGGATCATAAACATTGTTTAACTAAGTGACTTTCTTTAATTTCAGAATAGGTACTTAAAGCTTTCTGACAATGTTCTAAAATCTTTCATCAATAAATTTCTTACTTAACATGAGGCCCATGGGCCTTAACGGTCATCTGACTTTAAATACCCTTGAACTATTGTAGTATACATATTGTTGGCCATGGCAGTCATCTTGGATTTTGGACCAACCAGAAAAATAACAACACTTGGTCAAGACAATCTAAAGATCATTGTAAACAAGTTTGAGTGGAATGCCACTGGTGGAACTTGGAAGTTTTAAAATAGGTGCTGTTAAGGAAAACTATGATTGCACAATCATGTTACAAAATGTCCACCGTGGCTGCCATGTTTTATGAGGCTGAAAAATAACACTTTGTTGGCTCCCTTTCCTTCCTCACTGATTTCCAGCTGAATGGCCAGTGGAACAAGAGAAACAGTTTAAAATATGTTTTTTCAAGATGGCTACCATGGCAGCCATCTTGGATTTTAGACTGAACCGAAAAAATAACAACACTTGGTCAGGAACATCTCAGGATCATTCCAGGCAAGTTTCAGCTAAATCCCACCCACAGAACTTGAGAAGAAGTTTGAAATGTGAAAAGTTTACGGCGGATGGTGCACGAGGACAGACAAAGCATGACTAAACAAAGGAATCATTGAGAGTTGTGGACAGTCAATGTCCATCCTCGATACTTTAGGGGTAAACATTACATTTGTTTTTGCTCTTTGCATCTGTGGAATATGTCATCGCAAAATTAATGGCACACAACTGGCTATTAGATTGGTGTCAAGAAAAAACCTGATAAATCGGAAGCTAATACAGAGGAGTGACAACCAAGCTACAAGCCAATTAATTTAATATGGGACACCTAAATTTGTTTGATGTACATCAAAGGATCAAATTTGTTTTTGTTTTATCCGTAAGATTGTGATGGTTGAGCCTTCAACTTCCATATATCCTAGGTGTGAAGAGAGCGAAAGTAAACACATCCCTGGAGTATCAAGGACATCATCTGTGTCAGGTGATATATGGAGTCTCATCACTCAGGAGAAAGACCAGTTGGCAAAGTGCAAAAGGCAAATCATGGTTATTTTCAAATACCTATGGTTTTTTTTTCTCTCTCTCTTCGTATTTTTTTTAATTTAGAATCTCTGAACACCAACTTCTTTTGGCTATATCTACTGATGTTGTGCACTAGAGATACATTTTAAATCCAATATTTTTAAAAATAATTTCAGATAAACTTCAAACCAACCACACTTAGTATATAGTATACAGGGATACTAGAGAAATTCTGAAATTTGCTCATCTGTTTAAGCAATTCAAAAAGCTTTACGTTCCCTTCATGCAAAATGCAGGCAGCAAATCTGGTGGGGGATTAAACATGCCCATTGCTAGAAACAGCACAATTTTGGATAATTTTTTTTTACTAGACTGACTTTCATATTTTGAAATTATTATTGAAAATGTTCACTTATAATGACATATCCAACAGCCCTTCAATACCGGATATAGATTACAAACTGCAGGTACCTGGTATTTTCATCACAAATTACACTGCTAAGTTTATTCTTTTCAAAATGTATATCTATTTCACACCAATCTGGAACATCACCTTACAACTCTCCAAACTTTGAGTTAGTCAAACAGGCAGAAGACATTCATGACAACAGCTGATGAGGTGGGTTATTGAGTTTTGGGTATCTGTCACTATTTACCAAAACACTCTTACTTACCTATATTTGGCTTCATATTTTTTCCTATTTAGTAGTAAATTATATTATCCATCATTTAAATTCCTTGTGAAAAACTTTTTTCTGGCCAATAATGGTTTAAGTGTAACATACAATAACGTAAGATATGGCCATAAAAATAGCACAATTGAAAGCCTCTCTCTGTTTTCATAATATATAAATTTGCACAAAATTACAAAAATGTGTTAAATGATAATGATACCAATACCAAAGTTCTTCATAATTGCAGTTAAAACTGGGAAAATAAATAATGGGGAATCTCTAATGCGGTGCTCCACTCCATGTATATAAATAAACTGCAGAAAATATGTCATGAACAAACTGGTTGTTTGAAGAATGGCAGACTGGCAACTAAGCCATGTACCAAAGGCCCCAAGCCTATCAGACATACTGTCACAAAAACAAAGGAAAGGTTTTGGTAAAATCACATCATCATTTACGACTTGAAGAGTCATCCCGAGTCTGTCAGACAAAAATTAAGATCGCTTAAATGTGAATTTGCATTGAATTTCTCGGCATTGGATAAACAATTCTGTGCTTTTCTGTTTATCATCCAGTGACGTAACTTGGTGTAGGAAGGGTTGATTCAGTTCTATTTCTAGATGTTTATTACACACTTAACTTATGAATTGTTGACCTAACTGAGCAGACTTGAAGGGAACCAAAGGAAGAAGATAATTCCATATTAAGGGATTATTAAGTTTAGCTGATTAAGTTTTATATATCTATAAACAAAAATATAGAGAGGCTTTAAATTCATATATAATTATCTTATTGTCAGACAATGTACATATATACCAGTAAATTTTTTTTTTTAAACATGCATAACAGTATAAAAATGCACGCAAATTGTCAAAAAATTTGACGAACTAACATGTAGAAATATTAAATTTGAATTGAATGCATTTAACAAACCTATGAATCCTGTCTTACCTGTGATCCCTTGTTTTTTATACATCACACCCAAACTTAGCACAATACATTGTGTAATAGCCTGCTTAGACCATGTTAAGATAAAGAGATCTATCTATTTCCCCAACTTTGATGTGGCAGTCTCCAATATCAGTACATTACCTTTGTGCTTCTGTTGGGTTCTGGATAATGGCTTTCTCTCCATCTATCACATGTTGTTTCAACTGGTGAGACAGCATACCTGTCAGTAATATGGAATACAGTTACATACACTAACTGTGATGTCAAAAGTACTGTAGGCATTCGTATAATGCTATCATTATAAAGACATTGTTGCCAAATATTGTTCTAATTTGAAGTATTTGTGAATCTGCTGCTTTCTCCACAGAAAAAGTAAGAAACCAAAATAAATTTTTATGAATTTTACTGTAATAAATTTGGGCTCATTTCAGACAAGCACTGCAAAGTTTTAGATTCTGTCTAATGTTTCTGTTGGATGTTGCCTTCATGTTGGAAAACATTGTTCTTAGTTATAGATGTTATTGCTGTGCAAGTGTGAGACTTCTTTTCCCCTTCATCTTTGGATTAATTTCTTACTTTAAGATAACAAATTTCTCATCAAAGAACAAAAACGATTAAAACAGAAGTTGTATCAAAACCAAAAGATTTATGATGATCAATATTTAATATGCAACATTTTGATATTTAATAAAGGGCACAAACACTTCATCTTGCAGAATCAAGTTTCCGAGGAAGTTACCAACAAGACAGGTGGTCATTCATTCCAGCAAGATACTGGGAACTTTCATCATCCTAATCCTAATGGTAACTCGGGAAGCTTAAGTATTTATAGTTTTAACATGAACATAAATCCGACATTTAAGAGGTTATCATCACTCACCTTCTACAGGTTTGCAGTCAAAGGCCTTGGCCACTTTTGATATAGATTCTGTCACTTTGTTATTCTAAAACAATAAGAGATGCAAAAAAAACCCATTAATTTCATAGCAGCTACATACAGCAAAATTAAATCAAACATTTTGACAAGAAATCAATTTGACAAGATATAATATCTAAATATTCATTTGGTCATACTGTAAAAATAATTATATGTTCTCAATACCAGAACTTCTCATTGATTCAACCAAGAAAAAACACATGAAGTCATGGTGAGGTCTTTCCTTGAGTACACAAAAATGCAGATTTGCATACTAAGGGAGGTAATTTCAGTTTACAAATCCGTATATATATACATATATATATCAAAGCTATCATGTTCTAGGTACATCCTGGTGCTTCAAATACTTCAGGTAAGGCAAAGGTTTCAACTCAATATCATAATGTGTCAGACATTGAGGAAGAATCTGAAGCAACAAGAGACTTCAACTCCGAAGACGGCTGACAATTTTATGTTCCACCAAGTAATTAATGAGATAGCTACCAAGCTACACATTCCAAGAACTTGTGGGTCTAAAAATAAGCACTACACATTTAAATTCATGTAAACTGTCTTTACCACAACAATCCTACATTGGTAATAACATATTTACTTCTGGTATTGAGAGAATCTAAAGCAACAAGAGACTCTATTCACTAAACATCATATAGTATACATCATACAGTATTGGCTAACAGAAAAGTTTCACCAGGTGACTTAACTTATAAATGAGAAAATGCTTCTGCAAAAGTCATGATTATTGTCTTGCATGTGACACTTACACAACGAGTCCTCCCCCCCCCCCCCCCCCCCCAGATGTATGATGGATGCCAAAACAGCAAGCAAGACGTAAATGCCCCGCTGCTACTTGACACCTTGAAACACAGTTTGATAAGGATTGCATCAACAGTTTCTGACATCAAAACAGGCCAGACATAGGTAACACTATGCCCCTCCCACTCTTTCATGGCAGGGGCATAAAAACAAACTTTGAATCTATATCAGAACATTTGCTGTTAAAGACACAGAGATGATCAGATCACTTATCAGCGACTTACGTCATTGCCAGGTTTGACTAGTCGGAGACACGCCTCGGCTGCCTGGTGAGCTGCCATGATCACATCGGCTCGTCGACCATCTACCTTGTTTTCCTGTAAAATAACATGTACATTATTACTGCATTTACTTTTCATTCTTTTAAGCAATAAATTTATACAAAATGTTAAAAATGCTTGTATATAATGTAATCAATTGGGGAAAAATTTTCAAAACATTACAAGGTTTCGAGTCAGAGTGACATGGCCAAATTGCATTGTTTACTCAATTAGGCCCTGCCCCTTGGGATGAGGAAAGTGTCGATTCTGTCATAGCAAAATTAAAAATTCCTCACCACCCAAGGATGATTCCATTTCAATTTGTCCATGAGAATGATTCAAATTCAAAAACTGGTTAAAAGTGACTTGGCATATTCAATATTTTACTTACATGTGAGGCTCCAACTACCAGTGTGTGGGCAACAACAGCAATGAACCCATCGATGTGTGCACCAAGGTCTCTGTAACATTTACATAACAAAGAGGCATTACATCTCGGTGACTATTTAATTTTGATTTCATTCAATGCACAACTTGAGTATAAAAGTAGTCTTCAAAGCCTTATGTTATGCTTCCTTGAAGTATGATGTCGAAAGTAATATCAAAATATTGACGGGAAGGTGCAATATAGGTGTATGAGAATAATGTTTCCATCTTTGTATATCAGGCTATTTTTGACTGGCTGGCCTAAAGTGTCTACTAGCCATGGGCTGGTGATTATGACTTAGAAAAAATCTTTATACATATTGACTTCTGAAAAATTATTGGTACCTTGGCAAACTTCACATCAAAGTGTTAAAAGGTTGACAGTTTGAATACTCTGTGAAGAATCAGTGTCAAAGAGCATATATGTAAAACAGGCCAAATTATATGAATACTAAAGTGAATGAAAACAAACTTTCAGATAATTGCATATAAATTCACCAAAAACTTGTAGCAAATTGAAATAACAGAACTAGGGCATCAAAATTAATATAGATCTATGTAATTAATAGTTGAAAGATGCATTATAAAGCAAAATTTTTAATATTAATATCAACTTACATTTTGACAACATCCCCATTCTTCAGTAACAATTCAGTATCGCTCTTGAGTGGAGAAAAATGGCAGATACAGTTGTTTACAGATACACAGGTTGGGAAGGCAATGCCTGAAAATTTCATTACAACTTGAAACAAAACTGCATCATTGACGATCAGACGTACCGTATTCTACCCGATAAGTGCACGTCCCTATAAATGCAACTCCACTTTCGTGCAATCCGGTAAGTAGTTTAATACCAAAATCCACTTGCCCAAACATCAAATCTACTGGCCCTGGGCCATCAGACCTGGGTTTTTTCTCACCCATGATCACACAGAAACCGTCTTCTTAAAATGGCTTTATAGAAGCTAAGCCCTCTTTTGTGATTTTGCAAACACGCTGTGCACTTATTAGGTCAAATACAGTATATAAAACATACATATCTTCAAGAATGGTTGTACATTGAAAAATAATGTGAAGTGACAAAAGACTAGAGCTCAATGTTGGCGACACTTTTACAGACTTACAATGTGACAGTTATACAATGCCAATAATTACACATGACAATAATGAAATATTCAACTGATTGACCAAGTACCTAAATTATGTAAAATTATTCCTTGTCCAAACGCTGTATATCAGAGAGCAAAATATTTGAAATAAAGACATGTCTGATGAATCCAGGCATAAAAACTTTTTTAAGGACTTTCAAATAAATTTTTATTTTCTTCCATCTATTATCTGGTGGATAAAGCTTATTTTCTTCCATCCATTATCTGGTGGATAAGTCTTCCACAGCTGAACACATTTCAAATCACCTTTCTTCATCTCTTTGTCTTTCTTGAACACTTTGTTTGTCTCCTCTAGAAGACGACCATCTCCAAATTCACATACTGATAGTGCTGACACCCCTTCGACACATTTTTCTACAACTTCTTGAATGATTCCTGTAAACATACAATACTTCCAAATCAGTTCAAATTATTCAAATGACATTTTTTTGTTCTACATTCAAATTTCACTTTACCAGTGTTCAGACCTCTGCTGATTGATAATATCTATATAGCTGCCAATGACAAACATAGATAAATATGGTCATTTAAGTGAGAGTAACATCAGACTTACATTTCCAGTATTTAATCATGCAGTCACTCTTATGAAAAGATTTCTTGTGTTCTTATTGTTACTTTATTTGTGTCCCAGAAGTATGGCATATATGTGATTGTTAGAAAGTGCACTTTCAAGTTGGCCAACTGAGAGCAAATTAGATGAAAAAAAATTTTCCCCAAATTGAGTTAACACTTGCAATAATTTTTCTCATAGATCAATATTATTGTTTTCAACCCCCACCCCATCTTCGCTAACCAAGGGTTACTCTACGCTAAGCTATGGAGCTTAGCGTAGAGTAACCCTTGGTTAGCGAAGATGCCCCAACCCCAAACCAACAAATATAGGAATTCACCTATCATTGCAACTTTGATTTTCTACTGCAAATAACATTTCTGGATTTACATCAAGCACAGGTTATCACAAATCTTCTAGTGGCTCCATGTGGTAGAATGGGATTGTTTTGCATAGCTTGGCACTTTGCACATGTACGATAATTTACCCTAAGACATTTCAAAATTGATATCTGATTTCAACACCAAAGCTCATGACCACTGACGAACCACACTGAACATGAATTTTGGATATTAATTAGCATATTGAATAAACTGAACCAGTTTTATAAACATTTATTAGACATACCACAGTCTTAAGATGACATATAAAAGTTAAGGTTTTATTTTTGGATAGGTTGGACAAAACCCCACATGTGTAGCAGGACTATTTATTACATATCTGCCCAATCTGATAAACGGCACAATTACAAGAAGTATGAAAACGTACAACTTCAAATATTTCAATGTTCAGTCGTGATTAGAAGAAATAATGGACATAAAATCCTAAAATGCCAGTGGGTATAAAACAAACTGAAAGTTTCATTTTTACTGCATGATGCCAAGGAACGTAAATAATAGTTTAAATCATGTATCATAACTATTTTTTTTATGAAATATAGGTAACCCCTGTGTTGGAGAACACAATTGTAAATGATATATTTAACAACCCAAAGAACGAACCCCCCCCCCCCCCCCCCCCCCGGAAAATCAGATAGTCCATATTGAAACAATACATTAATATTTTGAAATACAAATGCAACTATATTGTACCAATTAATCACAATATTGATCTTCAATGTCATTAAGTTTTATTACCGCGACACCACACGGCCTACATCAAACTAAATGGTTTTATCTGTCACAACTGTTGTGCAATTTCTAAAAGCACATGGCATGGCGCAGAATTCAGAATCAGCATGTACTGTATCGTTTGTAACTTAGGGTACTTTAGGTTCTCATTTTAATTTGAAAACATAGAAATCTGGTTTCTACACAAATCCTTACCGTTCACCATGTCACCAGCCATTTTGTATTTGGTGACAACGATGTCGGATGCCGGAGTCGGCTCCTCTTGATCGTCTTTGTCAGCCATCTTGGAATTCACGTGTTTGACTTCTCATCGCAATGCGTGGCGGGAAAGATTATATCTAAGGTAGATAACCCCTGCACAATTATCCTACATGATAACAGTATACACGTACAGTATGTGTAGTCACAGACTTAGATATAAGTTCACGATATAGATCTTAACTAATGTAATATTACATCGATACTTATACCACTCAGAGACAATGTAAAACAACAACCTGCCGTCGGACGTAGTACGAATTATTGACATTGCCATGCATATTTACTAATTTAGTTTTATTTAACACTAAGATTTTTGATTGTCCCGATTCTAATTTGTAATAAGAATGGGAAGGTGGCATACCTGTCTTAATATATTTTTGATAATACACTTCCAATGGAAAGAGACAGCGTCAGGATGGACTTTTTAATTTCAATCTTGAGAGGGATTTATAATCAATGTCTCAGAAGAACAAAATATTAAGTTTCTATATAGTCTAGACTTAATCTAAATAATAAACCTCTGGTCTATTAGATAAGTCAGTATTTCCTGTTCAGGACTTATGTATGAAGTCCTCTATACCAGACTCAAAAAGCACAAAGTATTATTATGCATATCATATACAGTTTGACAATTTAGATAATGTGATTGCAGTTCTGTACTTAGTAATTTAAAAAAGTTTTTTCCCATTGTCTGTCTAGTTTGTTTTAAAATTTGTTAACATGGTAAATTACTGAAGTGACATTTTCAGGTAGTTTATTCCATGTTGATGCCGATCTTTTTGAAGAGTTTTCCCCTAGCGTGATTGAAGAACATTTTGAGTATATGTTTTTTTGTTGGTTTACTCGACGACTGTGCCGTTAAGCGGCGCCTTCCCATTTAACAGTAATGCATTGCAGCATTCATGGTCGTATACTCCTTTAATATTTTTATATAGCTTTATCATGTCTCCTCTCACTCTTCTGAAGGCTAATGATGGTAGGTGTAGCTGTAGTTGAGGCTACTCATTCCTGGGAGACATTCGGTTGCTCTTTGTACCCCCTCTCATTGTCGATGTACATCAACCATCGCATGTTGCCTTGCTGAACCATGTTAAGCATTGAATCATTTTCACCCATGGATCCACACAGTACTAGAAGAGATATAGAGGAAATTCCTAGCATCTATTTTAGATACAGTTAGGGAGAGTATCTCTAAATCGAAACCATTCGATGCGACAAAGAGCAGGAAAATGTTCATTGAGGACAAAGGACAGTATACGATTCTCATAATTGAGGACAAAGGACAGTATACGATTCTCATATCGGAAGAAGGAAACAACATGGAAAGTAATAATAAAAAAAACTGGAAAAACATCTATTGCCGTTGATAATGCAAAGTTCCGATCGATCTTAAAGCGGTTTTAAGCAAAACTTTTTCAGTGTTAGCCACTTACTTACTACTTGTCATCGAGCTCTTAGTTAGGCTTGGGAGCCCTCTGTGTTACGTTTATTATGAACGAAAGCATAATTATAACATTGTGTGTATTTACAGTGCATCACTGTAGACTGAGGCTGCAGCTACACAGGCAAAATCCATTCACAATAGTCATGTAATTCACGCGAATTTCACGTGAAAAGGGCAAAATGCGAAATTCACATGAAATTTGAATTTCACATGAATTTTGCCTGTGTACAGAAGCTTTGATCGCATAGATCTTTTTTGTTTTGTTCATGAAGTCTCGGCTGTTGGACACACAGAAATAGAGGATCTTTCGTTAAGAGACGTCATTAAATCCGAATATTTCCTTTGTCCCTTATCAGATATTTAAAAGGTCGACAAATCATCAGAGACCTTCGGATTAGCCGTCATAAGATCGTTGAAAAGTGGGTCCAACCAGAGACCTATATACTATATAGGTCTCTGGTCCAACCGAATGGGATGCAGTATTCAGATCGGCATGAAAAAGGGAATTTAAAACGGTTAAGCTATATTCGGATATTATTGTCTAATTAAAGTTTGCCAGAATCACGCGTCGATAATGTAAGAATGCGTGACGTGACGAGTTAATATCAAATACAATCTTTTACCTTTTTATCTTATCTGCACTAATATAAAATAAAAAAAATCTTCACTGTATGTATATTACCCTCTTCACGCCCCTTTCGCCAACCTGGTACGTCCTTAAATGACCCTGGCTGTTAATAGGACGTTAAACAAAAACAAACCAAACCAAATTTCGCCAACAGATTGCTAATGTAATCGCCATTTTTGACGGAATTGGCCAATGATAAAGAAGAAGAAAGAACAGATAACGGAGATACATACAATCTTCATCTAAACCAAGCACAACACGACATTGGTAACAATGATTCCCTTGCTTGAGGCCGAGGTTTTCAATAAGGAAACACACAGACAATATAAAACAGTATTATCGGGAAAATGAGCCAGATCTCCATGAGGAGCACTATACCAACCACAGGGACCTGAGATTTTTTACAGTCTATGTGTATTTGGATCTTTCCCAGTGTGTACAGCACATTTTCAAACGTTTAAAATTCGGTAAAAATGACACCCCCGGTGCTAATACAAATAGACTGTAACCAATTCCATTCCAAGGTCCCTGTGGTTAGTACGTCCAAACTCGTGGTAACTGTGTAGTTTGTATTCCAGTACATTTGTATACATTGTTTTTTTTTTGTATTTATAAGTCTATGAATTTCATAATTACATATTTTTGTAGTTATTTGAATAGACGATTTGTTACTTATATTCATATGGATTCATTTAAGGATTGAACTGCTTTCATTTAGCGCGCTTCATTAAATTTGCCTTTGTCCAGTTAGCATTCATCAGCCCATAACTTCCAAATGAAAGCAGTTCAATGCTTATATTTACATTTGACAACGAATTTGAAAGACTATATCCAGGAATTTTACTCTGATAATGAATGAACTAATTATTATCGTCAAAGACGGAACAGCCTTTTCAACAGCCATATTTCGTTATCGCCGACGTGACAATTATGACGTCACTATAATAATGACGTCATAATAAAGATTTGGAAGTTATGAGTCCAAAACTTCCAAGTGAGCTTGGTAAAGTTATATAGTGGGGCTGCAGTGTAAATGTAAATATTTAAGCATTGAACTGCTTTCACTTGGAAGTTATGGGCTGATGAATGCCACCTGGACAAAGGCAAATTTAATGAAGCGCGCTAGTGCTCCATGTTGAATTTGCCTTTGTCCAGTTGGCATTCATCAGCCCATAACTTTCAACTGAAAGCAGTTCAATACTTATATTTACATTTGACAACGATTTTTAAAGATTATATTCAGGAATTTGGCTTCTACGATGAATGAACACTTTATTATCGTCAAAGACGGAACAGCCTTTTCAACAGCCATCTTTCGTTATCGCCGACGTTACAATTATGACTTCACTATAATAATGACGTCATAATAGAGATTTGGAAGTTATGGACTCGTAACCTTCAAGTGGGTTTGGTAAAGTTATATAGTGGGGCTGCAGTGTAAATGTAAATATTACTATATCATTTTTACTAAAATGTTCCATTTACTTTGTTTTGTAACCAGATAAATGGTTTCTGATGTGGCATTAGACACCATAGTGCATGTCATACGGACTCTTACCGTACTGAATTCCCCAATACCCAATTCAGATCATACGACCTTAAAATTCTCATCACAAATTACAATTAAGCCAAATGATTGTAAGAAAGTTGATGGTTTTATTATTTTTTTTGCATATAAAAATTATTCATCCATATCCAGATAACTAAACAATACTATATGCTAGGTCTCAGCCACAACGTAGTCAGGGCTTTTTCTGAGGGCTTTTTGGAGCCGTTAATGGGCCCCATTCCCAATTAGAATGATTTCATTTTAAAGCCTCATTCCAAAAAATTTCTGTTTATTCCTGAAAAATTCTTTCCCAATTCACCAATTTTCTTTCCATACCAGTGAGAAAAAGCCCGATATTAAATTCATTTGCCTACTTTTCGGGCCTTTCTGTGACATCCTTTGCCGCTCCCCCTACTTGAAGTGCTCCAAGGAATTTAGTTGTTGCCAAAGCTGTACAATACCACAGACGTAACACGCTAGGTCACCATTTCAACTTCAAGACAATATTTTTTTATGACATGGTTACATACTAAAACTGACCCAACATATATGTGTCAGATTTCAACCCCCTTTTATTGGCTGGCGGGAAAAAGAGTCATTGATCAGATTTCCCACTTCAGACTTTGGTTCCCTTTTCACTCTGCCATTACAAATACCCAGTTTTCCTCTTGTGATCCGTCAATGCTGCTCCATAGACTGTATACTGGCATTGTCAAATATCACATCCTATGTCCATTTTATTATTACGTTTCTATTTTTTAATCCTGAACATTTCCACTTTCCTGTTGTTAATGATAGAACTCATTTCACTGACCCTTCAGCTACATTCCACAAGGTTACGTCTATTGTCTGCTTCACACAACCCTCTCCTTTGACCCTCTGCCAGTTCCTCCTAAACAGCTCTACCTCACAGCTATCCTAACCAAGGTGTTTTACACTGTGTCAAAATAAGGTACAGATCAACATGTGATGTGAATCCTACAGGTAAACCCTTCTTGCTCTTGTATCTCTGGTGAATCCTACAGGTAAACCCTTCTTGCCCTTGCTCTTGTATCTTTCCAGCAATTCACACCTTGTCTTGTCTAGGTATCTACTGTATAACAGGAAATGTTTGTGAGTACTTTCAAGATAATTTTGTGATACTAAGTTCTGTCAGTACTCCATATAAATCAAACATTTCATATCAAATTTCCACAATGAAAACCACAAACTGTAATACCCGTCAATCATTTTATGTTATGCAATATTTCATGTGTGCAGTTGTTCAAAAGAAACTACAAATACTAAATATATAATATTTTATTTTATTTTCACAAAATACTTGCTGAAACATTAACTGATATTATCAACTGGTCAAACATAACATCTTATAACATGATCAACTGTTAATGTCATTAATTGCACATTTAATGGAACTTTATGAAAACAAAACGGGTGGGAATAAAAAATAAATAATATTGCGAATGTCTGAGGTGTATAGCACACACTATTTAGTATGTAAAAGCAAATATAATGTCTACCTACCTACCTACCCCATAAACGTGTACCCATCCTTACAGACAAAGGATCATGTGTGAACACATGTAAATGCACACACAGAAAATATATATGTGCATACACATACACCTACATACATACAACAGTGATCACCATTATATAATCTAACGATCGTCTGTTATAATACCCAACACTCTAAAATGAACTATGTCACATAGACAAAACTACCTCATTTTCCAATTCATATGTCTAACATAAAAATACAGATTTGTATTAAGTGAATATATGAACTCATTTGTAAATCGTAAATGAAAATCAATGTCTAAAATTGTTCCCCATATATAACAATTACATTTCAACACGGTAATAATCTTAATATTTGTGATGACAGATTTATTTTCTCAAGACAAACATAACTGATGCATTGGACAGAAATCGAACGTCTATTTCCTTGGATGGTTGTTGGGAAATATAGTATAAAAAATAGGGGAATTGTAAATCAATCTGATAAGAGTAAGATTTGTGTAATGTGAACAGGACAGACTGGCCTTACATACTTTCTCCAGTAAAATTCTAAGAAGAACATACACCATTGTAATTTTAGTACGAAGCATATACATAGAATAAAGCTAAACCATACATGTATAATAGTTTAGTCTAACATTGTGTAACCAGTAACAACTGAGCAATTCTAACTTTCTTCATCACAGACAACTATAAAGGTCAGTTTTACTAATTCAACAATTAAATTTCTGGAGTTAAAGTCGTCCATTTTGTCAGTTCTGAAGGACTTAAATCTCATTGCAGAAAGAGTTCATGTATGAACTCTGTACATGTATGTATGTATGTTTGTATATTATTTCAGTGATGCTCCATCCACTATTAGAGAATCATTCAGACCTTGCAGGACAAATACAACATGAAAACAGGCTATAAATGTCTTTTTGCTATTCATACACACAAGGACTTCAAATATTTCACTGCTTTAAACAGAAAATACCCAAATTGTGTGCTGATCCGAGTCACGACACCTATCAAGTCAGTCCTGCATTTCGATACCAGATCAATGTTGGCATCAGTTAGTTATACTACCTGGTATCAGGTTTTTAGACAATGATGTTTTCAAGTTTGGTAAAAAACATGGTTAGTAAAGCAATTAATTTCAATGTAACATTGTACATATAAAGTATACAGTGGCCTAAATATGGGGAACAATTACATACAACACTCAAATGAAGTATGAAATATAGCCTTTGTGTGACAGCCTGGCAGCCAGTGGTTTTTTAGGGAGTGATATAATATGGTAAACACCAAATTGAGCAAATAAATAAATAAACCTGACCAGAACTGTTAAAATTTTTATACAAAATGCAGATGTGTTGATCTTAACTGACTGGATTTCTATCAATATCACACATTTATATGAGTTTTTCTGAGTACAACCAACGCCTATACTATAGATACACAATACTATACTAATGTAATCCAGATGGTATATATCTACTTAGAACAGAAGAAGCTACACTGTATACAACCTCTAAATATACCATTAACTGCATGAAAACCAGATGGCAGTAAAGATTTGATAGATTTCACACAGGATTGTTTCCCATTTCTTAAGGCTTTCTGCTGGACTGTTCGAACACTAAAACAATAACTTTTGCCTTTCTGCTGAAATGTTTTAATTTATTTAGGCACTGTATAACAACAATAAAACCAGGTTGTACTGTTACCATAACAGCAATACAGGCAGGTTGTACTGTTACCGTAACAGCAATACAGGCAGGTTGTACTGTTACCGTAACAACAATACAGGCAGGTTGTACTGTTACCGTAACAACAATACAGGCAGGTTGTACTGTTACCGTAACAGCAATACAGGCAGGTTGTACTGTTACCGTAACAACAATACAGGCAGGTTGTACTGTCATCATTACAACAATATCCAGACATTGAAATGAAAAACTTTTGATAATGATTGAATATTTGAGCCCTGATTTCCACTTCACCTGGTAAAAGCGACAGAGCCACATGTATCATATTTCTATAAAGTGACAAGGTACACAAGTTTCTTTAAAGTTCTACATCAAGGCTGAAAACTTGAGATTGTGACTTTTGAGATTGACATGATAATATCTGTAGTGATACATTACCATGATGATTTTGTATAGTACTGTACTGTAATGCTGGATTGAGCAGGTAAAAGCATTTGGGTGTTTCCGTCCGACATACGGGACATACACTTCACTATGACCCAAAATGAAATATGCTGAACTGAACCCCAGGGTTGGACCCCCAAAATCACTTAAATATTTCATTCTGGGTCATTGGAAGGTGTCTTGCCCCTGTGGTCTGATACACAAAACATAAGGGAGAGCACACCACTTATGACATTCATATAGATAATACTGATCTGTAACCTTAGCCCTGAGAGAAAAAATGTTTAAAAAGACTGAAAACAAAAGTTGAAAAAGTTGAAATAAATTCAACCAAATATAAAAAATAGATGCTACCAACTTTTATGAGAAGATGATATTGAAGTGTTTGTGTCTATGGCATTAACATGCTGGTCCCTACTTACCAGTAAGTCTGATAGAAGTCAGGAGAGGACAATGATATTGGCGCTTACAAGTTCATTAGGAGCTATTTCACAATTGTCGGCCATGGAGAGTTCCAGTCACACCTAATACATCTCTATAATGTATATCGGAGAAACATTCACCATCAATAGATTTCCACCCAATAAGGTAAGATGACAACTATGTTTTGCCTATCCGTAAACATCTCATGTATGGTCAGGGTGAATTTTAAACAGGTCAAAAGCATTTTTATTTCGTCAAAAGGAAAAATTTCCTCGGGCAGAAGGTTCCCGCTATACAGTATAAACTTTATCAAAAAAGAAAAGAAAAAAAAAAGCTTACATTTTCATATGATAGCATTCCCAACCTTTGGGCGTTATTTAGTGATGAATAATTTAACTGTGTCAGCTTGTTTTGTTATAATTAATTAATTATTCATCATGTGACAAGGCAAAAATAGTCACATGATGAAGTGACAAGTATAAAAAAGTACTTACACAAAGAAGTGATAAATAGCAATGACTGTACAGAGAAATAACCATAGCGTCTTGTGTATCTAATCAACAGACTTTGAACACGCTAATTAAGATAATTCCATTGTGACATTGATGTGTTTTTATGACTGATCAATATTTATAACAGATAAATATTTGTATAATCAGTAACATTTTGGAAGGCATCGGTATACAAAAACAAATAACCTATCAGCTGTTGTAAGCTATGACTATGTCAGCACTTACTTTCAAAATTCTGTTTTACATACATATGTATCACAATAATTTTTAATGATGAATACAATGATACTACCATACAATCTCCAGTCACAATGCAATGTTCAGGGTCACCATACCATACCATACCATACAATCAAAGGTGACAATGATTAGCCCAGGGTCACCATACCATACCATACAATCAAAGGTGACAATGATTAGCCCAGGGTCACCATACCATACAATCAAAGGTGACAATGAAGAGCCCATGAAGAGTCACCAAACTATACAATCAAAGGTCACAATGAATAGCCCAGGGTCACCATACCATACCATACAATTTATGGTTACAGTACAGAGCCCAGAGTCACCATACCAAACAATCAAAGGTGACAATGAATAGCCCAGTGTCACCATACCAAACAATCAAAGGTGACAATGATTAGCCCAGGGTCACCATACCAAACAATCAAAGGTGACAATGAATAGCCCAGGGTCACCATACCATACCATACAATCAAAGGTGACAATGAATAGCCCAGTGTCACCATACCAAACAATCAAAGGTGACAATGAATAGCCCAGTGTCACCATACCATACAATCAAAGGTGACAATGAATAGCCCAGGGTCACCATACCAAACAATCAAAGGTGACAATGAAGAGCCCTGTGTCACCATACCAAACAATCAAAGGTGACAATGAATAGCCCAGGGTCACCATACCATACCATACAATCAAAGGTGACAATGAATAGCCCAGGGTCACCATACCAAACAATCAAAGGTGACAATGAATAGCCCAGGGTCACCATACCAAACAATCAAAGGTGACAATGAAGAGCCCTGGGTCACACCAACAACAATACTACATCTAACAGTAACCCCTAACAGTAACCCCTAACAGGCACTATCATCTAAACTAAATGAAACATTTATCCTTATAGCACAACCAACCTTTTGGCATAAGCATACTCTTGTTGCAGGCAAGACAGTTATATATATTGATTAAAACACATGTAAAAGAGTACTTCAATATAACTTCAGTACAACATTCATCGTTAAGGATAGTATTATGCTACATATGCATGATAACAAAATAATATGAAATCCTACTTAGGCCATAGGTTCTGTGAAACCAAGCAGTTTAACATTTTTTTTTTCCACAAATTTCAGAAGAGAGCAACACCATCACTAGCACGTTCACACATAATCTCATTGATACAAAGCAACCGATAGACAATGCATGCCCATGGTTTGTGTCAAATTAACAATTTAACAGAAAATGTTTCAAGTTGCCTTCCTGGAAGACTTATTCAATTTTGGCACAGATTTTAGAATCTCAACCAACCTCGGTCAAGTACACCTGTTAGAATTAAACTACTACACATAGGGGGCATTTAACTATCAAACACTTACATTGTATGAGCTAACCATATTCCACACGACTGTAAAATTATATTTTCATAAAACTTTTTCAGGTTTCACTAGATCAATGCCAATCAATTATCAATTACAGATGTTACTAAGAGAAGCCATGATTGAATGTCTTCATCTGAAAATATAACACCAAAGATGAGTGACGAAGAAAGTACAGGTATATCAGAAGATAGCAACCAAAAGTAATTAATTTCTAAATTAAATATTTACCCCTGTATCTATATTAGGCCTTTTTATGTGGTATTTTTGATACGTTTATTTCTACTATTAGGACCAAACCCTATGCCCTTTAATTTCTCCTATGATCTCACATACAGACAAATGTTTTGAGATTGTACAACTAAACATTATGTTTCTTTACAACCGTTCTGAATGTCCCTAATAAAGGAGTATTTGCTGATCTGAAATGTCTTCTGTATGGTTACAACAGAAAATATTATAATTATGGGAAACATTTTGAAATGATGAAAACTAGACTAATTCTTTTAACAGATTTCTGAGTAAAAACGATAAAATATGATATTTACCCTTGTGCATTAATTCAACCAGTAAACATGAAAAATAAAATGTTGAGACTATTGATAATGATGATGCCTCTATTTTCATTCAACAGACCCAGTGATACGGCAGTATCTGGTAATTAGTGGTAGGCACTATTTCTCTATAGATGTTAATATACCTACTGAAGGTTTGTGATATCGTGGCATTGGTGCAGGTAGAACAGGGATAGGGCATATATAACGTACATATATACAAAATCAACTTAAAATCATGTTGTCTCCATAACCAAAAACAAATCTATCTTATCTATGGTTATAAAAAGTAGTTTGATTTTGTTTTTGAATGATTTGGAATAATCATATATTGTATTGGATAATGGTTTCATTTTGTATTCACTGGGCACCAACTACAAAATGTATTTGATTTGCTATATTTGTGATAAAACAGTTCAGAAAAAAAATGAAAAAAAAAAACATGATGAAATGACTCATCTGGTATTATTTGGGTTACACTGAAAACTTCAGAATTTTAAATACATGTAATATGAATATGCACGCTTCTTTCTGTAGTTCTATTAAATTTGACAACCTATGCTTAGAGATAATAAATATACACAAGAAAAAAAGACTGAAAATGTTTCAAACAATTTCAGACAATGGTGTTGGCCATGTTGGATTTCATACGAGTAATAAGTAAGAATAACTAAGTCTTTGTAACATTTCATCAATCTGTCGTCAGAAGAGCCAATCAGTAATACAAAGTTGACTCTACCTGGCCCACAGTTGCTCTGTTGCAAGGGCAACACAATGATTATTTTACATTAATGGTTCCATTGGATCCAAGGTTGTCCTTTCTCCAATTAAAACCAAACTGAACAGCATAAAGAACTTATTCTAGACTACAGTATAGCGTCTACTCACAATTAGATAATGTAATTAAAATGTCAAAAAAAAATCAACATAGAATTTGTACTACCTGTACATTAGTAACAGGATTATAGAATGAAACATTCACACAAATTATTTAATATGTATCCGAAGCATCATGTTTTTAAGTGTGAATGAGAACCGACTTAACAACCAGCATTGCATTGGAAATCCAACACCAGATGTGATATACTGAAGTCTATTCACAACTTTCCTTCACATTTCATGTCCTAGAACAAGGTCCAAATTACTGTAAACACAACACACATATACATATTCTACATCACAGTTAACAGGGCAGCCCTGACCTCACAAGACGATACAAAATACATGTACAAACAATTCATGACCTTTCTATCACATTACAGATTATCAACGGTACCTTTATATAGCTTTGTTACTTCTTTTTGTAACAAATTCATTCCCATATGTTTATTACAAAAACACACATCTGTTAAAAAACATTCCATCAAAATAAATAAAAATGCATATAAATAAGTTTTTTTGTTCGAAGAAAAAATCCCATACATAAATAAAGCCACTTTTCTCAGAAAAAATAACATCAAGTATTTGCATTGCTAGGCTTACGACTAATCACTAGTATGGTTATAACATGATCAACAGTACAACTTGTACTCTAATGGTGTTACTGGCGGTCTAATGGTGAGTTCACTAGAGCTACTGGTGGTCTAATGGTGAGTTCACTAGAGCTACTGGACAGTGGTCTAATGGCGAGTCCACCAGAGCTACTGGACAGTGGTCTAATGGCGAGTCCACTAGAGCTACTGGACAGTGGTCTAATGGCGAGTCCACTAGAGCTACTGGACAGTGGTCTAATGGCGAGTCCACCAGATCTACTGGACAGTGGTCTAATGGTGAGTCCACTAGAGCTACTGGTGGTGTAATGGTGAGTCCACTAGAGCTACTGGTGGTCTAATGGTGAGTCCACTAGAGCTACTGGTGGTGTAATGGTGAGTCCACTAGAGCTACTGGTGATCTAATGGTGAGTCCACTAGAGCTACTGGTGGTCTTATGGTGAGCCCACTAGAGCTACTGGCAGTCTTATGGTGAGTCCACTAGAGCTACTGGTGATCTAATGGTGAGTCCACTAGAGCTACTGGTGGTCTTCTGGTGAGCCCACTAGAGCTACTGGCAGTCTTATGGTGAGTCCACTAGAGCTACTGGTGATCTAATAGTGAGTCCACTAGAGCTACTGGTGGTCTAATGGCGAGTCCACTAGAGCTACTGGACAGTGGTCTAATAGTGAGTCCACTAGAGCTACTGGTGGTCTAATGGCGAGTTCACTAGAGCTACTGGACAGTGGTCTAATGGTGAGTCCACTAGAGCTACTGGTGGTCTAAAGGTGAGTCCACTAGAGCTACTGGCAGTCTTATGGTGAGCCCACTAGAGCTACTGGTGGTCTAATGGTGAGTCCACTAGAGCTACTGGTGATCTAATGGTGAGTCCACTAGAGCTACTGGTGGTCTATGGTGAGTCCACTAGAGCTACTGGCAGTCTTATGGTGAGCCCACTAGAGCTACTGGTGGTCTAATGGTGAGCCCACTAGAGCTACTGGACAGTGGTCTAATAGTGAGTCCACTAGAGCTACTGGTGGTCTAATAGTGAGTCCACTAGAGCTACTGGACAGAGGTCTAATAGTGAGTCCACTAGAGCTACTGGTGGTCTAATGGCGAGTCCACCAGATCTACTGGACAGTGGTCTAATGGTGAGTCCACTAGAGCTACTGGTGGTCTAATGGTGAGTCCACTAGAGCTACTGGTGGTCTATGGTGAGTCCACTAGAGCTACTGGTGGTGTAATGGTGAGTCCACTAGAGCTACTGGTGGTCTAATGGTGAGTCCACTAGAGCTACTGGTGGTGTAATGGTGAGTCCACTAGAGCTACTGGTGGTCTAATAGTGAGTCCACTAGAGCTACTGGTGGTCTAATGGCGAGTCCACTAGAGCTACTGGACAGTGGTCTAATAGTGAGTCCACTAGAGCTACTGGTGGTCTAATGGCGAGTTCACTAGAGCTACTGGACAGTGGTCTAATGGTGAGTCCACTAGAGCTACTGGTGGTCTAATGGTGAGTCCACTAGAGCTACTGGACAGTGGTCTAATGGTGAGTCCACTAGAGCTACTGGACAGTGGTCTAATGGTGAGTCCACTAGAGCTACTGGTGGTGTAATGGTGAGTCCACTAGAGCTACTGGTGGTCTAATGGTGAGTCCACTAGAGCTACTGGTGGTCTATGGTGAGTCCACTAGAGCTACTGGTGGTGTAATGGTGAGTCCACTAGAGCTACTGGTGGTCTAATGGCGAGTCTACTAGAGCTACTTGTGGTCTAATGGTGAGTCCACTAGAGCTACTTGTGGTCTAATGGTGAGTCCACTAGAGCTACTGGTGGTGTACTTGTGAGTCCACTAGAGCTACTGGTGGTCTAATGGTGAGTCCACTAGAGTACTGGACAGTGGTCTAATGGCGAGTCCACCAGATCTACTGGACAGTGGTCTAATGGTGAGTCCACTAGAGCTACTGGACAGTGGTCTAATAGTGAGTCCACTAGAGCTACTGGTGATCTAATGGTGAGTCCACTAGAGCTACTGGTGGTCTATGGTGAGTTCACTAGAGCTACTGGTGGTCTAATGGTGAGCCCACTAGAGCTACTGGACAGTGGTCTAATGGTGAGTCCACTAGAGCTACTGGTGGTGTAATGGTGAGTTCACTAGAGCTACTGGACAGTGGTCTAATGGTGAGTCCACTAGAGCTACTGGTGGTGTAATGGTGAGTTCACTAGAGCTACTGGTGGTCTAATGGTGAGTCCACTAGAGCTACTGGTGGTCTAATGGTGAGTTCACTAGAGCTACTGGTGGTGTAATGGTTAGTGCACTAGACCGATGGTGAGGTCATTAGTACGACTATTGACCTAATGGCGAGTCCTCTTGTGTTATTAATGGTACATGAGTATGACCTAAAGACTAATGGCGAGTCCTCTTGTGTTACTAATGGTACATGAGTATGATCTAAAGTCTAATGGTGAGTTCACATAATAGTACAAAGCATTTAACAATAACTATCTGGCCATAAGCCCATGCCTGGTAATAAGCCCACCCCTAGCTATTACAGGTCAACATGTTCCCCTAGCTCCTTCCTACTGATTAACAGGCTGGCACTAATGAGACAATATTAAGAAAATCTCCCCATCCTCCTGCTCTATCTTAGCTAAGTTAACTATTACTACTAGCTGGCCAATTAATAAGCTATAAGTTTAATGTAGAAATCACCATAGCACTACTAAGTTACTAACAGTGTCGTCCCCAGCAGTATATATATAAAACTCTACAATTTAGGCAAACACCTCAAACAGCTTCTAATTTGTTTTGAATTCCAGAATTGTGCTCAGACAGGCAATATAACAAACAAGCTAGAATCCTTATACAATACAACCACTGAAGTGTATTTCATAACTTCAGATATTTTTTTTTAATGATCCGAGATCAAAGTAAATGTATACCAATTACTGTTATCATTACTACTGTTATTTCTCCATATTTTTGGCAAAGGAATAAGCAGCTTGGAATTCCTCAAAGGAAGTGGTACTCTTGGTGGGAGAATTCCTCGCTATTTTGGTATGGAATATTGTTAGTGAATACATGACAATGTTACGTAGTTTCTGTGGGATTTCTTGTGTAGATTGCCTTGTAAATGGATTGTCATCTATACAGATTGTCTTTCTTCTAGAACTTGGAATCAGTCATCTTTGATGGATGTATAATTTTGAGGTTTTGATCTTTTCCCCCACTGGGACACCCAGGTCAACAGTCGGTTAAACACCTCTGATCTCACAGTTCCTGTGAACTTATTGGTCAAGCACATAGTCGTTGTGATGGCAAAGACAGCATTACAAGTAAGAATTAGGTAAAAATTGCTCAGCCAATCCATACTGCCAAAGTTTCCAATCAAGTCAAAATTAGTAATACCTGAAATATTAATAAAGACAGTAAAATATCAAGTTCAAAAACATAGGTCACAAAGTCAACTTTTATTACATACATAATGATCAAAGTGGGTTTGGTACATAGGTGATAGTTGAAGACAGTTATGAATTAATACAAGAGGCCCAGGGGCCTTAACGGTCATCTGACTCTAAATTAAAACCCTTATATTATTGTAGTATGTATTCTCTGTAGCAAGTATATAGTGGCACTGTTGGCCATGGTGGCCATCTTGGATTTCTGACTGACCCAATAAATAACAACACTTGGTCTGGACAATCTAAGGATAATTTCTGGTAAGTTAGAGCTGAATCCCACTGGTGGAATTTGAGAAGAAGTTTGAATAGGCATTGTTCAGGAAAACCATGATTGCACAATCATGTAACAAAATGGCCACCATGGCTGCCAAGTCAATGATTTTACTAGGCCGAAAAATAACAACACTTTGTTGGCCCTCCTTCCTTAACATCCTCACCCATTTCCAGCTCAATGGCACCAATGGAACTGGAGAAGAAGTTTAAAATGTGTTTTTCAAGATGGCGGCCATGGCGGCCATCTTGGATTTCAGACCAATCAAAAAATAACAACACTTGGTCAGGATCCTCTCAGGAACATGTCAGGCAAGTTTCAGCCCAACAGCACTGGTGGAACTTGAGAAGAAGTTTAAAATGTGTTTTTCAAGATGGCGGTTATGGCGGCCATCTTGGATTTCGAATCGGCCCGAAAAATAACACCACTTGGTGGGGATCATCTCAGGATCATTTCAGGCAAGTTTCAGCCCAACAGCACTGGTGGAACTTGAGAAGAAGTTTAAAATGTGTATTTCAAGATGGCGGCCACGGCAGCCATCTTGGATTTCGGACCGGCCCGAAAAATAACAACACTTGGTCAGGATCATATCAGGATCATTTCAGGCAAGTTTCAGCCCAACAGCACTGGTGGAACTTGAGAAGAAGTTTAAAATGTGTTTTTCAAGATGGCGGCCATCTTGGATTTCGAATCGGCCCGAAAAATAACAACACTTGGTGGGGATCATCTCAGGATCATTTCTGGCAAGTTTCAGCCCAACAGCACTGGTGGAACTTGAGAAGAAGCTTAAAATGTGTTTTTCAAAATGGCGGCTATGGCGGCCATCTTGGATTTCGGACCGACCCGAAAAATAACAACATTTGGTCGGGATCATATCAGGATCATTTCAGGCAAGTTTCAGCTCAATAGCACTAGTGGAACTTGAGAAGAAGTTTAAAATGTGTTTTTCAAGATGGCGGCCATCTTGGATTTCGGACCGACCCGAAAAATAACAACACTTGGTCAGGACCATCTCAGGATCATTTCAGACAAGTTTCAGCTTAATAGCACTGGTGGAACTTGAGAAGAAGTTTAAAATGTGTTTTTCAAGATGGCGGCTATGGCGGCCATCTTGGATTTCGGACCGACCCAAAAAATAACAACACTTGGTCAGGACCATCTCAGGATCATTTCTGGCAAGTTTCAGCTCAATAGCACTGGTGGAACACGAGAAGAAGTTTAAGATGTGTTTTCAAAATGGCGGCTATGGCGGCCATCTTGGATTTCGGACCGACCCGAAAAATAACAACACTTGGTCAGGACCATCTCAGGATCATTTCAGGCAAGTTTCAGCTCAATCCCACTGGTGGAACTTGAGAAGAAGTTTGAAATGTGAAAAGTTTACGCACGGCGCACGGCGGACGGCAGACGGCGCACGGCGCACGACGACGGACGAAGCATGATGACTATAGGTCATCCTGACCCTTCGGGTCAGATGACCTAATAAAACGCTAAAATATTTTCATGATAATTATTTTTCAAGGTGTCATATAGTCACTTGAATGTGTTCTGATTTGTGGCACAGAATTACTGCAGGCATTGAAAGACAAGTAAAGGGGTCTAAGAAGATGGCAACTCGATAGCATTTTATATATGATCAGATTAACATTAATTTTGTATTTGGACATACATAAGAATTACTGTATCAGAGTAGTTAGATGTTCAACTCTGATTCCATTCCCAAGAACAAACAAAAACACACAATGTCAGTGTGGCCTGGCTTCATCAGCACATTAAGTGGCGTTATCAAGACAAAATTCAGTTTATATCCATAACTAAATGTGGCACAACTGTCACAATAGGATGCTACTGGCCCAGTATCATTATCCTGGCTCTCGTTGTGATTCAGAACTTGTTTCAAGATTTTAGCACATTTGACCCCTGTGACCTTGAATGGAGGTCAAGGTAAGTCATTTGAACAAACTTGATAGCCCTTCATTGTTGAAAAAAGTCTAAACTTAAATATTCTGTATTCACATACTAAAGTATACACATGTCAATGAAAACTGTATATAAGATACATATACTGACCCATAATACGAGACAAAACTGGTAATGCTGAACTCAGGATGAGCAGAACAACACAGTTGCCTATTATCTGAACCATGGATGTATCATGTGACACAGGTGTAAGTCTTCGGAAGAATGGCAGAGAGTAGAATCCTTCTATAGAGGCAGACATGACATATCTGAGCTGCATTAAGGAAATTAACAAAAACACCAGTTAAATTTTTTCAGTACATGAACTATGATACAACCTATCATTTAAGCAGAATGATAATAAAATCTTGTGGAGTTATGATAAGGATACAAGATAAGAACAATCTCCAGAACAGCACCGACGGAGCCCAGAGCAGACAGGGACGAGATTCCTAACACGGTCTCCTGTAACAAAGAAATATTAAATGCTTTTATATACAAATCTAGCTATAGATAGTCGTAATTATCACTATGTTTATATAGTGTGTAATTATCACTGAACATGTTCATAAGTAGCCTGCAAAATTATTTCATACCCATGAAAAATCTGTTAGTATTTCATGAGAAAATTGATGGATGCTTTAAACATTCATTGTCATGTTTTATGGGGATAAACATACTTTTACATAAAATTGTATAATTCTAACATCTCATTTCCATGGAATGCAAACTGTAACATATAAGATTATAAAATTAAAGGGTCTGGGGTTTTTATCATACTAAACAATGTTTAGTGTGGTATCAATATTTGTTCACAGTCCATGAAACAATCATTGATATGATACTGAACTTTATCCTTTGATAAAACACCAGAAAGACATTTCAATCCTTGTATAAACTATCTATACATAGAGGATAAAAAGAAAAGAATTGTTCGTTTGATAGGCTCTTGTAAAAGCCATCACATGATGTCGGGAATTTGAGTAAATTATTAGTAAACAAATAGCTGAAAAAGTTCAACGAGATGAAGTATCTTTATAAGATTTTTCTCCTTCCACATGGTACCGACATTGTCTCGTGACTGTAAACTGGATTTGCATCTAAAGCGACAGCAGATATTTAAAAGGGTTTACAGGTCTCATACTATACAGAATCATTGAATGGATGAAAAAAATATGGATAATTATGTTACCTTTTCAAACGGTTGTGACAACAATGAAGAATTTGCACGCGAGTTTGCCTAGATGATTGGCCTCAGCAGTAATGTTGCAAAGTGCCATATTTTTGTTCTGTAAAACTTTTATTATCATCATTAAGTTTGTAATTGTTATTAGTATTGTTCTTTTTTCTAGTAAATCATGGATGAAATCAATCACCTAAATGCGTGTTAGTGTTTGTACATGTATTTATACACAAAATGTAAACTGCTTCTAGGTAGGAAATGCACTTGGTAATAGTTGCAGTTATTATGAGGCACCTTAAGGGTATTGTAGTAGGGATAGGCATCAACCAGTACATTCTGGCAACTGATTCAAGTACTCAGGAGCATTGGGAACATGCATGGGTATCTTCATACAAACAGTGTATATTTTGTATATGATTAAACTTAATTATCAGGCATTTATAAATCTTTCATAGACTTCTCCTATGTGTAACAAGAGTTGCAAGAGATGTACATCAAAAATGATTTAGTCCAACTTTTTTCATTGCATGTAAATTATACGTATACACGAAGTCACAAAGAGATCCTGAGTTTATAGTGCAACACATCAATATCTGATATTCACAAGAGGTAATATTATAATCACAGGGATGAGGCGTACATTTCCCCCGACTTATATATATTGACAAGAACCTCCCTGATGTTGTTTATGTAAGTACATATTATATATACATGTACCGTAATTATACCATTCATAATGACCATGAACCAGGACTTTGAGTCAAGTCCTATGCTTATCAGATTATCAAGTTACAGTAAGTTTGTTCTAGTACAGGATTTGTAAAATCCTCTTTTGCGGACTCAAAAACATATAAAGCAATATATATATATAGTACCTAATACAAATAATACAGAATTTACATGTTTTATAAATAATACAGACTTTAAAGTTATATTAATCATCCAAATAAGTGTTTGGCTCTAAAAGTAATAATGTCTTGGTTTTTCCTAATTTTATTTTTCAAAATGGTTTGTCTTAGTGGTAGATATTGAATGTTCTCAGACTACTGTAGAGTGTTAAATATACTCTTCCACTGCATTTGTTGTCCCTTGTACACCTGTCCATTATTTTACAGTACACCATTCCATTTGTCTTAGGTCTCTCTCTATACAGAAACCTCAATCATGCTAAACGATTATATGATAATGTACATGAACAAATAATATTGAAGGTAACTTTAGTTTTTAAACCTTTCTTCATTTTTCAATGATAAATTAGATGGCAGGAATAATAAATAAAATTAGTCTCGTGTATATATGTTCCGGGTATCATAACTATTTTCCACATATAAATAATGTCCGATTCCTGTGGTAAAAATACCTGAATTGTATTTTCTGCATTAGGTGAAAGGAGAGGCGTACCGGTATGTGTGTACATTTTCATGAACACAAATTCCGCTTTGGTTCCCCTTTGTGTGCAACTGTAAATAAATGCGGTGTTTGGTCGAATTCAATCATCAAAACAATAATTCCTCATTGAATCTATCAATTATGGTACACATTACAAGTGTTTGCCACGCCTTTTGTTAAATCAAAATCCAAAGACATAGTTATCAATTAAATCAGATCTACCATGTCATCTCTCTGTTTTTCTATCCTGTGGATTTGTTCACAACAAACCCTGTTCCTGCCAGAGAAGCAACATTTTATTATGGAAAGAAATTTTCTATTTTTAGAACTAGTGACCTTGACCTTTGACCTGTGGACCTGAAAAGCAATCAAAAGCAAGCACTTGTAGTGAGGAGGATCTGTATGAAGTTTGATTTTAATCGGCCTGAGGGAACTTGAGTTATTGCAGAGAAACCTCTGAGCGAAAGCTGCCTACATTGACACCAAAGCCAACATATTGAGATCTATATGTTCCCCACTTTTTGCAGGCAACAAAAAATGCATGCTTGACTAACTTGTCCTCTAAGGAACATACGAAGATTAATGACAAATATCCATTGCCCTTGAACATGGAGAAACTGGGACTGATATTTTGTTTTAATGTTGATTCTGGCTCATCTACTTCGTTTGTAACAGGGCCTTAACGGTCATATATAGCTTTCATTAAAGTTTGCAAGTTTACTTAAAATACAAAATTATGTAAAAATACAAAAACCTCAAAGACATAAAGGAATAGTTAAGGGTCAATAACGTCCTTATCCTCAAAACATCTCCTGTGTTTAAAATTCATCCAAGATTCAAGATTTGTTCATTATAAACTTAAAAAGGAACAATATAGAGCCAATTTTTCTATAAAGACTAAAGAAAACTTTACCCTCTCGTTCGGGAAAGGGGAGGGGGTTGGGAATGTGATGCCCCAGTGTAATGAATTAAATTAATCTTAATAAAGCAACTGAAGACCTTTCCATTTCTAGAGAGTTCTTGATTCTGACATATCTGTAAGCTAATTTGAACCTTTTTGGCCCTGCCCCAAGCCCCTGGGAATGAGCCTGTGTCAATATTAACATATCCTCAAACTGGTATCCTGTCCTAATCATTTCATCTAAGATTGAATAAGACTGAACATAAACAAAAAACCAAAAATATCATTTTCCTATCTAAACAACAGTAAATTCTTACCCCTCCCAAGGGAACACAGTGTCATGCATTTCACACATTTGGTAAAAGACCCTTCCATCTATGAAGAGTATTTGATTCTACCATATCTGGGTCTTGAGAAAGAAGGCACACAATGGACAGATCCTGATTGCAATAGGTCATCCTGACCCTTCGAGTCAGATGAACTTAAAATATATAATACTACGATTTATAAGGATCTCTGCACACAATTTTTGTGTACATGTGCAGTTTATGCCTATTTATATAACAGGTTTCCACCACCTGTTCTGTAGTGTATTGGAATTCTGTCTAGTGTTTTCATCCCCGTAGCTCCAAACAGTGTGTGATGTACTAATTTTATCGAAAAGTGAAGTGAAGTAGCCTTAGGTTGAAATCAATAGAGATTATACTATGATCAATTCACCACTGACTGTAAGTACTTAAGTCTTATATCAGTGGACTGTACAATACATAACACTGTTAATAGTTGATTCTCGAGGATTTGTTATTTACCTTGGCTCCAACAGGAAGGGCTTTGATTCCAACCAGGAGTTCAAAGAAATGGTGAGCCACACTTAACACACACAGTACCTGTAACATATGACAAGATCAACACACATGTATATCCAGAGAAAATCTGACATGAAGACACAAGTAAAAACAGGTATCCTTAGGGGTAACATAATAGTCATCATCAATAGCAACAACATGATCTTAACGATAGTCAACATGGTAGGTATCAAGAATACTGTAAATCAATTATATTTCACATGAGATTTATTTTCACATTAGTATGCAAGGAGAATCCATCGCGAATTAAAATCCTTTGCGATTACTTGTATGAAAATAACACCTTTGCATGGTGTCCAAGCTATTGGTTACTTATATAGGAGTCTTGCAGAGTCAATGACTGTAATATTTTTATTCAGTTTTATTTTGTGATGAACTGTAAACGAGAATAGTTTTTCTCTCTGACCCTGGACAACGATAGACACAGTTTTACAGGTGCAAGATTTTCTTATCTCAATCTAACTACACGTGCTCTAATCAACAATATCAATAATTGCATGTTGTCACGTTAACAATACCATGACGTCACTTCGACAATACATTGACGTCACGTCCACAATTAAATCACGTCATATCATCATTTCCTTGCATTGATGTAACGTCCATATTAGCTAATAAGTCGGTAAACAGAGTGAGAGGTAAATCATAATTCACTCCCATGGAAGCGAGACATGTCACCTCAACCCTCGGTGTTAAATACTTAAAATGCCGAACACTCGACAATTAAGGCTCGTGTTTGATAACTTAGGAACCTTCCCCACTGGTTGTGATTGCTCTGTCTTATTCCAAGGGAATGAAACATTATATTAGTCATTCACCTCTTTTATACAAGTGTAACATGCTCATCAGTTTTTAATTCTTTTTTTTTTTTTTTTTCAAACAAACATTTTATTCACTCAGATTTATAGCAATACACATTACAATATTTGTCCTCTCACAAGAGGGCTCTCACTCGTCATACTTCATTCACACACTGATTTAATTTACTAGTTTCCATATTGTGTACTGTACCTTATATATCTATTGACTAGGCCTAAAAAAAATAAAAATAAAAAATATATTACACGGTTTTTGTGTTGTTTTTTTTTTAAATCCGCTTATCCGACGACCGTATCGTTGTATTACCCGCCATGCTTACATTTCCGGTTTATATTGGGCATGTGGATTGTGTGTGTGCAGTGTAAAATGACTGTAATATTTAAACATTCGTGAAATATGTTTGAAGAAGTAAGATCCCAAAATAAAGTACACATGAAATTAAGTGACTTACAGTTTGGTGTACCTCCAACTTTTAGTTTGGACCACTTGTCAATAACTCCTTAATAGAAGTCCTGTCTCCAAGTGACTCTCTTTGTTAGGGAAAATAGCATTAACAAATGTTTACCGCTGATGGACAGACAAGGTCATTGTGGACTAGTTTTAATACTTACCGTTAAGGCTAACAAAGCAAGGATGACTAAAGGATATCCCAGGTTCCTTCTCAGAGGAGATATCTTTTTTCTTTTTTCTACAACAGAAACATGATGGCTATATATACACAAAATGATGAGATAATAACAAATACATAGAATATATTATGTGTCCTATGGTTGTTAAACTTGCTATGATTTTACATATGGGTACAGACAGTGGAGTTACATTATCAAAGTCCAGAAATGACATACACAACTATGAACTTTTTCAACAAAATTTTGAGGAATCGTAACAATTAAGGGCTAGGAAATTGTGTCTGAGTACCACATCAATGAAAATAATGCAAGAAAGACAGGTATATTTCACTGAAGGTGTTTCACTTTAGATACTGAAAATACAGTACAAACGATTAAGTGTTAACAATGAAGAGCTATAGAGGAAACTCACCTAATTCAGCCTTATCTTTCTCAATCTCTTCCAATTGTTTTTGTAGGGAGTCTGGCGTAGCATGGCCATTTGCTATAGTGCTATGTTGGTGGTGTACTACAATGTAAATAGTGTAGACAACTTTCTATTATCTCAAACTGCATAATAGTCAAAAGCTTCTTTACTCTGGTCATTCAGTACAGCATTAAAACCTTAATTAACAACCTTAATTTAATATGCAACAAAGTCTAATTAACCCCTTTTGGCCCCATAAATATGAACGACAGGATTCAGCACATCATTAACAATTCATGCTTTCAGTATTTAATTAATCGACAGCCACATGCTGATGGTAATGAAATCTTCAAATATTTGTGCTACCATACATCAATAAATTAACATATTTACTGTGAAAATAATGTGTTTCAAACAATCATTAAGATTCTATCCTTATATAAACACATTGGAGGTGCTTACACACCTTATATAGACATACACATTGGAGGTGCTTACACTCCTTATATAGACATACACATTGGAGGTGCTTACACTCCTTATATAGACGTACACTCCTTATATAGACATACACATTGGAGGTGCTTGCATTCTTTGTTACATAGAAATGAATATAAAAGGCACTTACATTCCTTATTTAAACATTTACATCGGAGATGCTTACATTCGGAATCTATTTTTCTGCGTATACTTTCCTCTTGCATTTTTAAAGTGGCAAACTCTTCATCTATATCTCTTAAGAACTGCGAAGAAAAAAAAGTTATTTTCAATGTCAAGCAATTGATATATAAGAATTATTCAGTTTTTCATAAAACTAGAATCCATTAGAGGACAGTGCATGTTTCTTACTCTATAGAATCTGATAGTATAATGATGATGATAGTCCATAATTATATTGTTAGATTCTGTGGCAGATACATAATTTAATGTAAACAAATTTCTGCTTTTGAGATAAAATCACTTTATCTATCATTTATATAATATCAAACAAGAGATCCAAGAAGAACCTTGGCACCCACAAATGAATGATCTTTATTGGTTCTATATAAGACCGCTGTTTTCTGTACTATATTTGATAACAATGGGAACAAATCCATGTATATGAAATCTAATAGAGATCCATGAAGAACTTCCTGTGAATTAGAGATAGCAATGTTAAAATTTAACTGTAAGCCATTATGTTTTCTGGATCAGACTCAAAATCAAATGGGTACAACTAGGGACCAAATGCAAGTGGAACCTACGTGTGAAGTTGAGAAAAATCCTTCCAGTATTTCTAAAGAAATTGCAATAACAAATTTCAAATGTAAAAATCAAAGATGGCCATGCACATGGTGGCAATTTTGTTTTCTGGATCAGTCTCCAAATTAAATGGGCACAACTAGGGACGAAGGGGAACATACCTGTGAAGTTTCAGAAAACTCTCAAAAATAGTGATAACAAACTTCTTTCGTCAAAATCAAAGATGGTCACCAGGTGGCCATTTTGATTATTTGGACCAGATTCAAAATAAATTGGCACAACAAGGGACCAATGGGATTCTACCTGTAAAGTTTGAGAGAAATTATCCCAATACTTCTTAAGAAATAGCAATAACAAGGATTGTTTACGGACGGCATATAATGGACCAGAGACGTAGGGTGATTTGAATAACCTACCATCGGATGGTGGTGGGCTATAAATATACTAAGATGTAGAATTGGAAATACATTTAAAGATTTCAAGGTGTCTGACCTTAAATCTTATGTCAGATTCTGAAAGTAGAATGCCTATACTCTCTGTTAATGACTTTATATGCGAGAAACTTGTCAAGGTCTTATATTTCACATTTTCGAGATACTTCACACTTATCCAGTTTAAATTCATGTTACACTTATCCAAAAAGTTCCAATTTTTTTTTCAGAAATCAAACCGTTAATGCTGTATATAATTCCAGGTATACGTACCTTTGGTTTAACAACAAGTTTACCCATCACAGTAAACATTCGTGCAAATCCCACAGGTGTACATACTGTAACATAAATCAACATCAGTGCATTATGGTAATTAAGACAAAAGCCTGAGAGCCACTTCAGATCTCAACCTATTTCCTTTAAATATATTAGAATGTTGGGATACTTCATAGTTTCCAAATCTGGAATCCCTTTCTGACACCAAGTTACAGAAAAATTATCATTAATATAGGCTCATAAACCTGATGATTATTTTCATCACTTCAGGTTTCATATTTTCAACAAAGCATTCCAAAGAGCACTGTTAAAGTCGTTGATCATTTGTACAGAAATGTAGAGAAGATTCATGCTAGAGAATTCATGTTTCATACAATATCAGTAGGATATCTAGCATAGGCTATATAATTTGGATATACATCTCAACAAACCCATTAAAAATCTTTGTTCAGGATAACACCATTCCGGTATCGGATTTCATTGATAAGGGAACATATAGCTAGTTGATTACAGAAATTGATAAGAATTAAAAGACAATAAATAGGATTCAGTGACTGTTCATGAATTTTGATAATCTTGGTAAATGTGATAAAAATTTTCTTAAATTGTTTCTTTCACATATGGGATTACCCTGGTTATAGAAAAACAAAAACTTTAAGGATACTTACAAAGTAAAACAATAACACCAGTAAATGATATAATTGCGTAAATATATGGCAAATAGAAGTTCCAAACATCGGATAAGAGATCTAGAAAGAAAAGAACACAAAATTAATATAGGTACAAATTTAATACTCTGGTGCAGTGTGAAAAGCAATATTCTGCTGCATTTAAATTTTAATATCTTGTATTCTAATATATTAATATTTGTCAGAGAAAAAAACAACACAATACACTGACTATGTTATATCAGTAGTACATACTTTAGCGGCTATGTTATTTTAGCATCACACTAATTACGAATGCTCTAATTGTAGTAGTTTCTCTACATTGTTTTCTATGACAAGTTTTGATGGTGCTCTGCTTCATCATTTCACTAATCTGTTTTAATGAGGTTTTGCAATAAATTTTGAGTGAACTTAAATAAGTGGATACATAGTAATATTTTTTTATTCTCTAATTTTTACTTTCAGTGACTGACAGGACCAGCTGACAAGGAATGTACACATCAAGTTCAATTCAATATCAACTTCAACTCACCAATATATCTCTGTTTTTTGTGGACGTCATCGTCAAAACAGGCCGACACTACCCACACACAACCCACAATAACAAAGATGAGAAGAACGAGAACGATGATGGATTCGTAGACACGTGCTCTAACACCCTGTAAAAACAATAGTCATTTATCAGGTATCATCTCCAGTATCACTCTGAACATTCTGTATTCCTTTTGCATGTAAAAGATTTTCTTTTGGTCTGTATTTCGTACATTACACTGGTATTTAAACAAAGCATTGTTCTACATCTACAGCCATTTTATAACCATATTAATTAATCAAATACACGATATTCAGTTTTAGCCACCTCGTGATCCAGTAGGCCATAATTATGTGCCATTTTCAACCTCTAGCATCCTGGAAGTAGATATATCAAATTATCAGACTTGTTTAAATAATTTTCATATGATATATCACTATGCAAGATCCTCAGTCTGATATATACTTTAATCTTAGCTCTTCAATAAATGCAGTAAGATATTATAAATGTGATATGATAATAAAGGTTTTGGAAGGAGAGTGTTATTAAGATAAAAACTACATTCATAGAGAAGATCTCAGTGAAATCATCTTACCTTCTTATACCCTACAAAACCTTCAATCTTACCTTCTTATACCCTACAAAACCTTCAATCTCACCTTCTTATACCCTACAAAACCTTCAATCTCACCTTCTCATACCCTACAAAACCTTCAATCTCACCTTCTCATACCCTACAAAACCTTCAATCTTACCTTCTCATACCCTACAAAACCTTCAATCTTACCTTCTCATACCCTACAAAACCTTCAATCTTACCTTCTCATACCCTACAAAACCTTCAATCTTACCTTCTCATACCCTACAAAACCTTCAATCTCACCTTCTCATACCCTACAAAACCTTCAATCTCACCTTCTTATACCCTACAAAACCTTCAATCTTACCTTCTCATACCCTACAAAACCTTCAATCTTACCTTCTCATACCCTACAAAACCTTCAATCTTACCTTCTCATACCCTACAAAACCTTCAATCTTACCTTTCTACAGACCCTACAAAACCTTCCAATCTTACCTTCTCCATACCCTACACAAACCCTTCAATCTTACCTTCTCATCAACCCTACAAAACCTTCAATCTTACCTTCTTATATCCCCTACAAAACCTTCAATCTGTCCCTTCTTATGACCCACAAAACCTTCAATCCTCAACATTCTTAATACCCTACAAAACCTTCAATCTTACCATTCTTATACCCTACAAACCTTCAATCTATACCTTCTCATAACCCTAAAAAACCTTCAATCTTACCTTCTTATACCCTACAAAACCTTCAATCTTACCTTCTTATACCCTACAAAACCTTCAATCTTACCTTCTTATACCCTACAAAACCTTCAATCTTACCTTCTTATACCCTACAAAACCTTCAATCTTACCTTCTTATACCCTACAAAACCTTCAATCTTACCTTCTTATACCCTACAAAACCTTCAGACTCTGTGAAGAAGTAGGCAAATGGCATGAAGAAAAACAATGAAACATTGGACATTGCAAACTGCATATTCCATAATCCTGGAAAGAAACAAAAGAATATTGAGTACATCAGATACCACTTCCAATTCAAGGTTTCAAAGTATGTATGGAAATATAACAAGTCATTATTGAAAACCAAATATAATAATAATGTACACTGTAACATACATGTATGATCGGTAGCATTATGATACATTTTATTATATACATAACATTTCACATTTTCTATTGCAATCAATGAAACATTATTCTCCTTTGAAGAGATTTGCTTAGAAAATTACGAAATCTTAAAATAATGTGAAGAATTTGCAAAACAAGTTTCCATACTGTATAAGGAATATCAAGCACATTTATTGTCAATGAAATCAGATGTAACCGGTAAATCAGATAAAAGACAAGGTGGAACACAACATGTTACACTATAACAACAAATGACATATACCTGTGTTAGTATGTTGTAAACTAATGTTAACTAGACTGACAGTACTGTGTGGAAACAATACACTTATTAAGTAAGCAACATTAAGATGTCAGGATAGATATGAATAAGAACAAACCATGGATGAGGGAGCTGTTGAGCCACTTGACGTAATAACTTTTTGGATAGTGGTGCAGCACTTCATTTGATATGATAGATATGGGTAGTAGAAGGACAGCACCAACCGATACAGACAGTGTGAATGTACACAGCCATAACCTGGAATAGGGAACAAATAGTCTGAAGCATGGACATGTAGAGGGTATGTACATGTAGTCTGAAACATGGACATATACAGGGTGTATATATGTAGTCTGAAACATAGAGATCCTTGTAGTCTGAAACATGGACATATACAGGGTGTATATATACATGTAGTCTGAAACATGGACATATACAGGGTGTATACATGTAGTCTGAAACATGGACATATACAGGGTGTATACATGTAGTCTGAAACATGGACATATACAGGGTGTATATACCGTATTTGACCTAATAAGGGCGCCTCTACCTTTTTTCAAGGAAATAAATCTTTGACTGAGTGTCAAAATGGTGTTCAAAAGTAATAATTCATGTGAAATATTTTGCTACTTTATGTGTTCAATTTTCTTCAGCAAATTAAGTAACTGGAACACATGTTTTCGCCACATTTTGTGTATTCCTACAGGCTACAGATGACATGTCAGTGCAAAGAGCACCCAAAACTAAACACATATACAAATAATAACTTACCATCTTTATTTGAAGGTAAAGTAAAGACTTCATTCTTGTTGATAAATAACTTTTGTTCAGAACAAAAAGCTAGTAAATGACATTGTAAATCAGTTATTAGGTCAAAGAAAACGATGTCTGATATGATCTGGGAAATCACCTGTTTCTATAAATAGAACACAAAAGAGTTCCATTTGAACATAAATGGTGGAACACACGTTCTCTGGTCTAAAGATCAGCTGGCATGGTTTACAAGTTTACAGGAGTATTCAAGTGGTGTTAAAGCTTAATATATGATAATGATTAGATATCTTCATCTGGAATATTTTTATGACTGAATATTTTACCGTTTCCACAACCTTGGGTATTCTGCTATAAGGTATAGTCTGTTTCATAAAACTTCAGAATAACTTATCTTAATAAGGGCGCCCCCACTGTCAATTATCCGCGCCCTGCGCCCTTATTAGGTCAAATACGGTATGTAGTCTGAAACATGGACATATACAGGGTGTATATATGTAGTCTAAAACATGGACATATACAGGGTGTATATACCGTATTTGACCTAATAAGGGCGCCTGCCCTAATAAGAGCGCCCCTGCCTTTTTTCAAGGAAATAAATCTTTGACTGAGTGTCAAAATGGTATTCAAAAGTAATAATGCATATGAAAAGTTTTGCGACTTTATGTGTTCAATTTTCTTCAGCAAATTAAGTAATTGGAACAAGTTTTCGCCACATTTTTTCTATTCCTACAGATGACATGTCAGTGCAAAGAGCACCCGAAACTAAACACACATACAAATAATAACTTACCATCTTTATTTGAAGATAAAGTAAAAGACTTCATTCTTGTTGATAAATAACTTTTGTTCAGAACAAAAAGCTAGTAAATGACATTGTAAATCAATTATTAGGTCAAAGAAAACGATGTCTGATATGATCTGGGAAATCACCTGTATCTATAAATAGAACACAAAAGAGTTCCATTTGAACATAAATGGTGGAACACACGTTCTCTGGTCTAAAGATCAGCTGGCATGGTTTACAAGTTTACAGGAGTATTCAAGTGGTGTTAAAGCTTAATATATGATAATGATTAGATATCTTCATCTGGAATATTTTTATGACTGAATATTTTACCGTTTCCACAACCTTGGGTATTCTGCTATAAGGTACCTTCCTGTTTCATAAAACTTCAGAATAACTTATCTTAATAAGGGCGCCCCCACTGTCAATTAACCGCGCCCTGCGCCCTTATTAGGTCAAATACGGTATGTAGTCTGAAACATGGACATATACAGGGTGTATATATGTAGTCTAAAACATGGACATATACAGGGTGTATATACCGTATTTGACCTAATAAGGGCGCCTGCCCTAATAAGAGCGCCCCTGCCTTTTTTCAAGGAAATAAATCTTTGACTGAGTGTCAAAATGGTATTCAAAAGTAATAATGCATATGAAAAGTTTTGCGACTTTATGTGTTCAATTTTCTTCAGCAAATTAAGTAATTGGAACAAGTTTTCGCCACATTTTTTCTATTCCTACAGATGACATGTCAGTGCAAAGAGCACCCGAAACTAAACACACATACAAATAATAACTTACCATCTTTATTTGAAGATAAAGTAAAAGACTTCATTCTTGTTGATAAATAACTTTTGTTCAGAACAGAAAGCTTGTAAAAGACATTGTAAATCAATTATTAGGTCAAAGAAAACGATGTCCGATATGATCTGGGGAATCACCTGTATCTATAAATATGTAACGGAAAGCGAAAGTAGGTCTTTTGGCGGGAAATAGAAAACGAAACTAGACCTCGTCGGGCAGAAGCTTCAACGTTACGTCCCAGTAAAACATGTAAAAGACTTAGATATCTGTAATCACGTGATACGTTCGTTAGTATAAATACAGGTGAGCTGAGCTGCTCGGGTCCCATTCTGATTCTGATTTCGACGAGTGAAGATCAGGGAACACTAGTAACGTTATACTATAGAATTGCATAGCATTACCATTTACATAGGAAACAGTGTGGGCCTGAATAAGGCTGGAATACTAACACACGGTTGGGTTAGCGGATTGACAGGGTTACGGTACTGTACTTGTATTATCACAGCGGTGATAAGGAGCCTGACAGTTGACTGTTGGCAGTGCACTGTTGGTAGGTTAGTGTACAGGTAACTCTGGGAGGCTGACCGACGTATAGCTAGCGGTCGGGTTGTTGTGTATACAGGAGCTCGCTGCAAACAGCAGTGAGAACGGCGGTCTGACGGACTGGTGCTGTATGCGTGGTTAACATATACACAGGCTCTAGCAGAGTGCGTATTGCAGCGGTTTTACTAGTAACGCGGTAGCGGCATTCAGAATCCCTGTTGTTAGTAGTATAGATAATTACGTAGTGGTCAGACAACCACTGGATACAAGCATACTCATTGTTTTTACGCCCGGGCGGCGTTACGCTCTTATAGCAGAACACATATATGTATATATTGTACTTAGGGTAATATGTAGTAAATATCTCGAATCCCAAGACGTGACTTGGTAACGAACCCCTTACACGTCACAAGATTTTGGTGGCAGCGGTGGGGATCCGATAATCTATGTATTTTTTTCCCTTGGCTTTAGATAAAAGCTGTACTTTATATATACTAACAGTGTTTTGCTGTATTGCTAACTATTGTTAAAATGGCTGAAGGAGGGTACGATAGTAAAGCTGTTGAGGCTGAGATAGAGAAACTTCGTGGGGAGCTTTCTCAAATACTGGATAGCGGTGTAGCAACCAACACAGCGCTCACTACTTCTACACCTTATGGCCCCCGGACCGGAGATGGGTGTAGACAGGAGATGGATAACTCGGGCAGTGGTCAGAAGGACTATACCGACTATTATAGTAGCCCGAATTTCGGAAATTACGATAAGGATGGAGCGCGTGCTGGCCAGTATGATACGGAAATGTATCAAGGAGTTGGTCCTGCACCACAGGATGGCTATCGTAATAACAGCCCTAGCACGGGTTATCGTGTAGAGCAGTGCACGGATACCGGGAGAAAAACTGTTAATATAAAACCCGCGACGAACGATGGCTCCGGCTCATGGCGCGATTACCAGTCACATTTTGAGGCGTGTGCCAGTATTAACCAATGGACTATGGAACAGAAAGGATTGTTCTTGGCAGTATCATTGAGAGGACAAGCACAGGGAGTACTGGGTAATTTACCTGATGACCGGCAGCAACATTACTCTGTCCTGATTAAGTCTCTAGAGGACAGATTTGCGCCACCTCACCAGACGGAATTGTACCGTGCCCGATTACGGTCAAAAAGACAAAAAGCTGGGGAAACGTTGCCAGAGTTAGGACAGACAATACGCAGATTAACGACACTTGCGTATTCTACAGCACCAGCGGATGTGGTTGAAACACTGGCCAAAGAGCAGTTTATTGATGCTTTAAGTGACGGGGATTCGCGTGCCAGACATCAAGCAACTGCTGGAACGATCAAAGACTCATTTAAGCGCAGAGGAAACAAGTCAGGCGGAGGAATTATTATTCCGGTACAGAGGTGTTTTTGCCGCCACAAACGCTGACTTCGGACGTACTGACAAAGTCAAACACCAAATAGACACAGGTATCGCGCGGCCTCTCAAACAACCAATGAGGCGCATTCCTGTGCATCAGTCAGAGGAAGTAGACAAACATGTAGAGGATATGTTGGAAAAGGGAGTCATTGAACACTCAACCAGCCCATGGTCCTCTGGTGTGGTATTGGTCAAAAAGAAAGATGGAACCACTCGTTTCAGCGTCGACTATCGTCGCCTTAACGATGTGACTGTTAAGGACGCATATCTGCTGCCGCGGATTGACGACTCGCTTGATAAGTTAGCAGGTTGCCATTGGTTCTCTACGCTGGATCTTTGCTCAGGCTATTGGCAGGTTGCAATGGACCCTAGAGATAAGCCAAAAACAGCATTTACCACCAGAAAGGGCTTGTTTCAATTTCGGGTGATGCCTTTTGGCTTATGCTGCGCACCAGCCACGTTTGAAAGGCTGATGGAATCTGTCTTGGCCGGGTTACAATGGGACATATGTCTGGTTTATTTAGACGATGTGATTGTTTTAGGTAAAACATTCAATGAGATGCTGTTGAACCTTGAGAGAGTGTTTGATAGATTTCAGGCAGCAGGGTTAAAGTTGAAAACCAAGAAGTGTCATCTGTTTGCCAAACGGGTTGAGTTTCTTGGCCACATAATTTCCGACAAGGGGGTAGAGACAGACCCCAAGAAAACAGAGATTGTGAAGAAATGGCCAGAACCCTCAAGTGTAACGGAGCTTCGGTCATTTCTGGGCCTGTGCAGTTACTATAGAAGGTTTATTGAAAACTTTGCGGGTATTGCCAAATGCTTGCATAAGCTCACTGAGAAGGGCAAGGCGTTTGACTGGAGCAAGGAATGCCAAGACGCCTTTGATACCTTGAAGAACAGATTGGTGACAGCTCCGATTCTTGCACATCCACACTTTGACAAAGAATTTATTCTGGATACTGATGCCAGTAACAATGCTCTGGGAGCCGTATTGTCGCAGCGTGTTGATGGTAAGGAAATGGTCCTTGCATACGCCAGCCGCACATTGACCAAGAGCGAGAGACGGTACTGCGTCACAAGGAAAGAGCTTTTGGCAGTAGTACACTTCGTGAAGTATTTCAGACACTATCTGTACGGTCGAACATTCCTTGTGCGCACGGACCATAGCTCTTTACGGTGGCTGCTTAACTTCAAAGATCCGGAGGGCCAACTTGCCCGATGGCTAGAAGTGTTGAGCACCTACGACATGAGAATCGAACATCGACGTGGAGTCCATCATGGCAATGCTGACGCCCTTAGCCGTATCCCATGCAAGCAGTGTGGGTATCGTTCCGATTGGGAGGAACAGTCCCGGGGTGTCGTAAACACCGCAGTAGCTGCCAGCAGCAAGAACATTGGACCTCAGTCATCAGAAACATCTTCCATCATACAACAGCGACAGGCATCCGACAAAGACCTGTGTGTTGTAATAGAATGGCTTAAAGATGGCAAGAAACCATCCTTTGAGGATATCCAGAATCAGAACTTCGTGATCAAATCCCTGTGGTCACAATGGAATCAGCTCGTATTGGATAAAGGTGTTTTATACAGAAGATGGGTCTCAGACAAATCCAATACAACGTTACAAGCGGTAGTACCGCTTGGTGAGAGAAGGGACATACTTCAACAATACCATGACGGTAGAACGGCAGGGCATTTGGGAGTTCGTAAGACTCTCTGTAAGATAAGGCAGGGGTATTACTGGCCCGGTCTGCAAGGGGATACTAGGAGGTATGTTGCCGGTTGTGAAATTTGCACCAGGCGCAAAAATCCAGTTTGGAAGAATAGAGCGCCAATGCAAATAGTCCAGTCAGGCTTTCCGATGGAGCGTATAGCCGTTGACATACTGACTGACTTACCTGAAACAGAAAACGGCAACCGACATGTGCTAGTAGTTGGTGACTACTGTACGAAATGGATGGAATGTTTCGCAATGCCTAACATGGAGACAACCACTATTGCGACTCTGATAGTGGAAGAGGTCATATCAAGGTTCGGCATACCATACGCGATCCATTCTGACCAGGGCGCTCAGTTTGAGAGCAGGTTATTTGCAGAGATGTGCCAACTCCTTGGTACGAGAAAAACACGTACTTCACCGTATCATCCCCAGAGTGATGGTATGGTGGAAAGGTTCAACAAAACCTTGGTGACAATGCTTAGTGCATTTGTCAACGAGCATCACACAGACTGGGATGAAATGCTGCCGTACGTGACCATGGCATATCGCTCGGTGGAACAAGAAACCACGGGTTGCACTCCAAATTACCTGATGTTGGGGCGAGAGGTAACAACACCACTCGACATACAATATGAGATGCCAGTAGACGACAAATCCATACCTCAGAATGAATGGGTGTGGACACTTCAAGAACGCATGGAAGAGGCACATCGTTTTGTGAGGTTGCATACCGATGGCGAAATGAGGAGGCAGAAGAAATACCATGACCAAAAGGCTTACTGGAACCAGTACAAGCCAAATGACAGTGTTTTTGTCTTCTTTCCAAGAGTCAAACCAGGCAAATCTAGGAAGCTAACGTCCATGTGGCAGGGACCATTCAAGGTGATGGGGAAATGCACAGACGTTACATACAAGATACCTTGTGGGTACCGCGGAAAGCCACAGGTTATACATGTTGACCGTATGAGGCGTCATCGGTCACAAGTACTACGCGGCGAGGAGAAAGTTGAAACTTCAAAGCACCAGGCAGATGAGGCCGGGCTTGAGTTATCGGAACACAAAACCGTTCCAGAATGCCAGGACGTAGCGGAGGACACTGATGTCGATACAGCCGTTGACTCGGGACTAGGACCAGAACATGGTCGTCCGCGTCGCAGCAGACATCCTCCGAGCTGGCACCGTGACTTTGTAGTATAGTCAGCTTATCAGAATATTCTCAACAAGAAGTTGGAAGTTCAGATCCAGTGACAGTAACTAATGACAGTTGTTTAAGGAGCAAGTAGTCCTTGTAGTTAGTTATTGAAATATTATACAATGAAACTTTCACTTATTCTTAATTGGTATGTGGGGACACTGATACCCGGAGGCGTGGGTAATGTAACGGAAAGCGAAAGTAGGTCTTTTGGCGGGAAATAGAAAACGAAACTAGACCTCGTCGGGCAGAAGCTTCAACGTTACGTCCCAGTAAAACATGTAAAAGACTTAGATATCTGTAATCACGTGATACTTTCGTTAGTATAAATACAGGTGAGCTGAGCTGCTCGGGTCCCATTCTGATTCTGATTTCGACGAGTGAAGATCAGGGAACACTAGTAATGTTATACTATAGAATTGCATAGCATTACCATTTACATAGGAAACAGTGTGGGCCTGAATAAGGCTGGAATACTAACACACTGTTGGGTTAGCGGATTGACAGGGTTACGGTACTGTACTTGTATTATCACAGCGGTGATAGGGAGCCTGACAGTTGACTGTTGGCAGTGCACTGTTGGTAGGTTAGTGTACAGGTAACTCTGGGAGGCTGACCGACCTATAGCTAGCGGTCGGGTTGTTGTGTATATATGTGCGCATACAGGAGCTCGCTGCAAACAGCAGTGAGAACGGCGGTCTGACGGACTGGTGCTGTATGCGTGGTTAACATATACACAGGCTCTAGCAGAGTGCGTATTGCAGCGGTTTTACTAGTAACGCGGTAGCGGCATTCAGAATCCCTGTTGTTAGTAGTATAGATAATTACGTAGTGGTCAGACAACCACTGGATACAAGCATACTCATTGTTTTTACGCCCGGGCGGCGTTACGCTCTTATAGCAGAACACATATATGTATATATTGTACTTAGGGTAATATGTAGTAAATATCTCGAATCCCAAGACGTGACTTGGTAACGAACACCTTACACGTCACAAATAGAACACAAAATTTTTGAATTTGAACATAAATGGTGGAACACACGTTCTCTGGTCTAAAGATCAGCTGGCATGGTTTACAAGTTTACAGGAATATACAAGTGATGTTTAAGCTTAATATATTATAATGAATAGATATGTTCATCTGGAATATTTTCATGACTGAATATTTTACCGTTTCCACAGCCTTGGGTATTCTGCTATAAGGTATAGTCTGTTTCATAAAACTTCAGAATAACTAATCTTAATAAGGGCGCCCCACACTGTCAATTACCCGCGCCGTGCGCCCTTATTAGGTCAAATACGGTATGTAGTCTGAAACATGGACATATACAGGGTGTATATATGTAGTCTAAAACATGGACATATACAGGGTGTATATATGTAGTCTGAAACATGGACATATACAGGGTGTATATATGTAGTCTGAAACATAGAGATCCGTGTAGTCTGAAACATGGACATGTAGAGGGTATGTACATGTAGCCTGAAACATAGAGATCTACAGGGTGTATACATGTAGCCTGAAACATGAGAGATCTACAGGGTGCACGTGTATACATGTAATCTGAATCATGGAGATCTACAGGGTGTATATATGTAATCTGAATCATGGAGATCTACAGGGTGTATATATGTAATCTGAATCATGGAGATCTACAGGGTGTATATATATGTAATCTGAATCATGGAGATCTACAAAGTGCATACATGTTGTCTGAAACATGAAGATCCATGTATACGTACGTAGTCTGAAACATGGAGTTATACATGTACATGGTGTATACATAGTCTACGAGCAAGATTTCAAGAGAGAAAATATATTTTGCTGTTAGGGCTAGCTAGCGCTTATATTAACATCCTCCCAACATCCAGGGTCATATAAGGAGACACCTAGAGTATGTAAGAAAACAAAGCACAGAAAGACAGCAGTGGAAAAATAAAGGAAACATTTAAGATCCCAAGTGTTGCATTGGGAGAAGAAGATCCATTTTTGTCTCTTCAATGTTCCCTCAAGAGAATTAAGACACGGAAAAAAGGTCTTGTTTCTTCAGGGGGCCTACTTTCAGTTGCCTTTTATGATATACATGCAGTGGGATTCAGCACAGTGGGCCTTATTATTAGGATTTGTCCCCTGAACTGAAGACAAAAGAGAAACCACCCCCAACCCCAACATATTTAAATTTTTTCCAAGCTGCTGATCGGGTTAATCTTGAAAGAAAGATTGGATCTAAACTAAATGGTATTGATCTGAAACATGAAAAGGGTGATTATACACAGCCATGGCATACTACACAATCATTATCATGGGGCTAAGATTCTGCAATTTTTCTCCAAAATACGATTTTGTGTGGACATGAATTCATGAATAAAGAATATACTTTGAACTTCATGGACTTTTGAATTCGTGGATCAAGTGTACCCACAAAATAAATGACAATTAAATCCCCTCATATATTAATGATTTTACAGTATATAGCAATATCCCAAAAACCCAAGATGTTCTCCCTTTATTCTTCGAAGGATGATCACGTGACTGTATGACATGATGGTATATATAGCTGTGTTGAGATAAGTCTTGAGTAGCAAATTTAATTAAAGAAATTATACCCTCTGGATCGTTGATTTGATCTTGATATTTCATTTCAGTCTTCAAGTAATGCTCTTTGAAATTTCAAATATTCACATAAAATGAGTAAAAAAATTAAACCTGCTGTAATAAGATACTGTGATGTAGATCTACTGGTAGGTATCTAATTATGTGCTATATTAACATTTGGTATGATAAGATTTTCTTAGTATCATGAAACATAAACTAGAAAAGTGAACAATCTTATCACTTGGCTACACACATCAAAATCGTTCACCTACAAGATGTTTACAAAATATTGAATGGGCCTGTCGAAGTGTGGATTACCTATGGAATTTATGAAAATGTGTATTTAGAATGGAGATAAGAACAAGACAGCCATATACCAATATGTAGGTGTTGTGTGCTTACATCACATAATCTTGGGGTAGAATGCCTACATCACATGACCTAGGTGTTGTATGTGCCTACATGTACATCACATGACCTAGCTATATAGGTGTTTGGTACCTACATCACATGATCTAGATGCTATGTACCTACATCACATGTCCCAGGTGTTGTGTGCCTACATCACATGACCTAGGTGTTGTGTGCCTACATCACATGACCTAGGTGTTGTGTGCCTACATCACATGACCTAGGTGTTGTGTGCCTACATCACATGACCTAGGTGTTGTGTGCCTACATCACATGACCTAGGTGTTGTGTACATGTGCCTACATCATAATTATGACCTAGGTGTTATGTACCAAGTTATATGGAAAACCTATGAAAATTTAAGATTTTATAATATATCGTGCTTTACCAATGTGTACAGGTGATATACCACATATATATATAGGCCTATATTTATTACAATAAATAAGTACAGGAAATGTACAATTTTACAAAGCACAGTCCTAATGCAAGCTTATAGTGCACAATGACCACAAAAATGCATAATCTAGACTGAAAATTCTCCAATATTATATTGGTTACTAGCTGTATAATAAAAATCAATCCAAACTTACGCTATTCTGTATACCACGGCATCTTCTTCCCCACCTACAAAGACCAAAAAGCACATGTCTTCATTCTACACCATTTGGAATGTTCATGTACACCTAGCTAGTCTAATTAATGTAAAACCATTAAACCCATATTCTACTGGAAATACAATGTAATGTATACTGGTAACAGAAAGTGTACACAGGACCAGACTGACGTTGTGTGTTCATTATGTTGACAGGCCTAGGCCACATAACTAAGGTGTTCAAGACATTCACATTTCCCATGTGATTCCAGCACAAAGTGACCTGTTATCTGGAGTTCTCTTAAGTTTGAAACACAAAACATGGAATTCCCCTTTTGCATTTACCAACATTTGATACAAAGAGCATATGTAACTCTTCCAGTTTAATTTGGAATCTTGGATTGAAAAAAACATTTCATTATATAATCATAAAACACAGTATCATATATTCAAAGACTTTTCAATGCCATGGGCCAGGATTGAAGACCTCAAGCTTAAGGCTGAAATTTAATTTAAGGCTATATATATAACTAGGAGCAATGGGGGATATACTAGTCAACCACATAATCAGTACAGAGTGAGATCTGCCAGAATCTGAATATGTTATGACACAGCTGTGGCTATGAAAAGTCATGCTAATGCAGTAATGGAAAAGGCACACATATTCTTCATCAGATATCTGAGTGCACATGCAGGCTGCTACATTTGCCTGGATATTTATAGTATAAACAATTACAGAAATAAAAATCTAATGTCTAACAAATACATAAGTAAATATTGAAGAATGTGTAACATGAATTATTCAGATTTATATAAAATGTACCTTGTCTATTTATTCATTTCTACCAGTGAAATATCAGAAATTATAAACTTTATCATTACTAGTGATTATATATTGGAATCCTCTTAATGATGACACAAATTTTGTTTCTGATCAATCAGAAGTTCTTTCTATTCACCACATTGAAATTTGCCAAAATTTCGCTTCAGATCCAAATGAAGCAAAGGAAGAATAAGAACTCTTTTTTTTTTTTGCTGCACATTGTGGTCCTTTCATTTCTGCATTACTATTGGTCTTATATCAGTTCTCAGAATCTCTTTACCCAATATCAACCTCTGGGCCTCATGGTTTTTGAGAAGAAGTTGTTAAAAGATTTTAGCCTATTTGACCCCTGTGACCTTGAATGTAGTTCAAGATCATTTGAACAAACTTGGTAGCCCTTTAATTACCCCAGCATGCTACAGACCCAGTATCCAGTCTCTCAGTCTTTTTATTGAGAAGTTGTTTGAAGATTTAAGCCTATTTAACTTTTGTGACCTTGAATGTAGGTCAAGGTCATTCATTTGAACAAACTTGGTAGCCCTTCATCTAAGCATGCTACATGCCAAATATCAAGTCCCTAGGCCTGTTGTTTATTGAGAATTCATCATTCAAAGATTTTAGCCAATTTGATCCCTGTGACCTTGGAATGTTGTTCAAGGAAACTCAATTGAACAAACTTGGTAGCCCAGCATGCTAAAGGACCAATACCAGGTCTCTGTGCGTCATGGTTATTGAAAAGTTGTTAAATGAAAAAGCTAGCGTTGGACAGACAGACAAACACCGCACCATGACATAACTACCCAATTACAGAATTCACAATCTTTAATCGGAATTGGAAAGGGCAAACTGATCAATTTTTCGATTATAATTGATCATCAACCCATTAGTATAATATACACATAAAATACATGTTTTCATACCTGCATAGGTGTCATCAGAGTCTGCCTTTCTTTTGAAATAGCAGATTGTGATATAGGAACTCACATACAGCAGAATGAAGAGCAGCATGAATATCTACAATTAGAAAATATCAATTATACAACGTTCCATTTTTTTTTCTCTTCTCCTTCTATAAAAAAACATTTCAGCATCCCAATCCCCAAAGACTCAATTACATCTAGAAAGCAAATAAAGAGTATAACATCAAACTTTTAAAGAGTACACTTATAATCTATTTAAAAGCAAACATACACATGTAAAATATATCCAATGTTATAGGTACAGTCTTTGCATTTGTCTATCTATAAGAAATTAATTTAAAAACGTAACATTGTAGAGACTGTAGTTTTCCTGAATAAATATATTCTTCATTTTTTACTGAAACTTCTGAATGAAATATTAAAAAAGATCCACTGGAATATACATGACCAAGCAAAATTAATTTATTAGATTATCTTGTTTCACTGATGCAGCATTTACAAGGAGCAGCATCATATTAGGTAGAGCAGATCAAGTCAGAACAAACTGTTTACTGTTACTGTGATAGGTCAAAGGTAAAAGAAACCTAATTTTGAAACAGAACACACCACCTCACCTAGCTGGTGAACCTATGCATGCCCCAAGTAAGAAGTTCCACAGACAATTACCCAGTGTATGAAATGGAGCCTGGACAAACTTTTTCTTTGATTTTGATGTAGGTCAAAGGTCAAAATGTAGGTTCATGTGACCTACATTTAATACATGATACTACGAAATACCTCACCTATGTGATCATATATAGGACATTTTCTTATTATCAGGAACATGGGAAAATTCACAACAAAGGCATTATGAATATGGAATTGGGTCTGAAATAAAATCAAGGGATACACACATGTACCGATAGTAGATGATGACTCCATCACCGTGACTCTACATACATTAACCAGCTGTTACATACAGCATGTATATGGTAAATTCTTAATATTTATACCAATCAAGTATTGTCAAATTAACAAGATACTACTGGACAGCTACATTATACTCATAACAATGCCTATTGTACACTTTATAGACATGCAGCTCATTACCAATGCATACATTATAATTAGAGCAATCAATATGTATCATAATATATCAATTAAAATGCATGGTATGAATTTGTTAAAATTGTTAATTATATATGTACATATAGACAAGGATGTAATTCTATCAAAATAAGAGTCATGTACATGTACATATTTACAATGGCTGCTCTACTTGTAATCAGTTGGGTATATAAATGCTTAGTATATTTGTCACTGGTATTGCTATGTCAATATATCATAAGCATTTTATTTGGGTACATGTACATTGGTTTTATTGTAATTCTAGAAATGTCAATTTAGCCAAATTGACTCCTTTTGGCCTCATCCCTCAGCCCCCTGGGGTTAACCCCAACATTTGTACAATTTTGAATACCCACCCCATAGCCATGCTACCATACAAATGTGGTATTTATGCCAAAAAATGTAATCAATCTATGAAATGAAATTGACTTTGGGATTGCTACCACACAAATGTGAGTGAAATCCATTGCTTAGTTTCAGAGAAACCATTTGACCTTGCGCTCTGCCCCCGAGGGGGTTAGCTCCTTCCTTTATACAATTTTGAATCCCTACCCTAAAAGCATGCTACCAGTCAAATATGAGCTAAATCCATTGATTAGTTTCAGAGAAGTTGTTTAAACTAATTGACCACTTTTGACCCTGCCCCTCAGCCCCACCATTTGAACAATTTTGAATTCCCACCCCATAGGGATGCTACGTGGCAAATATGGTATGAACAATATCCATTGCTTGGTTTCAGAGGATAAGTTGTTTATATCAATTTAGTCAAATTGACCCCTTTTTATCCCACCACTCAGATCCCCGGGGGTCAGCCCCGTCATTTGTAAGATTTTGGATCCCTACGTATACCCCAAGGGGTGCTACCAGTCAAATATGAGAGATATCCATTGCTTAGTTTCTGAGGAGAAGTCATTTATATAAATTCTGCCAAACTGACCACTTTTGGCCCCGCCCCTCAGCCCCCATGGGAGTCAGCCCTGTCATTTGTACAATTTTGAATCCCTATACCAAGGGGATGCTACCAGGCGAATATGAGTGATATCCATTGCTAATTAGTTTCAGAGAAGAAGGTGTTTATATCAATTTCGCCAAATTGACTCCATTTTGCCCCGCCCCTCAGCCCCCAGGCGGGATTCGTCCCGTCATTTGTACAATTTTGAATCCCTACCCAAAGGGGGTGCTACTACAAGGCAAATATGAGTTGTTTATATCAATCTAGCCAAATTGACCTCTTTAGGTCCCGCCTCTAAGTCCCCTGGGGGGTCAGCCCACCATTTGTACAATTCTGAATCCCCAGCCCATAGGGATACTTTTGACCAAATTCCGATCTGTAGTTATGAAGAAGAAGTCAATTGTTGATGGACGGACTAACACAGTGAGCTAGTAATCCAGGCCAAAATAATTTCAATTATACTGAACCTCTTTGACATCAGTTTATTTATTTCTTTGACATCAGTTTATTTATTTATTGTAAGTAATATTTTATCAAGCTTAATTTATATTTTCTTGTTAACTCTGGCTATAAAGAAATTTAAAAGCATATACCAGGTATTTATATATGTACATTGTATACATGTACAAGATACAGAGGATAACAAAAACCTTCTCACAGTAAATATCAAGCCATTGGTACATTTTGTATACAGATATACATACACATGATGATTCACAACACCTGTATGTATTTAGAAAAGCTTTGCTGACTTCATAATAAAAAATAAAACACATTGTCATCCAATAAATACAGCTTATATGATCTGGTAATACGGGGACAATGTATTTATATGTACGGTAAACAAAACATGTATAGCATACAAACATTTATTTGTGTTTACCAAACTGTGGTGTGTATACCCAGGTATATATACATCAGACAACTAGCTATAGCCTTCAGTTTTCATGTTGGTTTTGCAAATTAATGCTCAATTTGAAACTATAATTTTTCAACAAATCATGATACCCCAATCTGTGGTGATTCGTGTTTCTCAGAAAAACAGACCAGTATGTGCTGTCATGGTTGTGTCTTTGGGCAGGACACTATACCCTTATTGCTCTAAAAAGCATGCGATGGGCTTCTTGTATGTTGTTCTATGAGGTAGCCACCAGCTACTACATGGAGACCCTGCCTCAAAATTACCCTGGCTGTTCATGGGTCGAAAAACCAAGAATGAACATATGCAAATTACATAGTACTATCAATCTAATTAAAATACAGATCCTCACCTTATACTATCGTGTATAAGTTGTATGCTTTTATGTTCTTACTCACATTTCATGCAAATAAAATATTAATTCAACAGAACGCTAACATGTGTAACATCCTCAACACCTGCTAGGATATTCTGGTATAAGATGTTAATTTACATGGTACCTGTCATCTTGATATGTTTCTAATCATAACCAGAATTACATTTAATTGTCATCAGGGAAGGGGGGCCAAATATTAAATCTTGTTTGAATTTTACTCTGTGTTTTTATAAGACCTATATACATTCTTTTCAGGAGTTGACAACGCATTTGCATTTATGAGCTATAAATCATTAGAAAGATAATTTTTGAAATCGGTTACAAAACCATCGAAAATGTCAAAAAAATCAGAAACCAAATTAAATTAAATCTGATATGTGTTAGGTATTCGACATTGCGTATACAGATGCATGCAATACATTGGTACATTCGCTTGTTACTTCTTGATTAGACTAATAGTAATGATTTTGGTCTTTGTTGTATGATGCACTCATTAATTAGCTGCCTTTAGAGGGTCAAGAACACTGCAGCATGCCTGGCTTTCCAAACTCTGAAGATCTAAAGGGAGCACATCACACCAGTGCTTTATTCATTGCATTATACATTTCTATTTATCTACCTGTGCGGTTCAGGTCACAGTACAAGATTTTGATGTACATGAATGTATCCACTAGACTCTCCAGGAACGATGCATCTAGCTCTAGTCTAGATCTTGACTTAACTTTGTCCTTCACGTAATCACTATACATACAGATCATCATTAAGTTGTGTAAGGTTGCCTGGCCTGGGTAAGCCTGAATCTCTACAGATATTATTCATCAAGGAAAACCCCCTCTTTACAACTGTTATGGAATGCAATGGGACAACTAGGGAAAATGGGAAACACATGTAACCTCCCTTGACACCACTATAATATAACCAGTTGACTGAATAGTTGCACATTTTGCACACTACATTTAACACATTTAGGAAATGTTTCACTTGTAGAATATCCTTTATCTACAGGTATATCTTTGAGATCTGATTGAGCCTTTACTTTATTAACATTGTGATCAAATGTAGATGTGGTAACTAGGAAAGGTTGTGACCACTTTGTGGAACAGCTTAATTACCATCTGTTACATACGTACTAAGAAAAGGAAATCCCTGGCCAAATTCAAGAAGGAGGTTAAAACATATGATATATGTTGATGTGTGCTTTTTAGAGTCTCTTACCAAGGTGAAGTACATAATATCATCTAACTGCTTGTGTCGAACATGTTGTTTATGTTCTGTACATTGTGTAACTCTTGAAATAAAATATATTATTATATTATGTAATGTAAAGCACATTAGAGTAACTTTACAAATTAGACAGTGTGCTATTTAAATGTATATTATCATCATTATCACACAAACCTACAGCACTCGAACAAAACCTGAATTACATGTATGTATGTAGAACTAGTTTCATCACCATTAACTATCATTTAGGACTGAACACAAACATGGAAATCTGCCATGACTTATATCCCTGCTTCATATTACAGATGAGAATCTACTTAAGACTCGACTTTTGTTGGCGGCATCTGGCACAGAGTGGAGACTGATGTATTAAAGCAAGCATGCAATAACAAATTTTAGAATGTTAACAGTCTCACAGCTACAGAAGTTGTAAAATTTTAACAAGTCAGTTCATCTATAATGTAGTGTGACTGTTTGAATTTAGATAATATATCACACCAGTTGATAAACTCACTACTTCTTTTTTATTATTTCTCCATAATAAAGGTATTCAATGACACATCTTTATAGGAAACTTTATTAATATTACGTATACATAACAACATGGAACCATTTTAATGATAATTCCAAAGTTTATTATATAAGTTGAAGAGATAAATGTCTCATTACTTTTGTAATTATATGGTTTATAATTTATGTTTGTAAAATCATTCAAATTTTTCATTATTTTCTAGGAATATTCTGAATATGACATTGCTACTAAATGCAGTTATTCCATTTAATGCGATGCGGTGATTATATACTAGTGGTTTAAAGTTTGAGGTGTCCTATTTTACATATATATAGATGTATAAAATAGTTAGTAAAGGCCATGACACAGCCTTGCTCATTCGATTCTAAGATTTCCTGCTGGGTTTTAAATCAGAATAAGAGAGCTGACTTATACCGTGTACAGAAATAGTTTAACTATAGATATAGGTCAATAATTAAAATTCCTTAAATTGTTTACAATCCTTAACCGAGTCAATTCCATGGGTCTAGCAAGGAGATTTAAAACCTGTAATGTATATTGAAATACTGCAAACAATTATGTACTGCCCCCATATCCATCACAATGACCCCATCATGAATGACTCTTAAGATATAGAGTGTATGTTCTCCTTTCTCAGTGATCATGATATCATTTTTTATACATATTGCGAAGTGTCTTTGTCATAATACCAAAAGGCATTCACCTATATAGCTACCTCTGTATCAGGTTACAGATCACTTTTTTTTAAAAAAAAAATCCTAACAGAATATTAAGTGTAAGGTAATGTGTAAGGTGTGATGTTTTCACTCAACAGAATAATTTATAACGGTAAGGTGTAATATGATGTTTTCATTGAGTTGGTTGTTTAGGTGGCAGCAGAATTTAACTGAGTAATACTGATGATATTTATTGCTGTTTTCCCTTTATCTTTTAATATATACATGTTAATAATATGACCAATCAATTACAAAAGTCTGTATATGAGATGAGTCTGGTAAAAAAACATCTAGTAGCTAGATGTCCAGTATAAAGGACTTGTATTAATATAATATTAGGGGTAACAAAATATCAAACTATCATTTGATTGCATTGTGATTGTTTCCATCTGGATTCAATTAATCAATGGTAAATTCATCAATCTGATAACAATCGCTGATAGCGAGCTCAAGTATTGCTCATTTTAATATAAATGGAACTTTTCTAACTTACGATGATTTGCATTATATTGGGACTACATTATACAGTTCTGTTCCTTCCAAGCAATAAAGTCAATGATTCAGATGCTATCAAACACCCTTATTTACATATATATAAGTAATGTCTAGTGCGGTAATTATATATAATCAATGCAGCTTTACTCTCGGTTGTGTGTGTTCTGGTACCTCTATCCAGCAATATGGTGGCATATAAGACAAGTTAAAAACACAGTGTGGCTGATGTTTGCCTTCTATATATTAATTGCTCCATTCCATATGGTGGATCTAGATATGGGGAAGAGTAGTTCTGTTAGACCCCTTGTTGGCTCTTCCCATATCAAAGCCTCTGCTTCCCTCTGATAGCATTGGACATGGTCAACTGTGACTAGTTGGTATAATTTCTTATAGCATATATATAGGCGAATCGTTTTTGTCTATGGTGTTCAAGAGACTCCCGCTCTAGCTGATCTTACATGGTTGTTACACACCCATTTGTTCTGGTGTAGTAGTTGTTGTAGACAAAGTAGTCTGCATTGTCCTGTTTCCACTCAATTTCCGTAAAAAGCAACTCTTGGTATATGCACTGAACAGGTGCACAGCATATATGTATACTCCTGAGTTGGTCAGACAAGGGAAAGGTATAGACAGATCTGACTTTCAGTTTGGTGTACATTATTGGATGTTCCTCCTGAGGAAGCTGGGTGTCCGGGATACCTTGCAATTGCCAACCATCTGATGTATGTGCTGGTTCCATGTAATTAAGGTCCTTTTTGATAAGCACTCATGCCCCAGAGGTACTACTACTTCCCGCTATCTATTACATATATACCTTAGTCCTAGCCTCCAACTAGTGTCCATGCAGGATGTAAGATGATGGCATTGAATTGGCTGATCGCCTCCCAGTAATCTTAATGGCCATGTACGTCTCCCATTTCAAATGCATCAGCCATCTCTGTTGCCGTTTTCTAAAGAGGTATAAGGTCCTGTTGCAGATACTAGGCATCAAGCTGTGATCAGGTATATTGAGCCCCCTAGCTTCAGAATATTTACCATTGAGCGTATGTCATTCGGAATCCCCACTAGGCACCAGAGGATGCAAAATACGCATGATCCACACGTGCAATGCACATACGTTTATGTATACGCATCCTTCTGTCTTCTTACTTGGACAACAACTGATCATGACACACCTTCATCTGTGCTAGCATTACTTACAAATTTAAGTGAATGCATATACCCGGTATATGAAATAGATAGCAAAGTTAACACGTGCACCATGCTTATGAACAATGAAATTAAACATTGATAAACACCTATAGGAAAGTGTATTTAGATATACTTATCAATCGATGAATCTGCAGCTGTTGAAAAGGGAATGAACTAAGAAGAAACAAAATGAAAATGACACTACTGCATTAGTGTGACACTACAGATAAAAATAACTTACGATGTATTCTCGGACAGCGTTGTGGAATACTTCCTCCCGTTTGTCTACATCCACGTCGTTTTCCATTTTGATTTTATGTGTATGTCAATATCATGTACTGCCACTAAAGTCGGTCATTCCGTCTTTTTACAGATCACTGAAGTGGAAACATACTCAGCATTGTCATCATTCCGCCATTTGAATAAATTACCCACAATTCAATTTGTTATTAAAGTTTAAGGTTACTAGATACCTCATTTCTAAAAACAAATGGAATGTAAATGAGTTTATATACGTTAAACATACAAAATATCAATATTTTTCTACATCGCACAAGCAGTTAGGATAATTATATAATAAACTGATTGATATTATTGAAAAATGTTTAAGATTAAGTAATTTTTCATTTAATTAATGATTCTTAATTCCGTATGTTAATTCCTAAATATAGACCAACATCAAGCACCGACTCTGGTACAAGCTTCATTTTCACTTCCTCCGTCGAAGGGTGCAGACGAAACATACGTAAACAAAGCAACGTGTGTCTATTCCACTGGTTAGTATTGGTGTCGTGATGAAATTTCATTTGACTTAAGACTTATATCAGATATACACATTGGTGTTACAGCAAAATGAGATGACGTTACTACAGGCATCACCCAGAAGATATTTATTAAAGACAAAACGATTGCGTAATCAAAAGCAACACGTGAAAATATAGGTTTATTTCTTTTTTGACCATCTAGATCTAGCTACACCAAAGTCAAAAGCAAATACAATTAAAGTACATAATTACAATATTTGTATGTGTATTCATACCTCACTAATAAATTTGCTTAAATAATTTGTTTAATAATTATACAACAGAAAAAGTTCGCTTTTGACACAGTCAACTAAAAAATATCAACATTTTTTTTTGGAAAGGACCAGTATAGGCTTAGCCTGTTGTCTAATCTATTTATTTATATATCTTTCACAATCCGTAGTCTAAACTATATTTATAAATCGTTACATCACCCCATATATCTCCACGAAAATCGCAGCCTTGTGGAAAAAGGTCAGAACCCTACAGAACACTTGGCTTGACAGACAGTGACGTTTTGGTTCCGGTTCCCAATTCATGTGCAAAACAATAACAACATACTACAATAATCTTTATTTACTGTCGAGTATGTTTAACAAGTGTACATGTAGAGCTTGTATTTTGACAAACATAAATAAGGAAAAAAATGTATATCTATTTATATACACAACTAAAATACATGCAGAAATTACCGGTATTAAGTTACTAGCTACAGTAAAACTCGGATAAGTCGAAGTCGACGGGACCAAGCAAAATATTCGACTTATCCGATGGTTCGACTTATCCGTGTTTGTATACGGAGACAAAATACCCGACTATCATCGGTTGTATGCAGAACAAGTGCTTGCATGATAACATAGTCGAAAATAAGCAATAAATAATAACATAGAAATTAATTAATTGTACATGGTAACAATTATTCCTTTATCTAATAAACAATATTGTGCACAGTTACAGATAAAAACAAAGTTCGTGCGTCAAATCATCTTTGACATAGACACACGATTTACACACGGGAGTCGTAAATGACAGCATAATATTCTATGAAAACGTTACATACATTATAAGAATATAAATGTATATATTGTACTCATATTATTCATCTTAAAATCCGTTTATATTGTTCTCCAATTTAACAATATTAAACAATAAACAGTCCGGGAAAATTGATCGACCGTACGCGTGCTGATTTTGTATCAAAGGTGAAGGCCGCGGTCTATATATATATAATGTGGCAGGTTTTAATTGTACATAGTGATATGGTCGCCTTCTAGCTTCGCGCTAGGGGGAATTTCACTCTAGCTCAGTCGGTAGACAGGAGGACCAGTAAGCCTAGGGTTGCTAGTTTGATCCCCGGTGGAGGCACACTACTCTCTTTCCTGTTACATTTGGTGGCGTTGACCACTCCAAGTGTTCGCTATAGGAGAATGAGAGGCACACTACTCTCTTTCCTGTTACATTTGGTGCCGTTGACCACTCCAAGTGTTCGCTATAGGAGAATGAGAGGCACACTACTCTCTTTCCTGTTACACTAATTTTAACTAGAGTAGAATTAAAATTATGTCAAAATAACGAATAAAAGGCAAGCTCAATCAAATATCACGGACATTAAACACTATAAAGCTACATAGTGAAAGCAAGTACAGAAAAGCAAATAATCAGCATGAATATAAAGCTCCCAAAAAGTGCAAAACACAAGAGATAATACTACTTAATAATATGTTGCTTTTTGAACTAAACAAATAAACTTTGTATCAAAGTTCATCAGATTAAGTAGCTATAGTCTATCAATAAAAATAATTTAGATATGATATATCAACTTATTGATATACATGTATAATCCAGGTAAGTAAAACTGCCACTCTTAAATTTCACTGATATATTGCTGGTTCTTCTTCAGTTCATCATAACTGGGTATGACTTGTAACCGGAATGCCAGGCCTGTCGAAACCTGACCGCTTTCTTTTATTGTATGGGACACAGACTGGTCAAGCTGAAGCCATTGCCAAGGAAATAGCAGAAAAGGCAGATGCACAAGGCCTCAAGGTTGATATTCATGACCTTGGCAAAACAGAGAAAAAGGTAACTTTATAGATATACAACATTGTTTCCAAAATTAGGCTATGCAGTTATATATATGTTTATAGAGTTTTCAAACAACAGATATTTTTTGGAAATATATTGCAACATGCATATGTCTTACTTTTCATTAGAAGATAGATGATAATTTGACAACTTCTTAATGTTTTGGCATTGTCCTGCTTATATCACATACAATATAACAGTATATAGTTGTCATCTCTGTGTAATTCAGTCACAAACTTGCTTGGTTATAAGTAAAAAAAAATACCACTGCATTAGGGTAATAATTATTGTTACAGATGCTTGATGCAATCTTAAGTCTGTATACCCACAAAAGCTCAATACAGAGGTTTGTGAAATACATACTACATTGTAATATCTTTATTATTGCTAGTGTATATATCTATGTCTTATTGAACCTTATGTATCTATTTAAAATTACTGGATACCACTTGAAAATAAAGAAAAATGACAACTTGTTTTGATTTCTACAGTTTAACATAGAGAGGGAGACATGTGCAGTGATAGTTACCTCCACAACTGGCGATGGAGACCCTCCAGACATGGCCCTCAAGTTTTTTCGAAGACTGAAGAAAAAGACATTGCCTGATGATTACCTGGTCAACCTCAAATATGCATTGTTAGGTTAGAAAATATTTTGATTTCAAAATTGTTAACAATATTCTTATGTTCTATACCATTTGGTTTATGGACATGCCTTTAGGCGTTAATCTACTGTGTTTTGAAGTTTGTGGTGGTGTATCATGCTTAAAGATGATGCATTGCAGACCCATACAATTGGATATTTGCGATAGTATTTTTTGCTCTGTTGAGAAACGGTTTTGTATATCTTGTGAAATTCTGTCACTTTTATTGAGTGCTTCTCAATACAAAATTGCAAACTACATAGCAACACATTGGGATATTAATCTTGATATATTTAGATAAATTGTTACTGGTATATATCCATTAGATATTATTTTAATAACTGATCTCAAAATTAGGACATTTCATTGATTGAAATCTTTACCTTAGAAATATATTTGTATATGGTGAGAGATTCAGTTGTTTGTCATATATATTGGTATAACATATTTTTACCATTAAGACAGATGAAAATTATCTCAAAAATATATTTTTTTTACTGTTTTGTTTTCAGGACTTGGAGATTCCAATTATACAAACTTCTGTAATGCTGGTAAAACTTTAGATAGCCGACTTGAAGAGCTTGGAGCAAAGAGGTTTTACCCTTCAGGCTGGGGAGATGATGCAGTAGGGTAGGATTTAGCAACATATTTTTTTCTGTATGACCTTCGGTCCATCATTATCTAGGATCTAAATAAAGATGAACTTTTCCACACAAAGATTAACTGTTTGAAAAAAAATATCTGAAATAATGGGAATGGTTTAATCGCTGCATTGTAAATTTTAACAATGTTAACTTTTTCGCGTTGCTCATATGAATACAGTTGATGTTTATTTAAATACTGGAAATTATACAGTGTAAGGGAGATAATCTGTTATTTTGGTGGAATTTATCTTTTCTGTGTATTCTTTTAAGAGGAACTTCAGTATACAAAAAATATAAATGTGCATTTCTTTATTAAACTTTTTCCCTGTGCATTGTTTAGTGTTTTGTCTCGATTGACATGCCTACTCTTTATCTACACAGGGTGACTCAGTGTTGTCTTTACCTACACAGGGTGACTGAGTGTTGTTTTAATGTACACAGGGTGACTCAGTGTTGCCTTCACCTGTAGTGTGACATTCATGAGTGTATTTCATTGCAAAAACTTATAGAGAATGTAATTTCTTTTTTCACAGGCTTGAAGTAGCTGTAGAGCCATGGATGGAAGGGCTTATTCCAGCTCTCTGTCAATTACTTGGACACCCTTATAAAGAAATTGAGGTAGGTCTTTGTAGTGTCAAGGCCTCAGGTGATAACAAGTCCCAAACTGAAAATTCATCAAAAAGTGACATTTCTAAGGAGATGGAAAATTCGGAATATTTGAAAGATGAACATAAAACAGAAGCAAATGGAGATACATTTCAAAAAAACATGAGCAATATAAGAAAAGAGGAGGGAGCATCTGGTGGACTATCAAATGATAAGATCAAGAAGAGCAGTGTATCCGAAGTTGAATATGCCACCCTACAAACTTCAGTATTACCATTGAGTGGGGAAGCACTTGCGATACCAGCACTGTCTCAAGCCTATCTTAGTCTGGAATACCTCAACACAGAGATGGAAGTAAGTATTGACTTAATTCACTAAAGTTGAAATGTGCCTTTTAACAATTAGGATTGGATATGCAGCATCATGCAGTCTTGCATATTCCATAAAAACAGAAATGTATTTTTTTTATTGATTTAAAATTTGATTGACTTGTCATCCATAACAGCTCAAAAGCATCTTTTATAGTTTGGAATTCCTAAGATACAAATATAAAAAATAGATGATTAAAAAATGTATTCAATGTACAACGAATGTTGGTTAATTTCGTAGGACAACAATATTGGTGAAACAATAATCCAAAATGGAGTCCCATTTCCTTCTGCTGCTTCATCTGTAACTATGGCAACAGTATTATCTAGCACTGTGATGACACATCCAGAGGCTTTAAAGAAGACCATCAGTCTACGTCTGGGCATTGAGGTTTGTATTTGCATCATATTTCATTAATTCTCCAAATGCATGATATACCTTAGTTAAAATTTTAAACCTATTAAACGTTTATTTCATTTAACTCTTGTCAGATCTCCTAAATGATAAGATCTGTGAAAAAAAACCTTGTCTAGTTTCAAACTGCTGTCAGTGTTCCCAATGGATTTCATATTTGGGAGTATATTGATAGATTTTCAGAATTTTTTTCCCGCATTATAATTCTTAACACATAAAACCATCCTGGAAAATTGAGGTTATAATATATTATGCTCTTGTTTGAACATCAAAATATCTTTAAGGGCTTTCTCTGAACACTCCAGTGTTTACTCTTCAATGAGATTTCAAAGTGATTACTATGATATTAGTTGTACATGAAATGTCTAGAATTAATTTGTTCCTTGTATTAATTTAACCCTTTGTCATCCTCTTTAATAACTTTTTTTCTGATATATTGTTTGATACTGATTGTTTTGGTGGCAGGAATCTCCATTTGACTACCAGCCGGGGGACAGTATCTCTGTTGTGTGTTCTAACAGTGAAGAGGAGGTCACAAGGATCCTGCACAGGTTAGAAGAATGTTATAATGGTGACAATACAGGTTGGAACTCATGAAGCAGATTTTTTCTCTGTTGCATCCTTAATTACAAAACTATGATTTGAGGCTCTGTGTACCAGATAGTATGAAATGTATTTTAATACTTTTGTATAGATAACTGTTAACAATCATGTGGTAAAGTGGGTGCTTTTCCCATAACCCTATATATTAGCCCAACTCTCCAATATCAAACTGAAATTAAAAAAGAGCCCAGGAGCTGATATGAATTTAGTCTTTAAAATTGATTTATTCTGTATCTATGCTATATAAAATTTATCTAGTTATAGAGGCAGATAGTGTTACCCATGTACATCCCGTTCCGTCCCGTTGCAATGTAACTAGCTATATCAGTAACTGCTGATGCGAACCTTACCAAACTATTTCGGGATGTCAAGTGGCAGCAAGGGCATTTATGTTTTACAGCACGGTAGGTTCATCAGGATTTCAACAATTCATATCTAGAGGGAAGGTGTGCCCTTCCGCCCCTATAGTGAAAGAAGATTAGAAAAGTCAATAGACATGCAATATCTTCACAAGCATGTAAATCCAAGTGCCCAGTTCCTCAGATTTATTCTATTATTTCAGATATCCTTTTATTCAGGTATGTGATCCTCATATGTAGAGAAGCAGATAATCTTGCATAAAAGAATGTCAAACATCAAGGATAGTAAATGCTGTTTGTTGCAGACTTGATTTGGTGGATAAGGCAGACAGAGTGTGTCAGTTTTCCATTATCCCAAACACCAAGAAAAAGAACCCAACAATACCACAATATTATCCTCCAGTCAGCTCACTTCGTTACATACTGACCACGTGTGTTGACCTCCGAGAACCCCCAAAGAAGGTGAGAAAGATAGATAATAACACTAGTATATAAACATTAAGGTTCAATACCAATATTCATCATTTTAATGTCAGTTTTTGTATCATTATGTGCACTAGGTGTAAATACAAAGATTTAGCTTTGCCAGTGGTCAGGTAAATACTAAAGATACAGGTAAATCCTTTGTTTTTTTAAGAGCTGAGTTCTATGATGTGAAAAACAAAGGAATTTTGTTATTCATTAATATAGTTGAACTGTATTAGGATTTTTCTGTATAATGACATAGCTAGTTATTGTCCAATTTGAGAAAAATATGTTTTAGAATTTTGAAAACAATGAATATCTCAAAGATAATAGATATTGTATTATTATGCATGACTGTTGTACCTTCATACAGTCATCTGACTGCAAAATCCATTGATGTAGTCAGCCAGGACCACCTCTCACTGACTCCTATCTTGGAAAGCCCTAAAGGTGGCGAGTCGACAGTGATTTGCCAAATCACTGCCCGTCGATGGATGGCTTCCAGCTCTTGTCCTCCCTTCTCCACCAAATGCAGCTGGACGACTTCTCTGCTGTTGTTGCCAGTCGTTGTACAGCTGCCCTTCAGTCTTTTCCCCGGATGCCTACAGCAGCAAACATCCTCCACATGGACTGTGCAGGGAATCCTCTGCACCCCATTGCTACTGCCATGACCCTAACACACCATCCTTTTGCTCTCACTTCATCAGCAAGGTTGGCGTACTTCTCTCTTGCTCGTATGCCTCTTGGCAACGCTCCTCCCAAGGGACAGTCAGTTCAATAATTATCATTCTCTTCCCTTGATGTGACCAGAGTAGAATATCTGGACACCAGTCTTTGTCCCAAGTCAACCCGAATCTCCCAGTTCTGAGCTCCGTCCAGTATTCCTCTCTGGTGTGCTGTTGTTTTGCTGCCTGTCTCTCCAGATCTTACAATGTTGATGTAGGGTTGTTGTTTCATACTCCTCTTTTTCTGCCTTTCTTTCTCCAACGTGTCTGCTAGCTCCCACAGAACCTTGTTGTGCCTCCATGTATATCTCCCCAGGGTCAAAGCAGTGTTGCACGATTACAGTACATGGGCCAGGTTACCAGGGCGATCACATTCCCCATCGATGCAAGTTGGTAGGTGTTGGTAGAACATCGTACACTGAACGCAGGAGGAACTGGATTCTACATGGTTCCAACTTCCAGATGTCTGACCATGTAAGACACCTTTCAGTTGTCTCCCATCTGGTCCATGCACCCTGTGCTCCCATTTCCACCATCTTTGTCTTTCGGATCTCTTCTTCCATCTTCCTGATGTTGTCTTGGACCATCTTCCTCCTACCAACCATGTCCGCTGTTCCCCACCTTTGCACTTGTGTTGTCTAAAGTCCCTGTCTGCCAATGCTTGTAGTCCCAACAATGTCGCCGTGCCTAAATCTACTTTCTGTTCCTGAACTGCGCTGCTTGCTGACCACTTTTGTCCTGTCCGAGTCTCAATCTCAGCATTCCTGATGTTCCCATCTTTGGAGTCCCTGACAGTCATCACCAGCCTAGCCTTTGCCACCTGAAACTCTTCCACCAATGATGATATGGGTTGTTGTGGTTTGGCTGTTGTGCTGTACAGGCGCACATTGGTGAAACTTGGAGGGACTCCAAGCCAATGTCCTAGACACTTGATGATCTTCCTCTCAAGAGCTTCAACTGTAGTAGTGGTAACTACGTACAGTGTAAGAGTCCAAGTCAGGCAAGGAAGAAGTCCATGCTGGTAAATCCAGGATTTTAATTTCCCAGGCAGACCTGTTTTGTCGATCTTCCTCTACCTGGGTTGTAGCCGTTTGATGTTCCTGCTGTCATTCAGGCTGGCATCAAACCCCTTCCCCAAACACTTGATTGGATTGTCAACAATCGTTGGTATCTCCTCCTGCTGTGTTGAGAGCTTGAAATTTATGTTCACCTTAGCTTCCCTCTTTTCAAGATGAGACATCTAGATTTCCCCGGTTTGAACTTCATCCTTGCCCATCCAACTGTTGCCTCTAGAGCGGATATGATCCATCGTGCCTGAACATGTGTAGTAGTTGTTATCGTCAGATCGTCCATGAATCCTCTGTTTGGTGGTAATCGCACTCCTGATGAAGTTTTAGGTCCTCTAGTTTCCCTGTCTGCAGCCTTGATGATCAAGTTCATCTCCATCACAAAGAGTATGACAGATATCGTGCATCCAGTCACGATGCCCTTCTCAAGTGCTTGCCATGATGTTGTTATCTCTCCAACTGTAAACTGGAGCCTGATGTTACTAAAATAGCTCTTCACAATTCTTTGGATATGTTCCGGGATGTGATAATGTTCCAGGGCCTTGAAGATCAGTTGGTGAGGGACAGAACCGCATGCATTGGCGAGGTCCAACCAAACAACTGCTAAGTCTCCGTTATTAATCTTTGCTTCCCGGGTAAGCTGCATGATTGTGCTGGTGTGTTCAATACATCATGGGAATCCCGGAATCCCTCCTTTTTGCACAGAAGAATCTATATACTCACTTGTGGTTCAACACTACTATACACTTTAAAAATTAAGTATGATATAGTAAGTGGTGATTTAAAATTAATTTAAATCAAAAATTTTCTCTACCAATGTATCCAACTTCTGCAGGCCTTTATCCGTACACTGGCAGAATACACATCAGAAGAACAAGAGCGAAGACGACTACAGGAGCTATGTAGTAAACAAGGCAGTTCAGACTACTCACACTTTATACGTGAGGCTGGTGTTGGTCTACTCGATCTCCTCATGACTTTCACCTCGTGTAATCCACCTGTAGAAAGACTTCTGGGTAAGTATAGGATGCCTACCTCTTATTTCAAATGTTTTCTAAGAGAAAAAAATTAATTTAAGGAATTATCTTGTTTACACTGTTTTGAGAAAAGAAACAGACTTCAATGACTGCGCCACAAGGTGTCGGAAGCCTATGTAGTGTTTCACTTTATTGTCCAGACAATTTGTCTCTGTAAGAAGTTGTACAGATCTAGAGTGTGCCTTTCATTCATAGATAGTGAAAGAATGCAGACATTTTTGCATTAAAGTACTTTTGTATACCTTCATATTGGAAAATAAATTAGATTTTTTTCAACTTTTGACAGGATCATAACTTTCATTTTTTGGGTAGTTACGTTTCTGTTAAGAGAAACATGTCTCACAAACATTCTCTAGTTTCTGTAAAGAAAACACATGCCTCAAAAAAACATTCTCTAGTTTCTGTTTATTTAACTTAGCAGAATACTTATCTTCACTTTTTATCTCTTTTTGTTCAGGTTTTTAAAGAAATGAGAACTAAATATCAGTGAATTAATTAATCTGACAGTTTAAATAAAAAGATAACTAAACAAACAAAAATTCAGGACACGCTTCTTTCATAATACAATAGATTATGTTCCAGATGCTTTAGAACAATAGATTATGCTCCAGATAATTTAGAATAATAATTTTGATTACAGAACAGTTACCCAGATTGCAGCCCAGGCCCTATTCCGTGTGCAGGTATGGAAATTAATAAATAATGCAAAAATGTTTGCATCATTACCAAGCTCGGTTTCACAGCTTAAAGGGGCAGGCCTTCATTGGAACAGCAGATATGAGTTGCACAGTAGTTTATGAAAATAAATGAAAGCAGCTTACACTCATATTTGTGACTAACTGTGATGGATTACATATCAAAGATATACAGAAAATCTGTGAAATTCTGCATCCACACTGGAATATTCGGTCATGCCTCCTGTGCTTCATTTAGATATCATGTGACATCACAAACCACAGCAGGACGAGTGATGTACTTTCTTGTTCATGAACTTGTTTGGGTGTGCTCATTTGCTCTGGTAATTCCCCTTTATTCTTATTTTGCTTTCAATGCCTACCATTTCAGATCGTACAATTACGTATTAGCATAAAAATTCTAATATATTTTTTTGATAAAGTTTCACTGTTTACTATTGTTTGAATTAAACAGTTCTCCTGTAGCTGAACCTGGTGTATTGGAGGTGGCCTTTAATGTTGTGGACATCCCTAGTGGTGATGGTCGCACGTTTGACAGAACTGGAGTGTGTACAGGAATGCTTGATAGATTAACAAGTTCTATACAGAGGCCCTATACAGACCATTGTCCGTCATCAGAGGACGGTGACATTAGTGATCAAGTTGCAAACTTGCAATTGTCACCTTTGAAGGTAAGCAATTTGTAAACAAAGCAAAACAAAGGAAAATAAATTCATGACAATAGGCCCATTTAATGCAGATTACCGTATTTGATCTAATAATGGTGTCTGCCCTAATAAGGGCACCCCTACCTTTTTTCATGGAAATAAATCTTTGACTGAGTGTCAAAATGGTGTTCAAAAGTAATAATTCATATGAAATTTTTTGCTACTTTATGTGTTCAATTTCCTTCAGCAAATTAAGTAACTAGAACACAAGTTTTCGCCACATTTTGTCTATTCCTACAGATGACATGTCAGTGTAAAGAGCACCCAAAACTAAACACACAAATATGATAATGAATACATGTAGATATCTTCATCTGGAATATTTTTATGACTGGGTATATTACCGTTCAACAGCCTTGGGTATTCTGCTATAAGGTATAGTCTGCTTCATAAAACTTCAGAATAACTTATCTTAATAAGGGCGTCCCCACTGTCAATTACCAGCGCCCTGTGCTCTTATTAGGTCAAATACGGTAATTCATTTTGTGTACTTTTAAAAAAAAATCAAGGTATCTGTATCTTATATGTAATTTTTTTTATGATAAAGACTTTCTGGATCATAAAATAAATTTCTATATTCTGTATAAGCATGATAATGCATGGCAATGAAGATGGACGAGTGAGAATGATAAATTGAACATCAGAATGTTCATCTGTATACAGATGAAAGTTTGTCTGAAGTACATGTAATACATTTGTACTTTTTAATTTTTGCACGTAGAATATTGAGCATTATGCACACCACACACGCAATTTTTTTGTTTCCATTAAGTTATTAGCATGTAGCTCTCAGAGGTGTTGTGCCTAAAATATACTTATTACTTTGTTATACAAGTGTATATACAGTCATTACATTGTACATAAAACTCACTATTGTACACCCTAAAATCAAATACACACTTACAAAACACAAAGTGACGTTATGGGCAATACATACAAATTAAACTACATGTATTATAGCACAGATACGAAATAAAAAGTGAATATATCATGTAGCTTATCATAGGTAGGCTACACATTGCTTAAATACATGTATTAGTTATGATATACTTAAACCAAGACTTAAAATACAAATAGATAATTACATGGGAGACATTGTTCTAATCAATCTAAAATAACAGTACAGTATTACCAATTTGAAATAATTTACTTTAGCATAGTTATATTTGAAATGTAATTTACAGACATGTCTGTGTAAGACCAAATTAAGAAGAAAATAAGATTAGGCTGAAACGGGAAGAAAGAATCATACAGAACTTATCATAAGTCTGAAGGTCATGGATCAAGTCCCTGTCTAGTTGTTCCATTTTTTCCTCCTCGGTTACATTTGGGTCCAATTGAATACCAACATAATTTGAGAAGATAGTTTCTAGCTCATATGCCATGGTGCAGTGTCTGTCGTCTGTTCAGCATCAATTTTCCCATTTAAAGAACATCTTCCCACTAACCTAACAACCCAATAGTCATGATATATGGCTAATAGGTCCTCTCAATGAGGCCCAACAAAGTTTGTAAAAAGAAATCACTTTTACCCATATTCAAGGTCACGGGGTCAAAATCTTTAAAACATTTATACAATTTCTTCTCACTAACCAAGAATCCCAGAGTCATGATAATTGGGTGATAGGTTCCTTGGATGAGCCCTAATAAAGTTTGCAAAAAAAATGACCTTGACAAATATTCAAGGTCACAGTGATTAAATATCTTAAAACCTTTAACAACTTCTTCTCACTAACCAAGACTGTCAGAGTTTTGGTATTTGGTGATAGGTTCATTGAATGAGGCCCAACAAAGTTTTGAAAAAGAAATTACCTTAACCTATATTTGAGGTCACCAGGATCAAATACCTTAAAACATCTTCTGGTTAACCAACAGGCTAAGAATCATTTGGCTGGTAGGTTCCTATCATGAAGCCCCACAATTTTTTTTCAAATAAATAACCTTGAACTATTATTAGATATAAAGGACTTCTGATTACCTTAAAAGCCTAGAATAAAGTTCTTTTGAATAAACTAAAGAAGTGGAATCATCAAACAAGTGAATTCTAGGTAAGTGATGCAGGCCCATTAGGCCTCTCATTTCCATTTAAATGGTTTTCTTGGGAGTCATGTCTTAAACAAATACAATAGTAAGAGCAACAAGTCTTTAATCCTTGATTTATGTACCATGACAGCTTCCTATATTTGCACGGACCAACCAACACTTCCATATGTCCGATGACCTAACGGTACCACTGATCATGGTGGGACCAGGGACAGGGGTAGCTCCATTCATTGGCTTCTTGCGTCATAGAGAAGCTCTCCATGCCAAGATGGCTGACCCTACTATGTATGGAGATACCTGGCTCTTCTTTGGCTGTCGTCATAGAGACAAAGATTACTTGTACAGGTAGGTTACAGAGAATTTTACATACTTTTTAATAATAATTTTACATAATTTTACAGCTACTTTGTGTGTATAATGAAAATATCCTGAAGTACTATCATTTATATTTGTTTCTTATATTTATCTCTCATTGAGCATCCTATGTCATTTAGGAAGAGTTTCCATGTAGCAGCTTATTGCTACTTTGCTGATTAACATATAGAAGATCCATCATGATACTCCGAGCACTCCCTTACTGAACTAAATATAGAGGATTCATCATATGCTATTCAGAGCACTACCTTACTGAACTAAATATAGAAGATCCTTCATATGATATTCAGAGCACTACCTTACTGAACTAAATATAGAAGATTCATCATATGCTATTCAGAGCACTACCTTATTTACTGAACTAAATATAGAAGATCCATCATATGATATTCAGAGCACTACCTTATTTACTGAACTAAATATAGAAGATTCATCATATGCTATTCAAAACAATAGAGGTACAGTGTCTTTGCAAAGGACACAATCATGACAGTCCATTATCATGAATTCCTTTAGAGTTTGAATTCCACACACTGGCAGTAGTAGTAATGGAGTCTTCACCTTAGGTTTTATTCATACAATGCTTTATGTTGGGGCCAAAAACTAAGGCAAGCTAGTTGAAAAAGGGGTTACTTCCCTTAAATCTTAAACTGTTGATAATATACCTGATATTCTTAAACATGCATGTTGTGATTATTTTCACTATATAAATCAGGTGTGTGATGTTATACATTCTGTGCTTGTCCAGCTTGTATTGATCAGGGCCATGTGATGTGACCTCCTCAATACATAAATCATCATTAGCCTTTGTGTCACATACTATTTCTCCTCTATTCACAAAAGACATGGTCATGTTTAAGATGTAATTTGATTCCACTAAATAAATAGATTATATTAGGTAAGAAATGACTAAGAATTGTATTAAAACTATTTTGCATTGAATTTGTTTAATTATTTTGTAGAAAAGAGTTAGCAAGATTTGAAGAAACTGGAATCTTAACAAGGTTGTGTGTGTGCTTCTCACGTGATGAACTAGACTCTGATACGCCACGTTATGTGCAGGACAACATTTGTAGACATGCTGTAGAGTTAGTTCCCCTGATTGACAAAGGCGCCAAAATATTTGTGTGTGGGGATGCTAAAAATATGGCAAAGGATGTGAATGAGGCTGTTATTAAATCGTTACAGGAAGTTAAAGGTAAGTGAAATGTATGCCGGGTCCTACATTTAAAGCCATTTCTTTATAAAAACTTCAATTTGAATATGAACACCATTTCTTATGTTTAAATGCTGGTGCTTGTCAATGGGTACTTAACAGATATCAAATAACTTATTATAATATTCAGAATTAGTTACATCTGCCTTTATATGTTGCAAATAACAATCAAATCCCAGTGATGATGGTTTTCCAATGATTAATTTTTCATTGTTAGTGTTCAAATGAATGCAAATATAATCTTCATTGCCATTTTGAAAGCTGATTATGATAATTGTGTTAGATCAGATCATTTTAAATGTGATAATTATTTGCATTATACAATGTATATCAGAATATATTTCAGAAAATTACGATATTAAGTCTATTACACTATGTTATGTCGACTTGAATCATCCAAAACTTTATAGACTTTGATGTCTTTTACGTTACTGTCTTTGACGTTCTATTTATAACAAAGTTCACATAATCTATTCGTACATATTATTTCACATAATCTATTCGTACATGTATATATTTTACCATTTTTAACCAATTTTTTATCATAATGATCTAAATATACAATACGGATGCTTTTAAAAATGACAAATTTTATCTGATTTTAACTTTAAAAATAAAACATGTTTAATAGTATATTGTTTGGCCCTAAATGACCCTAGTTGTCGATGGGCCGTAAAACATAAACAAACAAACAAACAAATCATCCAAAACAATTATAAATTTTCCAGGTCTTGATACTGAGGAGGCAAAGAAACAAGTGATGAGATTACGGCTATACAAATTCTACTTGGAGGATGTGTGGACTTAAAAGGCACTGTGGACGTGGATGAATAAGTTGTATAGTGTGGTTTCTCCTGAATTCATCAACTATTTATACAGTATATGAACTGTTACTATGTTGAAACAACATATTGTCCTGATATCAGCCTAGTTTTCCTGGTCTGTAATAGTAATTACGTTTTCTTAGGGCTTTAACAGTTAATAATTATTCACACCATATAGGGACTATAGATTTGTCAAACAGGGGCCACCAAGAAAAGTGATATTAACCAATATCATAGCAGCATTTCTCTAGCAGACAACTTACATAGATTCTCTTCATTTATTAAGATAACATAGGGGATAGATGTTTTACTGAAATATCACACCTTTAATTTGTAAATTTTCAAATTTCATTAAGAAGATAAACTGAACAATGAAGAGATAAACTGTGGCTATATTCTGTCAGTGGAACTTCCTTCTTCAAATCAAATTTCATTGACATTACTATTTTGCAAACAAAAAATAGGAATTATTTGAGCTGATATATTTATTGATCAACATGCAAAACACACCCAGTGTTATTGGAATTTAAATGAGACTTAGGTGTTAAGGTCATTTTCAAAGATTTTTTTTAAATCAGCCAAACGTAGTATATGTTTTGGTTGGAGGGTATTCAACTGAAATCATGGCAAAAAAAAAGTTCTGTAAGCTTGAATGATTTTGAGAAAATCATTTTTTAATTGATGGTAATAATTGGTAAAACCTTATACCGAAAATCTGATCTTTTAAAAATATTGCTGGTACATATCAATCATAAAAAAAATTAATCATACTGAATACAAAACTAACTTTTTACTGTTTTTTAACTAGAAATATTTTAATATATACATATACAGTTTTGTTTATTGGTACTCTTGTTATTTTCATCAATGCTGATATTAAAATCTCTTTTTTCTGTAAAGTATTTTTCAATCTAGTCCTATTTTTGTAAATATATGTACACGAAATACTACGACACATAAAAAATAAAAATAACATATATTAAAAGTTTCGTGTGACCTTATTTTGTATCTTGTCTTTTTTATGTCCTTTGACATATTTGAGGTGTTATTGTGTTAAACCAGATTATTTAATTCTAAGTCTAAGGGATATGATTTTTAACCACTGACACTCAGATCTTCTTATCTAGAACCCTTAAAGCCAAACTCCTTGACCATTCACCATATGATGGATTTAATTGCGACTTTCTAAAATAAATGTAGTTGTATATGAAGGATGGAAAAGAAGAGAACAATTTGTAGAATAGTAATGGAAAAGTGCAGGTATGTATAGTTTTAAAGGGTCGATGTTAATTGAATAAATGAGACAATCACCTTTTGTCTTCATTTTGCATCTGTAAACAATTTACCTTTTGGAATTCTTCTCGGGACACCCCTGAACCAATTTGAATGAAATTTTGCAGAAACTTTCCATGGGCAAAGGTCAACCAAAATTGTTAATTATATGGTCCCCAACCCTCAGGGAATCGAGGGGCTGGCTAAAAAGAGTCAGATTGACTTAAATTTCAATAATCTTCTCAAGACCTTAATATGATAGAATCCAATACTCTTCGTACAGTAGATGAAAGGGTCTTCAGGTGCTTTACCAAAATCTCATGACCCTGGGGTCTCATGTTTGCCCCTTAGGGAGGGAGTAAACTTTACTATAGTTTATGTAGGGATCACATTTTTGGCTATCACTTGTTTGATTTCTATTAAAATTCATTCTAACTAGATTAACATTATCAGCATGGGATGACAGCTGGATGGTATACACGTTTGCCCTGACTGACCCCCTGGGGTGATGGGTTGGGCCAAAAAGGGTCAATTTACTGAAATTTCAAAAATCTTCTCAAGACCCAAATAAGGTAGAATCAAATACTCTTAATGGATGGAAGCATCTTAAGGTAATTTACCAAAATTTCATGACCCTTGGGAGGAGGTAAACTTCACTATAATAGTTTATACGTGTATAAGGAAGTCACATTTTGGCTATCATTTGTTGGATTTCTTTGGAAATTCATTCTAACTTGGTTAAAATTAGCTGTCCTGGAAGGCAGTTTGATGGTATGCATATGTTGGCCCAACTGACCCCAGGGGCTGATGAAAAACAAAAGAACAGAAATATTTCAAAACTTGGTGATACCATTTAGGCCCATGGGCCTCTTGTTCTTTGATGTAGGTCAAAGGTCAAAATGTAATTCAGAGTGACCTACTTTTGATACATAACACACCACACCTTGCTAAGGTAAACCCCATACCCCAAGGATGCCATTGGAGAAGCTTTGTGAGGCCATAGTCCAGATTTAATCCAGATTATGATTGTCCCCTCACTAGCTGCAATGTGAGTACATCCAATTATAAACATTGAAAACAAAACTTTTATATACAAATTTAAAATATATCATGTTTATTAATTTTCATTAATTCTATATATGACATCAATAAATAATACCTAAATGACAAAAGCTGATATAATCAACTGAATAGGAGGGACCTCTTACATAAGGCCGAGTGTACTTCATATCAATAATTATTTCCAGTTTTCTTTCCCAAGTAAAACACATATCATATAAATACATGCAACACCAAATTTAAATGTAAGAAATGGTGAAATACTGAAGACCTCTTACTCTGAGTGAAGCTGAGTGGACGGATGTTTGAGATTTTATCCTTGGAATGCATCATGTCTGAAGAACTCTAGAATCTGTTTAGAATGTGATCTGTAAATGAGATCAAGTCCAACATCACAAATCTGCACATACCATCTGCCAAATAATAAACTGCACCATAATGATAAAATTTACCTTTGTCAGTATTCTGTCTGTAAGTCATTTTTAATGAACATATAAATTATTATAATGATATAAATAAAGCTAGAAAATTGCTTTTCTTTGCTTCATCTTCTATATCTAAGATAAATCCTTACAAACTGCAAGTAAATCTCTTTTTTTTTTCTTTGTGAGTATAACTGTTGTGGTGGTATCATTAACACATGGGACAAATGAGGCAGATTTTGATGATGAATGTTAATAAAACTCGCCACTTGATTCTCCTCTTCTAAATGAGCAATATTTTCCTTCGTCATAGTTTCTTGAAATACTCAACGACTTGTGAAATCAGGAATAAATCCCGACACATAATGTAGGATGCTGACTTGCTGATGAGGTAAAGCACTACTGAAGTCTAGTTAGAAAAGTATAGGGTCCTCTTCCTCATACTCTCTGTCCATGTACTGGTCAACTAGTTTTTTGTACCAGGGTTTGCGTAAGATCTCCATCTGAGCCATGTGGTCAGTCTTTGCCTTCATTGACACTGGGACTGACCGACTTGAGAACATTTCCACGTCTTTGTCTATCACCTGGTCAAAGCCAGGAGCCACTGTAAACACACAAAAGTGGGGTTTAGCTTTATCACATTTAAAAGCATTTCCTTTTTAAAAGTAATTATTAGTTGAAATATTATAATACATCAAACTAACATGAAATCAAAATATCCCATGGGCTCCTTCAACTAAATAGCAACACTGACATGTACAATGATTTTGTCAATCTTTTGTCCGTTAACTCCTTGTTTGATTTGTATCAACATTGCTTCATGTCACAGCAATATCTTTTAGCAATCAGGAGATAAATTTGACCTTGTCCTTAGACACAGTGAACTTAATCTTCTATTCGATTGCCTCATTTCCTTATGAGCAAATTAATACCAGTGAAGAGATACAGAATTTGACTTTTGACATATAATAACTTGACATTTGGTCAGTTAGCTTAGATTTCATTCCCACTAAGTTATCATGAGTTATAATCTGATCTGATGACAATTGCTCAACTGATTTCTTATTTAATTCCAACTGACTTTGCTTCATGCCATTGCAAATGCTGTTATTGTGGTTGGACTAATTGGACCGAAGTTGTTTGTTTGAACCAGGGAAGAACCTGGTAATTTTATTTTTTTTATTTTTTTAGGTTCATCAAGATAAATCAAATACTACATTTAAAAACATATCAACCGATTTGTCCACATAAAGAAACTGGCACAAAAGTTTGCTTTTTGCAGGTAAAGTTTATTTCTACTTTGTCTCATAGTACTAGCTTGTTTTTTGACCAGGTGACCTTGAAATTGTTGGATTGACATCAAATGGATATTTTTGGGGTAAAACCTTTTTTTACTGTCTACACCTACCTGCATTTTCAACATTAAGGCAATATTCTGCAAGTAAGTATAGATTCTGAATTCAGAGATATTGATATTTTTATCTAATAACTTACACGAGAGAAGTTCTGAGTCTCTGTCTATTCGGCCAATCAAAGCCTCTCTGTGAGTCTGTTTCTCCCTGTTAGGGCGTGCTGTCATATAATACCTAGCCAACATCTCGGAAGCTTTGTTGTGAATCATCTCTAAATCATCTTTCTGGCAGTAACGAGCCTACAACATGAAAGTAAATGTTTGATATATTCATCAGGTGTGGCCATAAATTCAGATTTTCAACACATGCTTCTGAAATTTACCAATAATTAACAACAGGTAACAGGTAAAATTGTTCAATTCACTAATTTTGTGTAAACTTAACCCTGAAACACAGGTTAGGACCTAACTGCACAATTCCTTGTCCAATATGTTAGCTAAGTAACTCACAGGATTTTCCTCCCTGTAGGCACGTATTTCCTTCTGTAGTTCCACTCTTCTCAGTTCATTCAACCCTGGTGGCTTTAGTTCTGCACGAGCCTTTTTCTTTCTATTTTCCAATCTTTCAAGCCATATTTTAACCTGAAGAACAAGAATTACATGTTATGAGATGACTTACCTGTTCCCCTTTGTCAGTTAAGTTTTAAGTAAACTCCAAATTCACTCAAATTTCTGTATTTTTTCCCAAAAAAACAATCAAAGCAAGCATACTGTGTAACATGTCCCCCCCCCCCCCCCCCCCCCCCCCCTCTCTCTCTCTGAATTACCTTGAACCGAAATCCCTAAAACTCAAACTTGTCCAAGATATTTAAATTGTCTTTTATCATTGTGTGAAGCTTGATCAAATCACTCAAGGACTGAAGCCACTCTAGAGTGCTGACAAACTTTGGCATTACATACATATGTGTAGAGAGGAAACCTATAGACCTCTCTGGTTTCAGGGGACACGTAACCTCCATGTTAATACAGTGACAGTATGTCAGCAATTTTGTAGACCTAAAGATATCTCTAAGCCTTCATGATCTATTGCAAAAGAAATAGCAAGTTTCCAAAATTTACCTTAATATGACATTTTTCTTGAAGAGTTAAAACAAAATACATCTTATATATTACAGAATTCGTTTCAATGTAACTATTAGTACACCAAAATATAATTCACATAATCTGTAGGGTGTGTTAAGAAGTCTATGCTACAATTTAACTGTAATCCAGGTTTGTTAAAAGGACACTGATTCTTTTTGAGAAACTGAGTTTAACAAGAAAAATTAAAGTCTACAATCCCAGCATCTCTGATTTCCAGAGTCACTGATCTGACACCATCGGATACCATTTGGTAGGAAGTTAAACTGAAGAAAATAATGACTATTAATTTAATGGAGATGCCTACTTCCCTAAATTTCAGACAACAGCACTTGTTTCATGAACCTGTATTGAACTACAATGATCCTTATACTGGAAACTTTGTCCATTGTTCAGGGGAGCAAAGAATGTCGGTGTCTGTCATTAAGATTTAGTATGTAGAATATTTGCATCCGTTCTAGGTAAAACCACATGAACTTTTGTCAACATGCAGGAAAAGTAGAAGGTACATGTAAGTCTGGCTTGGAATCAATTATGGACGAATGCATGGATAGCAGAATAGTTTAGACAACACAACACTATCCCTTCTCCACGTTAACAAGTGTTCTTACCGCCTGCTGTATCTTGATAGCAGCTTTGACCTGTCTGCCCATGTCTGTCCGCTGCTGGTTGGATTTTCGTACATGATGACCACGCCACAACCTCTGTATTGTCACTGCAGCCTGAGTTTCTTCCTTCTGTAGGTAGCCCTCTACCTTGGCTGTGCACAGGCAAAACAACACATCAATATAATTATGGATATACACAGGTATAAGTACTGGAAGGTTTGAAAGCTCTGATATTACACAGTAAATCTTATTTATAATAAGGGCACTTCACAGACATCCACTAACCAGCAGGAAGTATTTCTATGGATTGGAGCTGTTTTTCCTTGAAGTCCCTCATGATTCTTTGACGATTCAGCTTTAGCTGCCGCTGAAGCTCCAATGCTTCCTTCGCTTGCTCCTTTCGTTTCTCCATCACGGTTTTCTTTTTCCTAAAAACAAAGGCAGAAAAATTTGTTCAATGTTAGAAAAAAATGTATTTCTGTTTTTATGTCTACTACAAAAGGCTGATTCTAAATCAAAAAGTTCATGCAAGTACATATAATTTTTACCTGTATGTTCTTTGGAATTTCGTGAATGCCTTATCGGCTCGCTGTAACTTCACTCTTGTAATGAAGCCACGCCATCTTGTCTGGATTAGAATTGCTGCTCTAGTAAATTGCTGCAAAACAGCAGAAAACATCATAAAATATCAATATTGCTGCAGGTTTTACTAAACCCAGTATGCCTTAAAAGTGTCTCGCAAAGAACATATTTAAATATGAAATTTAATATCTTTGCACCAAATGCAAACATCAAGCATTGAAGGTATAGTTTGATATACGATTTACTTCTTCAATTGAACAAATTATAAAAAGACAAAACTTCAAATGTAAATATCCATTAAGTTGCTAAGACATGAAATGAAAGCTCTCAATTTTCCCCCTCCTCCAAGTCCATTTTTGTAAAATCATTTTGTCTTTGGAATCATTTCAGGTTTTTGCAGATACATTTTCAAAAGGAAATTCTTTGCTATGAAAATCGGTTCCTTTATATACAGGAACATAAGATTATCAAAATATTGTTTTCAACATTGTGTGTCCATTCTTCCATGCTTTTCAAGGCTAAAGAGAGAAATGATGCTTCTCGTGGTAGACATTCAAACTAAGGTCTTTTTAAGTTTGCAGATTAACCACAGATTAACCACAGATCGAGACAGGGATGTGAGAATTTAACACCCTGAATTCCCAAAAGAAGAGTGGAATTAAAACTATTTACAGTTCATACCTCTAACTCTGCCATCTGAGCATTGCCTGCCTGCAGTAACATGTTGAGGTCTTTGAGATCCTTGCCAAACCCTCGTCCCTCCCACTTACCAAGAAGTGGTCTAACTCCCCTGCAATACAAGCATCACAATAATAATCCTTTCAGTATACCAAATTGATGATCTGGCTCTGCTAGACTATGTTGATATGGCTGAACAATCTAATGTTTGTATATTGTATTTTTCCTAGGGATGCCTACTCATCATCCTTAGACATAAAACATTTCATTACATGAAGCATATTTCTTAAAGACTTCTTATTGTCAAATAAAGATTATTTATATCAAAAATCTTTACAGCGGTTTCAATGTGTTCATAACTTACTTGTATCTTGTACAAAGTGTATCCACCATAGGCTTGTAAAAGTCACATATTCTCAACACACACTTGGTTGCCGCTCTGAAGAAGTAAACATGTTAATGTTAGTAGTAGTTTCCCTGAAACTAAACCCCAACTGAGGATGTGTTGTCTTATTCACAATAGATCCTACTGATTTTCTTAAATATTTGCAGAAGTTTTGACTGTTGGAAAAATGAACAAAGGCCGTAGTAAATAGTGATGCAAAGATCACAGTCATAATATGCAAGGTACTGAGTATTTCCATGCGAAATTAGGGTAGTATAAAAGACAGCTGTTGATGGCTAAAATTCAAACTAGTCCTTTAATCTAACTGTACTGGTCAAACAGGTTTCTAGTATACATCTATATGTCTATTGACTATCAATGGCCTGGATTGGAGGAAGGTTCAAATATACTATCAAACAGACACTAGGAAAATGATCAACACAAACAAGCATCAACTAAAAACAAACTGATATCCTTGATCATAAAAAGTTGATTTTATCTTATTGTATTTTGTTGACTTACGCTCCAATTTGAACTTCGTTGTTGACCGATAACTTGTACACCAATTCATCCATAATACTATTGACCAACTTAGTGTCCAGCTCCTTCAGCAGTTTCCTATAACATAAACCAATCTTCATCATTTCTCTGTAAAATATCAATTTATTATAGCTTAATTAAGAACATATGATATAATGCAATAATGCCATGGTCTTTAACATGAACAACTACAATCCACATTCATAATATTAACTCTTCTTATTTTGGTTGCAATGAGAAGAGCTCAACATTCAGTTTTGGTTTGGTTTGTTTAATGTCCTATCAATAGCTATGATCATTTAAGGATGATATAGACCTCAACTTAATAATAAAATTATCAAATTACCCACGGAACAAAACATTGGCAATTTCTTTGTCAAATGATTGGAAAGGCTCATATAATGCTTTGGTGATTTTTGAAATGTACTTGGTGCATAATATGGGCAAAAGTTCAATGAAATCACAGTATGTTTAATACACAAACAAATGAAGAAATGAAATGATATTAATGGTAAAAAAAAATGTCTAGATCATATAAAATTACAATCTAATTAAACTATAGATGTTTATTTTCACAAGGTTACATGAACATCCAATAACATCGTATAAGGGGTCATGTCAGGATAACCTTTGTTACCTCAATATTTCACTTTCAGGTCGAATTGTCAATTTTTTCGATGTCATCGATCTCACTGATTTGTCACATCATGCATCTGAAGCTATCCATTTCAGTACAGCAGCATGTATATAGCTATGTGCTTTGTTGGACAAAATGACTTGAAGCAGATTGACAGATTATGCAGGCAGTGGACTCTAGTCATGCTATTTTGCACATACGAAATTCACTTCCAAGATACTGTGAGTAGTAATTTGATTGGTTAATCCAAAAGGTCATCCTGACATGACCCCTTATGCGATGTTGTTACATGTTCATGTAACGTAGTGAGAATGACCATCTAGATTTTAATTAGATTGATAAAACCAATGACATTTCTTGATAAATGGTTGGGGAAGAGAAGTATTGATATAGACATTAAATATATTATTAAGACCACTGAACAAAAGTAGAAAACAAAGACAGCTATACCCAGTATTGACATCCACTTATTACAACCAACAACCACTATCTTAATGGAGATGATTGATATGTACCGATTGACCCTAAGAATTTTTGGAAGTAGATCCATCACACCAGCTACAGTATCAGCATCATCTGATATCAACAGCTGCAGTAACCAAGGTGACTCGATCACTGAAAAGACAAAAAAATGATAGTATTTTAAAAAATCTATATAATACTGCACATGTATATAATAATATACCAGTACAAACATTTATCCCAAACTTTACAAGTTATTAATTATTGTTTCAGAAAAATATCATATAGTACTCTTGTATCTTAAGGCAGATGTTTAAATACATCTACAATATAATCTAATGTAAAAATAATAATAATGAATCTATGTATTGCATACAATACACTTTATGTCACATGTAGCTTGTAGTGTTTCGATCATCACTATCAATAGAAATAATAACTAATACACTCAGACATACCATTTCTACAGATGAAGACGTGACCAGATGCTATATAGGTAATTGATTCCAACACTCCCCTGTAACACACCATTAGCCGCTGCCGATCTTTCTGTATTCCCTAATTTGGAAAAAGAATTCTCTGTTACCATTTACACAGGCAAAATAAGGTACCATATAAGCCTGTATTTGGATAAACAGAATGTGAAAATAAATTACCATTACAGGTTAGTGTATCTAAAGAACCACAGATCAACAAAGTCTATCTTATAACTTATATCTTATAAGTTTATCTTATAACTACATAATGTTTTATAAAATATTAGCATAGATTAATGAAATGATAATGATTTAAGGACTCCCGATTCTTTAATGATATTGAATACTTAAGATATTTCATTAAGAACACATGTATTTCAGAATCATTTCATGGAATTAATGTAACCTACCGTCACATTAGGTAATTTGGAGTATCTAGTCTGTATTCTTCGTGCTAGAAGGAACAGGTTGTTGATTGCCTCAGGAAGACTCTCTGTCTCAAATTTGTTTCTGTCTTTTCCCTTGAGCACCATACCAGCACACACTTGGCTACAGATATATATAAACAAGACATGTCAACATAACAAAGTAAACAAACATGTGGAACTGTCATAGAGGAATATCTAACATGGAGCCATATAAAGCTTTTGGCCTGCTAGATTTTGTATAGCCAAAGCTGCCCCCTCCCCAGTCTGATTTAACCAGGGTTTCCACTTGACATTTAAATTTGAGAGTTATGTTTTCTTTTGCAGGGTCATGTTGATCAATTTGACATATATTTGGCCAATCTGATTTGTGATAATAAGATTTGTCTTCTAACTATTTGTCAAGGGTTAACTCTTTTTCAATACCTTTCAAATTCATGATGTCTCTTGACAATCATTTGGTAACATTTACAGTTATATCTATATAGTCCTGAGGTGCAGAGATCAAATGTGAACATAACCCTTAGATTTGATTAGAAAATTATAAGAGAACAAAATACTGGTTTAAAGTGGTTTAATTATCATTAGCGAGAACTGTATTACTGTATATAAAGTTCAAAGTTGTTATGATGTTTTGATAAAATGGAGTGGAAATAGAAATGTATTCAACAGGGCAAATAGTATTAGAGATTATTTGAATAATCTAGGATTTGGAGATGTATGGTTGAACCCATTCAATGTATGTTATGAAGAATTAACTCTGCTAGAGATTAAACAGAAATTTATTTGATCAAAGGGAGAAAATTCTACAAGCTGCTTCATCTAAATGTTTTTATATAAATATCTTAATGTTCATAAACTTTCTCTACAATTGTATCTATCAAAATATATACCTGTCAAATATAGAATATGTCTCGCTAAATTATACATGTATTTCATCTCATTCAGTGGAAATTGAGACAGGAAGATCCAGAATTTGATAAACAATGTAATTCCCTTGATGTGGAAAATGAATTTCACTTTTTACTAACTTGTTACAAATTTCAAAATCCTAGAGTTAAATAACTGTAGGTAAAAAATATTGGAAAAGTGCTTCAGTTTTTAAGGCTATCCAGCTTCTAAATTTGCAAGCATTATTGAACTACCAGGAATGTGCATAAGGTAAAATATATTTTCAAATCAAATAAGTTAAGAACTGCTTGAATATGTTTTGATCTGATATATAATTGTATATTGTATGTAATAAGGGATTCATTCTCTATACATTATTCTGTATTGAATCTCTATTATATTTTTGCTCTGTTATACTGATGGGCCAATGGCCTAAAGTTTTGAATAAAACTTAAATAACCCCAGGAATTTCAAGGGTGCCTAACATCAATTTGTGATTTAGTTTATAAAGTCAAAGCAAGTTACATATAAATTGGCAATGGATCAATGTCTGTCAGTATGTAGTCTACACACTGGTAATCAACCAAAACTATACATTACCTGAGGATAGCAGCCAAGGCTGCTGCTGTCTGCCAGTCACCATCTACAATGCTGAAGTCTTGTTTCAATACAAGAAGAAGGACATGAAGCAGGTTGTAGTCCCATATCTCATGCCTCAACTTTATCGCTTCTTTTGAGCCAACAGGAACAGAACTTAAAATTCCTGTAAAAACATAATTATTCAAACAATTAAAAACAATTGGTCAATGATTAGGTGATATAATATTGTTCAGTATATGTTATGTTCAGTACAATCTGCTTTTGATGAAAAACTACATACATTTATTTACCAAAGGCAATGCTTTAAATATTTTTGCCATATTGATGACAATTATAAGCCAGTTGCTTTGCTCTGAACAACAGATGGATTTTGACATTACATATATTATGCCATAATCAATCTTTGACTAATGACCATATGCTAAACATCTATATTCTGAAATGCTTCCAGGATCCGCACTAGTTGTATTGTTGATTAAGTTGGCATGAGTAAAGAAGTTTGAAGCATAGGCGCTTGAAATGTCTTTATTCGTTATACGATATATACTTCGGTTTACTGACAAAATTCAAAACGCACGATGGACCTTGAGAAGACGGATGATTATTGGTATCTACAGTACAGGCAGCTGATTTATAAGTTTAGTTATGAAGATAAGTGTTTGTCAAAAGCAGGCCTAGTCCTAAGGATAAGGGAATCTTGTCTGGCACGTTTGGAGAGCAGAATATTTTACTGCTTCTGAGACTAGATTTGAATAGCCAGAATAGGCCTATATTTATCTAGGCTTTTAACAATTGAACTACTCAACTAGCTCTCTGTCTGTCTGCATCAAAAATGATGGAACCTTCAGTTGTGCTCATCTTTTTCGAAAACAAAAAAAAATGTAATTTCTTACTGACGTTAGTGACGTAATGACCAAAATAATAAGAACATCAGTAAATAAAACAGAATGTTTAAATTTACAACAGATTCTGACGAGGTAACATGTAAGACGGATGAAAACCAGCTGAAAACCTGACAGAACATGTTTTTGTTGTGTGCAAGTTACAAACTCACCTTTTAGATTCATTAAAAGAATTGGAACACGCCTATCTTTCGTATCTGCTATTTCTCCGGCTAGATTAAGGACACGCTTGTCCCGATCGGGACTTGCGTACCTCGACATATTGGAATTTGGATACAAGACTAATTCCTATGGCAAAAGCGACATTTTTGTTTACAACCGCGAAGGCGCTTGATCTAAATCTATGTCTTTCGAACGTTTTCATGGACTTCACAACACACAAGACGGAGTGTAATAATTTTCCGTAATTTCCGAAATAAAAACTGGGTAATAAAAATGGTTTTAATTTCAATGTATATAGATTATATGATCCAGGCGACATTTTGTATCTGTTAGTAAAGATATGGATTGGTACAGATTTAGAGATAAAAACCAACAAATACTGTGATATTCGATGTCTCGTTTCCGGAAATTATTAATTCGTTTCCTGACCAGAACTTAGTGGGTCGAATGGCGGGAGTGAAGGAAAACATTGAAACTTCAGACTTCAAGGCTGTATGACTATCGTGTGATTTTTATCACGGCTTATCGATTTTCAGAATGAGGTTTAGAGGGAAAATCATCGACATTGGCTGTATTCAACATTTTACACGTAAAATGATTTTTGTTGGGTGTTGGTTGATAATTTTCGCGTGTATGTTAGTGTTGGTCCCATCACCTGATCACAGCCACAGGGGCTTGTAATAGGGGTCGTTTTTTTTCTTGGAGACACCAGTACATATAATATATCACATGAACAATCCGTTTAAATATCACCAATCTCCCTTATTGGTCTCAAAAATGATAATATGTATGGGTATGCATACCTTTTGGTTATTTGCAAAGTATACGTAGTAATAATATAAAATTATAAGTACACTTATACTATAGACCTTACAGTAGTGTAACTGTCGAAAGTTATCAAAATTGTAAATCAAGTTATTTATAATTATACCCTGCTCATTTGTAAGAGGTTCCCTCTTCTCGCGGCAACTAAAAAATGTGTGTAAAATGCATGAACAGTTTTTTTTCTACATCATGATCAATTGTATGAAAGCTGTGGTGGACTGTGTTCAACAATTATAATATAATCATAAACAAAATGATATAAACAATCACATTGTCTTTCAGCTAAATAATTATAATTTATATATATATGTTTACAAAAACAATAATAATGACACATGCCACTGCAAGAAGAGTGAACTATATACGTGTATCTGGTAAAAAGTGTTGTACACTTAATGGGTAATATACAATTGTAAATAAGTATAAGTTGATCATGATGATAGATCACCAGGCAACATATGTCAAATTGAATTGTGTGCTTCCAGGAGTAATAGGGACATTGTCCAAGTTGATCAAAACCTGTGTACTACGAATAACCCCAGGGAACTGGTACTTCATCTTGTCTGAGAGAGCAGTGAACGGTGGAATACAGATTTGGAGTGAACTTCCTCAGGTAATTGATGAAAGCACTACTGTACATTTGCATTAGCTCTACAATTTAATATCTACATGTTTTAATCACTTCATTTACATTTCCAGTCAATGTGATCAGATGATTTGAACCCCCCCCCCCCCCCCCCCCCCCCCCCCAAAATAACAAAAAAAACTGAACTTCTCCAGGATTTTATCATAAAATACCAGTATATTTTGCAAACCCTCACTTTTAAATAAATAAGAAAAAAAGGATAAAGTCCTCTCAGATCAATGCATATGTGTGTAAGCAGTTCATATTGACAATAACGTACACAACAAACAACTTCAATTGCCTCCATGAACTCCTTATATTCTTTAAAGAAATGGTAGCATATATTATGCAATAGCCCAAGTTTCCCTTGACCCTGACTCTAGACTAAGACATTCTGACAGATAGGTGTCTGACATTGGGCATTTATTTGTCAGAATGTCCAAGTCTGGATTCCTTTCTAAATGTTATCAGTCTTCTGCATGGTATATACATATACAATGTAGCTATTTGGGGTTCACAAGCTCTATGTACTGTACTATTTGAAGTTTATGACTACTTTATCATCTATTACCATTAAGTATGCATATGCTTGTTATCATAAGAGTGATACAAATGAACAGTCATTATGTTTTGGGGGGGGGGGGGGGGGGGGGGGGGGGGCCAATAATGGGCTAATTCCCGTTCAAATTCATTTCATATTTATGGTAAATTCACAAAATTTGCTGTTAAATCCCTCAAATTTCCTTTGAAATTTTAAAGTTTTCCTCCCAAAATGAGGCAAAAAGGCCCCATCCTAAATCAGTGAGAAGAAGAACAGATTTCATGTGCTATGAACTATGATTTGTATATATCTTTGTCAGTGTAGATAACCAACTCATTTGTCCATGTATTTTCATCAGTGATTATCAAGGACTTTGAAAAAGGCTAACCTTCATTTCAGGGACATTTCTTTGATGAATATGCAATGGAAGGCGTATCAGAAGAAGACAATGAAATTTTCTTGGAGCTTGCTCCAGAAAATTTGATGAAGGCTTTAAAAACTGCCCAAAGTGCTAAGTGGCTGAAGATCAAGCTCACCAAGAAGCATGCTCCCTGTCTAACAGTGGAGGTAGACCTGGTAAGGAAATTTTAAATTGATAATGATATATGTCATTATTGTATTAATGTAATACAAAAAATGCTGAAAACAAATATTAAATCTTTTCCCTCTCATCTTAAATATGATGTTCCATATATGTGAGTGAGGCTCTGGATCATGAAATTATTTCCTAAATATGTCGACAATTTAGTTATGAAAAGTAATGTATTAATATTTTCAGCCTACCTTGAGTGCTCACTCCCGCACAGTAGTGCATGACATCCCAGTCACAGTCATACCTCGTCGGCTCTGGACAGACTTTGAAGAGCCAGAGCTCCCACGCTTTGATGTAAGAGCCATCTCTTTTATAAAGTTTCATGTTGATGTACTTTTTAGATAAACCATGTGTATGTAGTCTGATTAAAATGTTTCTTGAAACAGTAGTTGAAATATCTTTATAATATGTACAGATACTGTTTACAATAAATCATTAAAAGTTATTAAGTTTATGTCTGACAGTGTCTGATATCTACAGATTAATTCCTAGCTCTAACAGAAGTTGTCTGTTGTAGGTTAGTGTTGTGATGCCTCAGCTCAAGTTACTGAGAAATGTGGTGGAGAAAATGAAGAACCTCAACAATTTTGTGGTAAGTAACTTTTCCTGATATTGATGTTATATCCTGATTTTCAAATGACCCCAAATATACCTTGTCTGTTATCAGGGATATGTCTTCTCTGTATTTATCTGGGTATTTTCCACTTCATCATGGTAAATGGAAATCTTTTTTTTTAGGTCCTGTCTGCCAATCAAATGGGAGAGATGAAGTTGATGGTAGAGACAGACATGGTATCAATTAGTACCCATTTCAAGGACCTTATTAACCCCACCAGTAAGTTCATAAAATCTTAACCAGCTTTTAAATTAGTCACAATACACACATCGGTATCATGACTAAAGGGTGTGGCACATTCCACAATCTAGTCATGATACACATATATATTAGAAGTATGACATCTTATAAAAGCATCATATTCCTTTTTTATTTTTTTCTCTCTTAAGTTCAAGTTACTTAAACTGTAACAAGCAGGCTACTGTTTGACAAGTCAGAAATCACTGATTATTAGTGATAGATCCGACTTAATATTCATCATAAATCAAATCACTCCTGACTAGCCTTTGAAAGGGATAGATGAATGTTCTTAAGCAGATTTTGTTTTTATTAAGATATTAATTTATATGGTTAAGATTTTCTGTGTTAACCTCCTACACAGGCACAGACCCTATGTTGAATCCATCCCAGGAAGACCGAGATCCTCAGGCATTCTACAAAACCAGGATTGATATTCGCAAATTATCACAATTTCTTGCCAGTCAACAGTTCAACCCCACACGAGTCATCTGTAGTATGTTATCAGATTTACTGTTTCTCGTATTTTTTACATGATGTATGCTGGGAACATTGAGTAATAAAGGTGGTTATAGATAGGTCATGTGATGAGATAAAATAAACTATGTTTAAGAAGGCCAACTCTGCCCTCAATATCCCCATGGACATCACCTTTTCAAACGACTCACCCCTGTTAATTCATTACTTTACACTCATTATGCATAATTTCTTTCTGTATATTGGTTCTAAGTATGTTAGAGAAACTTGTAGTAATCATGCCTTTTGTTTTCGCTAAGTTATGGCAATAACTTCATCTTTTTTTAGTGACTGCACCAGCATACAATAAGTTCTTGCTTAGGGTATTTGTACACCTATTATTTATCTTTGATATAACTTTTGATGTAAATCTTGTGTTTTGTAAGATCTACCATATACAATATGTGTTTGATATTTTATCTTTCATTACTTCCATTTTCAGATGTTGTCAACAACAGGACAGTACATTTTCTTCTTCTCCAGGACGATGTGTCCCTACAGTACTTCATGCCTGTGATAGCCTCCTGACAGCTGTACCTAGCAATATGTGTTTGACAGTCATACCCAGCAATACTACATAGTCCTGCAGTGTCCCTTCGGTACTTCATGACTGATGGCCTCCTGACAGTCATACCCAGCAATACTGCATATTCCTTAGGGTCTCTACAGTGTTAATGCTTGTGATGGCCCCCTGACAGCCGTACCCAGCAATACTACATATTCCTTAGGGTCTCTACAGTGTTAATGCTTGTGATGGCCTCCTGACAGCCGTACCCAGCAATACTGCATATTCCTTAGGGTCTCTACAGTGTTAATGCTTGTGATGGCCCCCTGACAGCCGTACCCAGCAATACTACATATTCCTTAGGGTCTCTACAGTGTTATTGCTTGTGATGGCCTCCTGACAGCCGTACCCAGCAATACATGTATCCCTCCAGTGTCCCTACAGTACTTCATGTGTGTGACACATACCAGTATCTATGCCAGTGTTTTGACTGTTTTGCCTGACAATATTCCTCCAGTATCATGTGTCACATATATATTGTGGTTTCTTTTGTTAAATACACTTTGAGGATCACATAGCTCATTGAGATCTCTTTCTAATGTGTCAGTTTTCAAGTTATGTTTTACCTTCAGTGTGGAAAGTCTTTTTTTTTTTTAAATGAAACCTAAAAAAAAAAAAAATTTGAAGCATGCCAAAGGCTTAAGTTTGGCATTGGTTCATCTGGTTAGATATGATAAGGAGCCTTTACCTCTGCATCTGTAGTGTGATATCTTAGAGTGAAGAGTCGAAGTTGAAATCAGCACCACAAGATCAAATCTCGGTCTAAGCTTACTTCATATTTAATTGTAAACCACCAATAGGGTTAAAAAGCAATTGCTTCTTTTAAATGGAAAATGGATTTATGTAACATATTCTGATTACATTTCATCAAGTGCAAAATTGATATTGATGTTGCTGTCCATAATCTTACAGCTTATAAAGATAAATAACTTCTTCAGTCTGCTTTAACATACTATCTACTGGAAAGTTATGTTAAGTTGCATAACAATAATTTTCTGTAGATAAGGTTAGGGTATGTTGAGACTGATGCGCTTAGAAGATAAAGAAGTTTACAATAATTAATGGAGCTCACATTGATGTACCTCAATATATCACATTGTGCTTGTTTCTTGGACACACTCAATGCCAGTCTCTAATACTGCCAAGCTATTCTCTTTGGTAAAACTACCCTAACAAATTAGCCATTGCCACAAAAGATCTCATAGTGATGTGTGGCACTGGTTAATGTAATGTGCCAGACAGTGTTGGCAGAAAAAAAATTGTTCATGAATGTCGATATCATGAAGATTAATTTTGTTTTGTTACCCTGTAATTTAATGGTTCCTTCATAAAAACAAATTAAGTATCTGAATTACCTTTGCTCTAGTGTTGAAATGTTATCTGGCTATATCATGATGGAATTATTTCCAATGTTCATACATCCAAAATATATTTCAAAATATATCTTAAAAGATGTACCATTGTGTGATATGTATTGTGATTCTATGATTTTTATTGTGTTCAATTTGTTTGCAATAAAATATGTTCAAATCAAATCAATCAAATTTATTCAAACTAAAAAAATGTTCTTTTTAATTTGATGTTGGTCATTAAACAATATATGTAGCAGGTACATGTGGTTGTGGCAACTGTAAAAAGGAATACCTAGGCCTGTTAACAGCTGATCTGGCCCCCTGGATTCAACAACGATCCTTAACTGATGGGAATTCTTCCACACATACATTTGCATTATTGGAGCTAAGGAAAAAATCTTAGTTGAGGCACTACTTAAGTTCTCTAATGCTTTCCTCTGGGTTATGTTGACTTAAGGAATGTTGATGAAACTGGGTCCATATGTAATGAAATAGAATCAGTTGTAAAAACATGATTACACGTTTAGATACCATCGACTACAATTAAACGTAATATATTGATGACTGTCCTCCGGAACTCAGAGCTCAGTCCAATATGCTTATTTGTTTTCAAATCCTTAAATGACCTTGCTCCTGAAAAAGCCTTGGTTGAAAGCTGATAATTACATTTAAAAACTATGACCAAACCAAAATCAGAAGTTTAGAAAAAAAGTTTTAGCTTCTCCAGTGTTCTATTCTTTAAAGTGTTCAGCAAACCCCATCACTGCAATCCTTCTAAGTTAAACTAAAAAAAAAGAAAAACAAAAAACAATTGGTATAATTGATCTGAATCATTACATGTGTCTTTGTTTATTTTTACCACCAAAGGTCAGAGGTCATGGTCAAATATTGTGCATATTTTCATTGAGGAAAATTTTTTATTATGACATGATGAAGCTAAGTTATTCACAATTAAACGAGGAGTTTACTGACCAAAGGACAAGTCACCAGCTTTTTGATAATGAACATTTTGTTGTGACTATGAATCAGTGTTTGTTAGTCAACTGTCTAAAGGTCAAGGTCACAGATTCAAAGGTCAATGTGAAATTTTTTAGCTAATGACTGATGAATTCAAAATTTTGCTAGAACAGTATGAAGCAACATTGGTTGGATATTAACAGGGAGCCAACTGACTTAAGGTCAAGGTCAATTGGTCTGAATGAAAGGATACGGACAAAAGATCAAGGTCGCTGGATCATAGTTTGTTGGGTTGATCACCTCGTGAACAGCTAATGTTATGTGGGAGCTTGGACTGCTTTTAGTAGGTAGTGGCTACCTCACGGTACAACATAGGGGAGGCCCTTCGCATGACCAGAGCAGTTAGGATTAGGTGTTTTTCAGAAGGGTCTGTTTCTTAGCTTCTGAGAATACAAACCACCACACGGGTAAAATATCGAACCACTCGCCTGGAAACTTCACTTGAGGTGATGTGGCCAACACTCTAACCAACTGATATGAGCTATTGCAGTCCCTCACTGGATCAAAAGTCAAGGCAATTTGGGTCCTTAGTTCAAAAACAAAGTACTGGATCTCTGTATGTGACTCTGACTCTAGATAGAGGAGGTTCTGAAATAAAACAAATCAAAACGAAGAAATGAAGATTGCACCAGTATTTTTATCTGTGTTAGCACAGCAAATATGGTGGTGGAAGATAATTAGTCACATAGTTAATGTGAAATATATATTTTGTTTTCTTGCGATTATTGTTGAAGTCCAAATGTCAAGCATCAACTTCTGCTATATGAGCAGATGTCTTTTGCTTATTATGGGTGATATATGGCCACAACACATGTTCCTCACTGACCTGTCAGTGTTCTAGTTCACTTTGTATTGTACATGGTTTACATGAATTGATGTATTGTATAATCATGTATCAAGTGCTATGTATCCATGTGTTTCTGAATCGAGTGTTTATATGTTATCTTGTTATTTGAGGGCCATGTGGAAGATTAGCATCACGTTATACATGTCTGGCGCGGATCCAGGAATTTGAAAGGGGGGGGGGGGGGGGGGGGGGGTCCAGTAATTTTTTTGGCGAAGGGTCTGGGGGCCAAAATTTTGGAAAATGGAAATAATTATAGCAAATTTGTTTTTTTTTCGATAAGCTGGGGGGGGAGGGAGGGGGGGGGGTGGCATAGGCGGGTTTTTTTTTTTAAGGCTATAAAAAAAAATTCCTTGTCTGAAAAAGATCCGGGGGGGGGGGGGGGGGGGGGGGGTCAGGACACAGCAGGTCTCTTTGCTATTGAGAAATCATTGTTTCAAGATTTAAACCTTTTCGACCTATGTGACCTTGTCACCCCAGCATGATACAGGACATTATATCAAGTCCCTGGGCCTCTTGGTTATTAAGAAGAATTTGTTTAAAAGATTTTAACCTATTTTTACCCTGTGGCCTTGAATCATATGATGGTGGGCTATTCAAATCACCTTGCGTCCGTTGTTCCTCCGTCCGTAAACAATTCTTGTTATCGCTATTTCTGAGAAAGAAATGAAGGGATCTTTCTCAAATTTCATATGCAGGTTCCCCTTGGTCTTTAGTTATGTGATTTTGGGACCAATCGGAAAACAACATGGCCGACAGGCAGCCATCTTGGATTGTGACAATTGAAGTTTATTATCGCTATTTCACAAAAGTATTGAAAGAATCTTTCTGAAATTTGATATATAGGTTGCCCTTGGTCCCTAGTTATGCATATTTTATTTTGGGACCAGTCGGATAACAACATGGCCGAGAAGCAGCCACCTTGGATTTTGACATATAGGTTGCCCTTGGTCCCTAGTTATGCATATTTTATTTTGGGACCAGTCGGATAACAACATGGCCGAGAAGCAGCCACCTTGGATTTTGACAATTAAAGATTGTTATCGCTATTTCTCAGAAAGTACTTAAGGGATCTTTCTAAAATTTCATATGTATGTTGCCCTTGGTCTGTCTTATTGCATTTTGGGACCAATCTGAAAACAACATGGTCGACAGACAGCCATTATCGCTAAATCTCAAATTTCATATATAAGTTCCCCTTGTTTGAAAAGTGCTGGAGGGATGTTTATCAATTTACACAGATTAGTAAGAGGAAGGGAAAAATAGAGAGAAGATCAATCTGACATGGAACCTATAAAGATCATTCAATGGTGGTCGCCAAGATCCCTCTGGGATCTCTTGTTACATCAGGATTGTGTTCATCTCTTGATGCCCAGCAAGGCTATATATGGTTATGGGGTGGGAATCTAAATGGTTTCAAAGATGAAAAGAATGAAACAAGTCTTCAGGGGTGAGGAAAGATCCTAGGGGTGGGGGTGCCAGACCAATTATTTGTATAAATTTGAATCCCAGCCTCCTGGGGATGTTACCACTGAAATATCAATATCATAGGATACATTGCTTAGTTCCTTAAGAAGTCATTATTATCAATATTGCCGTATGGACCCATTCTGGGCCCGCCACTTAGGCCACCAGGGGGTCAGCCCCCACTATTTGTACAATTTTGAATCCCTACCCTAAAAGAATGCTACCAATCAAATTTAAGCATGTACTCCTTTTCTACCCACCCCTCGGCCCCCTGGGGGGCAGGTGGACCATTTATAGTTTTCTGAATCCCCACCACCTAGGAATGCAGCCTGTCAATCATGATTGATATTCATAGCTTACTTCCAGATAATTAATTGTTTATATCAGTTTAGCCAAATTATTCCATTTGGCCCTGCCCCTCATGCTACCGGGAAGGGGGGGGGGGGGGGGGGGGGGGGGGGGGGGGGGGATTCCCACCATTTGTACAATAATGAATCCCCACCCCATAACGATGCTGCCGAAATGAACGATATTCATTGCTTAATTCCAAAGAAATCGTTTTTATAAATTAATCCAAATTGACCCCTTTTGGCCCCGCCCTCAGGCCCCCAGGAGATCAGCCCCACCATTTGTACAATCTTGTATCCCTATCTTATAAGGATGTTACCAGTCAAATATGAGCGACATCCATGACTTAATTTCAGAGAAGTTCGTTTATATCAAATTTAGCCAAATTGAACTCTTTTGGCCTTACCCCTCAGGCCCCCAGGGGGTCAGCCCCACCATTTGTACAATTTTGTACCCCTACCCCATAAGGAAGCATCAAATTTAATATGAGCAATATTCATTCCTTAGTTTCAGAAAAGAAGTTGTTTATATCAAATTTAGCCAAATTGAACTCTTTTGGCCAAACCCCTCAGGTCCCCGGGGGTCAGCCCCACCATTTGTACAATTTCAAATCCCCACCTCATAATGATCATAATGGTCCTATTGGTCCTTAGGACCAAGTGAGCTAAAAAAGAAAGAAAACATTCAAAAGTGGAGAAAAGATCAGTCCGACGTATAACCATAAAAGATCATTCTGGGATATCTTGTTTGTGTTTTACTCTTGTGATAGCTATAAAAACGTTTAAGAGATCGTATTTAGATATTGAAATCAATAGCTAAAAACATATCATTTGTATAGTTAGTAAATGGCACGTCGTCAAGGCATGTTGTGTATTTATTGTTTGTGACAAGAAACATTACGATGTGTTTATCACACGGGTTAAACACTTAGATTAATGAACTGTAACATTGTAAAAAATGATAATATTCTTATTTCAAAAAGGTAAATTATATCTGTAATATAAATACTAGCATTAGGAGAATACCGACATCAAGTTAAGTCAAAACATGTCTATCAAAATTGTTTATAAATATTGGCAATTACTAAGCAAAATCATTTTTATATGGAAAATAAGGCAATTTGTCTATTAACTAAATATTAAACCCGTGTACGGGGGAAGAAAACTATCATTAAATATCCAGTGTTACGAACTGTACACTTTGTAACAATGCTTGTTCCAACATGGACCATAATGAGATAATTGATCAGCATTAACACGTGCAATATAAGAACGAACGTACCTCGGTGAATCACTCCCTGAAAACGTACCGGTGAGCTACGTCACATATTCGGTATCACATACTGGTAAGCTTGCTGAATGTTTAAACTCGATTAGTTCTTAAATCAAAACGAATTCGTACAGAAATGTATAATTTACAGTTTTATCATACATACAACGTAAATGTGTAAACGGTAATTTTGTGCCTATATTTAGTAAACATGTCTCTCGTTATAACTATAAATGTATCTCGTTATAACTATAAATGTATCTCGTTATAACTATAAATGTATAGATCTTCGCAACAACTTACACCCAGTCTATATTTTCAGTCCAATTAAGGAGGAACCTGTTTACAGATGGCAGGGAGAGGAAACGCGTGTGGTATGTGCGTTCGATACTCCTAATTAAGATTAAGTGAAAGAAGACGTAGTCGGAATTTTAACATTCACACGGTTGGACTTATTAATCTTTACCAAGCTGACTTTGTGGTCAATTGATTCCAGGGAGAAAAACTCATTTAGCGAAGGTATATTTTCTCTACGTTCATTTAATATAGTTGTAAATAGATTATTTGTTTCTGCATTGTAGGAGGCACATCCAAATCGGAATTGCGTGTGCTGGTGGTTGGGGAAACTGGATGTGGGAAAAGTGTGACAGGCAACGCATTGCTCGGCGCTGATCTCTTTACCACTGGCGCTGAGGCTAAAGCTTACCCGAAAGACAAATGCTTCCGCGGGGAGAGTGACAAGTTCAAAGGATGGGAGAAAGTCGTAGTTGTGGACACCCCAGGAAAGTTTTTCCGTATCAGTGATCAAGACGAAAAAATGAAGAAGGGCGAGATCACGAAAATTGCCGGAATAATGTCTCCTGGGCCACATGTGATTATTCTCGTTCTCACCAAAGTCAAGACAGATAACAGGGTAAGGAAGAATGAGGAGAAAATCGCACAGTTCTACACAAAATCGTTCGGCAAGAACATCGAAAACCATTTCGTATTTCTGTTTGCCGGTGAAGATGATGATGCCACCGCAAAAGCAACTGTACCCAAAGACAATTACCTGTATCGTCTAATGAGAGATACACCCAGGAATTACCTGGCTTTCAATGCGACGGCTGCAGGTAAGGATAAGAATACGGAAAAGCTGCATCGCATCGTCAGTGGCGTTGTCGACGAAAACAATGGGAATTTCCATACTGACAAGACATTTAAAGATGTCCAAATGAAAAACGAAGAAAGAGCACAAGAACTTAAGGGACAGGAAGATAATCTTTATCGTCATGATATTGAAAAACTGAAGAAAGACCAGAAACAGAAGATGGATGAACTAATACGTAGATACGATAGGTGGATAAAAGAGGCTGAGATGGCACACAAGAAGAAACTACACCCAGATAGTCTAACGTCACAGGTACGTGACGAGTACCAGAACGAGACGGGAATATGGTATACCATTGCCGACGTGACAATATATCTCTGGGAGGTTTTCTCTCCCTATGTTAAAAAGTTTTTCAAAAAGTGAACACAGTTTCGATTTTGATAGACATTTGCATGCACACAGAGTATAGTTCAATATACCAGCACCTGTATAAATTTCATCAGAGGATTTCTATGTTGGAACCAGGAGGAGTGAATTGCTTTATACCCCGGCATGTACATGTATGTTGGTGTCTGCCAATCTAGACCATGTTTTCATATTTTGAAGAGTATGTTAACTGTTTTGCCATGTATAACCCATCGTTATATAATCTTATATATCAATATAGCTAGCAAAATTTTAGATTGTAAATTTTAACATTAAAATTGTTGTGATTACAACCACTTTGACTTTATTATGTTTTTTACGGCGAAGAGAGTGATTTTTATAGCAATGTAAATATCATCATTTTAATCATTTATAATCACAAATATAAAATCTAAGTAGAATGTCTGTCTCACATTAGCACAGGTACTTGGCACACATTCTCAAACCCAGGCCCGTATAATGTGTTATAATACAATATACGAGCCGGTGGGTTAGTCATTGTGAAAATTACGTTTATACTATACATTAGATATGGTCTCATTTCCTCAATTTCCATTTGCTAAAACATGGAGGTTCGTATTTTCAGATATTTACCTGATGTTTCTAATTCTAAACAAGAGGCCCATGGGCCGTAACGGTCTCTTGAAGTTTGATATATTTTAGCATATTTGACTCCTGTGACCTTGAATGAAAGTTAAGGTCATTCATTTAAACATTTTTATAGTCTTTTACCCAAGAATGCTACAAACCCAATATGAGGTATCTGGGTCTCTTGGTTATCAAGAAGTTGTTTAAATATTTTAGCATGTTTGACCCCTGTGACCTTGAATGAAAGTCAATGTCGATCATTTGAACAATCTTTATAGCCCTTTACCCTAGAATGCTTCAAACGCAATACCAGGTCTCCGGGCCTATCGGTTATTATGAAGAATTTGTTTGACCCCTGTGACCTTCGATGAAGGTCAAGGTCATCCATTTAAACAAACTTGCTAGCCCTTCAACCTAGCATGCTACAGACCTAATACTGGGTATCTGGGCATTTTGTTATCAAGAAGTCATTTAAGATTTTAGTACACATGTATATTTGACTCCTGTGAACTTGAATGAAGGTCACGGTCATCCATTTGAACAAACTTGGTATCCCTTCAGCCCAGCATACTACAGAACTTATATTGGGTCTCTGGGCCTTTTGGTTATCAAGAAGAATGGGCCTGTTGCTACATGATACAGACCAAATATCAGGTCTCTGGGCCTGTTGGTAATTGAGAAGAAGTTGAAAATGTAAATTGTTTACGACACACGACAACCGATGCCGGACAGGTGATTGCAATAAGAATTCGTCTCGGGTACCCTAAACAATAAGGACGTTTGATTCAGTTAATTTGGTGTTTTACCACCCTGGTAGAATCTGAAATATTGATCTATGTCAGTATTTGATTCTACAAGATTAATATAACACCATATTAACATCACCAAATGTCCATAACTGATATATGTAATTAATTCCCAGAGTATGAAATGTACACAGTGATAACAAGATAAAGCCTATATTGTTTCTCTTTTAAATTCCCATTTAATGATGCTTTTAAATTTGGATGATCTTTGGCACAGTGGTAACACACTTGCCTTTCACCTAGGTGGCCGGGGTTCAATTCCAAGATTGGACATGAAAAGGTATGGGGTCACCTGCACGATAACCTGGGTAATTTCCAAGTATTTCGGTTTCCTCCCAATAAGACCCTATGATTTCCAAAAATTAATCAGTTTTTAAGAACTGATGTTTAATCTGAACTGTTAGCATGCTGGCCAATACAACAGGCTTAATGACATTGGATTTCAAAGATCTTTTCAAAGATTATGAAGCACAGAATACCAGACCCATATAACCTGTTGTTTGTTTTTTATATTGGTATACTGTAACTCAGCTTAATCATCAAGCAGCGATTTAGAAAATATTTAAATGAAAACAAACAAATCCGAGATTAATATTTAATTAAAAACCTCATTACATGTATATGCAAATATTGCACGATACCAGTACCATGGATATATCGGGCCATAAAAATATTAACTTCGAAAATATGGCGTAAATATAAAAATATTTTGATCTACAACATAAAAGTGCATTAATTATACAAAGAGATATTACACAGATAAGACTTGTTTTTCTCTGCAATAAGCATGATAAAACCATGTGATAAACAGCCAAATTCTCCCAAATACACATTGCTTAGTTTATGTCATCAAGTAAATAAACATCCTGCGAATAAACCAAAGTGCCAGTTACTTTGACGAGAAGAAATGTTTACATCGCTCCATGATTAAATAATGAGTATTCACAACCTTTGTGTCCCTCACAAACAATGAGATTGCACCATCCTTTACACATATTATATGTACTGTCACAATCTATAAAATACAAATCATGAGTAAATGACAATTTGATGATTGTTTTGGTCTAATTTACATATTGCTGAAACAAGTGTTTTTTAAAGTGACTATCAATTATACTGTTTCAGTTAATGCAATCTAAATTATATCCAGAGCTGTACATTCAACAGAACAGAACTTTTGGTCTTGTTTTCTAGTCTAGTCATCATTGTTGAAGACTTTCAAGGGGGTATAGGTCTGTGGTGATTTATGCTGGACAAGTCACATTAAAAAACTGAACTTGATTCGTGACAAATAAGTTATATTTCACCTAATATGAGGTGAACACTTTGATATTTTCATGAACATATACATGTACTAGAAGTAAAATACATATGAAAAATTTAATTAAAAGAAGAATATTTTATTTATTTATGTTTTCTTTTAAATGCTATGAGCTTTCATAAACAGATAATCCATCTTCCACTGAAAATGTCGAGACAAGTTATGTTATTAATAAGACAACATCTGGTTACTTGGCTTTTGTGTATCAGTTATGTCACACTAAATCATTCTCTGTGATCAGTCAATTTGGAGTGAAAATAGAAAATATTTATTTGTCACAGTAGAAAAATATTGACAATATTTAAAATATGATATTTATTTCAGTGGTAAAAGACCTATTTATAATAGGAGATTTTCTCTTTAGCTCATCCAGCAGAGCATTAGTAAACCAGATGTCCTGGATTTGATCCCTAGCAGCAGCACTGAAAATTAATGAAGTCTATATATAACAATAGTTTTATGAACAACATCTTCAGGATCCCACAAGTCTCTCCTCTTGTTGTTTGAGCAACTCTATCAACATAAATATATTGTTTAACAATTAGTATAAGGATTGTATGTCATATTGTTTACCTGGTTTTCCAAACAGTATATGTTTTTGGGCAGATTTAGATATATTGTAGTTTTGTCAAATATCCAGTTTTCAAGTACAATGTACATGTAATATCCACAACCTTTCAACATGTTCACAGTCACAGAGTATATGTACATGTAAGTGTTTTATCTTCTTGTTTACAAAAAGTACAGGTAGAATCACCAAGTATATTAATTTTTGTAAGGTAATTGTTGTTTGCTAGTATTCTGTGTGCAAATCTGTACTGTAGCCATCTCAAAGAAACATCATTTGTTGTTTTAAACACTGTTATTTGTAGTAATTTAAGTTCAACTTAACTGATTTCTAATGCATTGAACCATTTTTCAATGTTCCTTGTATTAAATTTGATATTAGAAATAAAAATGTTGCACATCCCAAAAGCCTTTTTAATTTCTAATGAAAGTTTTTTTTATATAAATTGCTATAAAAGGATGAACAGTGTCAACAATGGTGAGGTTTTGACTAAACCCAGATCTAGACCATATCATTCTAACAGCTCGTCTCAAACCATAAAAAAGTGTATTGTGGTGGGGAAAAGTCTTATGTTTTGTCAAAAATTTCATATGAATAGAAAGTTTTCATTTTTTCAAATCAAATCTGACAAGTATCTTTCTTCTTTATTAAACCAGGTGTGATAGAATACTGGAGCATTATTCACCTTGATACGTGTATTATACCAAACCAGCATATCATTAGATCACCTTGATATGTGTATTATACCAAACTGGCATATCATTAGATCACTTATCTTAACCTCAATTTTTCCAATATATTCTTCATAGGTTAAAAATTCTACCTTCCAGAATCGATTGTTATATTTCTGTTATAGGTTTATATAATAATTGTCCCCCAAGACTAACAACTTGTTGATATCCGTGGCACATACATCTGTCAATAATTGTCCAATTGACATCAGAGTTGGTAATTCTACGTATCCAGGTTAATTTCAAGAATTTTTGTCATGTTCCATATCAATTTAAAAATGTGTTTTTCAATTCTTTCAAAAAATTATCATAAGGTTTTGGAATTCATTATAAAAGTGACCAACTTCTGTTAGAAATGTAAAAAGGATCATTGAGAATTATTACAATATTGATAAATATAAATCGCAAACAGACTATTCCTCCAATAATGGAGGCTTTTTCACAACCTAGTTTATCAATAGACACCAGATCAAGTTTTCACTACCTTACGATTTTTATCATCAAATTGGAAATAAGGGATTTAAATTACGTATGCTATGCTACTTTTGAAGGCAAATGTACATGAACAATACAATTACTGATTAAAAGAGATTCCAGTACTGATATAGACATAAATTGTTGAACCTCTATATAAAGGACACATCACTATAAAGGACACTTTTGCCTTGTCCCTTAAGTGTCCTTTATACACAGGTTCGACTGTAGTATGTGTATGCAAGTGTATATGAACATTGTCTTTTTGTACCATGTAAATATTATGTGAAAAAAAATATTAATAAAAAGGAGAAGATCTCTCTAGCCGAGCGGTATATTGCGACTAGTATTTTCCAGTGTTACACTTGTACTTGCGTATAGTGCGCAGTGGTCTTTTTCACTTGTCAATTTTTGAAAAAAAGTGTGCACTATACGCGAATATTTACGGTATTAAAAAATAAAATGAAAATAAAAAAACTCTATAAAGTGAGGTTGGACAGTTCATGATCAGATAGGTAACAAGTTCAGTGTTCCCAAGGTCTCTGTACAGACAAACACCCTGAACGTCCATCTGGTCATCTTAAATGTCTTGTGTCCACACCAGGTAGGTCATTAGGTTTTTCTCTATATCAGTGTCCATGTTGACAAAGGTGGGCAGTCCATAGGTACCTCTGACATCACATGTCCATTGTCCATAGGTACCTCTGACATCACACTGTCCATGTTGACACTGAGGTGGGCAGTCCATAGGTACCTCTGACACCACACTGTCCATGTTGACACTGAGGTGGGCAGTCCACAGGTACCTCTGACACCACACTGTCCACAGGTACCTCTGACACCACACTGTCCACAGGTACCTCTGACACCACACTGTCCATGTTGACACTGAGGTGGGCAGTCCACAGGTACCTCTGACACCACACTGTCAATGTTGACACTGAGGTGGGCAGTCCACAGGTACCTCTGACACCACACTGTCCATGTTAACACTGAGGTGGGCAGTCCACAGGTACCTCTGACATCACACTGTCAATGTTGACACTGAGGTGGGCAGTCCATAGGTACCTCTGACATCACACTGTCCATGTTGACACTGAGGTGGGCAGTCCACAGGTACCTCTGACATCACACTGTCCATGTTGACACTGAGGTGGGCAGTCCACAGGTACCTCTGACATCACACTGTCAATGTTGACACTGAGGTGGGCAGTCCATAGATACCTCTGACATCACAGTGTCCTTATTCATCGAGATAATTTTATATTCCATTCAGATCTGGCTGTCACAAGTCCAAGGCCATATATGTCTGTCCATGCATTACAGGGTCTCTTGTCCATATAACACTTGCCACCATTTCTGATACAACAGCCATCTTTGTTTTCAGCTGTAGAGATAAAACATATTCAGATTGTAAATCAACTGAACAGTAATTATGATACGGTTTAATAAGACATGTTTAACAGCTTATTTTACCTAGCCTAGAATGGTAAGTTTATGCTTTGGTGAAGCTTCCATTGTCTGTTTGTCTTTCAACAATATCTTTAAATCTCTACTTGTCTATATAAACAAAGGGTCAGGCCTATACTAATAGAGGAAACAGGTAACATTTTAAAATTCCTTCTGTACTGCTAAAGGGATTTGGGTCACATTTGGTCAACAACATCACTTGATGAAGGGGAATTTTTCTACAAAATGTCTGGTACTAAGACTCGGATACAAAAACAGGTACATTTTTGTAGATCTCTGTAGCAGTATTATGAACAAGATGGTTACAGAAATATTGATTATTGAGATGAAAAATGCATGTCCACTGGACCTCTTGTTATTTTCATTCTGAAACATTAAGGACTTTTGAAAGGTGCTGAACTTATGAGGGGATAACCAATCTAGTTTTTAGACTGAGCAAGAAAATGTAGGATGATAAATGATGACATCAAAGATGTACTGCCGTCTGATTACTGCTGGATCTTTTTTATACACAAAAAATGGCCATTAAGACATTACTATCAATAATATAAATGTAGACGGGGTACAAGAAAGAAAAAAAGATTATCAATATCTAGGATTTTTTAGGTACTTACTTTTCCTGAATTATTATTTTTTGTCCATCTTCATTATACCTGAACACAAACTTGTGAACCTGTTTTTCAAATCTTACCTCACTCAAAACAAAATATACCAGCAGATTCTTCTTCCTCCAACATTTACTATTTCCCTGCACGACTTCTCTCACATTTCTACAGCAGTCCATCACATCTCCCACCATGATCACATGAACTATCACCTTATCCATGAATGGTCTTAAATGGACATGACAATCCTTCTTCTGTTCCTTGATAAGATTTTCTGTGTATTTTGTGATAGCATCACAGTCAAACTGAGTGTGGTAGTATACGGTACAGTTTGTGTCAACAAGATCACATGTTTCCTGGGAATCGCACACCGCCACCTAGAACAGAACAATCAGTATGATGGCCGTAGAAGGTAATTGTGATAAACAAGCATGCTAGGGTATTGCTAAAGCTATACGTGTTCCCTATCGGCCCCCGCTAAAAATAGTAACAGCGACTTTGACCCAAAAATCCTGAAACTCAAACTTGATCTGTAGTTACTCATACTGAAGTTACATGCCAACTTTCACCAACATACCTTAAAGAATGGCTGACAAAAGTATGGAAAACTGAGTGGACTGACTGACAGAAGGACAGACAGACAGACGGATGGGGAGGAAACCTATAGTCCCCCTTCACCTATGGTCAGTACCTGGCAACTGCCCCACACAGGTTTTGAACTCGCAACCCAGAGGTGGAGGGCAAGTGATAAAGTGTCAGGACACCTTAACCACTCGGCCACTGCGGCCCCTTTAAACTTGTTTGCCCTCTAGACCAGCATGATAAAGACAACAATAACATATTTTTAGGTGTGAATTTTTTTTTTTTTAAATGTCATCAGTCTTTGTAGAAAGGCAGAGAACGAGTCGATACCTACACACTTCATAATCTTGATTGTTTCCGATACACAATTCCAATTTCAAATGGCAAACTTCATTTGAAATGGCAAAATGTGTTTGATGAGACAAAATTCAAATGTCTATAACTTTAAAGTTAGCACATGACTAATTGAAATATCAAATTGCAGATTTTACCATAAAATTTGTATGAATTTGAAGAATATGACAATATATGATATATACTGGTATGTATTTAAACGTATTATTTGTGACCATATCATTTCAGGATGTATCTAAAGAATATCATAGCACTTCTTTAATGTGAACAGCTTTTTGTTAATACAAATGTATTTGAATGGTGTATTAATTGTGACCATGTGATTATTTGATAAGAGGTTTGGCTGATGTGAACATATATTTCAAGGTACACATGACAGCATTTGGATAATGTCACCTTAAGGTGCCGAGCCCCCAAGTCCCTTTGTAGACATGTGACAAGTTCTGTATCACAGCATCCGGCCACTTGAACATGCATCTCATTTTCTGGAAAACAAAAAGATGTACAGCTTGTTGGACAGCTAACACAATAAATGAAAAACTTTTAATTTTCATATTATCATGTAGAGGGTATACATCTACAGTCTGAAGAACAATACTACAACATATTTTACATGTATAAGAACAAAGACACAAAACTATCAAAACTGGCTATCACTCTGAAGGTGTGATCCAGTATACCTATTACTAGGAATAACTATATTTCTTGGAGAATGTTAAGTTTTTTGCTGATTTAAATTTTTCATCAATAATTGTTATCATCTTCCCAGTTTTGGAATAGAAGTAACTACAGGTCATTTTGTCCTGGTTTACAGCCAAAAGTATCTTCGCTAATTTCCTAAAGACGGAATGGTGTAAAATGTAGGTAGAGAAAAACACTCAAGTTAATCTACACCTTTTACAATTTATTGATTCCTGGTAGTCCATAATGTCTCTCTCTTTTCCCTCCATCATGAGTAGATTACATACCTTTTAGAATCCCTTCTGCAGCATAGATGTCTTTTCTTAACGTTACCTGTCAGTAAAATCATCAATCACAATACTGATATCTGACAAGAGTTAAATTACCTATCATTAAGAAGCAATGGTGCATGGTTGTCTGGGACAGTGTGAAATGGAACATCCTTCCGTTAATATACATCTTTCACAAATTTGTTTTCCTCCTAACTGTTTATAAAATACATTGCTATGTCCATCACCTGAGCTAATTCTAAATGATAATGTTCTTCAACATTTATGTCCAGCTTTACATCAGTTTACATAATGACAACACTACAGTGAGGCAAAGTTAGGAGAGAGTTCAACTATAACTATTGGTATTAAAGACTTCGTCATTTCTCAGGCAGTCCACTACATCAATTACTTCCCTTCTTGGATTTTCATCCATCTTTGGATGTAATGACAATCATTTAAGGAGTGACTTTTTTCAGACCTCATGAGATATTAACAATCTTGATATTCCATAAACATACACTAACCTCGTCAGTTGATATAACAAATATATAATAAATTGTTTAAAAGTTGATAAGAAATTAGGCTAGTTATAGTTTAACAATAATTTTATATTTTTGATCAATAATTTCTGGTAAAACAACCTTGACCAAATTTTACAAAACTCTATAGCACTTTTCGGTCTAATCCTACATGCCTATTTTAAAGAATATAAATACTGAGGTTTTAAAGTAAAGGAGAAACAATTTTTTACTAAACAAGTGATTAAGCTAATCACCTTTTAAACACATGGGCCATGAGCATACAATATTTAGAGAGCAATATGATCTTAGGGAAACAAGATATTAATCAAAACACAACATTGATAGAAACATGCTTACAACATGTTGATATACATTAGATATCTGTAGTATTAACAGTTATTTCCCTGAACCTTTACTGTGTACCCAAATTGGAACGACTAATCTTTCACTAGCCTAAAACCTGCATTAGCAAAACTCAACAAAAAAACTATTTTCTGTAGCAAATACTTATTGCTGGCAAAATCAAATAAAAGGTGCTGTTAAAATGCCCAATGATTTATCCAGGAGATAATGTATGTAATCTGTAGCTTGGGTCTCACTGGTTTGAAAATCAGTATTTTTATGGAAATACAGAATGTATGTAATTTATCAATTTGATGTTGCATCCTTTTCACTAATTGCAAAAAAGTAACTGGTTTACCTTCCAAAGATTAGTAGGGCCTTCTACAAGTCTAGCCTTTGTGCCAGCATATTTCAATGCAAGATGGAGACATTCTGTACCAAAGTCAAAATCGTCATCTGTGGCCTGAAACATCATACATGTATATTACTATATTACCTATTTAGACATTAACTGATGTATGTCTATAATAAAAGGACATAAGGTGTCACATTTTTCTTCAACATTCTGTACATGTATCTTTATTTGTGAACAAAAACAAGGACTGACTGTATTTTACAGGTGGCTAATTACAATACAATGACGTGAAAATCAGTATTAAATCTTTTGTTGCTGTAATGAAAAGTTTCTATTTCATATTTTGTTTTTAAATCAACAAATAAATATCTTCCTGATGAATGTGCTTTTTTATTAGCTCAGACCAAAGAAACTTCTAATTCAAGATAGTAAAAGTGGTCATTATCAGCTTCTACTGTGACCTGCCACCAGTTAACTATAATAATACTGTATTTGATATAATTAATCAAGTTGATTAATATCATGATGATAAGCTTGACATGTTATTTTAATTAGAAATATGAAATCATTCATTTATTTACAAATGCAGGATTATGCATTTATATGTGAAATAGACCTTTTCGTATGCAGATAGAATAACAGAGAAGATGAATCCTTGTGGCATCTCGCTGGCCCGATATTTGATTCGGTCCAGTGACTCCTCAAGGTAGCCACATCCATCAGATGCGATCACTGTTGAAATCAGCGGACGGTGAACACCTGCTGCCTGGAATAAATATAACACTTATAACTATTCTCAAACTCACAATATTGCAATATTAACTGTCAATTTATATTTAAAATATAATATACATATGCCATACCCTGTCTGATGTCTGATACACATTGCCATCACTCATCACAAAGCCACTATATCTAACTAACACAGAATTCTCTTATTCAATGGTTCTGTCAAAAAGTATATTATGATTAATAATTTAGTGATTTTTTTTTTGTCATTTCAGAAATGCCATCTTCTTTCTTTAAACTCTTGCCCCAATTTTAATTTAAAGTAAGACAAGAATGACAGCCATACTGGAGCTCACCCCGGTTTCCTTGGCAGCCTTGGCTACTTCATGTATTATACTCTCACCAACAAATAGGCGTACAGCATCATGTATTATCACCACATCAGAAGGCTCCAACACTATAACCAGAAAGTACTGTAAACAGATACATCACAGAGAAAGACATCCACTTAACCCCTGATAGAGCTGATAGGCTATACATAGTGTCAAGAAGTATAGTTGTAGACAGACTTAATTCTGTGTTTGACCTGTTACATTTTTTGAAAATGGAACTTAACACTGTCAAGTTTCGAAGTATTTGGCTTACAAGGGAATATTCTTTGACATAAATCACATTGCTTTGCTACTATAACTGAAGTTTTTCTGTCAGGTAAAAATCATCACACTTTTATGGGTGTCCAAACTGTCTACATAAATCAAAACAGTAAGTAGTGATATTACTGAAAATCATTGATAGTGGACCTCCATTCTACATTACAGGATGTCCGACATTTCAGATGATCCATACATAAACATGACCACTAAATGACAGAAAACTATGGAATGATTACTGACAACAAAGTATTGGACTTTTGTGATAATTCTGACATAATATGATTCCCACTAAACAGACAATGGTAGTTATGGCACCACAGGGTGTGACACACTTTAATTAATTCATATATCATATTCACTTTATGAAGGAAACAGTCCATCTATTGTTCTGTACAAACTGTTTGTTTCACATCTTTGTCACACCTGATTTAAGGGACTTTACACCATTGTATATAGATCTGTGACGTGTGTGAGCTCCTCTGACCACCATCACTTTGTTGTAACAATGGCTCTCCACCAGTTCCTCCATATAGTCAATGTAGGGCTGAGACACCACCACAGCAATGTGCTTCACATAACTCAGTCTGTCAAAAAAAGGGCAAGTGCTTACTTCATATAACAACAACTCCTTCAAAGCAGACTCAGCTAGCCTATTGATGACATATTTTATGTGAACAGCCACTGATAAACAAAGTCTAGCACATCTGTTTTGTTTGGCAAGCTGTTTGAGTATTTACTTATCTGTATTTTAAATTCAAGATTCTGTATTTATGTATAAAATAGAGACATCTGTATTTTAATTGGATATATCTGTATTTAAAATACAGATATCTCTAATTGTTAAATAAATAGAGATATATTAATTAAAAATGGTTTACTTTTTTTACAATTATTTCCTTGTTATATATCTCTGAAAGTGTTATTGTGCACGCATAAATGCATGGTTATGTGGTAAAACTTATCAGCATCATAACATGACCAATATATGCATTATAATGTGATCATCTATTTCCAAATTTATTTGATTTCAAATTCCCATTCACTCTGTTCATCTTTCATCAACAATCAAAATTTCAAGATTTTTTTCTTAGCTGATTGCTCATTATGTGAGATTATGACTAGATGCCTAGATTTAAATGATATCACTCCATTTCACTATATTGTATTGACATTACAATTGTTAGAGATACTGTACGTGTGAAAGTTCTGGATCGTGTAAAGGATGATGGGTCTATCTAACACCGGACAAAACTGTTTTGGCGTGGAGCTCCCAAAACGCTCCCCAGTTCCCCCAGCAGGCAGGACCACACTCACATGTAGGTCGTCTGTGTCAGCCATTGCTAAAAACAGAAAACAAGTTAAGTTTACTGTTACAGAAGTCCAAAACATAAAACTATTAGTTCTCAGTGTTAAATTTTGTTGACAAAAATGTTATGAGTTTAAAGAACATTAACTTATTAATAAAAATATCTCTTACATAAATCAATTTCATATAATGATATAAATATATATATAATTTTAGAATATATATGTTTATAATTTTAGAATATATACCTACAAAAATGTACGGTATATATACAATTGCTAGTACCTGTACATGAATAGTATGTCACACTAGGTTTGTAATCACAAAGTTTTTTTCTTTTTATTGATTTGCCTTACTTAAATCAATTGATTTATTCAGATTATATACTAGAGGGTACACTGAAACAACTGATCTACAGGATAAGACCCTATACATACTGTACATACAGCTGTATGATCAGATTCTAAAACTTGGACTTAAGAAGATGTCTTCGGGCCACATATCTAGACTGCAGGCTGGCTATGGGTTAATTGACCAAATATAAAAAATATGTATCTTACAGATTTTTATGGTTTTACATAACCATCAACCTCAATTAGTGGTGGGGATCAAACCTGCAGCCCTCGGACACCAGCCACTGGGTATAGATTGAGATAAAAAAGGAATTTCATACAGTACAAAGTAAGCTGCAGTGTGACCATGTCTCTATTCATAATTATGCTACACTACTCTCTTCTTTTTAAATGTATTCACCCTGAACACTGAATCAACTCAAGTTCTAACTATAACCAAGCCCCTCAATTTCATATAGCTTAAATATTGTCCTTGGGGTGGTCAATGGCACCAATTCCAAATGAAACAGGAAAGTGTCTACAACATCGAAAATATAATAACTTAACTTACTATGAACAAGCATGCGCATACAATGAAAATTCAGGAATATCAACAACCAGATCCGCCCAGCCTTCGAGAATAAATTAAACCGATACCCGGCCGTTGCTCAACCGTGCATGCAGACAGCTACTGAGCTAGCAAACCCAACAGACATTTTATCTTTTTTTTCTGTAACATTCCAACAACATGTGTTCTTACATGCGCTAGTAGCACATTTGATTATTATATATACAGTCAGAGACTTATAATTCATGTGATATATAAGTCCCTGATACCAGAATCCATTGTAGAGCGAGCACTGTTAGCTTACACAACATACTTAACCTGGTTGGGCTAGTTGTTCTTGTGAAATAATGACGGAACTATTGAGTTTACGTTGCTTTTTGGCGAACCCTGACAATGAATTTCAATGCATATACCAATATCTGCAGATCCGTCAAAATTAATGCCTGAAATGTCACAATTAGAAAACCAACAGGCCCGGCACTACTCTTCTCATCGTACCTACCGGATGTTTATAAAAAGTATAGGCGGTCTTCAACCGGAAGTAAACTTATCGTATACATCATTATAGCTGATTGGTCATTTGAGTTGTTCCTGGCCCAATGAACAGTTACGTATCTAACATTCGTAGGCAAAACGTCCAAAATGGCCGACACCAGTACAACAGAAAAACCAGTGTGCAGTTTTTTCAAGAAAAGAGGCAAACAACAGACAAGGCGAAGAAAACACAGTGAATCCAGCAGTAATGCATATATATAGTATATCTTTGTTTTTGTGTCTAGTGAGAAATTGTCACATCACAGGTTTAGATCACAGACAGTTGCTACTGAATACTAGAGCCTGTTCTAAATCCCTCTATCGTTTGTCACTGGAATCACTGGATGACATCGATATAAGTCTTATTGGACTTCTTTGATGTATCTTCATCTTGGCGTTTTCCCACAATTAAAATTTGTCCTTCGCGACTTCCTTCCGGTTGCACATACACTTTAAAAGTTCTAAAATACATATAATGTATACTCAGAGTATAGTGTCGAAGTTGGTCATAATGTCTTAAATGGGAAAGGTAGACATTACGACTGTAATACCAGTGTTCCAGCTAGGTCGGGTTAGCAGGGCGCGGCGCCCTGCCCCTAATTCAAAGTTAGAAATGCGCCCCGCCCCTTTTCCTGTAGTACTGCCCTTTTTCTAAGTGTCATTGATGCTCATTTTGCCTCGTATACTCTAGATCCGATTTGCTGAAGCCATGCAATATACAATCACTAATTGGCCACCTGTAACACTAGTCCCCTTACCTGTAGACCTTTATCCACGGTACTGATGGACGCTGCCCGAGGCAGAGGTCGGTCAGCTGGGGATCGAGCTGGTGTTTTAATAGATTCATTTAACCGTGACGAGTCGATACTGACGATAGGATCGGTTGGTAATCCAATTAAATCATAATCACGAAGGCTTTTTGAAGATGGACAAAGTAATGATAATGGATGGAAATGTAGCTTTACTTATGTAAACAACTTTTGACAAGACCGAAAAGAGCCGCACGTTTGTCGTAAAGTTATCCCATGAGCACGTGTGCATTGGCGATCGATCTATATATCTTTGAAATTTTCTTCACGTGACAACACGAAATCCTTCTGGTTTTAACCAAGCAACTTTTAGGTAAATGATCATGAGATCACTTTCCAGTGATTTTCCAGTGATCAAAATTAGGCCTAGCTTTCGGTTGATTTTATTTGATGAAGTTTGGCGGGACGCCGGAAATGGTTCGTTGTAAATGCAGATGTCGCAAATTCCTTGTTGGATTGACGGATTTCTATACAAAATGTTATTTTTCATAAATAAATAAAGGACATATAAAATATCTGTTCATGTGAATAATGGTTGCAAAAGTTTAGTTTATATTGTGTTATTTTCGTATCTGAAATGCCGACTCTGCATTAACTGCGGGTCATGTGATAGCCAAGTGATTACATTTCTACAACACGCGGGGACCGTTTTTATTTACGAGAGCAACGGAACAAATGTTTGATTAGAAACTTGCGAATCATGACCGGCCCTAATTCGTTTACCATTTCTTGTAATTAATTCAAGAAAATGTTAACTTGCTATAATTTCCTGATTTTAGTTTACCGTTATTTCTAAAGAGTCTAAAGTGAAAGTAGAAATTTACCGCCGCTTACAAGATACATCGTAGTTATTTGGACAAAGTTTATTCAGATATTAAATAATACAATTTCTTTTACTTAATCATTTTTTCTCGTATATGCTTGACCACATTTTCTCCTTTGCTCCATAATATCTTCAATTACAATTAGTCGTCTTACAATCACAACGGACAGACCAGAGACCTATATTAATTAGTTAGTATATAGCCTAGGTATATGGACAGACCAACTTCTGGTTGAAAATATCGCTCTGTTGACTATAATCTGATAGTAACTTTTTGATTGGACGTAATTATCGTATATGGATTCTCTCAATACACCCTTAAATTGAAATAATGCTAATATCATTTTATTTTTGAATTACTCTAGGTCATTACTTTTACCATCAAAATTTAAAACAATATTTGAAGAATAAAGAGAAGAAAGAAGATATTTTTACACACAAACGAAATAATAAAAAAAAAATCAACAGATTTCTATTTGTCTCTTATGAATCAGGTCATATGTAATGCATGGATGTACTTGAATTGTCCTGTAAAATAAGGTAAAAGATAGATAGGCCTGGAAAAAATGTCGCGCACAAAAATGCCCTTTTTTTAGGCAGCGCCCTGCCCTTTTCAAATCCTAGCTGGAACACTGAATACATTTATCGGTTAACTGATAGTCCAATAGTTCTACTATTGTGGTATTGTATACACAGTTTATGGAATACTTATGTCATAGTTTCCCAGTTGAGCTGGGTTGGAACTCGCACATTCTACATGTACTTGTTGTGTTATTGCTGATCTTACTGTTCCAGGTTAGTTGAACGAGGGTTCAAATGTCAGGGGGTGGTTACGCCAGTGCTTGTTTAACCTGTCCTTAAAGCTATTTACTGACGGAGCTGGAACTGTATGTCCCTGTTTTATGGGGACAAATTGATTCATCAGTTTTTAAATGTAATATTTCAGTCATATGTCTTGACGGACCTGCAGATGTTATGCAGGCATTGAAAGTCTTTGTCAAATTTAAAGCTCGTCTGAAAAAAATCACCGAATCTGTCCTATTAGCCTAGTATTACTCTGGTCCAACCGTTTGAAGCACGATAAACGAAAACGTCAGTCTGATTACGTCGGTAGATCTACGACACTGCACCTGTCCAAAGTTTTTCGTCGTGTTGAACTTCTAGCATTGTTTGAGTAAAATCGTAAACGAGTACTACAACGTATTAAGATATAGACAGATAGAAGATAAGCAGATAAGTTCATTTTAGCATGGGTTTGGATACTGCGTTATATATTGAAGAATAATTTTAGATCTCTAAGGAAATGATGATGATGATGGACTGGTGATGATGATTGAGTTAATTACATCACAATGTATATGAGCAGCTGAATGGACTTTTTTGTTGATGTTGCAGTAGACTAGTATTTAACAATTCCTACCCACAACGGGCAGGCGTTGACCTACGTCATAAAAAAAAATTATTAGATAAAAAAGTTAGCCTCTCCCGAGTATGACCTGTCCCATCCTTGACAAGGGAATGAACTCACCGGAAAGTGAAAACTGACTATTTTCTGTCTGAGTTAATTTTCTCCACTAGATACCATCTGATTTTAATTATGCATGTCTTGTTTCAAAATGAAACATTTATCTATCTGTCGATACCAAATACATTTTACTGAAAGACCACAATTGTCTATTAAGAGCCTAGAATGTCAAGTTTTGCCTGAAAAATGCTAGGTATAGACATTTACTGGTCCGTATGATTATCTTCAACCGCTCTAATGGGCACATGGCTATTAAAAATGTGGTAAAAATGGCTTCAAAGCTCCGTCACAAATATAAAAACCTGTTATCCTACCGTAAAGCTGGATGTTAACAGTTATTGTCGTGCAAATAATTTGAGGTAAATGTTGCCTTTCACAGGAGATGGCCTTCTCAGGTCCCTTTATTCCTACCCCAACCATGTTAAATGATTACAAGGAGGGAAACTTCATGTTAAATGATTACAAGGAGGGAAACTTATGATAGGCACCTTGATCAGCTTGTCATAATCAGCACGCACAACTCCTGTGAAATCATGTGATTTAGATTATATATGCACTGTAATATGCTAAAATTAGTCAACCTGCCTGCATGTTATAGTACTTTTTGCCTGTTTTACAGTGCTATTATATATAATAAGCCTGTTTTAAAATTACACATTAACTTGAAAATTGCTGTGATATATCTGAGAACTGATCTGAGAAACCTTTCATTACCATATGTGTAGGCACCAAACACTCATATTCTTATACTCTTTCAGAATACAAAAAAAAAGTTCTATTCAATTATAAGCTGTTTTGTGATCTTACTGGTAATCGCATGTATATTTTTGAAATATGATATCATGTAATATGCCTCTTTTACCCGATTAAATCATTAACTACATAATCTGGCAGATTAACACTTGATTTATGATGTATTATTGTTATAATTCCATTTCTGAATCAACAGGAATATGACGCATACATTGTTCCTAAATATTATCTTGATTTTTTTAGCAAGGTCAAGTGTATACCACATATAATATTTACACTACTGTTTGTGTTTAAATTAACTTTTTTGGATATTCTGCTGTTATGTAGAATGTTTATATATATATATCGGATTGCCTCGAAAATTTAACAAGCCTCATTGTCCACACTGTTTGAATTACTTCTTTGCCCCATATAATCATTACAAGTAATTCGTATCCTCCATACATTTATGTGAGGATCCAGTGTTATCTGGATTATACTGTTTATATTACTTCTTTGACATATATATATATATATATATATATACATGTACCTGGTACATGTTTATGTTCTTTCCAGGTGGCAGCAACAGTGATGATGCAGCAGTTGTTAAGAAAAAGGAAAAGAAAAGATCCTTCAAAAATCCCATGATGCAATCAGTAAATTATTTTCTTCACATTTGCTTAAAAATATACAACATATTTTAACGGCACATGCAGATCTAGAGTTGTAATTACAGTCATGTATAAAAATGCTAAATATACCTGTACCTTAATTTCAATGATTGTTTAGTCCTTTTTTTCTGTTGTTTAACTTTCAAGTTTTAAAGACTCTTTTCTCAGTACAAGTTTAGGTATCATCTATATAAACCACTTTGCCTTATTGTCATGTACTTCTCACACAGACAGGAAGATTGAAGGTTAACCAGGACCACCAGTACAGCAGTGAGAGTGAAGAAGACAAAATAACTGTCAGCTTTAAGTCAACTCGGTCAGGGGTATGTCAGTGATAACACTTTCATTCAGGGTTTATTAAATTAGATATTAGTCCCCTTCCTATGAAGCCAAAGAGAAGGGCTGGAGGGGTTCCTCTGTCTCTGTACCTTTGTACCTACGCAACACCAATGTTTGTCGGTGCTGTAGCAGATTCATTCTTTGAAAGATTTTGATTAAACTTCACACTAATATAAAGGACTATGACATGCCGAGACAAGTATGTTGGTGTAGGTCAAGGTCACTATTTTCAGAAAAGCTTTGTCGGCCCTAGTGCTCTAGTGGCTTCATTCCTTCATGGATTTTGATCAAAATTGATGACCATCAAAATTCATAACATTACAAAATGCATTAATATCTCGGATAAGTTGGACTTTCAGTGTTGTTGGGTCAGCGTCACCATTGCTAATTTTAGAAAATTCCACTTTCTTTTTATATAATTCCTCAGTCAAAATCAGAGCATTGCAATGTTTTGTATTATTACATTAAAATCAGCTGCAGGCAAATTGTATATGCTTCATTTTTCCAAAATTAACACTAAGGGCACTATATATCTTTATAAATATGTGTAATAGTTGGTTGGGGCCAGTAGGGGACATTCATTGCTTTAGCAATACTCAGTACTCAGTACTCAGTATGCTTGTTTTTCTGAAAAGTAAACAGGATTAACTTGTGTGCAATTATCTTATGACACTTCTTACAGATCTGGCATATCATGGTTCCTCCTGTGCCATGAGTCGCCCTGATCAGCTTCCCAGCAAACTAGGATACTAAACATGTCTCTTCATTTGTTGAGCTGGTTCATCATGATTTGATTATTTCTTACATTATTTAGATTAAATTTTGGTGAACATGCAACAGTAATGAAGTGATTTATGATTTAAGTAGTCCACACTTACAGATAAAAATAGAAATTACAGAAATGAATTAATTTTGCAGAAACGACAAGGTCCAACAGATATGGGTGCAACATCCATTGTGGAGATAGACACAGCAATAGAACAAGATGCCCAGGCAATATTTGAGAAATCACAACAGATCAACAAGGTATGGAGGCTTACCTAAGAGTAAATTCATATATGTTTCTGTGTTGTTGTTGTTGTTTGTTTGAAAAAAAAAAAAAGAATAAGGTACATTTTTGAGCAAGTTTGATATATATGTCTATGTCATATTTGAATGAACTAGTGTGTATACAAAGGATAAACCTTATACATGTACAATACAATATTGTACTTTCACTCTGAAATATACCAGATATAATATAATAATAACATACAATTACAACACAAACAGGTAGCTGGACATGTGTTAATATATTGAAGTCCAACATCGAAACACAAATAATAATAATATGAAATATGCTGTATATATATATGACTTGAATATTGTCAGTGTGATATACATGACATGCTCAACAGTGACACTCTGTATTTGTAGGAAGGCAAAGGGAAGGAAGATGACAAGGTGTATAAAGGACTGAATAATTATCAGGTGTTCTACGAGAAGAGGGATACAGCACAGGGAAATGCTTCCAGTGGGAGTGTCAGGTATACCTAGTTCTTAATTATTACTTACAAACATTTATATACATGTATATGGATATCAATGTCTTTTATGTCTGCCACACATTCAGGGAATCCTTTTTAACATAAAGGAGTCACTATTTCATCATTAACAGATGACATAGATGGGTCACTGTTTCATCATTAACGGATGACATATAGGGGCCACTGTTTCATCATTAACAGATGACATAGAGGGGTCATTGTTTCATCATTAATGGATGACATAGAGGGGCCACTGTTTCATCATTAATGGATGACATAGAGGGGTCATTGTTTCATCATTAACAGATGACATAGAGGGGTCATTGTTTCATCATTAATGGATGACATAGAGGGGCCACTGTTTCATCATTAATGGATGACATAGAGGGGTCACTATTTCATCATTAACGGATGACATAGAGGGGTCATTGTTTCATCATTAATGGATGACATAGAGGGGTCACTATTTCATCATTAACGGATGACATAGAGGGGTCATTGTTTCATCATTAATGGATGACATAGAGGGGTCACTGTTTCATCATTAACAGATGACATATAGGGGCCACCGTTTCATCATTAACAGACGATATATAGGGGTCACTATTTTATCATTAACGGATGACATAAAGGGGCCACTGTTTCGTCATTAACAGGTGTCTTTTGTTGGTATTCCATCGTCGATTGTCTGAACAAAGGTTTCCATTTGATAACATCCAACTCAAACTTTGTACTGTGCTCACTTGGAATTGTTTTTCAGACCTGAAGCTTAAAAGTCATTGTCACACAAAAAAGATTGTTGTTTTTTGTGCAGTTGGCAAAGAGTTCCTTTGGGCCCAACAAACTCCAACTTCATGTATCATTTCCTTACTGAAAGTTCTTGCTAGAGATAGCTTTTCAGGTCTGATTATAAAATGAAGCTAGAAGTCACTGTAACTCAATTCTCTATCATGCATTTTTTCAGCATTTTGCACTTTAAGCAACTTCTACAAGGATGTTTTTATTCTCATTAAACCTCAAAATATTTGGTAATTTATTTACAGACTTAAATTTGATTTTAAGACATTTCTGAAGTTCAGTATATCCGTCAATTGATATTTCTTTGATTTGGAATTATGAAAGTACGTCTATGTCTGTACAATCTGGTAACTATTGTTTCTACAAGATAATCTACTTCTTTAACTATTGATTTCAGAAGGTTGTAATGTTGTATGAATGAAAATTGAAAGTATTGATGTTATAGAAAAGGACCAATCCGTGCGCCAGCCAACCTCCGCGCCACAGTAAGATGGGACTACCAACCTGACATCTGTAAAGACTACAAGGAGACAGGATTCTGTGGATTTGGCGGTTAGTATATGTACTGTATCTATACTGCTCTTTAGGTAATAGTGTCAACCGTTAAAGATAAACAACTTACTGTATGACCAACTAATTTGTGTCTTCTCATTAATATACAAACTTCATTACTTGGAACCACTAGGAAAAGATCTGTTGTAATATCTTCCGATGCTGCTGTATGTAATGATATATGAGGGATTTCTCATATACTCGAGTTATTAAGTTTTTTATCGATTCTTACTGATCAAATGGGGAAAATATGACATGACTACTGTGGAACTGCCATTCATTTAATAGTTTATCTCCATTCCGACAAAAATCAGATATGTATGACTATAGATAACATAAAATATTGGCACTTCTCATAATTTATTTGCAAAACAGTATTTTTAAAAATTGTGAAGAATTAATTATGACATGCAGATTTCTCCGTCTAATGTTTACAATCTAGCTAATATTAATGAAACTAAATGTGTGACCCATGAAATACATATGTGAACTGTGGGTTTGGAATTTCTGCTAAGTCCCTGTGATGTGACCTGGATCTGAAGTAGTTAGGGTTTTGTAAACTGTGATTTACTTATTTCAGATTCATGTAAGTTTTTTCATGACCGAGGTGACTACAAGCATGGCTGGCAGTTGGAGCGAGAGATGGAGGAAGGGAGATATGGAAAGAATGGTAAGTTTAAGCAAATCATGTAAATTTCATGAATACAAAAGTAGATCAAATCTAATGTTTTTATTTTTGAATGAAACTCGGTAAGAAAATAAAATATTAAAACAATTGAGGTACATAATCATAAGATGCTTTCTTTTGTTTAGAATTTGATTGACATGTATTTAATGGCCTGCTGATCATGCAGAAAATGTAAAGTTCAACGCTTTACTTTATTAGGTCAAAGTACATCAATAGATCTTTTGTTGTGTATTGTAGACGAGGGAAACTATGAGATAAGTAGCGATGAAGAGGAACTGCCATTCAAATGTTTCATCTGTCGAGAGTTCTTCACTGACCCAATTATAACAAAGTAAGTTATACTTGTATATATAATGTAGCAACTGGTCAATTCTGGTTAATTAAGCAATGTGAGGCTGATCAAGACCAAAGATATGTTTTTGTATGCCCATCTTTGTATGTAAATTTATTATGATATGTCTTTTGACAATAGGTTGTCATCAGTTTACAGACAAATATAATATGCGACACTTATGTGTTCAAGATAGATTCAGTATACTTTATCTTTATAGAAAAGTGTTTTTCAAAATAGTTCATGAAGTCCAAATGTAAATGTCAAGTACACTTTTACTATGAATAAGAAATTAGCTCCTGATTAATAGTTCAGCCATTAACACAAAGATACTCCACTGCCTTACTGAAATTTGTTGTTCTGGCTGCTCAATAGATTCGAGGTCAAGGTCATTGTTAACTCTAAATAGATAATTACACTTGCACATTCTAAAGACCACAAATATCTCTGTACCAGCACCAAACATGTAGTATGACTTTGGGATTGTTGATCTTACCGAAGCCTTATTCCTCTTGATGAAGAATTTGTCTGTATTTATTCCAGATGTAAACACTACTTCTGTGAGAAATGTGCCCTTAGCCAGTATAGGAAGTCCAAGAGGTGCTTTGTGTGTGGTGAACAGACCATGGGAGTGTTTAATCCTGCTAAAGGTTTGTGATATTTTTAGTTAGTTACTGCTTACATGACTACACCTATTGGTAGGTTTCATCTCAGCAACTATGGTCACTGTTCTGTCGGCATTGTGGGTTGTCAATGTGTCAATCCACATTTTTGTTGGAGACTCAATCTATTTTGATTGTTGCTGCAATGATTCTGCTTGAGAAAAATCCCTCTGGTTGGTTTGTCCATTCTTTGTCAATTTTATACCTGTAATGTAAACCTTTTGAAGAATTTGTGCCAATTTATCATTTTAAAGAATATTTTTCTCTGTCAACCCCTTAAACGTTTTGATCAATTTGTAGCTTAAAAAACAAATAAATTTACAATTGCTTTGAAATAATTGCTCTTGTAAATGCTGTGATGCCTCTCATGATGGAAGATTGTTTTGAAGGAAACCCTGCTTTGCTAAGTCTGTTCTTGGCTAAAATAATATTTTGAACATTATAGAATAAATGATTTGATCCCCTTGTGACCCTGACCAATTAGTAGTTTTTTTACGGCATTGAACTATATTACCAGTCGTAGTGATAGAATGATATGTTAAAACATGTGTATAACATATTTTTCTCTCAGGTTTAGATATGTTAACTAATGTGTCATACGTATTCTTAAATACTGAACATATTTTTGCTTTCTTTTATAGATTTAATTGCTAAAATGAAGAAAGGAAATGTACAAAAAGACAATGTAGATACCAGAGGTCAGAGTGGAGGAGGCAGTGATAGTGACTGATGTAACAGTGTATAGGACAATAATGGGAGAGGCACTAATGAACATGTGCTATAAGTATTCTTACTATAGTTTGCAATGATATATATTTTCAAGGCTGGTGGTGTGAATTCATCATTAGTTGGTGTGTCACTCTTGATAGTACTACAACCTGGTGACAGTGACAAAGGAGTGATAATCTGCACTAACAATTGTTGAGAAAAATATAGGAATTGTTGAAAAAAGATTGATGGACTTATATGGAGACTGGTAAGCAAAACCTGCAGATCTTACTACAGACCTGATAAGCTGATTTCTAGATCTTACAACTCTGGTTCATTATTTCAGTCCTTAGAAACACTGCTGTTGAGTTTTGACAATAACTTTTGTAGACAATTCTTAAGTCATGTATTTATTTTGATGATCATATCACAATATGTTTGCTTCCCTTATTGTACTATTGTACTAAGCCCAGGGAAGTTACATTTACGGATCCATTAACAACAATTAAAAAAAAAAATCAAAGCATTCATATACATCTGGCCATAGTTTTCACTGTAAGATGTGAATATCCTGTTGTAATTGTGTTTAATACATACCATTTGTACATTTTGTATCTATATGATGTACATGTATATGAAATACAAAAGTATGATACAGGTGTTCATATCATCTAGAAACTAACTACAGTAATTACTAGTGATTTGGTGCTATAGATCATGAGTTTGAGGTCAAGACAGGGCACAAGTAAAAACTATTGCCTTAATTTGTCTTTTGTATTTCTATATATGTTATTATAGAATGCATTGTACAATATTCATTTTCGTTGTTGTTGATCTGAAGGATTAAAATAATGTATCCAATTATTGAACACCAAATGCATCAGTGATGTTGATAAGGTTTTCAATGTGAATTACTTGGCACAATCATGTACATGTATGTACTATAGACGTGAACATTTATGTGAGGAGAAAATTAATGATAGATAAGTGAAGGTCAAAATCCCTCTCACAAGTATTATTTTGTGATATATGAGGTATGACGGAATAGGTAAAAAAGAAAAGTTCATAAAAATAATAAACCCCTTCATGTATATTTTATCTATCAAAATCGCGAAATTAAACGTCTGCAGAAATAACGATGTTTATAATACAAATGTATAATGCATACTGTTGAAGTTTTGATTAAAAGATAATCATATGAAAAGAATTGGGTTGTTCAGCACTAAATTTCACTTCGGTATTCCTTTCTCAAGACAGGTGTATACACGAATCTCTTGTTGGGTATTCCTTACTCTGGACAGGTGTATACACGAATCTCATGTTGGGTATTCCTTACATTGGACAGGTGTATACACGAATCTCCTGTTGGGTATTCCTTACTCTAGATAGGTGTATACACGAATCTCCTGTTGGGTATTCTTTACTCTAGATAGGTGTATACATGAATCTCATATTGGGTATTCTTTACTCTAGATAGGTGTATAAACAAATCTCATGTTGGGTATTCCTTACTCTAGATAGGTGTATACACGAATCTCATATTGAGTATTCCTTACTCTAGACAGGTGTATACACAAATCTCATGTTGGGTATTCCTTACTCTTGACAGGTGTATACACGAATCTCATATTGGGTATTCTTTACTCTGGACAGGTGTATACACGAATCTCCTGTTGGGTATTCCTTACTCTGGACAGGTGTATACACAAATCTCATGTTGGGTATTCCCTACTCTGGACTGGTGTATACACAAATCTCCTGTTGGGTATTCCTTACTCTAGATATGTGTATACACGAATCTCATGTTGGGTATTCTTTACTCTAGATAGGTGTATACATGAATCTCCTGTTGGGTATTCCTTACTCTGGACATGTGTATACACAAATCTCCTGTTGGGTATTCCTTACTCTAGATAGCTGTATACACGAATCTCCTGTTGGGTATTCTTTACTCTGGACAGGTGTATACACGAATCTCATATTGAGTATTCCTTACTCTGGACTGGTGTAAACTCGAATCTCCTGTTGGGTATTCCTTACTCTGGGCAGGTGTATACATGAATCTCATATTGGGTAGTACTTACTCTGGACAGGTATATACATGAATCTCATATTGGGTATTCCTTACTCTGGACAGGTGTATACATGAATCTCTTGTTGGGTATTCCTTACTCTAGACAGGTGTATACACAAATCTCCTGTTGGGTATTCCTTACTCTGGACAGGTGTATACATGAACCTCTTGTTGGGTATTCCTTACTCTGGAGAGGTGTATACACAAATCTCATGTTAGGTATTCCCTACTCTGGACAGGTGTATAAACGAATCTCATGTTGGGTATTCCTTACTCTAGACAGGTGTATACACGAATCTCCTGTTGGGTATTCCTTACTCTGGACAGGTGTATACATGAATCTCATGTTGGGTATTCCTTACTCTGGAGAGGTGTATACACGAATCTCCTGTTGGGTATTCCTTACACTGGACAGGTGTATACACAAATCTCATGTTGAGTATTCCTTACTCTGGACAGGTGTATACACAAATCTCATGTTGGGTATTCCTTACTCTAGACAGGTGTATACACAAATCTCCTGTTGGGTATTCCTTACTCTGGACAGGTGTATACACGAATCTCCTGTTGGGTATTCCTTACTCTGGACAGGTGTATACACGAATCTCCTATTGGGTATTCCTTACTCTAGACAGGTGTATACACGAATCTCGTGTTGGGTATTCCTTACTCTGGACAGGTGTATACACAAATCTCATGTTGGGTATTCCTTACTCTAGACAGGTGTATACACGAATCTCATGTCGGGTATTCCTTACTCTAGACAGGTGTATACACAAATCTGTTGGGTATTCCTTACTCTAGACAGGTGTATACACAAATCTCCTGTTGGGTATTCCTTACTCTAGATATGTGTATACACGAATCTCATGTTGGGTATTCTTTACTCTAGATAGGTGTATACATGGATCTCCTGTTGGGTATTCCTTACTCTGGACAGGTGTATACACAAATCTCTTGTTGGGTATTCCTTACTCTAGATAGGTGTATAAACGAATCTCATGTTGGGTATTCCTTACTCTAGACAGGTGTATACACGAATCTGCTGTTGGGTATTCCTTACTCTGGACAGGTGTATACACGAATCTGCTGTTGGGTATTCCTTACTCTGGACAGGTGTATACACGAATCTCATGTTGGGTATTCCTTACTCTAGATAGGTGTATACACGAATCTCCTGTTGGGTATTCTTTACTCTGGACAGGTGTATACACGAATCTCCTGTTGGGTATTCCTTACTCTAGATAGGTGTATACACGAATCTCCTGTTGGGTATTCCTTACTCTGGACAGGTGTATACACGAATCTCCTGTTGGGTATTCCTTACTCTAGATAGGTATATACATGAATCTCATATTGGGTATTCCTTACTCTGGACAGGTGTATACACGAATCTCCTGTTGGGTATTCCTTACTCTAGATAGGTGTATACACGAATCTCCTGTTGGGTATTCCTTACTCTGGACAGGTGTATACACGAATCTCCTGTTGGGTATTCCTTACTCTAGATAGGTGTATACACGAATCTCATATTGGGTATTCCTTACTCTGGACAGGTGTATACACGAATCTCCTGTTGGGTATTCCTTACTCTAGATAGGTGTATCCACGAATCTCATATTGAGTATTCCTTACTCTGGACAGGTGTATACACGAATCTCCTGTTGGGTATTCCTTACTCTAGATAGGTGTATACACGAATCTCATATTGGGTATTCCTTACTCTGGACAGGTGTATACACGAATCTCCTGTTGGGTATTCCTTACTCTAGACAGGTGTATACACGAATCTCCTGTTGGGTATTCCTTACACTGGACAGGTGTATACACAAATCTCATGTTGAGTATTCCTTACTCTGGACAGGTGTATACACAAATCTCATGTTGGGTATTCCTTACTCTAGACAGGTGTATACACAAATCTCCTGTTGGGTATTCCTTACTCTGGACAGGTGTATACACGAATCTCCTGTTGGGTATTCCTTACTCTGGACAGGTGTATACACGAATCTCCTATTGGGTATTCCTTACTCTAGACAGGTGTATACACGAATCTCGTGTTGGGTATTCCTTACTCTGGACAGGTGTATACACAAATCTCATGTTGGGTATTCCTTACTCTAGACAGGTGTATACACGAATCTCATGTCGGGTATTCCTTACTCTAGACAGGTGTATACACAAATCTGTTGGGTATTCCTTACTCTAGACAGGTGTATACACAAATCTCCTGTTGGGTATTCCTTACTCTAGATATGTGTATACACGAATCTCATGTTGGGTATTCTTTACTCTAGATAGGTGTATACATGGATCTCCTGTTGGGTATTCCTTACTCTGGACAGGTGTATACACAAATCTCTTGTTGGGTATTCCTTACTCTAGATAGGTGTATAAACGAATCTCATGTTGGGTATTCTTTACTCTGGACAGGTGTATACACGAATCTCCTGTTGGGTATTCCTTACTCTGGACAGGTGTATACACGAATCTGCTGTTGGGTATTCCTTACTCTGGACAGGTGTATACACGAATCTCATGTTGGGTATTCCTTACTCTAGATAGGTGTATACACGAATCTCCTGTTGGGTATTCTTTACTCTGGACAGGTGTATACACGAATCTCCTGTTGGGTATTCCTTACTCTAGATAGGTGTATACACGAATCTCCTGTTGGGTATTCCTTACTCTGGACAGGTGTATACACGAATCTCCTGTTGGGTATTCCTTACTCTAGATAGGTATATACATGAATCTCATATTGGGTATTCCTTACTCTGGACAGGTGTATACACGAATCTCCTGTTGGGTATTCCTTACTCTAGATAGGTGTATACACGAATCTCCTGTTGGGTATTCCTTACTCTGGACAGGTGTATACACGAATCTCCTGTTGGGTATTCCTTACTCTAGATAGGTGTATACACGAATCTCATATTGGGTATTCCTTACTCTGGACAGGTGTATACACGAATCTCCTGTTGGGTATTCCTTACTCTAGATAGGTGTATCCACGAATCTCATATTGAGTATTCCTTACTCTGGACAGGTGTATACACGAATCTCCTGTTGGGTATTCCTTACTCTAGATAGGTGTATACACGAATCTCATATTGGGTATTCCTTACTCTGGACAGGTGTATACACGAATCTCCTGTTGGGTATTCCTTACTCTAGACAGGTGTATACACGAATCTCCTGTTGGGTATTCCTTACTCTAGATAGGTGTATACACGAATCTCCTGTTGGGTATTCCTTACTCTAGATAGGTGTATACACGAATCTCCTGTTGGGTATTCCTTACTCTAGATAGGTGTATACACGAATCTCCTGTTGGGTATTCCTTACTCTGGACAGGTGTATACACGAATCTCCTGTTGGGTATTCCTTACTCTGGACAGGTGTATACACGAATCTCCTGTCGGGTATTCCTTACTCCGGACAGGTGTATACACGAATCTCATGTTGGGTATTCTTTACTCTAGACAGGTGTATACACGAATCTCCTGTTGGGTATTCCTTACTCTAGATAGGTGTATACACGAATCTGATATTGAGTATTCCTTACTCTGGACAGGTGTATACATGAATCTCCTGTTGGGTATTCCTTACTCTGGACAGGTGTATACACGAATCTCCTGTTGGGTATTCCTTACTCTGGACAGGTGTATACACGAATCTCATGTCGGGTATTCCTTACTCTAAACAGGTGTATACACAAATCTCATGTCGGGTATTCCTTACTCTGGACAGGTGTTTAAACAAATCTCATGTCGGGTATTCCTTACTCTGGACAGGTGTATAAACAAATCTCATGTCGGGTATTCCTTACTCTGGACAGGTGTATAAACAAATCTCATGTCGGGTATTCCTTACTCTAGACAGGTGTATACACGAATCTCCATGTTGGGTATTCCTTACTCTAAACAGGTGAATACACAAATCTCATGTCGGGTATTCCTTACTCTGGACAGGTGTATACACGAATATCTTTCTGGGTATTCCTTACTCTGGACAGGTGTATACACGAATCTCCTGTTGGGTATTCCTTACTCTGGACAGGTGTATACACGAATCTCATGTTGGGTATTCCTTACTCTGGACAGGTGTATACACGAATCTCCTGTTGGGTATTCCTTACTCTAGATAGGTGTATACACGAATCTCATGTTGGGTATTCTTTACTCTGGACAGGTGTATACACGAATCTCCTGTTGGGTATTCCTTACTCTAGATAGGTGTATACACGAATCTGATATTGAGTATTCCTTACTCTGGACAGGTGTATACACGAATCTCATGTCGGGTATTCCTTACTCTGGACTGGTGTATACACGAATCTCATGTCGGGTATTTCTTACTCTGGACAGGTGTATACACGAATCTCCTGTTGGGTATTCCTTACTCTGGACAGGTGTATACACAAATATCTTCCTGGGTATTCCTTACTCTGGACAGGTGTATACAGAAATCTCATGTCGGGTATTTCTTACTCTGGACAGGTGTATACACAAATATCTTCCTGGGTATTCCTTACTCTGGACAGGTGTATACAGAAATCTCATGTCGGGTATTTCTTACTCTGGACAGGTGTATACACAAATATCTTCCTGGGTATTCCTTACTCTGGACAGGTGTATACAGAAATCTCATGTCGGGTATTCCTTGCTTTGGACAGGTGTATACACGAATATCTTCCTGGGTATTCCTTACTCTGGACAGGTGTATACAGAAATCTCATGTCGGGTATTTCTTACTCTGGACAGGTGTATACACGAATATCTTTCTGGGTATTCCTTACTCTGGACAGGTGTATACAGAAATCTCATGTCGGGTATTCCTTACTCTGGACAGGTGTATACACGAATATCTTTCTGGGTATTCCTTACTCTGGACAGGTGTATACAGAAATCTCATGTCGGGTATTTCTTACTCTAGACAGGTGTATACACGAATCTCATATATGGGGTATTCCTTACTCTAGACAGGTGTATACACGAATCTCCTGTTGGGTATTCCTTACTTTGGACAGGTGTATACACAAATATCTTTCTGGGTATTCCTTACTCTGGACAGGTGTATACAGAAATCTCATGTCGGGTATTTCTTACTCTAGACAGGTGTATACACGAATCTCATATATGGGGTATTCCTTACTCTAGACAGGTGTATACACGAATCTCCTGTTGGGTATTCCTTACTCTGGACTGGTGCATACACGAATCTGCTGACGGGTATTCCTACTCCGGACAGGTTACTTCGGACAGGTGTATACAAGTCTCCTGTTGGATATACCTTAATCCTGTTAGGTTTACAATACGAATATCCTGTCAGGTATCCTACTTCGGACAGATGTATACACGATTTTCTTGTTGTATTGGACTTGATTTTCCTGTTGGGTATTTCTAGAAGAATCGGACGATTTTCCTGTTGGGTATTTCCTGAAGAATCGGACGTTCTGTGTTTAAATAAGTAATATATGACTAATAATGGCCATTCCTTCAGCGGTACGATAATAGATCTAGAGGGGCCGCGCGCGGTGGCCGAGTGGTTAAGGTGTCCCGACACTCTATCACTAGCCCTCCACCTCTGGGTTGCGAGTTCGAAACCTACGTTGGGCAGTTGCCAGGTACTGACCGTAGGCCAGTGGTTTTTCGCCAGTTACTCTGGCTTTCCTCCACCTCCTAAACCTGACACGTCCTTAAATGACCCTGGCTGTTAATAGGACGTTAAACAAAAACAAACCAAACAAAGTATGATAATAGTGGTCAATCTAGTAACAAAATATAGGAATCTTGTGAAATAGGGGTCTGGCAGGGATCCCTTAACGAACGTGTTTGTATTGAAAATGATTAACACCTGGCAATCTAACTAATGTGTTAATTGCTCTACATCTCGTAATAGACAAATCATTTTGTACTGGCCAGTACAAAGCCGTGCTAAAAGTGACTCCGCCCTTCCAGATGTTACCCAGCAAACTCTCCCAATAGCATTGCCAATTCCGAAGCGCGGAGAATCATTAACGACTTTATTAATTCGACCATTCAGAGTTGAAGTCCCACATGATGTTAAGGGAATACACAACCAATATCTATCGTCGATCGTGAAATTAATTCTGAATTTTAATTTTTTTTTCTTGTGTGTCTATCTTCCATCCTTATATTCAGTGGGATCTCCTTCTCCCATTCATCCCCAGGCCAATTTGATCAAAATACGAGGAGTGTTCGAACACTTTTGCAAACGCACTGTTTATTTAAGCAATGGACAGTGGTTTTAATGTTGTTATAGTCGATATGGCAGCAAGATGTATGGTGGGCAAATGTTGCATGCTCAATACTTATATTTACATTGTCTTACTATTTTCGTCAACTTTGAGGTGATTTACGTGCATAAAACCAGTACGAACTGGTTCAACGCTCATCGCTGTGTGTGTACAAATTCATTGAAATTGAAATCCACTAACCGGTTCCCTTGCAATTTAGATTGCTTTCATGTGTAGTCATATACACTGTGTTGAAAATGATTAGAAAAATAGAAAATGTCGCTGAAATCAGGGGCTATATAAAAGCCCGTTGTAAGCTGAGATTGAGCGTTAAAGATATACATGATATGTGCTGTTTATGGGGATAAACGGATGTCTTTTTCCACAGTTTATGGATAGTTTACATGTACTAAATTTCATTCTGGTCAAAGACGCCCCTTACTCAGGAAGACCTAGGTCTGCGGTTAACAAATTGAACGTCAACAAAATCAATTCAATCATTTAGAAAGATGCGCGTTTTACGGTCAGCCTGTTAGCATTAATGACAAACTTGGAGTTAGCATCTGTTCACTTCATTCTGAAAACTCATAAGGTTATAAGGTTAGGTAAATAAGTGCTCGTTGGATCGCACATTTACTTGCTGACGAACAGAAACGTACATAGGTACAAATTGCTAAGAAACTGCTGAAGAAGTACCCAAAATATCAAAAAAAGGGCATTTGATATTCTCATAACGGGTGATGAGACATGGGTGCATTTTTATGAGCCTAAGGGGAAAGGTAACAATAGGATATGGGGCCCAGTAAATGAACACTGACAACAAAGGAGGTGTTATACGCAATATTCTTTAGAAATAGTGGACCAATCATGCAAATTGCTGTTCCAAAAGGTAGGGATGTGTCTGGACGCTTCTATAAGAATACAGTTCTGGAAACATTGCAAGCAAAAATGAGAAAAAAATCGTCCTAAAACAGGTCTCCATGCCCCATCCCACAAATCGTCGGAAAACGTCAATGTATTTTCCGAAATTAAAAAAACCTTATCTGTTTGGAGATATACGTCCAAAAGTGAGCCGGGATCTTCACTTTACCAGTTTCTGATTAGTGTACCCAAAGAGGAGTATGGAAATTGTTTCTGCTCGTCATTGAGTAAATGTGGGGTCCAACGAGCACTAATTTTCTTAACCTTGATCATATTCTTCAGTAATGAAATGAACATATCCGAAACCCGAAGTTTGTCATTAGTGCTAGCTTTCTGACCGTAAAACGCGAGTCTTTCTCAATGATTGACTTGATTTGATTAACGTTCAATTTGGTAACCGTAGACCTATAGGTCTTCCGGAGTAAGTGGTATCCTTGACTGACTCATGACCAGATTGATATTTAGTAACCTACCTATAAACTGTGGAAAATGATATTCGTTTATCCTCATAAACAGCACATATCTCATGTATATTTTCGACGCTCAATCCCAACATAAAGCGGGCTTAAAAAATTGAAAAAACGTAGTCGATGAAATGTTAATTTAGCTTTAACAAAACTTATTATAAATAATAATATAAACTTCGACTGTCCAACAAGTCTCCATACCTCAAATAATAATATAAACTTCGACTGTCCAACAAGTCTCCATAGCTCCATGGACAGGTGGTATACAATTCCTATCTAATATGTCAATTTTACTAAATTTCACGTGGAATTGATTGCGACTAGATATAGCAATATTTTAGTAATCCGTTAACAACGCACAGCGCACCAATCACAATAGGTCACGTGATATTTTACCTATATTTTTAGTTCAGACTCTCGCTGTACGTGACCTTGGTCGTAATAAGCGGAAAACGACCATTATTCTTTATTTCCCTTTATCTAATATAAGGATGATTGATACCAAATGGATAAAACCCTTTCTTTTCTACAGAAGAAGAATGATTTTTAAGAATTTGTTAAATTTCTCATATTGGTCCCCACCCCTTTTGAAAATAAAATCCAAAATTACTTCCGCTTCACCATAGCATAAGCTCACTGGTCCTTCGACCTAAACGAGCTTATTATCGAGTAGAAGAGAAAAAAACAACAACAACAAAGAACAAGAAATGGACAGTAGCCAACGAGTTTAATAAGGTTTGATTAGGAACCCGGAGAAGGTACTGTATGCGTCGCCGTTTATCTTGACTCCAGTCACGTCGTTTGTGTGTTCTACCCAAACCATCTGCCCGGCCTGGAGTTGTACAACCACAAATTCACTCCCATTATCATAATGGTTACCGTTTGCAAAGATGTAGGCTATCTTCTGGCCTTCTTTGATGATCGCAACGTGGAGATGTGCTTCGCTTCCATAACACATAGCGGTTGCGGAGAAGGCATACAGACCTGGAATAGGGGCGGTGAAGTGACCATGTCTCGTATCATAGCCATTGCCATCGTTAGTTGTAGCATTGTCGAACACTATGATTTGGTGTTCACCTAGGGCAGTGGTTTTTGACAAGAAAGCCGAGAAACCAACGCTGTAATTTGCTTCTCCTAGGCCTGAAACTAAACACGAACCACAATGGAAGGTAACAATATTTCAAACATCTCTGTAAAGACGAATATGAAAGTTAAAGATTTATAACTAAACAATAAGTATTGCCTATAAGCCCTTTTTATTACGTTTTCACGTACCATTATTGGTAAGAAGAATAAAATCAGATGGTATTTGTCTGAATATTTAACAATGATTAAAACTAAACAAAATTGGCAAAACAAATCGATATTACCTCTTTATCTAAACCTCACAATATAACTACCATTTTTGCCGAGTTATAATTTTTAGGTCATCTGACCCTAAGGTCAGGATGACCTACTGTATAGCCATCGTGTTCCGTCCGTCGTCGTGCGCCGTGCGTAAGATTTTTTTATTTCAAAACGCTACTTCTCCTTAATCCTTTGGAGGATTACTTCCAAATTTGGTTTGAAGCATCATTGGGGGAGGGCAATCATATTTTATATAAATGAGGCTGATCTGACCCTTGGGGCCTGAGGGGCGGGTTCCCAAAAGGTGAACTTTGGTGAATTCTTGCTTAAAAACCCTACTCCATCTTAACCCTTGGGTGGATTACAACCAAATTTTTGTGAACCATCTTTGGGGGAGGGCAATCAAATCTTAATTAAATGGGGCTGATGTGACCACTGGGGCCAGAGGGAGCGGGGCCCCAAAAGGGGGACTTTGGTGAATGTTTGCTTTAAAACCCTACTACATCTTAACCTTTGGGTGGATGACACTTCAAATTTGGTGTGAAAATCCTTTGGGGAGGGCAGTCATATTTTATATAAATGAGGCTGGTCTGACCCTTGGGGCCTGAGGGGCGGGTTCCCAAAAGGTGAACTTTGGTGAATTCTTGCTTAAAAACCCTACTCCATCTTAACCCTTGGGTGGATTACAACCAAATTTGGTGTGAACCATCTTTGGGGGAGGGCAATCAAATCTTAATTAAATGGGGCTGATGTGACCACTGGGGCCAGAGGGAGCGGGGCCCCAAAAGGGGAACTTTGGTGAATGTTTGCTTTAAAACCCTACTACATCTTAACCTTTGGGTGGATGACACTTCAAATTTGGTGTGAAAATCCTTTGGGGAGGGCAGTCATATTTTTAGGTCATCTGACCCAAAGGGTCAGGATGACCTATAGTCATCGTGCTTCGTCCGTCGTCGTCCGCCGTCCGCCGTGCGCCGTGCGCCGTGCGCCGTCCGTAAACTTTTTCTTTCAAAACGCTACTCCTCCTTAACGCTTGGGTGGATTACTTCCAAATTTGGTTTGAAGCATTATTGGGGGAGGGCAATCATATTTTATATAAATGAGGCTGGTCTGACCCCTGGGGCCAGAAGGGCGGGGCCCCAAAAAGGGAACTTAGGTGAATATTGCTATAAAATCCTACTCCTCCTTTACCCTTGGGTGGATTACAACTAAATTTGGTGTGAAACATCATTGGGGGAGGGCGGTCATATTTTATATAAATGAAGTTGGTGTGACCCCTGGGGCCTGAGGGGCGGGGCCCCAAAAGGGGAACTTTGATGAAATTTTGCTATAAAATCCTACTCCTCCTTAACCCTTTAGTGGATTTCAACCAGATATGTTGTGAAACATCATTTGGGGAGGGCGGTCATATTTTATATAAATGAGGCTGGTGTGACCACTAGGGCCTGAGGGGCGGGGCCCCAAATGGGGAACTTTGATGAAATTTTGCTATAAAATCCTACTCCTCCTTAACCCTTTAGTGGATTTCAACCAGATATGTTGTGAAACATCATTTGGGGAGGGCGGTCATATTTTATATAAATGAGGCTAGTGTGACCCCTGGGGCCTGAGGGGTGGGGCCCCAAATGGGGAACTTTGATGAAATTTTGCTATAAAATCCTACTCCTCCTTAACCCTTTAGTAGATTTCAACCAGATATGTTGTGAAACATCATTGGGGGAGGGTGGTCATATTTTATATAAATGAGGCTGGTGTGAGCCCTGGGGCCAGAGTGACGGGCCCAAAAAAGGGAACTTTGATGAAATTTTGCTATAAAATCCTACTCGTCCTTAACCCTTTGGTGGATTTCAACCAGATATTGTGTGAAACATCATTGGTGGAGGGTGGTCATATTTTATATAAATGAGGCTGGTGTGGCGCCTGGGGCCAGAGGGGCGGGGCCCCAAAAGGGGAACTTTGATGAAATTTTGCTATAAATCCTACTTCTCTCTAACCCTTGGGTGGATTAATACGAAATATGGTGTGAAACATCCTTTGGGAAGGGTGGTCATATTTTATATAAACGAGGCTAGTGTGACCCCTGGGGCCTGAGGGGCAGGGCCCCAAAAGGGGAACTTTGGTGAATATTTGCTGTTAAATCCTAATCCTCCCTAACCTTTTGGTGGATTACAACCAAATTTGATGTGAAACATAAGGTGACGGCAATCATATTTTTTAATGAGACAGGTTTGACCCCTGGGGAAAAAAAGATGGGGCAAAAGGAGCGCTTAGGTTAAACATTTCTTAAAAATGCAATTCCTCCTTAATGCCTGAATTGATTACAACCATATTTAGTATGAAACATCATTGGGGAAAGGCAATCCTAATTGATATAAATGAGTCTTGTCTGACCCATTGGGACAGAGGGGCATGCCCCAAAAATGGGAACTTGGCTAAAATTTTGCTTTATGATGCTGCTCTTCCTGGACAAGCTAAATGGATAAAAACCAAATTTGATCTAAAACATAACTGGCTGCGATAAATAATTTATGGTAATAATGCTGGATTGGGGTGTGTGTCCCTGCTGTAAGTGTAAGTGTTTGTCAGATGACCGTTAAGGCCCATGGGCCTCTTGTATATAAATGAGGGCAGTGTGACCCTGGGGCCCGAGGGAATGGGGCCCAAAAAGGGGAACTTTGATCGATTTTTGCTTTAAAATCCAACTCCTCCTTAACCCTTTGATGGATTTCATCCAAATTTGGTGTGAAAAATTATTTGGGTAGTGCAATCATATTTTATATAAATGAGGCAGGTCTGACCCCTGGGGCTACAGTGGTGGGGCCCCGAAGGGGGAACTTTGGTGAATTATTGCTTTAGAACCCTACTCCTCTTTAACCCTTAGGTGCATTACATCCAAATTTGGTTTGAAACATAATAAGGGGATGGCAATCACAATTTATATAAATGAGGCTTATGGGGCCCCTGGGGACAGAGGGGCGAGGCCCCAAAAGGAGAACTTAGCAAAACTTTTGTTCTAAAATCATGCCTTTATTGATTACAACCAAATTTGGTTTGAAACATCTTAGGGAACAGCAATCATAATTTATATAAATGAGACAGGTCTGAGCCCTGGGGAAAGAAGGGTGGGGCGCCCAAAAGGAGCACTTAGATTAAATATTGCTTTAAAATGCTACTCCTCATTAATGCCTTAATTGATTACAACAATATTTAATATGAAACATCATTGGGGAAGGGAAATCCATAATTGATAGAAATGAGGCTTGTCCCACCCATTGGGACAGAGGGGCATGCCCCAAAAATGGGAACTTGGCTGCTTTAAGATGCTGCTCCTCCTTTAAGCCAAAATGGATATAAACCAGATTTAATCTGAAACATAACTGGCTACGTATAAATAAGTTATGGTAATGATGCTTGATTGAGGGGTGTGTCCCTGCTGTAAGCGTTTGTCAGATGACCGTTCAGGCCCATGGGCCTCTTGTTAGTTTAACCGGCCGACCGTCATCGGTCCGTCAAAATGCTATTATCGAGATGGACCTCGAATCCTGGGTGGATGACACTGGGGTATTATCGGAGAGAAAATGATTTTAGACAAATGTCCTCTGCATTGTTAATGGGTAAATGGTGCTAAATTTTGTATATAGGTCAGTGCCAACGGAGAGCTATAAAAATGGCGTCAACTGAGAATGAGGGACTAAACATTGCACTTTAATAGAGGCTATGGGATCTCTTGTCATCGATAATTATTACGCACATGCAAATTAAAGATGTCACGAGAGCAGAATTCGACGAATAGGGAATATTACACTCTACCAAAATAGTCTGTAACGAATAGGGAATATTACGCTCTACCTAAATAGTCTGTAACGAATAGGGAATATTACACTCTACCAAAATAGTCTGTAACGAATAGGGAATATTAAGCTCTACCTAAATAGTCTGTTGCGTTTATGGGTGTATTTAGAAATCGTGATTTTATATAGGAATGTTAGCCTGTTCCGTAACGGGTACATCCCCAAACCGCTAGTCCGCGACCTATACGGTTCATTATAGGGGATCTTAGCGGCTCTTTCATATGGAATTTATCAGACTTACATTATTTATATCTTGCCGATTCTCTATTTGATTCCGATTCAGTACGCCTACATTATAGACATCAGACTACGTGTCTGTGTATGCCATTATTTTCCGTCGAATTCTTCATGAGACGTTTCGTTTTTAAACTTTTGATAATTATTTTATGTTCCGAGTGTTATATTAACATAAAGTTTGTAGATTTTGACTATGAAAGAAAGATAAGAAATGACAGCTGTATTCTGCTGATAAGAAATTGATTAGCAGCGGGATTGGCGAGTACAGGTGATCCGGGTCAAATCATGTCATTCAAAGGCATGAACCCCACCTTGTGTATTATTAAACGTCAAATGATTGGATTAAAATATCCTAAATAGTCTAATCTACATTGATTTGTTCCTCTTAACTATCTATTTGAATACAAACACTGGGGTACAACGGAGCGATGAAGTTGTTAACTATGCAGCTGGTATGTTCATATCCATGAACCGTCACAATGCTATTTCAATTGTTTTGTCTTTTTTCGACATACCGCAAATAATTTCAAAAGAATTTAATTCTCTGTAAAGTTTCAACATGTGTGTGCTGTTTGATTTAATGTTTCTGTCATGTCGTGTGTTGTTATGTTGCAGTCCTGTTAGATATCACTATCATCATATTTTATTTACATTATGTTCGTGATTGATTTTGTGTATTTTAAATCATTTATGTAATGACAAGTCATGTGATTTGGATAGTTTGTACTGTTTTTGTTAATTTGTACCGTTTTGTTATTCTGTATCGTTTTGTTATCTTGTACTGTTTTTATTATCTTGTACCTTTTTTGTTATTTTGTACTGTTTTTGTTATGGTGTACCGTTTTTGTTTTTGTTCAGTGTGATATTTGAACATCCTTTGTCAGTCACAGCGTCAGTATTATGATACTGAAAAGAAATTAAACAAAATACAACATGTTTTTATATCTATGGTATTACAATAAATATTATTTGGAGTACAATGAATACCGCGTTTTTACTGAGTATGCTTTCATCACGCTTTGATTTATTTTGGCATATTTCTCAGGAATGTTACACATTGGTATTTTCTCTTTAAAGCTGAACAATGTCCTATATCTAATGCATTTAATTCAATGAAATATATTCAATTGATTGAAAAAAAATCAAGATTACTATTTGCCAGTGAAGTTATTTCGTTATCTTTGGTATAGATGAAGATGTAAAGATGTAAAATTGGCAGATAATGTTTTTGACGACTACATAAGTTGGTGGGGAGTCGCTGCCTTAGCCTAAAATCATTACCATTTGTGATAGATTATAAGAAAAGAAAACATTACGTTGTCGGACGTTTACAAACAATATGTTGTCGGACGGATAAAAACAATATGTTGTCGGACGGATAAAAACAACATGTTGTCGGACGGATAAAAACAACATTTTGTCGGACGGATAAAAGACAATATTTTGTCGGACGATAAAAACCCGATATGTTGCTGGAGGTTTTTATCTGTTTTTGCTGTAAAAAATCAGTAAGTATAATGATATGACGTTTAACCTCTTTTCTGTTGTCATCAATCCATAAGTGTAATTGTATACTATTTTATCTCTTTTTCTGTTGTTGATAATATAGTTAAGGGCGTTTTATCTTTTTTCTGTTGTCAATAGTATAGTTTAGGACGTTTTACCTTTTTTTCTGTTGCCAATACTATAGTTTGGGACGTTTTATCTTGTTTCTGTTGTCAATACTATAGTTTGAGACGTTTTACCTCTTTTCAGTTGTCAATAACCCGTAAGTATAATTTAGGATGTTTTACCTCTCTTCAGTTGTCAATAACCCGTAAGTATAATTTATGATGTTTTACCTCTCTTCTGTTGTCAATAACCCGTAAGTATAATTTATGATGTTTTACCTCTCTTCAGTTGTCAATAACCCGTAAGTATAATTTATGATGTTTTACATCTCTTCTGTTGTCAATAACCCGTAAGTATAATTTATGATGTTTTACCTCTCTTCAGTTGTCAATAACCCGGAAGTATAATTTATGATGTTTTACATCTCTTCTGTTGTCAATAACCCGTAAGTATAATTTATGATGTTTACCTCTTTTCTGTTGTCAATAACCCGTAAGTATAATTTATGATGTTTTACCTCTCTTCAGTTGTCAATAACCCGGAAGTATAATTTATGATGTTTTACATCTCTTCAGTTGTCAATAACCCGGAAGTATAAATTATGATGTTTTACATCTCTTCTGTTGTCAATAACCCGTAAGTATAATTTATGATGTTTTACCTCTCTTCTGTTGTCAATAACCCGTAAGTATAATTTATGATGTTTTACCTCTCTTCAGTTGTCAATAACCCGGAAGTATAATTTATGATGTTTTACATCTCTTCAGTTGTCAATAACCCGGAAGTATAAATTATGATGTTTTACATCTCTTCTGTTGTCAATAACCCGTAAGTATAATTTATGATGTTTTACCTCTCTTCTGTTGTCAATAATCCGGAAGTATAATTTATGATGTTTTACCTCTCTTCTGTTGTCAATAACCCGTAAGTATAATTTATGATGTTTTACCTCTCTTCTGTTGTCAATAACCCGTAAGTATAATTTATGATGTTTTACCTCTCTTCTGTTGTCAATAACCCGTAAGTATAATTTATGATGTTTTACCTCTCTTCAGTTGTCAATAACCCGGAAGTATAATTTATGATGTTTTACATCTCTTCAGTTGTCAATAACCCGTAAGTATAATTTATGGCGTTTACCTCTTTTCTGTTGTCAATAACCCGTAAGTATAATTTCTGATGTTTTACCTGTCTTCTGTTGTCAATAACCCGTAAGTATAATTTATGATGTTTTACCTGTCTTCTGTTGTCAATAACCCGTAAGTATAATTTATGATGTTTTACCTGTCTTCTGTTGTCAATAACCCGTAAGTATAATTTATGATGTTTTACCTCTCTTCTGTTGTCTTCTTTTATGTAACGTGTTCTGATCTGTAAAGTCGGAAAAGGAAGATATTATTACGGTACAAAGTAGTCATCGTTGTGCTGGATTGACTCGCTCGTTCATACCTGCACTATCTTATTACACAATGAAAAAAAATTCTAGTGATTGCTCATTTATTGTTATTGTCACACCAATTAAAACTTCATTTCTAGTTTCGATGCATTTGTCATACACTGTTATCAATATTTTATGGACATTTACTAAATCAACGTACGTTTTAGTTCGTGGTTTTCAGCTTCAAGTCCTTGAATACGTTTTTCCAAGTGTGCTGTAAAACAAATATATATCATAAACACGTGTTATTTGTGTTCAGAACATTCATTCTTATGTTTCTGTATCATCTTGAGGTTACAGACGTTGTTACGCCTGTTTTTCAAAAGTTTAACTTGTTTATAGGGTTTAGTAGAGCTATCAGAGACCGAGACATTTGTATTGGATACAGAGGTATCAAATACCTATGTCGTGGATACAGACGTATCAGAGTGCATGGTTGATTAAATTTAAATCACTGCCTTCCCTAGGGATCTAATGAGGGACCTCTAGCTAATAGCCTTAAGCTCAATCGATCGAGCTAAAGAGGAGAATTCTCTAGCCGGGCGGTATACTGCGGCTAGTATTTACCAGAGTAACAGTATGCTTGGTATTATGTTGTCACCTGCATATATTACCTAATCTTATAATACCATGGTAACCTAAACTGGGAAGTAATCTGATATAATAAAGTACCTTGCACATTAACGACTTTTGCCATTAAGTATGTTGCTTTTACTTTTGAGAGCAATTAATGGATGCTTAAACGAACATATATTCTGTTTTTCTGAGTGTATTAAAACAATATACATACATAAACGATCTAGCAAAGCACACACGTGTATACTTACATTACATACAATATCATAGTAAAGGATTGTACTAAAGACACAAGATATTAACACCTTCACCTTACCGATCTTTGTGTCTTGCTGGTGAATGTGACTTTGGAGAGCTGCCTGTAGTGTCTGCACCTGCTTCCGGAGAGAGATTTCCGGAGTATCATCCCTGTCACAAGTAACTAGTACAGCAACAACACAAATACCAATCAACCCTAATATATTGTTAGATGCCATCTCTTCCTATTTAGATCCGAAATGTGACAAAACCTTAGGCTCTATCTCTTATATAAGGTGACCTAATCGTTAGTTGTACACATACGCGATATGAATCGTGAAAAATACTCACACACTTAAGCGATAAGCGACATTTAAAAAAAATTATGATGGTTGAAGTTTGTTATCTCTATTTCTCAGAAAGTTCTTCCTGGTTCGTTCTCAGATTTGATATGTAGGTTCAGCTTGTTTTAAAATGATTCGGGAGAAGAAGAGAAAAGTAGAGAGAAAATCAGTCTGACAGAGATCCAAAAAAGGTCATTCGATAGTTGGGACAAACAGCCCTCTGAGATCTCTTGTTAACGTTTATGAATGTAAAGACGTTCTAATCTAACATTCTATGTTAAGTAAACATTTTAAAACTATAAATACTTTTGTCGTTAAAGGTTTTCGACTACGACTTGACCGAATTCCTTGTCTAGTTGCAGTGGTTTGTAGACTTTTTGAAGGGCAGTTGTGACATCAGCTCGGAACAGAAGCATTTGAACTTGGGATTTCATAATTTCTTAGTTGTGTGCGTTGGATGGTAATTTAAGGACGGAGGTACTGACGGGTGTCAATCTGTTTACAATAACCGGCTGGGACCCCCTTTTTGTACGAAGGAAAAAAACCATAGCACTACCGAATTTCATAAGATTGTTCAAGGCCAGTTCCCTTCCTACCTAACAAACGCTCTACCTGCTCGTCACACTGATATACTTTCCAATAATACCAGAAGAGCTAACAATTTTTTTTGTCAAGTAAACTGTGGAACTAATCTCTATAATAATTCTTTCCTACCTTCTTCTGTTGATTCATGGAACACACTTCCCGATGACATAAAATGCAATCCGGTAATTACTAACCTTAAATAATTCCCGAATGCCAGTGCTATTATTCTTCTCTCACACGATTATTACTGCAGAAGTAGACACTGCTAGATCTATCGTGCACGACTTAGGATGATTTGCGTCTCCTTAAAGAGTCGCATGTACTCACGTAAATTAGATGGTGGTCCTACGTTTTCTCGTAATCATTCTGCTGAAACTACCAAACATTTCCTCCTCTAATGTCTACCACCAGCTAAGAATTCAATGTTTTAGGAGCCTTTCAATCTAATTTTGATGTCAATACCTTACTATACGGTAGTACAGCCATTGTAGTACAATGGAACTATTTTTTATTAGCCCACCATCATCAGATGGTGGGCTATTCAAATCGCCCTGCGTCCGTGGTCCGTGGTCCGTCCGTCCGTCCGTCCCTCCGGCCGTCCGTCCGTCCGTAAACAATTCTTTTTGATTGGTTTCAAAATGCAATATGCATAACTAGGCACCCTTCATATGTGGGTTTCCCTTGGTGCCTAGTTATGCATATTGCATTTTGAGACCAATCGGAAAACAACATGGCCGACAGGCAGCCATCTTGGATTTTGACAATTGAAGTTTGTTATCGCTATTTCTGAGAAAGTACTGAAGGGATCTTTCTCAAATTTCATATGTAGGTTTCCCTTTGTGCCTAGTTATGCATATTGCATTTTGAGACCTATCGGAAAACAACATGGCCAACAGGCAGCCATCTTGGATTTTGACAATTGAAGTTTGTTATCGCTATTTCTCAGAAAGTACTGAAGGGATCTTTCTCAAACATTTTTGCAAGTTCCCCTTGGTCTGTAGTTCTGCATATCTAATTCTTGGGACCAATAGGAAAACAACATGGCCGACAGGCAGACATCTTGGATTTTGACAATTGAAGTTTGTTATCGCTATTTAACAGAAATTGCTGAAGGGATCTTTGTGAAATTTCATTTGTAGGTTGCCCTCTGTGCCTAGTTATGCATATTGGATTTTGAGACCAGTCAGAAAACAATCTGCCGGACAGGCAGCCATCTTGTATTTTGACAATTGAAGTTTGTTATCGCTATTTTACAGAAGGTAATGAAGGGATCTTTCTCAAATTTCATATGTAGGTTCCCCTTGGTCCCTGGTGTTGCATTTTGGTACCAATCCGAAAACAACAGACAGCCATTATCGCTAAATCTTAAATTTTATATATAGGTTCCCCTTGGTTGAAAAGTACTAGAGGGCTGTTTCTGAATTTACACAGATTAGTAAGACTTAGAGGAAGGGAAAAGTAGAGAAAAGATCAATCTGACATGGAACCTATAAAGATCATTCAATGGTGGGCGCCAAGATCCCTCTGGGATCTCTTGTTGTGTTCAAAACTTTATCGGTCAATTTTATCGCATTTTTGCCAGTGAAATATAGAAATTTATCAGACTAATAAAATTGATATTTCAACTGCAGCAATGAGCAGTGAAAATATCAATTTTCCGTTTTTGACCAATCAAAGCTAACCATTGTATTCACCTCATTGAAACTTGCTGATTATTCTAGTCGAAGCAGAGATAGATAAATTGGCTATTGTACTGTATTTCTGAAATATTCTGACTAGTTTTGGACAAAATACTCACTTGACGTTAGCTATTCACGAACAGATTATCCGATAACAGCAGAAAACGCTTAAATTGCGCTGATCAGTCCTTTCAAGATGGCGCCGTCAAGTTGACGTGGAGTAATGTCACAAAGAGATGACGTCATTACTGATTCTAGCACCTTTTGACACTATTAATTTTTTCAATGTTTTCAATTTTGTTTTTAAGTATATGAAATGCAATAAAAAGAAAATTGAATGGTTTCCCGTTAAATATAACATTATATTCTGTCATACTCGTGAAATATATGTTATATTCAACGGGAAACCATTCAATATTCTCTTTGTATTGATAGTTTACATACAGGAACATATCATAGGTAATTATTAAAACCATAACTTTAGCTCCTTTTTTTTTTTTTTTTATTAAAGTGTATGTATTTTATTAAATAAATTATCGTGAAGTGATTGATATCCTTGTGATTTTACATTTCAGTCGTGTGTCGCAAGTCATGTCTTCTCTTAAAACAGAACTTTAAAAAAATACCAACATGTTCGGAGAATTACATATACATAACTTAAGTTAAGGTAAGTATACCTCTAAACAATTACCAGGTGTGAAATTGCGGCCCACAAGCTCGTCACACTTGTCAAAGCACCACAGGTGTCTGTGATTTCTGGCGTTCTAATCGGCACGCGCCGATAATTGCTTTTGAGTTGACGCGTGTGGTTTCCATGCACATCAAAAATGCTCCGAAAATATGATTTTACAGGTTGTACGTAAATTTAGCTTGAGTTTTGTTAAGAATTGCGTTTAACCTATAGGGAATTCATGTTTTGCAAAAATTAAGTTAAATTGCAAGAATTCAGTGAGTTCTGTTTTCCCTACAGGCAATAAAAAATCGAATTTCAAAAGTTTGCCTTTAAAATAATTTACCTAAGTTGGCTCATTCATATACCCACGATATTGAAAATTTACTCTATTAATCTTGTCTAAGTGTTACTAACCTTTCATGGACAAGGTTTATCAATTTCGGACAATTATCTGAAAATCACAAATAGCAGTATCTTCAAGTGAATTTGCAACATATTCATTGCCATTTTTGCTAGTTAGAATTCAAATTCTTAAGCATTTATTTAACATCATGTATGAATTTCATTTTAAACTTCTATAACTAGAAGTATTATAACTGAAATCAATATTGGTATGCCACAAACAATGCCCTCATATTAAGGCTATATATATGATGTAAGTCGTTAGAAACGGCTCGTTATAATAGAACATTATTAAAATGTTATACATGCTATATGCAACCCGTTATAGTAGAATTTATTCAAATTTTACATGTTTTATCTTATCATTTTTTTTCTATTAATACTGACCAGAAGCAGACACCTGTGTAGACATCAACATGTTATAGACCGGTGTACATGAAAATACGAATCCCGGTTTTATGTTAAAGAAGTAAGAAAAAAATGCTGAATTGAAAAATAAGCTGTAAACAATATTCTAGTAGTTTGTTTGCAAAATTATATATACTGTATAAACTTACATACTTACTTTTTTATGATCCGAGTTATTCCCGTATGCCTCGTTATGGATGTCAGATATTATCAGTTTTAAGTATTTTTTCCCCACATAAGTCGTTTTACAGTGCTTGAGTGGTTGCACACAACGTGAATATTATGTTTATGGCAAAAAGTGATAATTCTTGGAAAATACACATAAAAATATGATATATCTCAAAATATTTAATTTTAATGTTACGGATGTCATACAAATATTTCAATCATGTTTTAAAGAGAATATCGGTTGTTTACATGAAACAAACATCAATGCTGTTGTTTTCATGTAGATTTTACTCTAACAATAATGATTCTGTCTTTTAAACAGAACACCACTATCCAACGCGGGGCATTGATGAGCTAACACTCTACGAATGAATAATAAACAAATAGGGACTAACCCACTACAAACGGACAACGTACATGACAAAAACATACGACAGGGGAGGAATTTTAATGTTGGGGATTGGATTGCTGGGTTATACAATATATAGGACAGATGTTGGATGCCGATGATGAAGACATCCATGTGGATTTCTTCGGTAAAAACGGGAAATGTTCCAACAGCTTCTAATACCCTAACAAACCAGACCAAAAAGACTTATGCACATTTTGACAACGCCTCCAGCACAAGTTGGATCTCGTAGGAAAGTTGTCAAGATAAGTGAGTTTGACTACGATTTCACTACGACTTCTATTGAGTAAAAGTAAGAAATATTTATCTGAACTATGAACCTATTTGACAAATGGTTTGTGCCAGTGTTTTTGGAACTTTGCCACTTATACAACATAACAGCGTAACTTAATGCATTTCTGACCTCTGTAATGAAATATTGAAAGCCTTTCATCTACGTATAAAAATGGAATATTTGCTCATGTAGATTCAGATACTTTGTGGAAAATAATGTTTCAACATATCTCGCATTACATACATAGAATGTTTTCCAAAGAGGTTTATGGCAAGTTCTCTCAAACGAAATGTAATCTCCCTGACGAATTTTTTCCCCCTTTTTTTCTGTTGAAATGTACTTCATAGAGTATAATCTGTATTTGGTACTTCTCAAATGAAATTTACTTTAATGTTAAAGAAAATAATTCTCCAAATATTAAACTTTTTAATGTTTTGATTTTCTGCAAATTTCTCCTAACTTCCGTAACGATTACTACTGCTGGAATTACGTCAAATAGCCAAGTTAAATAGCGATCTATACCAATACAAATTGCTAAATATAGTTTGCAGTATAGGGTAATCATTAGTCCGACTAATGTGTTCTAGTATAAGAGTTCGATTCATAAAATATGTTTTTTTTTCGATGTTTAATAAATATATATGAACATACCTAAATTGCGAAATAACACTTTTGTTATATTTCTAATAAAAACGATATATACGGTATGAAGGTACATTTCTATGAAACTATAATGTCTACAGAATTTATCATTATCTGTGGAAAACATATTGTGTTCAAAGTATATTTCCTCTGGCGTTTGGAATTACTTTCTGACTTCCGTAACGAAGTATTTACCTCAGATTGTTCAACGTCATGAAGTTAGAAAAGTAATTACACTGTGTGTAAATCTTTGGAAATTTATAACGGAGTCCCTACTCATTTAAAACAATACATAATAGCAATAATCATTCAAAAAAACTTTATTTTTCCCCGTTTCGAGATTGCGCATTATTTATTTGTCGGGACCATTATTCTGGAATGGCTGATTAAAATTATCGAAATAAATAACTCACAAGAAACAGATGATACAAAGATATCTAATAAGCGTTGATAAGGAATCCGGAGAAGGAGCTGTATGAAGTACCAAATATTTTGTTTCCTGACTGGTCAGCGAAATGTTCTACCCAAACCATCTGCCCGGCCTGTAGCTGTACGACCACGAGTTTGCTCCCATTATCATAATGGTTACCGTTTGCGAAGACACTGGCTATCCTCTGACCGTCTTTGATGATGGCAACGTGAAGTTCTGCCTCGCTTCCGGAACACATGGCAGTTACGGAGAAGGCGTATAAACCTGGTAAAGGAGCAGTGAAGTGACCACTTTTTGAGTCGTAGCCATTTCCGTCGTTGGTTAAAATAGTGTCGAACACTACAATTTGGTGATCGCCCAGGGCAGTGGATGTGGACAGGGACGCAGAGAAACCAACGTTATTTGCTTCTCCAAGGCCTGAAACTAAACAAACACGAACCATTTCAACGGAAGGTAACACTATTTATAAACATCTCTGTAAAGCCTAATGTGAAAGTCAAGGATGATTTAGAACTAAATAATTATTACTGCCTATAAACCGTTTTTTGCTTGCATGTACCATTATTGGTAAGAAAAATAGAATCAGGCGATATTTATTTGGATATTTAACAATGAATAAATCTTAATAAAATTCATTTGCGAATAAATTGATATTACCTCTTTATCTAAACAACACAATGTTAGCCCCAGCTGTTTCATCGTCTGAAACTGAACACTCACATTTATTTTCAATGCGGTGTAAAGTTGTTGACATTCTGTGAATATGTGGGACTGTGTGTGATCTCTATCTTGTAAAACCATGGATTTTGAAACCAGCACTTGGATTGTATATCGACGTGTGTGGATTGGTGAGGGAGTTAGGGGGATGTGGGTAGCTAATGTCACTAACTTAATCCTTTTATTCCTACAGATGAAAATGTTTTCCATATCAACATATCCATATCGAGAGAGCACTTATTTAACATCTGTATCAATAACAACATGTGTAGTCAGGATATCTAATTTCTAAACTTCCAAGAAACATGTTATTACTTCAGGTAAGTGTGTGCAGTGTTAAGATTTTCACTTTCTAAACCAACAACATGTACTTCCTTACTGGTACCCCTTATCATTCTCCCTACCGTAATGCTAACATGCAAGAATTATTGTGTACTCTCTTGGACGAATTAAAAAGTATACGGGATCAACTTATTTCACCGATCCGGGAGGCCTTTACATTACAGGGTAGGGCATACAATTTATAAAAAGAATGTACATGAAATAATATGTAAACGTAGTTTGATAAGCTGATAGGCAATAGAAAGTGGTCATTGGCGAGTATTAATTCTGTGAACTTTAAGAACCAAGTATGTGTCAATGCTGATTTGATTTCTGTCGGTAAATTATTTACGTATGATAAATTTTCAATGGACACTTTGATAAAGAAATCTTATTTCTTGAAAATGGATTGGGAATTGTTTTAATCTGTTAACAAAAACTGGACGTTATTTAATGGCGAAACGTTCCTCAAACAGTGTAAACTTCTGGTTTTAATGTTGAGTTTTATCAAATATTCACCTAAAGGCCAAAGTACCGCACAATAAAAAAAGAAAAGCAGCCTTGATTATTTGAATCCGGCGTTTTACCTCTTTTCTGTTGGATCCTGGGTTGTAATTTGCATTGATCTGTAAAGTCGGAAATAGAAAAAATGTATTTTTCACAAACTGCGGTTATTTTGTCACAAACAGCTGTTATTTGCTGTTGTTAACTTTTCTTGCTTATTTTTTCACCAGTGCGAGCGAGTTTCCCATATTTAAAATAGAATGGAATAAACAATAAATTATCAACTGTTTGGATCTGCCGGGAGTTAAATTTATTTTAAAAAGCATTATTTAAAAGGAAAATATATCATTATCAATAAGTTTGTATCCATGGAAAACAATTATGTTGAATATTGGATTATGAACATAATTATTTAGCTAAATTAATATACCCTTTAGTTCCTGGTTTTCAGCTGCAAGTTCTTGTATACGTCTCTCGAAGTGTTCTGTAACAGAAGTTTATTTCATGATGAACATATTTTGAATTTATGTAGGATTTGAAAAGCTCCCCGAAGCTATATTGTTATATTTGTTTGGACTGATATGGATTTGTTTTACTTAAAGTTCGGCCGCCATATGTCTTGATTAGTATCATCCCTGTAGAGTGATGGAGAGACGAAACATTACGACTCAGCATGATCATCTAATTTGTATATTCCAATGCCTATTCAGTTTCAACCAAAACCTATCATATTGCATAGATTGGCCATTTGCCAAATACATTCAAGGGTACACTTATATTGCAAATTAAACACATTGGAACAAAACATGCAAACTTTTACCGTTCTGACGTTGGAAGGCTGCCTGCAGAGTCTGTACCTGTTGCTGAAGAGAAGACAGGCTTCCCTTAGTATTGTCACAGGTAACTAGGACACTCACGGCAAATATACAAACTAACTGCATTGTATTTGTGGACGACATCTTTGCTTATTGAGATTTGTCCTTCTTATTTTTTTATACTGATAGCCGTCGACTTTATCTTTAAGATAAGCACTCACACTGTTCCAGACAGAGAACAGTATGTTAGATTAGCACATAGTGTTGTGTATTATATGTATATCAACTTTGGTAAACAATGGAAATTTGAACAAACATAAAATATAGGTCTCGAGTCATTTAAAAGGAATTGATACAAATCTTTAAAAAAACCCAATGTGACAGGAACACAAATTTAACAACACTGAAGTTTGAATGACATAGTTTATCTCGCATGTTACACGTTACATTGTATCTGTTTGATTAAACATTAAGAAATGAAAAGGAAATAGGCGCGCACACAATCCACAGATGTCTGCATCTGGTGAGTATTTACAGAAAAAACTACATATAAGCCAATGTTGAGTCGGGGCTAATTCTATAGAATTGTTTTATTGAGAGAAAATATTTGATTTAGTGATATTTTAGACAAATATTACAGTGTGCTATTGTGACATTGACTATGTAGATGATAGGATACTTGCCTTCCCCTCCCACATAATTTCTTCGCCGATGGGACGTTTTATTTTTGTAATTCGTGTAATTCAAGAGAACAAGATATCTTACTTAGTGCATAAACCTAAAGTGATTAAAGCCACCCTTCTTGGACACTCAGTCAGGAGGCTTGTACACCCGAAGTTATACCGTCCATACCATAGAGGAATGCAAATGTAAACAAGATCAAAAGTAAGAATGGCGCAAAAGCGAGTTTCCGTTTAACAGATAACCTGGGGATTTTAGCCTTTCTTCAAAATAAATGGTGAAATATAGCACGTATAGCATCAGAATGTCAAGACTTAAACATATTCACTTTCGCCATCGACTTACAATTTCATTGTCTAAACATGCATGACTGATGATGGTTATACAACTAATGTATTGGTACTTTAAGTTTCACATTTAGATTTTGTGAACAGAATATAATCTTAAATCACTGTGAAAATGTATCACCAATCCATCCGTCTAGCTGCCTGTAAAAGTTCAATGGATTCCAGATGTCTCCGTAGTATTTTATAACTGACCGATTCGACCCACTGTTACTAAGTGATCTGTAAGACCACAATACCAGTAATTTATACTCTAAACTTACAAATATCATATCCATAAAAATATAAAGATTAAATCTGAAACAAATGCATTTTCTACTACCTCTCTGATGGTTTTTATTACTACCATAGCTGCCTGACTACGCCTCAAGCAAACGTTGGATCTCGTTGGAAAGTTGTCAAGATAAGTGAGTTTGACTACGATACTATTGAGTAAATGAAGATTCTTTGTAGAAAATAATTTTCTATTAATCTAACTGAGAGATTGTATCAACATATTTCGCATTACATACATAGATTTTTTTATCTAATGCTCAGATATAGGCTCTTAGATATATCTAAATATTATATTGATATAGTCACAACGTTAATGCATTCATCGCATTCATATCTTATTACTATACTATTAAGACACTTTTTCATTTCATCTCGTATACAAAGCGAAGTATTCTTAAATCCTACACGGTGACAACACACACCCCATACATATCATACAAACGCAAAACTGGGTGTTCGTAATTTCATCTCAAAAGTAATAACCACCCTCTCTCTCTCTCTCTCTCTCTCTCCCTCTCCCTCCCTCCCTCCCTCCCACACCACCAATACACACCAGCGTATATAGTACCTGCACGCCCTTTTCATGTAAACATAATACTTTATAGTACGTTTTAGTACATTTAAAGAGCTACGAAGCTCGCAGAGCCATGTTTATCATCATTGCACCTTTTCTATTGATTCTTTTATCTCTTCTATTTGAGATATGGTAGTGTTGGTATGTTGTATAACCAATCAGGGACATAAGAATGTTACATTTTTTTGTACTTCTTACAATCTTATATCCTATCACGACGTAATACTTATTTCTTAACTGAACATTGTAATTATGTTGTTTTTTTTAAAAGACCATCTTTTAAATTCCACAATGGGTCTACAAATTGACATTCAATAAAATACTGCTTATAATCATCCTTAACTTTACATATACAACACTGATCATTATCAATAATATTCCATCTTTTAAGTAAGATTCCATTTGGAAGTATATTATGGAATAGCTTCCATTTGAACATATTTTCGTTATTCTCTATTAAAATATTATTGATAAATTCAAATAATCCATGAAAAATCAAACCACTGCTTTCTAACTAAAACAAATCTTCCCACATACCTCTGCAGTATGATTCGGATTTCTTTTTTCTAATAAATGCTAAGTAAAGAAACTTATTATTTACCTGATCAATTTTTACACACACTCCTCTATCAAATACTAATAAATCAGAGTCAGTTTGTACATTTACCCGTGCATTATCTCCCTTGATTTTGTCCTTCCATTCTTTTGGAATAGCCTTCTTTACTGACTTACCTCACTTATCCAGTCTCTCGTTTCAATTAATTGTTGATAATTTTTTTATTTCATTTATACCATCATTATCAATTATATCGTTGATGAAAATCAACCCAGACTCAATCCAGGTCTTAAAAATTAGCGACCTTTCGTTAAGTTCGATGTATTTATTTCCCCAAATGATCTCTCGATGAATATCTTAAAAGTTATAATCAACGATCGGCGCATTGCTTTCTCTATGTTTCAACCATGATTGTAGGATGTTAATGTAAAAATATGGTGCTTCGTTTTTTGGAAGGATGCGTATGTGTCCCGGGGACATACAAAACAACATAGTGGCCCCACCAAACTTTTCCAAATAATAATTTGGAATCACCTACCAACAGGCGTCTACAGGAGATTTTTGTATCCAGGATACATTTAAAACATCAATATGGGATTCAACATCCCGTATTAATAGACCGCCTTCCGATTGATCACTTATCATAACACTACGTTTAACACGCTCCGGTCCATTGTTCCAAATAAAACAATATATTTTTCTTTCAAGCTCCTTTATTTGTTCTTTACTTACGTATTGGACACTTGCTAAGTAGGTTATCTGTGGTAGTATTATAGCTTGAACAACGATAGATTTTCCTATAATGGTCAATTGTCCTTTTTTCCGATTTTTGGATTAGTTCATCAATACTTGTAATTTTATCTAAGATTGGAACTTACCTTTGAGTTTGTGCCGAAGTACATTCAAAACGACTTAACTTGCTTCACCCAGTTAATACCCATAAACATATTATCTGTGTTTTTGTTACAGCCTTTATACAAACCTTCCGTCTTAGATTTATTTAATTGTAGACCAGACACTTTACCGAACTGCTCAACGATTAATAACGCTCTTCTGATGTCCCTATACCTCATAAATAAAGAAGTGTCATCTGCTAGTTGGGAAATTTTCATATTCCTATTTCTAATTCTGATATTTTTGAGCTAGTCATTCAGCAGCTAATACGAAAATTAAACATGACAGAGGGCATCCCTGTCGGATACCACGTAACACAACTTAACTTCCGGTCAACTACTTATTATTTTATTGCAGCCTTTGATATTGGTATATAACACCTTAACCCATGTGATGAATGAACGACCAAAACCAAATATGTCCAAACAACCAAACATAAAATCCTTCTCTATCGTATCAAATGCTTCAGTAAAATCTAAAAAGAGTAGACAAGAGTCAATATTAAATTTCTCCGAATAATCTATAAGTCTTGAATTTGCTTTATATTATACCATATCAATATGTTTTTTATATACCATTTTGATTTGCACTTACCAGTTTTTTTCATCAAGGGTTTAAGTCGTGAAGCCAAAACATATGCAGCTATTTTGTAATCTAAGTTTAACAGTGTAATCGGTCTCCAATTTTGTAACAATAGTGGGTCATACTTTTTATCAGGTCCTGTGTATTGCTTAACTCACCTTTCCTGTATCCGTCGTTTAGCGAGCGTAGCACAATATCTTAGATATCATCCCAGAAAATTTAGGAAACTCACCAGAAAGACCATCACTACCTGGACTTTTGTTGGGCTTAAAGTTTTTAACTGCTGCTGTACACTCCTCTAATGTCAGCTCACCTTCACATGTAACATTTTCCTCCTCGGATAACTTCAAAGTTATCAATGTACGCAGTTACCTCCCTTTTATCAATGCCGTCACTACTTTTTTTTTTGAATAAAAAGTCTCGATTTCCTTCAATATGTTCTCGGGATCGTTAACAATATCATCGTCACCAATCTTGATACTAGTACTTGTTATATATTTTTTTGTTTGTCTCTGTCTTTCAATACCTAAACAATATTTCGTATTCCTTTCTCTTTTTTCAATCCATGCTACCCTAGATCTTACCTAAGCTCCTCTGATTTTCCGTCGTAAGAAAGTTCTAACTATCTTTCCAATTCAGATATTCATTCTTTTAAAATTTCCTGTGGATTCTGATCGTGTTCTGTCTCTAGATCAACTAAATTTTTCTCCAGTTGCGATATGTTTTCTGAAATAGTTTTACTTCTGTTTCTGTAGTAATTTACAGTTCTATTCTTAATAATTACTTTACAATTCCGGTGGGGTCCGAGTTTTCGAATTACTTCGATCCCTGTCCCGCCCAGGTGTTTTAGCTAGAAATTTCTCCATAGATCCCCGGTTCAAACTCCTCTGGTCCGCAACCGAGCTACTCCTATACCCCCAACTCTCCGACCTCTCCTTCTCCATCTTCAAAACTTTTGGTAAATGGTTTTGAAGTTATTCAACAATTATAACGCGGACGCCAGCGTCGCAGTTGGTCAGACGATTGTTTACCCGCAGTTTTTTTCCTATGCATGCTAAGCAAGATACATCCCTGTTCAGACAAGGATTTTTTTAATCATCCCATCATCTGCGGATAACGAAACATTAGAAATTTTGAATTTTTATATAGAATATTTTTTTCCGAGGCAGTTTGATTATGGCAAGATCTTTCAAACGAAATATAATCTCCGTAACGAATTGTTTTCCAACTTTTCTGTAGAAATGCATTTAATATAGTACAATTTGTATTTGGTACTTCTCAAATGAAATTTGCTTTAATTGCTGAATATGTTTCCTTATTGTTTGCAGTAGACGGTAAGTGTTCTAGTAAAAGAGTTCGATTTATAAATGTGTTTGTTTAGGAAATAAATTAACATGCCTACTGTTTTGTAAGTTGTCAAGTTACAATTTTTTTGTATTTTCAATAAAAATTGTATGCATATATACGGTATGAAGGAACATGTTCTATAAAACTATAATGTCTACAGAATTTATCATTCTCTGCTGGAAAACATATTGTGTTTAATATATTTGAATATTTCGGCTTGCGCTTGGAATTAATTTCTGACTTCCGTTACGAAATATTTACCTCAGATTGTTCAACGTCATGTAATTAAAAAGTAATTACAGTCTGTGCGTAAAAACTTGGAAATTTTATAAGTAGTCCCACTATATTAAAGATAATAACAACCATCATCTTTCAAACAAACTTTATTTTCCCCTTTCAAGATTGCGCACTATCTATTTTTCAGGACCATTATTCTGGAATGGCTGATTAAAATTATCGAAATATAAAACGCACAAGAAACAGATGATACAAAGATATCTAATAAGCGTTGATTAGGAATCCGGAGAAAGGAGCTGTATGAAGTACCAAATATTTTGTTTCCTGACTGGTCAGCAAAATGTTCTACCCAAACCATCTGCCCGGCCTGTAGCTGTACGACCACGAGTTTGCTCCCATTATCATAATGGTTACCGTTTGCGAAGACACTGGCTATCCTCTGACCGTCTTTGATGATGGCAACATGAAGTTCTGCCTCGCTTCCAGAACACATGGCAGTTACGGAGAAGGCGTATAAACCCGGCAAAGGAGCAGTGAAGTGACCACTTTTTGAGTCGTAGCCATTTCCGTCGTTGGTTAAAATAGTGTCGAACACTACGATTTGGTTATCGCCCAGGGCAGTGGACGTGGACAGGGACGCAGAGAAACCAACGTTATCTGTTTCTCCAAAGCCTGGAACTAAACAACAAACACGAACCATTTCAACGGAAGGTAACATAGTTAAAACACCGCTGTAAAGATGAATATGAAAGTCAAGGATGATTTAGAACTTAATAATGATTATTGCATATAAACCCTTTCTATTTTGCTTGCATGTACCATTATTGGTAAGAAAATAGAATCGTACGATATTCTTCTAAATACTTAACAATGACTAAATCTAAATAAAATTTGCGAATAAATTGATATTACCTCTTTATCTAAGCAACATATTATTATTCCAGCTGTTTCATCGTCTGAAACTGAACACTCACATTTTTTTTCAATGCGGTGTATAACGTGTGAGGATTGGTGAGGGGAGTGGGAGTTAGGGGGATGTAGGTAGCTAATGTCGCCAACTTAATCCTTTTATTCCTACAGATGGAAATGTGTTCCATATCAACATATCCATATCGAGACAGAGGTGTTTAGAACACTTATTTAACATATGTATCAAGAACAACATGTGTAGTCAGGATATTTACTTTCTAAACTTCACAGAAACATGTTATTACTTCAGGTAAGTCTGAGCAGTTAAGATTTCTCGAATATAATATATCGACAAAATAAAACTGGCCAAACAAATTTGCGGGCCCTCAAACTACAAGGTAGGGCATACAAGTTTAAAGAATGTAAATGTAATAATATATAACGTAGTATGATAAGCTGATAGGCAACAGAAAGTGGTCATTAGCGAGTATTAATTCTGTGAACTTTAAGAACCAAACATGTGGCAATGCTTATTTGATTTCTGTCGGCAAATTATTTGCGTATGATAACGCCATCTATTTAAATTTTCAATGGACACTTTGATAAAGAAATCTTATTTTTTGGAAGTAGATTGGGAATTATTTTAAACTGTTGACAGAAACTGGACGTAATTTAACGGCGAAACGTTCCCCAAACAGTGTAAACTTCCTGTTTTAATGTTGGGTTATATCAAATATTCACCTAAAGGCCAAAGTACCGCACAATAAAAAAAAAAAAAGAAAAGCAGCCTTGATTATTTGAATCCGGCATTTTACCTCTTTTCTGTTGGATCCTGGGTTGTAATTTGCATTGATCTGTAAAATCGGAGATAGAAAAAATGTATTTTGTCATAAACTGCTGTAATTTTGTCACAAACTGCTGTTATTTGCTGTTGTTAACCTTTCTTGCTTATTTTTTCACCAGTGCGAGCGAGTTTCCAGCATTTAAAATAGAAAAATGGAATAAACAATGAATTATCAATTGTTTGGATCTGGCGGAAGTTCAACTTTTTTTTTTATAAAAAGCATTATCAAAACGGATATATATAATTATCAATCAGTTCGTTTCCATAAAAAACAAATCTGTTAAATATGAGATTATAAACATTCTGACTTAGCTAAATTAACATACCCTTTAGTTCCTGGTTTTCAGTTGCAAGTTCTTGTATACGGCTTTCGAAGTATTCTGTAACAGAAAATCATTTTACAATAAAATATTTAGAATTTATTTAGTATCTGAAAAGCTCTCCTAAGGTATATTGTTATATTTGTTTGGGCTGATATGGATTTGTTTTACTTAAATTTCGGCGGCCATATGTCTTGATCAGTATCATCAATGTAGAGTATTGAAGAGACGAAACGTTACGATTCAGTATGGTCATCTAATTTGTATATTCCAATGCCTATTAAGTTTGTACAAAAACCGATGATTTTGCATAGATTGGCCATTTGCCAAATACATTCAAGGGTACACTTATATTGCAAATTAAACACATTGGAACAAAACATGCAAACTTTTACCGTTCTGACGTTGGAAGGCTGCCTGCAGAGTCTGTACCTGTTGCTGGAGAGAAGACAGGCTTCCCTTAGTATTATCACAGGTAACTAGGACACTCACGGCAAATATACAAACTAACTGCATTATATTTGTGGACGACATCTTGCTGATTGAGGTTTGTCCTGATTATTCAATGAAACTGATGGCCGTCGACTTTATCTGTAAGATAAGCACTCACACTTCAGAGGGTTCAGACAGAGAACAGTAGGTTAGATTACGCACATAGTGCTGTGTATTATATGTATATCAACTTTGGTAAACAATGGGAATTTGAACAAGCATAGTATATAGGTCTCGAGTCATTCGAATTAATTGATAAAATTATCAAAAAATATATAAATGAATAAATAGATAAACAAAAATAAGACAGGAACACAAATTAAACAATGCATCTACCCTATTGGAAAAAAACATGCTGGAACTATCGAACACTTTTCCCCAAGAGGCACGTAAATTTTAACTTTGAATTTTAAATGACATATGTTATCTTATTTGTAGGTGTAGCAATTCTTGAGTGTGGAATCTAACACGTTACATTGTATCTGTTTGATGTATATATAAAGAAATAAAAATAAAATAAGCGCACACACAATCCACAGATGTCTGCCTCTAGTTAGTATTTGCAGAAAAAAAACATATAAGCTCATGTTGAGTCCGGGCTAATTCTTTAGAATTGTTTTATTGAGAGAAAATATTTGATTTGGTGATATTTTAGACAAGACAAATATTACAGTGTAATATGGTGACATTGATTATCTCCCTCCACATAATTTCTTCACCGAGTGGACGTTTTATATTTTGAATTGGTTGAAGTAATTTAAGAGACCAAGATATCTTACTAAGTACAGAAAGGATTACAGTCACCCTTCTAACCCAGGAATGAATAAGTTATAGATACAGTGCATACTGAAGGAAAATGCATATGCAAACAAGGTAAAAAGTAAGAGAGACGCAGGAACGAGTTTCTATTTTACAGATACTCTTGGGATTTTAGCCTTTCTTCAAAATAAATGGTGAATTATAGCACGCATAGCGTCAGAATGCCTAGACTTCACCATATTCGCTTCTGCAACCGATTTACAATTTATTGTCTAAACATTCTTGACTGTTATTGGTTATACAACTAATGTATTGGTACACCATGTTTCACATGTAATTAGCGTGAACAGAATATAATCTTAAATCACTGTGAAAATGTATCACCAATCCATGTTCTAGCTGCCTGTAAAAGTTCAATGGATTCCAGAGGTCTCCGGAGTATTTTACAACTGACCGATTCGACCCACTGTTACTAAGTGATCTGTATGACCATAACACCAGTAGTTCACACCCTAAAGTTGCAAATCGCATATCCATAATATGTAAGGATTAATTCTGAAACCATCAATGCATTTTATACTACCATTCTGATGGTTCCTCGTACGCCCACAACTGCCTGATAGAAAGCTAGTCGATATTGATGGTAAACCTTAGCTTCCTCGAAGTTTATCTGTACTGACGTACATTAAAGACAGCATTCTGATATCGAAGGGATGTATTGTTTAGTATGAGAGAGATAATTGTATGATATAATGTCGATATAGCAATGGATATAGTTCACCATTTAATCGGGAAGTACTCAACGGGAACCAGGTCACGTGAGGGGACTTGATAGGCACACGGCAATAGTGGACACAATGTACAGAAACTTAGATAAAAGAGGGTCACTTTCTCAGTAAGGTCACATAATGTTGATAAAAGTACCGTTTCTAAAAAGGTAGATGTTGCTGCAGTATTGGATTTGAAATAGGTGAAACCTTTGATGACAGTTTACCAGAAAGTAGACAGTTTTGCTACTGAAAATCCTTATTCTATACTAAATATTACACCAGATTGTGTTCTTGGTGAAATCAAGGAAATGGCTGATGGTAAGGATTCAGGTATAGATGGTATTTCTGTGAAATTACTGAAAACTGCTGGTGATTATATTGTGTCATCGCTAACATTATTGTTTAACATGCCATTTCAAAACGAGTTTTTCCTTCTGAATATAAAAAAAAGGCCCATGTCACTCCTATTTCCAAAGCAGGTGATTCCACCTTGGTCAATAACTATAGCCCTGTCTCTGTATTATGTATTCTCAATAAGATCTTAAGGAAGCATATTCATAATACTTTGTATGATTTTCTTTTTAAAAACAAACTGTTGAGTGATTGTCAATTTGGATTTCGTCCAAATCATTCCACCGATACAGCTTTAGTCAGTGTTGTAGATAAATGGCTTTAAATATTGATGATGAGGGTCTTTAACTAGTGCTGTATCTATCGACCGTCGTAAATCATTTGATACTGTTAATCATGCTGTTCTTTTACATAAACTTAAATTGGTATCATGTCATTCATTAAAATGTTTTATTCATAGCTGTCAAACAGATAACAGGCAGTAAGTTACAATGATATCCTGTCGGATTTTGAACCTATAAATATTGGAATACCACAAGGCTCAATACTTGGGCCTGTTTATTTCAAATATAAATGCTTATCCTAAATGTCTTAATCAGTCCACTGTAGTAATATATACAGATGATACATCACAAAATGTATGAAATAAAAACAGTAGACCTGTTAGAGAAACAAATGAGAGATTTACTCTATACAATAAATTGGATGAGAGAAAACAAACTTACTCTGAATTTGAACAAAATCGAGTGCGTGCTGATGGGGTCAGCACAAAAGTTATCTAAGAGAGTTGAATGTAAAGGTTCATGATTTAACTATCGAAACTGTACATTGTTTCTAAACCCCTTGGAGGTTTTGTTGTCCGTTGTATGTCGTGGAAAGACCACGTTGAGGTTTTATCAAAGAAAGTATCTAAAAAGATATGTGTTCTGAAAATATTACGGCCATTTAGGTCTAACGACATTCTGAGAAATTGTATCCAGGTATAGTTTCTCCACATTTTATATATTGTTCTGTAGTCTGTAGTAACCATTCCTATATTTATAAAATGTTCAAACTGCTAAAAGAGCAGCAAGAGTTTCACTAAATGTAAGAGATGTTTAACCCCATCTAATTGCTTTATACACAGTTAATGTGGCTGTCAAAATAAAAATAATCTAATTTTAGGAAAGCTGTTCTTGCTTACGAAACTTTACATGCGGATATTCAAAATGTCTTAAGTAATATGTTCACCTATGTCAGGTTTTAGTTATAGAAGTACAAGGTTTTCAGTTTCAAGTAAGTTTTATATTCCAAATGCAAGAACAAGTTATTTCAAATGCTTATTTGTGTAAATATATATGTTCCAATTTATTGAACAGGTTTAATGAAAATATCAGAAATGCCAGTAGTATTGCTGTTTATAAAGATATTTGACCGATGTCTTTTCATAACTTTAGATTTGTAAAGATTTGAAATATGACCTAATATAGAATTGCATGGATAACCTTGACGAAGTATGATGAGAGTAAGACCACGTGCTCCAGGGGGCAAACGTCTTCTGTTTCTATGACGACATACACCAGCCATACAAATCTAGGTCAAATCTGGGATACATCACATTCTCAAAATTTCACTAACATGGCTGCTGCCTGCTGCCTGCGAGTCTACAAAGGTGTTGACGGTCTGTAGTACGCCTTCGTGTGTTTGTATATATAGACGTATACTATCATGTCGACATTGCTCCCCGTACCGGAAGGTCATTTTAGTCCATTGTGACGTCTAAAGATGTAGATGATCTGCGATAATAATTTTCTTCACTTCGCTGATAGAACAGTTTGGTGAACACAATGTATCGCTGCATAGACATCGCTTAGAAAATCTTGTGTTGCAATTGATAAATTATTCATCCACATAATCAATAGTTTTGAGAGGAATGTTAAATGACATGTTTTTAATTAGTTTAAACATCATTAATGACGTTTTATTTCGCCGAAATACATGTTTAATGTGTTAGACTTGTAACATTGGCTACAGGTTTATATATTGTTTTCTGACAGGCGACACGTTTCCATTGAGGGAAATCGCCTTGACGGTGTGACAAATAATTACATAGTCCGCTCATTTTCCTAAAACCTTGCAGATCTAGTCTATCCCTGACTGTCAACGGCTGTCCAGATCAGCATTACTAAACATCATCCTATTAACTTGAAGTCGTTAAAGGCTGAATGGACAATTCTTAATTCTGATCACTAAATTCGTTACCAATCCACACAGTAATTGCTTTTGCCTGATCTCATCACATCGGATCAACACTGGCCATCCTTAGTGTTTACCCCTCCTCTTTACGACAGGTTCAATCCACTCGTCAATACCTCATAATGTGCAAGAGATTTATTAGGTTAAATCCCTCTTTATAAGCGGCCCAGTGCCAACGGAAACAAGTACTTGTTTATTCCTGAAACAAGGTTATAAATATATTAACAAGCAACACCACAAGGGAACAACGTACTGTCAAGAGCACGTTACTCCAACAAGCAACAACCATAGATAACGACTTACTGTCAAAAGGACGTTACTCCAACAAGCAACATCACTAGATAACAATGTACTGTCAAAAGGACGTTACTCAAATCAGCTAAAACACAAGGGGACAACTTAGTGTCAAAAGGATGCTATTCTAAATCAAACTATATTAAGTTTTGACAAAATATAATCAACAAAGGACATATTCATATATAGATCTGGTAAAAACTAAAGAATGGTTAAAAACTCAAGAATGCCCAGAAAATGTTAGCCTCCAAGACAAGACAACTATGTGTATTAATATTGTGTATTAGTATGAAACAATTTAAGATTCTAGAGACATGTATCGTAGTCCAGTATTATCTTCCTGACTTCATTTCATAATTACGCTCTTACGATTGGTGATTATTATCACGACTGGTCAGACATTACATATGGCGGACCTCAAGACAGGTAAGAGATCAAATGGAACTAGTACTGTCCGTTTCTAGACAGGCCACACATACAGAATACATCGAAGGTCAGGCGACACAGACTATCACAAAACAATTACTTATGTAACAATCTATTAGACTACGTGTGTCATACTATCATGAAAACGTCAACATGTACGAAAATGGCGTTTGATCATAGTAGGCAAATTTATATCGAGAACAAACAAAACAAGAAGTATCTTTAAAAAAGATAAATGGCATAGTTTTAATGCTAGTGGTTATAATGCAAAACTGCTGGTGAAATAAATTAACGAACTAATGCGTTTCAGCACGGATAACAAAATCATATCAGTTTAAAATATTTTTGGTGATAATAAGACGGCATTTGAATCAGGAATATATGTGTCATTTGAAAAGATACATCCAATTATTCAGCTTTCATTCAATCTTAACTTTGTTTCGTTTAACTGCATATCTGTATTTTGCATTTACCGCTACATTGACCAATCACATACTTCATCTTGACCAGTAGCGCCACCTGTCGCGTCATATTCGGGGATAATAATAAGATGATGTTAGTCACTCATCTACAAAATAAGTGTTCGTCGTTTCGTTGTGTTGTTGGGTGGCCTCAAGTCATTTTCATTTTCTCGTCGATTCTGTCTATAGCTTCAGCTCGCCTACGGCACGTGAAATAAAAAGTAATTAATGATATAAAAAAATGAGTGTTTTACTCCTAAGTGTGGTATAAAGAAACGCTAATGTAACCTTTGTTATCTCAGAAGAAGATTAATACGTTTACGCATCTGATGAATAAAAAAAGTCGACAGTTAACGTAAGATGACTTCAAGGTGTTATTGGCAATTTGGTAAATAAACAATATTATTGGAATTAACCAAGTAAGTATAATTTCATATATGATGGTAGCAGTCATAAATGAGAATAAACACCTTTGTTTTAATTCCAGTCACAGGATGACTGCTACCTGCAATACATGAACGATGTCATTAAACAATGATAAGTAAGAACCTATTTATTTACCACGTACACGACGCACATGACAATTTTAAGATGAAATTATTGTCCAGAAATATTTCAATTCATGTTAAACTGCCATTGTGTTGGAGACATGACAATGCCAAAAACATGTTAGCAGGATATTAATGGTATCGACTAAGTAAAACCGACCAAACAATGATCAGATGTGTTTGATTCATATCTATACCTAATGGGATCACAGAGGCACTGTTGCTTGGTGGAAGCAGTAATGTCAAAAACATGATACTATTGATACAATTAGTAACCATAGCATTAATAGCAGGTAGTATTAGAGACGCTATATTTGTAGTATTCGTACCACTCCCTATTTGATATATTCTGAACATGTTCATTCTATGTTTACCTAATAAACAGACATATGGAAGATTTGTTATATAAAACACATTGTGTTGCCTTGTTCTTAAGCCGTTCGGTTATTTTCTATACAATTGTTTCCATTAACTCGCTAGTTATGCGAAGATGTTTCCTTTGTCATTCCTTTGAATGATCGTCAACAAATCAAACCTTATCACTTCCTGTTAGACATCCGATTTTAATATTTCTATTGTCGATACGACCGGTATCATATTCTGAACATACTAACACTATTGTTTCGTCATTGAGAACAATTGTTTGTAACAATGGTTAGGCACGGTGCTCCGGTCTGATATATAGCAGATAAACGCTCAAGATTCCAACTCTCCAGTAGCTCAGAACACATAGTCATTCAACATATTGATCGGCTAGCAACTCAAGCGTCTGAGGGAAGCTGAACTATTGCGGGAAAGAATAATCATACCATCCATAATAGATGCTTGGAAGGCCTGGTGGTATCAAGTCAACGTTACGGCGTACCCGTCGGACACGCACTCAACTGAATTCCAGAGTTGGTGTATACATTCCACACGCATTAATGGACTAATTATTAGTATATGAGAATTCCATCGCAAGAGTAAGCGATTTATTGCGGAGTAGTTCTGTATTTATATGGCAATGATGCCCTGATTCCAACTGCAGGACGGTGCCGGATTATTAACCAAACAAATGTAAGGTATGTTACAGTACTATCATACAGGTTTTATTTCTACGTCCTGTTGTTGTACACATTGTCCTAACTTCTATGCAATATTAAAACGTTGACATGACAGTGTATAAAACTATAGAATTTAATGAAATACACATCGATCAGCTAGCCTGGTACAAAGCACGCAAGTTACTGGGTCGGCAAGAACAGTTAAAAGCATTGGGTGCTTCCGAGTGAAACCCGATACAGTGCTATTTGTTTTAATTGTATAAGTAAATAACGTGGGGAGGCGAGATATTACAACTGTAGGAATAACACTTATTTCCGCAGTATCCCACTGTCTGATGTCTATATACAACAAAACGTTTTGGCCGTATTGAATTACAGTGTATCGAGAGAATGGAGATATGGCCTAATATTTAACAACATATCGACTCATTTAATAATCATCGTAACGCAAATATTTAGTCTTCTTCACATACCGATCATTTGTAGAACATATCCATCTTAAGCATCTCCAAAACGATACTGAAGATATGTTTTATTCAGGTTTTCAACTATTTTTGGATTCAGTTTGCATGCGTTACTCAGGAAAAGATTATAATCTATATGTTATTTTTTTATCTGAAATAGCAATGTTTCACCACGTTAATCATAAAAGATGCACCATTTTCATCGTCAGTATGTTCGTAAAATTGATAATACGATTGTAGTTATTGTTAAAGAGCACGAGCACGTATATTAAATGAACCTCACGGAAATCAACATTTGAATCAATTCTCACAATCTATGTTTATCATAATGTCAATATATAACAGTTAATTACCGGCTGGTTTAATCACACACGTGCTACACTATTAAGAAATTTCCATTAAACTAATTCCCTATATTCTGGCTCCATAGTCTATATGATAGTAGTTCATAAACGTATGAATGCCATGAATAAGGATGACAAAGCCTGATAACATTTCTACCCTGTAACATACCAATTCTACAGCGAGAGTTTACAGCTAAGAGTGACCTTCAGAGGCATGAGTGCATGACTGATTACGGCGTCCACGTGTAGATATGTCGATACCCACTCATATACGAGAGATAATGTCACTGATAGCTAATTCACGTTCCTGGAAAACGCATTTCATTATATACGGGACGCAATTAACAAAAGATCAATAACACGCATCACGTGCTAAGTCATCTATTAAACAGAACTGAAAAAGTTTACATTCAAACTGATAAAACCCGTGATAAACCAGCTACTAAAATGGGGCACCTGTACGTGTAAACGGGAATTATTGTTGTGTATAAGCAGTTATAATTTGTCACCTGGGATTTTCTATCCCAATACAAAACACTGTCACGCCTCACTCCACGCCATCACGCTACGCTTTGCTCGGCGTTAATGCCGATAAACCGGTTTTCCTGTGTTGTGTTTTCGTTTCGAAATGTTGGCGTCTTCCTTTTATCGCTTTTATATTTTTATACCTTGACTTTGTCTGAAGTTTGAATGGAATTCTTGTTGTCAAAAAGTCCGATACTTATTGAAACCTAAAACGAATGATGCTTACTGTAGCGGAACTGGACTGGGTCGATCATCGGCGACCAGGTAGCTCAATGTCCGTCTAGAGTTCGGAGGGCCCCGGGTTCGAACCCCGATCTGGCTGCTACATTTTCTCCTTCTCCTGTAACATAATTGGCGAGTTTGCCTATCCTTGTTTAAAGCATTGGGAGTATGCTTAGCAAGGGAATATCTGACCTTGTGGTCTTCGGGGGCGAAGATTTGAAAAAAGGAAGGGAGGGAGGAGTGTAGCGGAACTGGACTGGGTCGATCATCGGTGACCAGGTAGCTCAGTGGTAGAGTGTCCGTCCAGAGTTCGGAGGGTCCTGGGTTCGATCCCCGGTCTGGCTGCTCCTTCTCCTGTTACACTTTAGAATATATTACACAGCTCTTAGACAAACATTACGTTTCGTGATCAATATATATTTCTATCATGGTCTATCCTAATGACTCAAATACACACCTTTCTGTTGATTGTACAGGTAAAATATTCTAGTTGGAAATCACTAACGTGTTGTTGGATCAAACAGAAAAACGTACAGGGTCCGAATACGGACTGTATAGCATTAATATCAGAAAGGTTAACTAAATAACACTTGCTTGTTTATTACTACCCCACACAGTAGCATTAGGGGATGGGTTCGTCAAATGGAATATATATCGGAATACACTGCAATTTTGATAGGAAAAAATCCAACATATTATGGTGCATTGAGAATTTTGGGAATGGTTTAGGCGTGAAAACAGTTATTACAAAAATGAAAGTGTAAATTGTCTGAACCCTCTAGTGCCCCAACTGAAGCATAAATACCACATATTGGTAGCCTACTACATATCATAATGTGTGTATTGATGTATGTCAACACCAAAAAACTTAACATCATATATTTAGGGGAAAAAATCCAAATGTTTGTTCAGCATTGGTACTCAATATATCAACTATAGAAGCTATCAACTATCAATGTCTATGAGCACTTTTACCAAAAAATTTACAATAAATTTGACATAAAATAAATAAGTCCTAACTATATTAATTTTTCCCAAACATTAAATTTGACTCCGGAAAGTAATAGTCAAACCCCCACAGACATCCTCAAACCAAATATCAGTACCTTAGTACACTTATAAAGAATTTAATGATGTTTTTTAATACTTGCACCAAAAACTCCACATTTAGAAAATCGGCTCCCTCTGTTTGAGCTTGTATTTGTTCACGTCTAGTTTGTATTCAATTTAATGCATGAAGAAGAATTAAAAAAAAACTATAAATATCAACATGTAATACATAATATTTTATCTTAGAATTAAATATCGAACTTTAATAATAAAGCGTTGGTATTAATTAAAACGCTTAGAATACAATATTAATTAAGTTATTCCTGTTTGTATTTGTATCCTTGTATGAAGTTAACCTACCTATGGTCACTTATATTTATGTACTATACCAGTAACCTTTAATTCATCTTCAACTTTGTTTGATTCCACGGTATGGCTGTCACTTCCTGGAAAGCCTCTTAAAATTCTGCATAACCCTAATGTCCCTACATGAACTGCATGCTAAAGACACTTGTAAGCATAACGACATGGTTGTTTTGTGCTATGTGATGTACATGAGCTAATTATATATATTCCACACCACGTGCTTATTGTCTACTCTGCTCTAGAATTGGGTTCTGCAGTTTCCGGTGAGATGTCCCATATGCGCCAATCCCTTAGACAATGATATATATATATATAGCTAGTTGTTGACTTAGCATCTGCGGATATATATTGTTGTAATTTCCTCTCCATTTCGAACCGGATGTGCAATTTTTTTCAAGATTTGAGAATACTGTTTGTTTTCCTGTCATATTTCCCATCCGTTATCTTAGACGTTTCGATCATATCGCATTAATGCCGTGGTATGCGACTGCTGATAATTTCACACTCTTTAGCCGAGCGAAATGTATTTGAATAAATGATTGCTAAATTGTTTTCCGTATTGATTACGACAAAATACGTCTGCTGTGGTGTGTCCACGTTCAGACGTGACATGAGAGAGAACGTTTTTACAGTTAATGGAGTCCCGTCACTGTACGTGGTACTGGAACTTGTCACATGACATATCAATTCTTTTGCCACACGGCTTATCAGTGTCACTGGTCACATTAGTATCACTGGTCACAAAATACATAATTTAGTATGTAATATTGTTGTAACGCTTCTCAAGGATGTTCCAGCAGCCACAGTTCACAACGAAAAGTAAGCGATACTGTAGGTAGTTACAGCAGACACAGTTCACAGCGGAAAGTAAGCGTTACTGTAGGTAGTTACAGCAGACACAGTTCACAGCGGAAAGTAAGCGTTACTGTAGGTTATTACGGCAACCACAGTTCACAGCGGAAAGTAAGCGTTACTGTAGGTTGTTACGGCAACCACAGCTCACAACATAAAGTAAGCGTTACTGTAGGTTGTTACGGCAACCACAGTTCACAGTGTAAAGTGAGCGTTACTGTAGGTTGTTACGGCAACCACAGTTCACAGCGTAAAGTAAGCGTTACAGTAGGTTGTTACGTCAACCACAGTTCACAGCGGAAAGTAAGCGTTACTGTAGGTTGTTACGGCAACCATAGTTCACAGTGTAAAGTAAGCGTTACTGTAGGTTGTTACGGCAACCACAGTTCACAGCGTAAAGTAAGCGTTACTGTAGGTTGTTACGGCAACCATAGTTCACAGCGTAAAGTAAGCGTTACTGTAGGTTGTTATAGCAGCCAAAGTTCACAACATAAAGTGAGCGTTACTGTAGGTTGTTACGGCAACCACAGTTCACAGCGTAAAATAAGCGTTACTGTAGGTTGTTACGGCAACCACAGTTCACAGCGAACAGTGACCGTTACAGTAGGTTGTTATAGCAGCCAAAGTTCACAACATAAAGTGAGCGTTACTGTAGGTTGTTACGGCAACCACAGTTCACAGCGTAAAGTAAGCGTTACTGTAGGTTGTTACGGCAACCACAGTTCACAACGAAAAGTAAGCGTTACTGTAGGTTGTTACGGCAACCACAGTTCACAGCGAAAAGAAAGCGTTACTGTAGGTTGTTACGGCAACCACAGTTCACAACGAAAAGTAAACGTTACTGTAGGTTGTTACGGCAACCACAGTTCACAGCGTAAAGTAAGCGTTACTGTAGGTTGTTACGGCAACCACAGTTCACAGCGTAAAGTAAGCGTTACTGTAGGTTGTTACGGCAACCACAGTTCACAGCGTAAAGTAAGCGTTACTGTAGGTTGTTACGGCAACCACAGTTCACAGCGTAAAGTAAGCGTTACTGTAGGTTGTTACGGCAACCACAGTTCACAGCGTAAAGTAAGCGTTACTGTAGGTTGTTACGGCAACCACAGTTCACAGCGAAAAGTGAGCGTTACTGTAGATTGTTACGGCAACCATAGTTCACAACGTAAAGTAAGCGTTACTGTAGGTTGTTACAGCAACCACAGTTCACAGCGAAAAGTGAGCGTTACTGTAGGTTGTTACGGCAACCACAGTTCACAGCGAAAAGAAAGCGTTACTGTAGGTTGTTACGGCAACCACAGTTCACAGCGTAAAGTAAGCGTTACTATAGGTTGTTACGGCAATCACAGTTCACAACGTAAAGTAAGCGTTACAGTAGGTTGTTATGGCAACCACAGTTCACAGCAAAATAAAATCGTAGTTTGAATATGAAAGGCAGTGTACCTGTTGTTTAAAAAATATGTAGGGTATGATCAGATCAAATGAGTTATATACACCCCCTGTTTCTGTATTCAACCTGTATCTATATACACCCCCTGTTTCTTATTTATTTATTTAACGGGTTTAACGTGAGCTCCCCTGTTTCTATATTCAGCCTATATTTACACACACCCCATGCATTCAACCTATACCTATTTACACTCCTGTTATATTACTCTATCCAATGTTTACTTATTTATATCCACTGTTTCTGTATTAATCCTATATTCATTTACACAACTCGTGTCTGTATTCAAATTTTATTTATTTGCCCCGCTGTTTCTGTATTCAGTCTATATTTATATACAACCCCTGTTTCTGTATTCAGTCTATATTTATACACAACCCCATGTTTCTGTATTCAATCTATACTTATACACAACCCCTGTTCCTGTATTCAATCTGTATTTATATGCACCCCCTGTTTCTGTATTAAGTCTATATTTATATACACCCCCTGTTTCTGTATTAAGTTTATATTTATATACACAACCCCTGATTCTGTATTAAGTCTATATTTATATGCACCCCCTGTTTCTGTATTAAGTCTATATTTATATACACCCCCTGTTTCTGTATTTAGTTTATATTTATATACACCCCATGTTTCTGTATTCAGTCTATATTTATATACACCCCATGTTCCTGTATTCAACCTTTATCTATATACATATGTACACCCCCTGTTTCTGTAAAGACCAAAGCTGTACAGCTGGCTCATTGTAGCTCTGAATAAAGATTGTTTCAAATAAGTGTCCTTTTTTTTTATCAAATGACGGATGCTTGCTATGGCAGCAATATAGTTTATGAAAATATTAAAGACAATATCCTATTTAACAATAACCAAAGGATGAATATCTAGAAATCGTCTTAATGAATTTGTTTATGCAGACCCTAGTTTCTAGAGACTATCGTGATTCTAACAGCTTTCTCCCGTCCCCGACCGACGATAATCTACATACGGTGGGATGTGGGCAGTCCTCAGTGGTCCCCAGACCCTAGAGACTCTCTTATATAAGCTGTCTATTTACGTATCGACCCGCCTAGCTCCTCAGGAGGCATACTGAGTGCCGCAGATAAATCACGACCATTTAGCCCAATCCCGGTATAGATTCACCAATAGTCTCTCTCACTGCACAGCCGAGGCACATTGGCTCAGATTTAAGCTCTGTAACCGTTCGGCAGTGTTTAAGGATTTACAGTAAGGATATTCTATCAATAATAGACTACTTCACTGGACATTGAGAGTAATCCCCGCTCAATGTTAGCGTTATACCACATGTTCTGTTTCCTCTCCCTCTGTAACTGGGATACATTTGGACATACCCAAGATACAAGAAGATTTATTTAAAGTCGTATATGTTAAAAACAATGAACATAAGCTCTGTAGAGCTATTTCTACGACTACGTTTCTTGTTTCTATGTTCTGTATATGGAATCATATCCTGTGTTGTTCATATACATGTCATTATTACATACGGAGCAGCCTGTTTTCCATTGTTGTAAACAATTGTCATATTTTCGGTAATTGTGTTTCAGGCGTACCTGCCAGGCGTACAGAAGTAACGGAGAGAACACGACAGCCGGAATCAATTTTTCGGAAAAGACCAAACGCGAAAATCAATTAGGTGTTCAAGGCGGATAATACAGTTAGATATCGCTGTGGAGGATATCTTTGTATGCTTCGAGGAGCCGGATATTTACTATTACATTGTACAGTGAACAAGGAGTTATTAAAAATTGACAGTTCGGCATGGAATAAGCATCATCGTAGCAACGGATTACAAGCTACAAATCTATATGATGTCAACGTGATGCCAGTGTGTTGTAGGAGAGGCCCCACTCAATCGTTAGACAGCGGCATTGTTTGTGGAGTGTCCTTAGCCTAGACTCTAGTAGATTTACACTTGACGCGGAAAGTAACGGATGTGGCAAATATTATAATAGACTATATCAGATGTTTGGAGACCAGAGCATACTAGATTAACTATAAAGCTGTCGTTTATCATTGGAGTACAACACAGCAAGGGTACCTACCATCCAGTACAGAGGTCAGGCATTTCAAGGACATTGTTAAACATATGGCGCTGGTGTTAGAGGGCCATAGCATACTTGTACACACGTGTTTCTATCAGTAACATCTATAAAAATCATTTCAAACAATTTAAAAAAGAAGATGGCGCCAGAGCTAGACTCCGATGACAGCGACGTTGGAGAGGGAGGACACCGTGGGGACTGGAACAAATACAAGGTCCGTTCTCAGATCAACGAGGGCTATAATACCTCACAGAAAAAACGGGACATCATAGATACATTCTTTACGTATGTAAATAGAGATTTGCTCATATGTAAACTCTTTTACTTTTTCTTTTTTGCTGCTTTCGGATCTCTGTTTCCCCTCTTAGCCATCTATTTCAAACAATTGGGAATGAACCCTACACAGAGCGGTATATTGATAGGATTTAGACCATTCGTGGAATTTTGTAGCGCCCCCTTTTGGGGAAGCTTGGCAGATAAATATAAAAAGGGCAAACACTTAATGTTGTTTTCCCTGTTCTGTTGGATCGTATTCACTCTGTCAATCGCGTTCGTTAAACCGCCTCCTCACCACTGTGTGGAAACTAATATAACGTACCAGATCCAGAGCCCGCCAGGGTACGTGTCTCGTGATAGCGTGCTGCGGGGCAGGCGCAGCTTGCAGCTGGGACGTGTGGTCGGAGAAGAGACATTATCAGAGTTGTCAAAGAGGGATACAGGTTTGGGTAGTATGATGGATATGATGAACAAGAGTGAAGGTGTAGCATACAGTGTGCCCGGGAAGGTCCCCAAAGGTAATACAAAAACTTCAGATGATTATGTCAAGTTCAAACCCTTAACAGCAAATCCAACTGCTAGGACAACAATACAGGTCAAACCTACCCCAAAGACCCAGCTTTCACATGCCATTCCAACAACAGCTACCATGCCACACGATGCCGCAACAACCAAATCTGGGGCAGCGGACGTTCCGAAGGGAAGCTACATCAAACCAAAGTACAGCACCATTTACTACGAAAAACATGCTGTTCAGGATGTGTTCTTCACGCTTCTACTGCTCGTGGTCATTGGCGAATTCTTCAGTGCACCAGCTATAACTTTCGCTGACTCTGTCACACTCGCTTATCTTGGTGACGATACCGATAACTACGGCAGACAAAGAATGTTCGGTTCTCTCGGATGGGGCTTCTCTATGTTTTTCGTCGGATTAGCGTTAGATCAGTCGACGACATTTCCAAATCATCCGTGCGGGCTACAACATCAAGCAGAAAAAGACTACACGATCTGTTTCGCCGTCTTTTCAGTTTTAATGAGCTGTGCCTTATTCACGGCAACTCAATTTAAATTCGACCATCGGCATGGCGGAGGGAAAGACTTCCAACTCGTCGAGTTTGTGGAAAAAGTCAAGGATAGAGTTATGGAAACGATTACTGGAAAGCGACCCTTGGACAGAGGTAGTTTGTTCCGGGACGAAGAAGATGATGACATCGACTATCTCGAATCAAAGGCAACAATGCAAAAACAGATGGAGACAGGCCAAGGCCGTCGATCCTTATACGGAGGAGGATCCAAATAAAGTACAACAGCCGAATGGAAACGGTAAAAACATTCAAATATCACTAGAGACTCGTCAAGACATGGTGTCTGACGTCACAAAGAAACCGGTGAGCATCACAGGACAAGAGGAGGATGACGACGAGCCATTTTTGGGGAGATGGATTGCTGTCATGAGGATGCTTTCAACGTATAAATACATATCAGTGCTATTTGTGTCCTGGTTCATGGGGTTCGGGATAGGCCTAATATTTACCTTCCTCTTCTGGCACCTACAGGACTTGGGTGGCAGCCCGACTCTCTTCGGAGTTGCTTCGGTCTTCAACCATATATCAGAATTGCTGGCCTATTTTCTCAGCCGGAGACTCATCTCACGTATAGGTAAGGAGTTTTCTTCTTCCGCTTAATCTACTACTCAATTAAGAATTGCCAGGTCTTTATTAAAGTTATCGAGACCTGTTTACGGTTAAACATTTCCTCGTTTAGGAAATACCCACTCCAGACAAAATGCAGGCGCCTAATCGCCATATCTGTTGAATTATGCTTACTACACTTTTCGCGGCCTTAAAATGGCTGATTCGGATAGTAATGACATAATTACAGACAGGACGTTGTACCGTATGAATTATAAATAAGTCGCGAATATTTATTCGTTCTGTCTGTCCTATTACATTTCACTGTGACATCGGGGACTTATCTACTGAATCAATGTTTCGCAACAGATATCCATTCAATCGCCGTAAATATTCATGTTTTCATCGGCAATAGAAGTAACATAAATATATTGAAATAGGCTTATCTGGTTCAAGTCAGTGATATGATTTCGAACTTTCGGCCGACGAATCTTGTGCATTATAACGGCTATTCCCCAATAACTGAAGATTAGTGCCGACGTAAGAGGTTGCGGGTTAAACCCTAAATATCCTTATGGCTATCAGCAATTCTTTAGTTGTGTTTTATAGATTTCAGTATCGTGCGAAAAATAAACACGTAATGTAATTCAATAAAAGTGTAAACTGTGACTGTTTGCGTATCGTTAGCCACAGATCGATCGGCACGAACATAATTAGCACGTGAACCGATTAATCAATCACTGGTCGATCCTTCAATTACTGCTCAAACACGCGAGATAAACCTAGCCTAAGGTATCGATCAGAAACATCAAGTTCATTTCTGTAACAAAACTCCTTAACGATTCTCTATGCGTTTGTCTCAATTATGCACCAATACTAATAATGGAGTGAACTCGTGGCACACTTAAGAGATGTTACGTCTTGTTAATATATAACAAACATTAGTGCCCTCAGAGATACTTTATAAGGGATTGTGTGAAAAAGGAAACATTTTGTAACGGTAATGCCTGTTAATATTGTATTTACAGAATAAGAGATCATAGGTTTTCTATAAGGTAAAGGATCACTAGAGAGTAAAGTTAAACAGTAACATACCATGAAGTACAAGGATAATAGGAACATGTGTTCCGGAAGAGTAGGCGTCTTCTGCTTCATCTATGACACACGCCATGCAAGTCTATGTCAAATTTGGATAAAGTTATATACTAAAAATGAGAACAAGGTATATAACAAAGATCGTACAACCCTGGCTCGCATACTCATGACTCGCACACACTTTATATCGGATAAAGAAAAAGAACGCTTCCAGAAGAAATTATGATGTCGACCAAAACACATTCCAATAGTCATCATCGACCTATCAGTATCTCTCAAAACTTTGTGTTTATAGTTTTTCCTTCAATCGACATGATATCTGTCCTTGAATTTCGAATCAACTGGGGTGTATAAACAGAGTCGGCGCAGGAAGCAAGAATGTTACTATCTAGAAGTAGAAATTCAATTGGCATTTAAAATCATCACGCCTTTCATACAGCTAAGATGTAAACTGCCCCTGCTGGTACGCTTTACGTTGTGATCGGCTGATGTTGAAGAGTATATTAAGGTGGCTGATTGGTGCCAGTTCGTCCTTTCGTCTTTTCGCCCCGTAAGGAAAAGACGAAACATCATGCGCGACGAGACGAAATAAATGCGCGCAAATTAGCGACTTTAATTCTCGTCTTTTCGATTTTCGCCCCGAAAAGACGAAAATTAACAAACCTTAAATTTCCCTTTTTTGCTCGGAAAAGACGAAAATTATCAAGCCTTAAATTTCGTCTTTTCGGGGCGAAAGGTGGAAAAGACAAAAGTTAAGGTTTGTTGATATTCTTCTTTTCCAGGCGAAAAGACAAAAGGACGAAATGGCACAAATCAGCCGCCGTAGTATATAGTGTCGTTGATTTAAAATTCTTAAAAGTATATCTGATCGACATAGCCAATAAAGTTGTAGTTATTTAATATATAACATAGCAACACGTATAGATGGAATTGAAGGATTTTTCAAGGTCTCGGTTACCTGTTTTCATAAGCTTTTCAATATAATCACCTTCGTATGAAAACAAAAACTAGTCGGCCAAAATAGGGGCACAGTTTCTTCCCAGTGGGTATTTCAATTATCTGTAGCGAGATCTTGTCGCGAAGCTCAGCAGATATGTTGTCGATCAGAAATTAAATTATTCTCGCGAGTTAATCCTCTGTATTTTTCAAAGAGTACATGAAGTTAGGTCAACTACTTTAGACGGCTGTTATAACGAGACAGCGCTGAGGAATATAAAGCCAACAGCATTGGTGTCAACTATATTAAACTTCACCCCTCTAAAGGACTGGTGTGTGAAGTAAGCACATCCTCATAATTAAATTAACTAATCGTCATTTCCAGCTGTAAGGCAACTAGATTCCACAGAACGTGTAATGTTCGTGCAAACATGCGGGTTTAACCGGTACTCGACAATGTAACTAGAAGCTAAACCAACACTGCTGCCACAACCAACAAATCAATTAGATTGTGTTCGACCGGGGCCTATGGCGACGCTCAATCGGGAGCTTTATCGATGTTCATGAATAAGGATGGATTGGAGGTTTCAGATTTGACGATATTTGGAGAACTAAATCTTGTACGGTAGAGATTAGAGTAAGTTACGGGTATTACATTGCCATACGGGATCTGAACTAGAGAAGAAGGATTGCTCGTTTCAATGTTGTTATGTTTCCAGAATATCCATTCATAATTTGGTTTTGAGTAAATTAAGTGTTGATCGAATTCCACTACATATACTGCCAGCTTTGTTTCGGTCGCGGTAAGTTCTGCTCGTGTTTTTAAAGGGTAGTAATTCCACTCCGCCTAAACAGGCACTGTAGGAGGAGACTCAGTGGAGGTTGTATTGTTAATGGCGATGCATTTTACAGATGTTTTTATTGAGCAATCATGGCCGTTTTTGTTTATTGGTGTCGAACCCCATTGGACCGGTTGTACCAGAGGTGTTTTTTTTATTAAATAAAGACGGACCCATTAATGACATGCATGAACGAACCGATCGTGGAATCGGCATTTATTAACATCTGCAGGTCCGTTCACCATCTGTGCCTGAAATGCAACATTTTGAAATAGACGAAACGGGTGGTCGACATCATCGGAAATGTCACAGGTTTGGAAGAAGAAAACGCAACCTAAGATAGGAATCATTATGAATATGTGTGTTATCGTGTTTGTTATATTTAGGTAATCCCCACACAGAACGTTTGGTATATTATGACGTGGTATATTTAGGTAATCTCTATACAGAACGTTTGGTATAATATGACGTGGTATATTTAGGTAATCCCCACACAGAACGTTTGGTATATTATGACGTGGTATATTTAGGTAATCTCTATACAGAACGTTTGGTATATAATGACATGGTATATTTACGTTATCTCTATACAGAACGTTTGGTATATTATGACGTGGTATATTTAGGTAATCTCTATACAGAACGTTGGTATATAATGACGTGGTATATTTACGTTATCTCTATACAGAACGTTTGGTATATTATGACGTGGTATATTTAGGTAATCTCTATACATAACGTTTGGTATGTCATTACGTGGTATATTTAGGTAATCTCTATACAGAACGTTTGGTATATAATGACATGGTATATTTACGTTATCTCTATACAGAACGTTTGGTATATTATGACGTGGTATATTTAGGTAATCTCTATACAGAACGTTGGTATATAATGACGTGGTATATTTACGTTATCTCTATACAGAACGTTTGGTATATTATGACGTGGTATATTTAGGTAATCTCTATACAGAACGTTGGTATATAATGACGTGGTATATTTAGGTAATCTCTATACAGAACGTTTGGTATATTATGACGTGGTATATTTAGGTAATCTCTATACAGAACGTTGGTATATAATGACGTGGTATATTTAGGTAATCTCTATACAGAACGTTGGTATATAATGACGTGGTATATTTAGGTAATCTCTATACAGAACGTTGTATATCATGACGTGGTATATTTATGTAATCTCTATACAGAACATTTGGTATATAATGACGTGGTATATTTAGGTAATCTCTATACAGAACGTTGTATATCATGACGTGGTATATTTAGGTAATCTCTATACAGAACGTTTGGTATATTATGAAGTGGTATATTTAGGTAATCTCTATACAGAACGTTGGTATATTATGACATGGTATATTTAGGTAATCTCTATACAGAACGTTGGTATATTATGACGTGGTATATTTAGGTAATCTCTATACAGAACGTTGGTATATCATGACGTGGTATATTTAGGTAATCTCTATACAGAACGTTTGGTATATTATGACGTGGTATATTTAGGTAATCTCTATACAGAACGTTTGGTATAATATGACGTGGTATATTTAGGTAATCCCCACACAGAACGTTTGGTATATTATGACGTGGTATATTTAGGTAATCTCTATACATAACGTTTGGTATATTATGACGTGGTATATGTAGGTAATCTCTATACAGAACGTTTGGTATATTATGGCGTGGTATATTTAGGTAATCTCTATACAGAACGTTGGTATATTATGACGTGGTATATTTAGGTAATCTCTATACAGAACGTTGGTATATTATGACGTGGTATATTTAGGTAATCTCTATACAGAACGTTTGGTATATAATGACGCGGTATATTTATGTAATCTCTATACAGAAGTTGTGAAACATATTCTTCAGGTTAGTAAGGATAAGCTATATAAAAGCGTGGTTATCTCCTCAGACTTGAATGACCCGGCGTGTGTACACTTAGGTGGTCAGTGTGTACGAGATGGTAACAATACGTGTATAAAAGATGGTTATAATCGTCGACAGGAAGCGCAGCTTGTAGTGCTAGTGAACAAGCAAAGTGGCTTCACTTCCAAAGAAGTCGACACGGTTTCTCTAGTAAGCGTCCGAGTTGACTGTAGATGGACTGTCGATTCGGCTACGTTTTGTTTAATACATTTTCATAGATGTACGAAAGTCTATGGGCCCCCTCATCCCTGTTTAGAATGTGTCCGTTGCAGCATACCAGATAGCCTCTTTCCGTTGCCGCCTGAAAATGTTGTCCTCTCTGTCAATCACTTTTGAATTTCCTCAGTCAAATACATCAGTTGTGTGGCGTGATCCGTTAGACACGCGGATATGACGTAAATGCAGTATATTGAGGGTGTGACATTACAGAATGTGAATATGATATATTATGAATTACGATAAAGACCGTTTATATACGACGTGACATATCTAGGGGTCCCCCTCAAAACGCCGACATGATAAAAGTGTGGTGATTTATACTCGCTATAGTGTACCAGGAAGTATCAGTACAGTGATGGATCGGCTCGTTTACTTAGACACCTGTATTGAGGGGCACACGTGCGTGATATCCACGTGAAGAGGTTAAACTCATTGTTCTCTGGAAATAAAAGAAAAGATACAGTGCTAAGTGTTTGTTAGAAACCACCTTGGACCTGTTCGGATGTAACAGGCCGAGTCACTCGTTAGAAGGTCAACATAATCGATAAACTATCGCTTTGTATTCCATTCATATTCCCATGAAAGTTTTCTTTAGGCTCCGGGGAATTAGGATCGGGTAAATAACATACACTTACCTCCGACCTGGAACAGACTCATACTCCTATATCTTATAGCTCTTAAAAATACAAAACAGAGGAAATTGAGTTATAAATTCGTGATGTTTCCCTTCGCGTGAGAGCTACCGGCTTATTTCAATTTCCCTCTGTGTATCTCAGCTCTTTGCTGGTCTTTCGCATTGATTTTTTTCATGGCTTACATTATTTCTAGTAGATCCCCATGTTGCATGTAAACCGTTATACCAAAGATTTATTGATTATTCGTTCATGTAAAGTCAAATATATACTGTAGAATTCTAAAGCTATGTTATAGGTACTGGCGGAGAACTTTCGCTATAATTAATACGCTTTCCTCGCTTCTCCAAAAATTGATATATTGATGAACATGGCGGCTGATTGATGGCTTGCTCTCCACTGACTGAAGTATGCATTGATCAATGACCTGTCAGATATTTATTCTGTGAAGGTAAAATGAGAGCTCAGAGAGAGAAAGGGTAACATTGTGCCTGGAACATTCAGTAGATACAGATACCATTCCTGTTGTTGTTAAGGATGTTGTTCTTTAAACAGGGGCCGTGGTGGCCGAGTGGTTAAGGTGTACCGACACTTTATCACTAGCCCTCCACCACTGGGTTGCGAGTTCGAAACCTACGTGGGGCAGTTGCCAGGTACTGACCGTAGGCGGTTGGTTTTTCTCCGGGTACTCCGGCTTTCCTCCACCTCCAAAACCTGGCACGTCCTTAAATGACCCTGGCTGGACCCTGGACGTTAAACAAAAACAAACAAAACAAACAAGTTCTTTAAACATCGGAGTTAATAGGATGTTGTTCTTTAATCATTAAACAACAAAAATTAATATGATATTGTTATCAAATCAACACAAGTCAATAGGATGTTGTTATTTAACCATCAGAAGCTAATAGGATGTTGTTATTTAACAATCAGAAGCTAATAGGATGTTGTTATTTAACCACCAGAAGCTAATAGAATGTTGTTATTTAATCATCAGAAGCTAATAGGATGTTGTTATCCAACCAACAACAAATAATATGAATGTTATCTATACTCAATGGTGTCGAAACGTAGTGTGTTTTTTTTTTGTTTTTTTGTTGTTTTTTTTATTTTGTTTTTTGTTTTGTTTTTGAAAATATGAATATCAAGTTGCCGAAACAACATGAAGACTAATAAAACGTTAGAAAACTATAATAACCTGCATGTGATTTTTTGTCTGTACGTGCATCTTAATTATTAGTTATACCGTTGTATTGTATTTATGTGAAAACATCACTGGCTAACACTCTACTATTTGATGGCATAGTCACATGGTAGAACAAATATACCACATAAAGATTAATTTCCTGCACTGTTATAAATAGATTTAATCAAATAGAAACGGAAATTCCACACGCTATAAAGGTATAAAGGTAAAATACAATAATAACGATTGGTATAATGTTGATTTAGATTGATCCGTTATTCACCTCTTGCAGCAACCCCCATTGAAGTTCCAGACAGAATTTGCTGAAACCAAACATTCCATTGACATTTAAACTTAAAATAATGTCCTATTTAAACAACCATTAAACACTACTTAGTAATTACTCACAAATTCTAATAAGAATAAATAATGATCCATAACACAATTCATATCTAAGGGTTCGATCCTAATTTTAGTGATTCCATTGGGTAATGAAATGAGTTGGTGTGGAGCCACATTTGATGATTATGAAAGCAGTTCGTGTTGAATGTGTCTCCAGATCAACTCAATTCACCAGGCCTTGAGATCGTCAAAAGCAAAATTCAGTTCTTATGTTGCTAATCTAATATCTTATATGTTAATACGAGAATAGGTTGCCCTCCGAACGATGATTTTTTTTCCCCCAGATCGGGGACGAAGACAAACGCCCTATCGAATGGCGAGAAACCCACGTGTTCACTTACAACAAGTCAATACTTTCTATACGAAACGATACATACAACGCCATTCTGTCATACTTTCATAACTTTACACAATAAAAGTTCATTAATCAACAAAAGTGATACCTAAAAATAAAAAATAATATGTAGAATAATTGACCGATCTGATATGGAATAGTTCACGGTATTACAAGTTGCTTTGTTAAATAGAATTTCCTCAACTTTTCAGAAAAGGAAAAAGTTTGTCCCTCCGCCAGATACTCGCGTAATATATAACAGCTGACACTGGTGTCCTTTTGATGTCTGGCTGTCAACTATGATATTTTTAATTAGTATCGGCTTCACAATAAGCCACTTCAGATCCAACCCAGTTCCAGCCACCGACACTGATCGTTTGTGCTTGGTCAAAATCATAAAATCTTGCCGGGACTAATGCATTGCGATGTCGACTTAGAACAGGCGATCATCGATTTCAGATCGATATTGCATTTTGTCAAGACCTGTCGAAGAGGTCTCAAAGAATCAAATAAAAAAGGACAAAACTATTGTCCGCTATTGGGCAGTCCGTTTCATGGACAAGTAAGAAATATATATATAATCTATCTTTATCATACACACATATGTCAAAGTTCTGTGGCGGATTGATAAAGATTTTTATGAAAGGAGGCACATATTCATACGCACAGACAACGTTTGTCTGGTTTTTCATCGAGTCCGACTTTAGTAGAAATTGATATATCTTGACAATAAACAGGTTATATTCCGGAAGTAAATGGATGCACTGCCATGTTGACGAGTCACAGGAGAACATCCTTTGGTATCTCGTCGACCAATCAGATCTAGGTTAGACATGTACCAGAACGTAGGCTGTGGCATAGGATTCTACGTCTCTTAAAGAAATGATAGAAAGTCTAAGTCTGTTTCATTAATGAATGAAAATGACTGTTCTCGACTGTCAATAAACATTATATTGGAGTAACAGGGTGTATCTAATAAATATTCATTTTAAATGAGGGGATAAACAATTTGCTATTTTGATTTTTGAAAATTCATGTTGAAGTATTACCATACAATACCATTATATATACAAGGCGTTGAACTGAAGCTAGTAAAAGGCCATTGTCGTTTGCTTTTTCTGAGTCGGATTAGACTCTCCGATTCGGATATGGGAAGAAAATGGTTGTAGCCGTTAAATAATTTCCCTAGAGAAGTAATGAAGGTGATCTAGCCCGCGATGATGTCTGTTAATACATAGGTAGGCGGGGTTAAGTCACCATGGTGACTGTTCTCCTCCTGGTGTTAATGCGGGGAACTAACTACACCATTTCCCAGTGTTGCCCAGTGTCGCCTTATTGGCGAGTTACCAAAGGATATTTTGTACCAAATGAAGACGTTACCGTGCGTTTGGTGTGTTCTAACAATGCCACTCGGCACTTGTATGCTGAATTCAGTTGATACCTGTTTCTCAAATAAATCAAATTGTTTTATTAAAATGTATCTAACTTATATATATATGCAAGTTAGAAAAGTGATAATAGTATAAGCTATTACAATGATAAACTTGGTAGCATACTCTGGAAGGTTATCACAATGTTAGTAAATACACCTGATACTTATGTTGATAATATGATGTAAAGGTTTATATTGCAGTAAAGACAGCTAGTGAAGGGGGTGTATGTAAGGTCTGGTACAGAGTAAACAAAGATAATAAAGTACTTGTCACGTGGTAGATACGTTTCTGTGGGACGAACACATCTCTGTCACGTGAGAGAAAGGTTTTGGTCGGACACGCCTCTGTCAAGTGAGAGACAGGTTTCCGTGGGACACGTCTCTGTCACGTGAGAGATAGGTTTCCGTGGGACACGTCTCTGTCACGTGAGAGATAGGTGTCCGTGGGACACGTCTCTGTCACGTGAAAGATAGGTTTCCATGGAACACGTCTCTGTCACTTGAGAAATAGGTTTCCATGGGACACGTCTATGTAAAGAGAGACAATAATTACATTGACGAAGACGATATTGCTCCACACCAACTCACGGTTGCTGCGGAATCTTAATGGCGGATTTTAATCAGAACATCGAGTGATTTCGTACGTCATTACTTCCTTCGTCGTTTTCGCTTCAATGGTTTCCTGAAAGGTGAGGCTCTGAACGGGAACTGATATGGCGCAATGCTTAGCTATGAAATTATATTTATAAACGGCATTTTCAGTGCATAAATATCTTGTGTTATTACTGGAAATTCTCAAGCCTCAGTGTTAATGTCCTGATGTGAGTTATAATCTCTATTGTATTTGGCGTTTCATTGACATATGTAGTTCTGGGGTATCAAGCTGCTGAATAGAACAATTTTCATGTATAAGGTTGGTACTGGTGTTTCTCGATGGTCGCTCACCAGAGACGAAAGTCACGCTACTGACGTAGAAGATTCGAGGGATACAAGAACCTTCCACAATGATAAATGCTGGCAATAGTATTACGGGTATGCTGGTTAGATAATATCAATTGATGAATATTCCGTTAGTGTTTTTGATTGTAAAGAAGCTAAATAGTCAATTTAATGTAATCTTCAGTGTTCCCGGTATCTAAACAGCAAGCTGTCGTTCCTTCCACTCACGCTGTGGCGTCTAAATTATCATTTCTCCACTCAATCATAATGAGATGTCAATATTTTCTTCTACTTAAATCAGTCTACTGGCTCAAAGACACACTCTCAACACCAATCTTTATTTGTCTCTACTTGTATCACACACTATGAAAAATCAAATTAAAGCGACTATACCTGTAATAATAATATCTTATCTTTTATTTAACCAGGGTAACATATTTATACAATGTCTAGTTTACAACATGGCCCTGCATCAAATATATTTACACAAGTATGACATAATTTAAAATAACGATATAATATAACAATGTAATAGATATATAATTATCATTACAGCTTAAATATGGTTTAAAAATGAACGCTTGTATATCACACAAGTGATGCTGAAGGACATGATTAAAGCACAAGGAGTCGAATATACATACAATGCTAATATAGCAAAAGGTAAAAATTGACAGAATATACACTAATATAGTGTGAATTAAAATGGGACAATGAAGTAGGTGATCTACAATTAAATTTAGAAAGGAAGATGATGGAATGAGATTGAATATTACTATACTAAAATATCAGTGTAAGGGAATTAATCACAGATATAACTGTATATTCTATTAATAATCACAAAAGAAATATTTAGAAATTAAAACTAGACTAGTTGAAGTAATTTATAAAATATTGCGGTATATATATATAGCTAAGATTTTGAGAAGTACAAGTCACTGTTGTCAAATATCAGGCGTAATATTTTAAAATACTATATAATAAAATTTAAACTTTCCCTTAATTACGAAAATTAAAGGTATTCGCAACCATGTTTTTAAATACTTAAATCAGTGTAAAACAATAACATTGCAATTCGGTAGGTCCTAGGAGAATACAAGATTACCGCTCGTAAACAGAACGCTACACGGACTCGTCACTGACGGCGTGTAGCATTGTTTTCAAACATCAATCGAGGTAAACAGTTTTTTAAAACCCGAAGACATATATTTACAGAATATTGTTTACATTAATGGCTCATGTATCGTTATATCATCAACCCGTCTAACCATATATAAGATCAGACCTCCGTTTAAGGAGTATGGAACTTCAGTTATAGTCGCTTAATATTTATTCAAGGATCATTATCGATTCTGTCTTTCATCAAGTTCAATACGATATCTTACATGAGATAAAAGATACAAGGGATGATTGATATGTTGTGAGCCTCGGATTGAAGGAGGTACTCAAGGATGTTCTTTTGAAGTCCTACTATTCTCTAACTATAAAGAGCCGTGTATCCAAGGACTGGTCTCATTTGGTTAGTTTATATTGACTAGGTAGCACTCTAAAGTAAACAAGACAAGCGGCTTTTGCAAAATGGACACAATCGGTGAAAGAGTAGTGATCCAATATTTGCATAAAAAAGATTTAACACCTAAGGATATCAATAATAATATGGTAGCAACACTAGGGAAAGACGCCCCTGAATATGCTTCAGTGAAATGGTGGGTGGCGGCATTTAAGCGCGCCGACAGTGCCTTGATGTTGCAACCCCAGAAATGGTCAATACAATCACGATATTGTTATAACTGACATACGAGTCACAGAAAGATATATAGCCAGTTGAATTTTTATTTCACAGGAAAGAGTACATTCCATTCTGACGAGGATCTTGCAATGAGAAAGCTTTTGGCCCGATGGGTACCAAGACTTCTGACAGTTGATCAGAAGCACACCAGGCGCACATTTTCGCGTGCTTATCTTAACCTTTTTGAGGAAGATCCTGCCAACTTTCTTCAGAGATTTGTCACTATGGATGAAACATGGGCCCCTCATTTTATCCAAGAAGCCAAACAACAATCGAAACAATTGAAGCATCCTGGCTCTCCCCCGCCAATGAAGGAAGGCAAAGACTGTTCCATCAGCTGGGAAGGTTATGGCCTCGGTTTTCTGGGATGCAGATGGTATTCTGCTAATAGATTATCTCCAAAAGGGACAAACAGTCAATGGCACAAACTATGATTTACTTCTGAGGGAGTAACAGGAAAATATTAAACTTAAGCGCCGCGGAAAGCTCACTAAAGGTGTGTTATTCCATCAGGACAATGCTCCTTTTCACATGTATGTTATTGCCATGGCTGCCATTTACGATTGTGGCTTTAAATCGATTGAGCATACGCCTTATTCACCTGATATCGCTCCATCAGACTTTCACCTATTTCTAAAACTGCTTTCAGTCCGTCCGATGATGACGGCATACATGACGTGGATGACTTTCTGAACAGCCAAGAAAAGGAGTTTTATAAAAATGGCATTGAGGCCCTTAAACACTGCTGGCAAAAGTGTATAGATAATGAAGGGGGTGATGTTAAAAAATAATAATATATGTTTGGCAAACTTCAAATCCTTCAATTGAGGCTCACAACATATCAATGAACCCTCGTCTCTTATATCGTTTTATGTAAATAAGGATAGACATTACTCCTTGAATGAATGTTATTTTGGTTTGCCATACTACATTCGTTACTTCCCTTCTGCGTAGGGACTAGTATCTTTGTCGTAAGTACCTGGTAAAGAATGGCCTTTTCAAGATGGCGGACCAAGATCATCACATTAGGTAGTATTGTACTCATTACTACAAAATCACGTATTTATAAGTACACTCTGACGGAAACATGTTCAAGTTAACACATAAATAGCTATAAAATCTATATTAAACCATTTATCTGCTGCTGTTTAGTGAAATAAATAACTGAATCCTTCGCTTGGTACTTATAGATACGTATTTGTATTTTGAAGAGCACTACTACCTTCTTTGATCAGCTTGGTCCGCCATCTTGAAAATGTCCTACTGGCTACACGACAGTGTTGCTAGCGTTACAAGTGAGGTGTATGTGTGTGTGTGCAGGGAACGACAGAACGGCAACTCGGTGAGGCGATTGCAATAGAATTATGTAGCATCGAGTTTAACAATTCCGTAACTACGAGGCATAGTAGATGAGAGGTCTTACGAATGTTGAAGAATGTGACACTGATTATGTAAGACAACCTGCAGACAAGAACAGCGGTATGCGAATTAATTTTCATTTCATTTCTGTAATTGTCATTTTTATTTATTAACGAAGTTATATTTCAATCATCAGAAGAAATCATTTCACGTAGAGTATTCCGACTACCTCTCGAGATAGAACACGAGGGGATGTTGGTTACACGGTCTGATTGATGAATGAGCAGTTAGTACAGCGTACGGATTCACCGTCAGGCTACCATTGTTCCGCCAGGAGTGAAATAAATATCAATGTTAGTATTCGTGACATTGTCATTAATAACAGAGCCCATCGAAACCAGTAATTAATCAGAGCATGGGTACCGCTGTCATCGATATTATACTTTGAATGCACATCAAGAATGGACAAATGATGGCAGTATAACTAGGTTTTACTGGGGAAATCGGTGGCTTTAAATCAAGGATTTGCCGAAAACGAAATTTGTACCTGATAAATGGTGGCATTTGGCACATGCACACATATTTATTGACTAATTTTCAAGAACTGAATTTGATCGTAGTTTGATATACGATAGTGTAATGACTAGACTGACCCAGGGGAATATTTAAAGACCGGAATATCCTTATTTAGAACGGTTGTTAAACAACAGTGCCTGTGTAGCTATTCTGTTCACCGGTAGGGCGGAGGCGTGCTGATGGAAGGAACACATACACTACCCATTCGGTTGTCCGGAAATTGGTTATTAGCCAAATAAATACAATGGATTGGTTTCCTATCCACGGACGTTTGGATACTAGCCCATTAAATATTGTCATAATCAGTTACCCATAAAGCAGAGCTGTTCCACGGAACTTTATGTCAACTGGTATCTATCTGTTCCTATATTTAGTCATATAATCATCAGCAAATGACGACCCTCCAACAAAATTATTACAGACTGATCACAATAACGTTTAGTATGTTGGTACAAAACACCTGTATTGAAGGCCTATATTGACTATTCTTACATGGTTGGAATGTTTGCTAGATTTCCATTGGCCAATTTCCTGATTTCCTCATAAGCACCTGTCAGTGAGTAGACCTGTTGGTGCTAGAAAAATATCTCAGCTGGGAAATTCCCAGGCATTGATGGCCTGTTCTTGCTATTTTTAGCACGAACAGGTCTTCCCTATTATCTAATCAAGCAACGTGTTGATTTGGACAACAGCCAATCAGAAATGCTGGACACAAACGAGTATTCAGCATCACATTGTTTATAATATGGCAGACGAGATACACCAACAACGTCTCTCTGCAATAAACGAAGAAGAATTACAAGATATTTTGAAGAAAAAAGACTTTTTGAACACATGGAAAAGTACTTCAGGTGCAACAAAATATTCAAGATCCAAAAGTCAGTCTGTAGACTTTTGAAAAAGTCAACATGATTTGACGGTACGAGACTATACGCCTTTTTGCCTCAATGAACAAATTCTCGACCAGGTCCGTAGACAGTCTCGTGTACACCTCAACAAAGATCCATATTTATATTTGTAATATGGCTGGAGTGTTTCCTTAATTTCCATTGGCCAATTTCCTGTTTCCCTCACAAGTACCCATCAGTGAGTAGACCTGTTCGTGCTAAAAATAGCTCAGATGGGAAATTCCCAACGCATTGCCGACCTCTTCGTGCTATTCATAGCACGAACAGGTCGGCAATCTTTGCCTCCAATCACGCAACGTTTTACTTTGGACAACAGCCAATCAGAATGCTGGAAACAAACGATTGTTCGGCATCACTTTGTTTACAATATTGCAGACGAGATACCCCAGCAACGTTTCGCTACAATAAACGAAGAGGAATTAGAAGATATTTTGAAGAAAAAATACTTGTTGAATACCCGGAAAAATACTTCAGGTGTAACAAGACTTTTCCGGCCATATTTAAGTTCCAAAGGTCAGACAGCATGCCGACTTTGGAAACTAGTCAACATGATTTGGTCTGGATCGAGCCTTGGGATTTTTCGGCATAGCCGTATAATATTCTTTTAGCCCAGGATATGACGCGACAGGTGGCGTTACTGGTCAAGATGAAGTATGTGATTGGTCAATGTAGCGGTAAATGCAAAATACAGATATGCAGTTAAAAACGAAACAAAGTTGAGATTGAATGCAAGCTGAATAAGTGGAATTATCTTTTCAAACGACACATTAGTAAAATTGTATTCCTGATTCAAATGCAGTCTTATTATCACCAAAAATGATTCAGCCTGATATAATTTTGTTATCTGTGCTGAAACACAATAGTTCGTTAATTTATTTCAAGTGCAGTTTACATTATAACCACCAGCATTAAAACTATGCCGTTTATCTTTTTTAAAGATATTTCTTGTTTTATTCATTCCTTTTAGTTGGTCATATTACAAAACAGTTTCAATACGCTTTTGTAAATATGGCCTCGATGAACAAACTCTTGACCAGGTCCGTATAGTCTCGTGTACACCTCCAAAAATGCAATAATTGTATAAGAACCACTCGCGCCTAGTTTATATTGACTTGTACAATAAGTGTGTACTGTATTGTATATGCTATAAACAGATTTTAATGTCCTGTATTGTAGATAATTTGTATCATTACGGTGACATGAAAGCCCTTCCTATTAGGCAGTATTTTCATGTCATATGGAGGAAGATAAGCAATTTATGTACTTTTCTTAACAGACATAAGCTTTTATATGCAAATATTTACAAAAAGCCTATTGATTTATATACCGATTTATAAAGAGAATCGAGTTTTGTGATTGATTATTGTATATGTGAGTTCCGGACCCATTCCGGTTCGGTTACTGTTGTACATTTTAGTGACGTCAGACATAAAAACCTCTGCATCTAGTACCAGTCGTCTATAGCTGAACGTTTAACACATTAATTCTGATTCTGATTTTTTTTTCATGAAGCGGCGGGCAATATTGTTTTTATAGGCAATTACCTGATTTCAACCAATCAGAAATTGAAAAAAATCAGGAAAAAATATAAATTTACGTATACAACGCGTTGCCGTATGAACTCTCCCTTGAGAGATACAGCACACATGTATTGTATATTGACTGATACAAAACAAATGTAATATTTATTGACTTGAACAACACACGTGTGATGTATATTGATTAATATAACACACATGTAATGTAAATTGACTGGTACTACACACGTGCACTATATATTGACCGATATAATGCACGTGCAATTGATATTGACCGATATAATGTACGCATACTAAATATTGACAGATACATAACACACGTGTACTACACATAGACTGATATAACGTACGTATACAATATATTGGGAGATATAAAGCACGTGCACTACATATTGACATATATTACGCATGTTTACAACATATTGACAGACATAACGCGCGTGTATAATAAATTGACATTTAAAACAACAGAAAACATCATATATAAATGGCAGAAACATGTTGAGATTATCAAGACTAATTCCTTCTTACGCGTAATAATGTACAGAAAGAGTAGTTATTTTCAAGAAATGTCCATGATTACCGAGTAATATTTTTGTTCAGCGAGCACATTTCAAAACAAAATGAGAATGAGATAAAGAAATGCCAAAATGAATTACGCTGCATAAAACAGCTATTTCGACCTTCTAAGTCTCGTCAGTGATGCTAGGGGAAGCGACCAAAACTGCCAAACAGATTGTCAACAATTACGTCACAGTGTCTTGCCAAACAACATCATTGTTCCCGTCGCGTTTAGTTTGCACTTTCGATTAGACTGGCTTTTTATTAGATTTGTCTAGCACCCTATGTGTTTGTTATGTAACGCACGCCCCAAACATCTATTGTACAATGATTGAGCGAAAAAGAAACGTCTCAGTAAGCAAGATGATCTAATTTTAAAGTCCTTCATTCGCGGCCTACTTCGTTGTTGTCTTATAAATCTGGTCGCCCATGAGTTGTACTCACTCTTTTCTTACTTTTCGTTGTCTACATTCCTAGAATGATAGAAGAATAATGTTAGTTGATAAGAATAGAATTGCTTTTATTCAGGTCGTGTCATTTACATACCAGAAAAAAAATTCGGCCATGATTGGGAAATAATCACTTGATCATACAATAATGACATTAACTGAAATCTGAACGTCCATTACCAGAGCATCACACAAAGCGGTGTGTGTGACCGCCATACTGTTTTGTAGATAGAACCCCAGACTGATGAAAGACTTGTCCAGTCTAAAGTTCTTAACCAGACGACGTCATCACTTTAAAACATATCTATATATTGTATGAATCAGATTATATGTGCCGTCATACTTTATAAACCCAATTCTCGAATGTACTGAAGCTCTATAATAGTATGGCGAAATAACAACTGCAAACAACAGTTGACGCCATACACCTACTGGTACCAACTCTCGGACAACCAAGTAAAGTCAACCACTGTGGAGGTTTGCAAAATCTTGTAAAATGTCTTATAAACATATAATGCCAGAGGGTTTGGATTATTAAGTCCAATAATTATCCTCCAATAATTATCCTGCCTATTATTTTTATTTTACTCTTTCGATCTTTAGTCTTATGAAATATTTTCTTGTCCATTACTGTGACCTACACTGTAAGTCTAATAAAACATCATCTAGCCAATTACTGTGGCATTGAGTCCAATAAAATATTATCTAGCCTATCACTGTGACCTGTAGTCCAATAAAACATTACCTAGTATATTTCTTTGACCTTAAGACCAATAAAACATTACCTAGTCTATCACTGTGACCTTAAGTCCAATAAAACATTACCTAGTCTATCACTGTGACCTTAAGTCCAATAAAACATTACCTAGCCTATTACTGTGACATTAAGTCCAATAAAACATTATCTAGTCTATTACTGTGACATGAAGTCCAATAAAACATTACATAGCCTATTACTGTGACCTTAAGTCCAATAAAACATTACCTAGTCTATCACTGTGACCTTAAGTCCAATAAAACATTACCTAGTCTATCACTGTGACCTTAAGACCAATAAAACATTACCTAGCCTATTACTGTGACCTTAAGTCCAATAAAACATTATCTAGTCTATCACTGTGACCTTAAGTCCAATAAAACATTATCTAGTCTATTACTGTGACATTAAGTCCAATAAAACATTACCTAGTCTATTACTGTGACCTTAAGTCCAATAAAACATTACCTAGCCTATCACTGTGACCTTAAGTCCAATAATACATTACCTAGTCTATTACTGTGACATTAAGTCCAATAAAACATTACCTAGTCTATCACTATGACCTTAAGACCAATAAAACATTACCTAGCCTATTACTGTGACCTTAAGTCCAATAAAACATTATCTAGTCTATTACTGTGACATTAAGTCCAATAAAACATTATCTAGCCTATCACTGTGACCTTAAGTCCAATAAAACATTATCTAGTATATCACTGTGACCTTAAGTCCAATAAAACATTACCTAGCCTATCACTGTGACCTTAAGTCCAATAAAACATTACCTAGTCTATTACTGTGACATTAAGTCCAATAAAACATTATCTAGTTTATTACTGCGACATTAAGTCCAATAAAACATTACCTAGTCTATTACTGTGACATTAAGTCCAATAAAACATTATCTAGTCTATTACTGTGACATTAAGTCCAATAAAACATTACCTAGTCTATTACTGTGACATTAAGTCCAATAAAACATTACCTAGTCTATTACTGTGACATTAAGTCCAATAAATCATTATCTAGTCTATCACTGTGACCTTAAGTCCAATAAAACATTACCTAGTCTATCACTGTGACCTTAAGTCCAATAAAACATTACCTAGTCTATTACTGTGACCTTAAGTCCAATAAAACAATATCTAGTCTATCACTGTGACCTTAAGTCCAATAAAACATTATCTAGTCTATTACTATGACCTTAAGTCTAATAAAACATTATCTAGTCTTATTACTGCGACATTAATAGTAGAACATGTACGAGTGAACGCAAGTTGTAAAACCCTGCCAAGTCGGACCAATAAACACTTAAAAGTTTTGGCATTTGATTAATGTGCTTAGAACTGTACGTAAGAAAAGCTATAACTTCCCATGATATTTTAAATCACCGATTCCAATTTGAGTATTCCTCACTTTTAATTTGACAATGAAATTGTGCAATATACAGAACCTTTCCGTCGTTTACACGTAACTGCCTTGTGCTGTATTCCGTGCATCTACACATTAAATATAACACATCATATACATCACTTATTTTTGACACGATAAATATGTGGGTTATCCTTGGTTTGAACTTAAAATCCAAAGTATTCAAACCAATTTTTGAACGAGTGGCGTAGTTTATGTCACACCAGAGCTGGAAGTGTCGTGCGATAATGGAAACATATACAGATAAATCGCCATTAAATGTACCAATCCCGAATGTTTAGTCCCAGTTGTGATCAATATCAGCTAATACTACAAGAGGCTGTAGAGGGGTAGATTTTCGTTTACAGACAAACCTTTGTCAATTTTAGGGGATTCAGCTTAAACAGTGTGTTTCCTTGATACACAGTGTTGTTTGTTAATCGAATGACCTACAGGCACGCACAATTTCTGTCTCCCTACCTGCCCATCGGCTCATCGGTCACCCGTGAAGATTTTATCCAATTCGTCTTCCACTCTACCCATTCTACAGAAGATACAACACAAGAAGACAATTAATTTACTGATTTATGGAAAAGAGTATCATTTTAAAATCATATTGAATTATTCAGTCTTTAAGTATTTGGCAAGTTATTAACATTTCGTTATTTATTATCACATAATTCCTTGTCGAATAAGCCCCCTTTGGGAGCTTCTTCGAATGTTACCTTGGAAACTTCTGTCTGGGATATATTCTATATTTACTAGGGCTACAGGCGAGACCAGTGTGTTACTAAGTATCCTTTAGATCATACATCATGTGTTATCCAAAACTGTACATAAGTGCAGAAAAATGAAAACAATGCAATGCAATAATGACATGTTGTGTTAACAGTTCCTGTTCTCTCTCCCCACTCTGGAATTTACACGTTATGTGTCAGGTGATGTTTCAGGGTTATCAGGGGGAAAAAGAGATGGTCCATTTTAATATTTCATACGTGGACGCAGATTTTTGTATGTTATTATTAGCTGGTTTGCTTAATCATTGCAATTTTTCGTGAACACTTGGAGGAGGGTTTGCTTGTAATAGGAATGAAGTTTCATGTTACCAGTTTACTTCGGGTAAAATGACCTGAGAGCCACGATATAATACAGGATAGCCATACATAAGGGAGTGATTAGTAACTTATCTACGTGAAGGGAGTATTCTGGAGTCCTTGCTCGCTTTTTTAATTAAAAGTTTAAAAGAGATAAAAAAAAAAAAAAATGACAGCGAACAAAATACATCGACATATCGTAAAATATCTTAGAATTTGATCAGTCGACAAAAGGATACTAGCCGACGTTTACAATAGCGTTATGTTTCCAAAGTGTAAAGGGTTTCTATTTCTAATAAAACGTTTAAACATTTTACATAAATGTAAGCGTATGCTTCTGGGTTTCCATATCAAACATACGCATGCGCTTTGAGTTGCTGCTGCAGTTTAAGGTGGCACACTACCATTATACTTGTCATGTTCGGGCAACGTATAATGAAGCGTCTGGCTCGCGTGAAAGCTCCTGGGAATCTGCCAGAGTATTTAACTATCAAATATATCTCAGCCGATACCACAGCTATAATCTATACGTTTACTAATAAAAGTCTGGCAAACCCAGAAGTAAATGGGGGTTCCCTTTTAAGAAAGAAATATCTTCTCACAATATTTTGAGATGGGATAGGAAATGGGTGTATTCTGACGGTGGTGCATACCTAATCAATCCTTACATTTACGATAACGCATCTCATGCATCATACTTTTAATTAGAAAACCAAGATTGCAGTTGTACCATAAACTGTCAATATCTTTTAGATTATTTCTATTGTATACATATACAGTACTACAAACCTTTAAGTTCAATATGCAATCCCACTGTACGCTGTTTTAGAATATTGTTTTGTATATTGATATATTGATAGGAATACAGGGACATATAAATACAACAATAACCACATAAATTGTAAGTTATTTTCAAAACGTCATGTCTGTATGAATACAAGAATTTACAAGAGTTTCTTGTAAATCTTGTATGAATGCAAATAGGTCACAAACATAACCATGAAGCCGTTGATATATTAAGCAAAGAAATGTTCTTATATAGTTACTGTTTCGTGCATTGCATCGACAATGAAATCGAAGAGAGGAACACCACTCTCTGATTCACAACTTATCGCGATGTTGTTTCCACGTGCCACATTAACGTATGAAATGACAGTCAACATCATGAAGTGGCATCGATTATATTCGTAGTAATACATTTTATAAATTGTATTGATTTGGTTCATTTCATTTCAACATTTCAACATATTTTATTGATAAACAATTGGATTAAACATCAGGCTTAAGCCTATATCAAAGTTCTGTCGATAACATTATACATTTATAACAAATAATTAGTATCCAGTTATTAGTCAAGTATGGAAAATATAGAATATATACATAGAGAGAGTATTTGTAAATACTATATAATGAATGATATAATATGTTTTATTTTTCTTTATGATATCTAATTATTTTACAATTCGTTATTAAATAGATATTAGTATTTGGTTCATATACAAACGTACACTTGCATAAAATTGGCAAGGCATCCTGTTTTTCATACTGGAATTTACGACATACTTCACAGAGTGACCCCGTTGTTGTTAGGATAGAGATTAAGGATATGCATTGCTTCTTGATTAATAACAATTATATTTCATCGAGTGGGATGGATACTTTTCACGAGTGCGAAGCGTCAAAGTTTCAGTTTGGTATTAATCGCGACGAGACACATTCTCGTTTGATATTAATCGTGGCGAGACACATGCTCGTGTGACATTAATCGTGACGAGACACATGCTCGTGTGACATTAATCGTGACGAGACACGTGCTCGTTTGACATTAATCGTGGCGAGACACATGCTCGTGTGACATTAATCGTGACGAGACACATGCTCGTTTGACGTTAATCGCGACGAGACACATGCTCGTTTGACGTTAATCGCGACGAGACACATGCTCGTGTGACGTTAATCGTGGCGAGACACATGCTCGTGTGACATTAATCGTGACGAGACACATGCTCGTGTGACGTTAATCGTGGCGAGACACATGCTCGTGTGACATTAATCGTGACGAGACACATGCTCGTTTGACATTAATCGTGGCGAGACACATGCTCGTGTGACATTAATCGTGACGAGACACATGCTCGTTTGACGTTAATCGCGACGAGACACATGCTCGTTTGACGTTAATCGCGACGAGACACATGCTCGTTTGATAGTAATCGGCCACATCGTTTTGGAAAATCAGATTGATATGAGAGTCATTTGTTTTTTCTAAGTGAAACGAATAATCCAACATGGATTTGTTCAATGGAAAGGGATATATCGGCCTTCGTGTAAGAGTTTGACTGACCAGCCCACGGCAAATCTAGCGCTGACCAAACTCAAACTCTTACATTCGAGTTGCGATATCCCTGTCCACAGAACAGACCCATTTAAGATTCAATTAGTCAGATGATTGGGATATAACATTGTGGGTCACGACATAAAACCATATCCAACACTGGTTTGCAATGGAACAGAGGGGATAGATACATTCATCTCTAGATATTGGCCCAGAGACATCGTTTGTAGGAGATACAGGTACTGTAGTCATTATGTGCACCCCGGACCAAATATGAAACGGGATTTCTTCTTAAATGAAAAAAACAACTTACTTTTAACACAATTAAACAACAATGCGAGAGAAAAACAATCTGGCAAAGGTTTGATCTCAGACTTTACTGAGTACAGTGTTACGATATAAATAAACAATAAACTGGATATCTCCCTTTATCGATTTGCTGTTTACAGCTCGGCAGGGTTGGATCCGAGTTACGTCGCGATATCGTGCCAGGGGTGTATAAATCTCGGGATCCCTCTGCCCGTATGTCCATATCTGCACATAAAAAGGCGATGTGGCAGTTACACGTGTTTGTTACCTAAAGGTAGGAGTAATTAGCTATTAAACACAGATTTCAGGCAAACGCAATTAGGTCGATTTTATATTGCCGTGATCGATCGTTCGGCATGCAGCAAACCAAGTTTCGGTTCGTTAAAATTCCTTTACAAATCAAGATACCAATTTTGAAGGCGATATGTTGGATTAATGCTTTGTTTGTTGGAAACTACACAGATTACCTCATCAGGTGTCTGTATTAAAAACTGTTTCATGAACTCCAGAACTGACCCTCTGCTACATTATGTGAAGACATTTTAGTTTAGTCTTTTAATCTTTTCCAATTTACTGCAAAGAAAAAAATTCTTTCATTTGATGGCATAGATATGGGTTTTTGTTTGTTTGTTTTTGTTTGTTTTTGTTTTTGTTATTTGTTTTTTTGTTGTTTTTTTTTTAAATTATGGATAGCTCTGCTTTTTTCTCACAGCGCTCCTTCATCTATGGTGGTGTAGACATTTGTGTTTTCGGTGAGAATAGAGTTTGCGAGCCGTTTATCGAATAGTTGTAGCTTCATGATAAAGCATCCTTTCACTAGTTGCTACTTTATAGCTATGTTCAAAAGATCTGCTCTCGATACACACGGCTGCACTCTCGGAATATTTCGGGACAAAATTTTAGCTTTGTTGTCAGCCATTGTATTGATTCCAGACATAAAACATGACCATTTGGTTGGTACTTGTGCTTTGAAGATTTCACCATAATCAATACCGGAAAATTGAACCTTATGATGTCGCACGATCCCTTTTATCTTTATCAACAAGATCACAGGTATGCGAGATTCCGTACCATTCCAAAACTAGTTCACACGTTTTACTTGCAAGATGGCCCATAGAGCTATAATTAAGGCATGCTTTTTCTAACGGTACTGCATTGAGAAGTCCTCAAGTATACTATAGGTTGCATATAGATGTACGTGTGCAGGCGGGATTTTTTTTAGAAAGATGGAAGATTGCAGCGAGATGGACACGTTCATTTGTAAAGTTACAGAGAGATGTGTGTATATGGAAGGCAGAACCCTTTGATTGCCTATGTGGATGATAATTCTCGTAAAAATTAATGTAACAAAGATAATAATTGTATGACCAGTCTAGCCCACAATCATGGGCCGCGGTGGCCGAGTGTTTCAGGTGTCCCGACACTTTATCACAAGCCCTCCACCTCTGGGTTGCGAGTTCGAATCCAACGAGGGACTGTTACCTGGTACAGACGTATAGGCCGGTGGTTTTTCTCCGGGTACTCCGGCTTTCCTCCACCTCCAAAACCTGGCACTTCCTTAAATGACCCTGGCTGTTAATGGGACGAATAATAACCAAAGCCTAGAGAATCAAGGGAATAACAGATGAAATGTTAATGATTATTTACTAGTGCTTCAGATGAGTTGAGTATGAGTAAAATTAATGTAACAAAGATAATAATTGTATGACCAGTCTAAAGTAGCGTAGTAGGTGTGTAGGGTATGTAAAGTGTAGCGTGTCATTGTTCAGTTTAATTTGTAGGAATTAAAAGTCACACAATGGCGTACAATACATGTTCAGCTGAACAAATGCATATTGCGAGTACAGACACAAGGTGTTAGCTTAACAATACTAATTATTGTTATATTCCAATGGATCATTTAAGGTGTTAGCTTAACAATACTAATTATTGTTATATTCCAATGGATCATTTAAAATGTCGAATAACACATGATGCCATATTATCGACTACGTCATAGTTTTCATTTTCTGGCTTTTTATCCAAAATGCAGTCTCTCTGGCAATATCAATTAAATCATTAAGCAGATCTGATTAATGGTTTAATCGAGATGGACAGCTGGACACAAGCAATGTTTCTCTCTACATAATCGATACTTTTGTTTCTCTTCATCACTTTCTTAGACCTCATCATCATCAATCGTGTTGATTGCGATGCACTACTGTTGTAGAGTACCCGACTGTAAACGATATGTGTCTGTCACAAGTCAAAGTTAGAAACACAAGATTCATTGTTGGTGCATTCACATAAATAAAGCACGCGGCGGAAACCAACTGCGGTCTTTTGATGGAAGAGTCACAGCTTCGACTTTGGCTTCATTATAAAGAACAAGCAATTATTTTAGAGAAATATGTGGCTATCAGACGTTGATGAAAATCTTTTTGAAAAATCAGGATTGCCGAAGGCATATTCTAGGAATGACTTCCTCATATTGAAGCCTCAGTATTGTCAGTCTAAGGCTATTTTACAACGCAGGTTGTACCTAGTTATTACTCAAAGGCAGTCAAATGATTCAGTTGTTGGTGATGGAACAAATGATATATAGAGATAATTCAACTTCCAGTGCGGCTTCTGTCCAGACATTTACAACAATCACGGTACTTTTATCTCCTGTTTTTCAATGTTGCTAATTATAAAACTGGTGCTTTCAAAGCTGACCTCTCTTCGTCCATTTCGCTGTTACTCTTTGTACAGTTTTTCTAATTCATATAATGTATGTTTTCACACTTTTCTAAATGAAATGGTGAACAGATAATTTACCAGGGATGTAGTCGAGAGTATTGATATATCTATTTATATAGCTCCCAATTCTACCAGGCGTTGAATGTTAATCAAATACAATTCAGAAAGACCACCTCGGCGTGAATTGGCCACCAAGGCAGGATTCACACACTTTAGTTTGTGACAAAAACAGCTAGTTGAGAGTGTTGCCTTATACTTCTAGATAATATTTTCGATTGTTTTGGTTTGGACGCCATGATGGTTACCATGACGTTAACACAGACATGGTGTACTCGACACAGCAGGTATCTTGAGCTCCAGACTGGTCGATGTTGTTCTGTCTGTATTTTACTGGTTTGGGAAGTAATCAGTTCAGATTTATATAGGAGGTAGGCGTTAAAATATAGGTATTTTCACCAGAGTAAATCAGTCTGGAATATTTTTGCCATATCCATAAAATCATTTTTGTAAATTCACATGTTTGTGCAGTTTCTTACTAAAGGGGTTAATTTTCTCAGCCGTTGAACTCGGACATCAAGCATACTTAAATACCAGTAACACAAAGTCTTGTAACCCTAAGTCATGTGAGTGAATCAGGCTGGCGTAGACCGGTGGTAGATGGTAGCGTCCCCTGTCTTGGTTGAGTGCGGGTCTAGATGCCGAGATGTAGATGGCCTCTTTAACCCCTCTCTAGAACCAGCGCGGGTCCTGGTCTAGAACATTGATGTTCTGTGTCGCAAAGCATTATCAAACATTATGAAACATCGTCTCGTTGCTAACGTTATTTGATTGGGTCATTGGTGTTAACTCGTGTTAATCAGTGTTATTTCATACTTTTGATACTGAAAGCGAAACAAAGTATGCACAAATATGATTATCCTCTTTCTACATGATAGTCATAACAAGATGTTCCTTGGAATACAGTAGACACTTTAATCTGGATTCCCACTATGGGGACTTACTGATATAAATTCTTAGTTACACATGGAATAACATTACTTATATATATCATTAGAATAAAAGTATAGGTTGCGCACTAAAACCTACTGCTTGTCTGTGACAAAATCCCATCGGCATTGTTCTGGTTCTTACAGAGATTACAACCATTTGGGAGAACATTGATGTTGCCTTATTTGCCAAAAAGAGTGCATTTCCGCCATTGAGGAAATCCTGAAACCGTCTGTTTCATACCAAATGGTCTTGACGTAAATCTGCGTTAATACAATAGAACATTTGCTTAGAACTCAACAAGACAATTAATTGCAGGAAATTATTCTGAACTATATGTACTTTCTTATATTTTCAGGACATATACGGGTTATGTACGCAGGGTTACTTGGCAACGTTGTCCGGTTTATGTACATATCATGGCTGAAGAGCCCATGGTGGGTCCTTCCTTTCGAGTTTGTCCAAGGTAAGTATACACTGGAACTAATAATTATTCCTAGATATCAGTAAAACAAAAGGAATTAACGATGACTGAATGAGAAACTTCCTTCTCCCAATTTTTCTGTTTCCAAAATTAAGACACTTGTCTTAGCTAGCTTGTTTTTGATAGTATACACGACCACATTGATAGGAGAAGGGTTAACACATCTTACATATACCGATGTGGTGTTTAATTATCATAAAACACTGGATAACGAGATACAAGTCGACTACTGACAAACTTAGAAAGAGATGCGGGCTATGATTACCGGGAAGTATTATAGTTGACATCATAATTCAATCGGTAATACTTTAAATGAATGTGCGTTAGAACATTCGGTCTCTCCTAGTAGTTTTCAGGAGTCCACGAGTATATCTATAACATGTAATATGGTTTAAAGTTTGTCCTCTTTATATCTTTTTGAGTCAGAAATATTGTGTTTTTGGTGGTGATCGCATAATTAGATAATATGCGGTGTTGTTGAATCGAAATTGTGATTTTCTTGGAACACGGTCTATTGCAAAGTGTGTTGTCCATTATCAGGCCACATCTTTTCCTAAATTGAGGAGCTACATCCTAAAACAACCATTTTCCATAAGTCAAATACCGAATATTTCAACCATGACCTTATGTGATGAATAAACAGGAGAGACTGTAGAAATAATAGCTACAAGTGGAGTAGGATTAGGAGGTAGAAAAATAGTTATAAAGACTGGTATAAGAGGATAGGAAAGTCATAGTGATTAGGATCAGGAAGTAGAAAAGTGTTTGTAAAAACTTGTATAAGAGGATAGGAAAGTCATAGTGATTAGGATTAGGAGGTAGAAATATGGTCATAAACACTTGTATAAGAGGATAGGAAAGTCATAGTGATTAGGTTATGTAGTTGGAAATGTAATCATAAAGACTTATATAAGAGGATAGGAAAGTCATTTTGATTAGGATCAGGAAGTAGAAAAGCAGTCAAATGAACTAATATGAGGTAGAAATAGTCCCTTCTAACCATAGAGTACCTCAACAAAATATTATTTGGAATTAAAATAGAATCACAAAATGATATTCTTCGCATCATACTATCGATTACTATATCTAATAACACATCATTCCATCCTCAAGAAGCACCAAAATTGCAGATATTGAATGGCATCCCATCAAGCTCCAAGAAACTGCAGAGATTCCGTTAGTTAACTGCTGGTATCGTTATAGATAGCAATAGCGAGCTCTGGATGACGATTGTTGTAATTATCTCTATTTTAGAAATCGTTAGCAGTCGCACCTTGTTATTACTATGACAGCTCTTGATGATTGCGTGTCTCGGTACCACAGCTGAAATTGAGATCCCATAACATAAGATTCAAAGACTCTATTGTCGACGACTTTTAGCAACTGATGGAATCTCGAAAATCAATGTGCATGTCATTTCATGGAGATTCCAGAAGTACAACCATTGGGTAAAGGCTCAGAAGAAGGATGAACAATATTTATAATGTTTCAGCATCAGTAGCAAAATGTTTTTAATGTTTCAGCATAAGTAGCAAAATGCACTAAGCTTAACTTTTACTTATTTCTATATCTGTGTTGATTCAAATGTTGGAAAGCTGGAGTGAAATCGCTAAATATAGTCAAATTTATTACCAACAAAAAGTGAAAAGCTTGTGAGAGAACTGAGCTACTGGGGAATATTTCATGGGAAAAGAATATAAAGCACTGTAAGTTCTTTATATAGTTATTTTCTTACCTTTTATACCTACATACATATCTGGATCGGGAAGGTATATATGGAACGATACCTGAAATATCTTTAACCAGAGTTATTTGTTTGTATTCCCTACCCGGACATAGCCTTTTCAAATCAAAACTTCATCAAGCACCGCACTATTTTATACTGCTATATAAATTGGAATTAGGCACTAAAACGGGCCATGCACATTACAGACAGAGTTATGGCCCTGCATTATCGTTTGCTTCTTAATTCCATCAGTCCTTTGCATCGTTACAATACTTTGTATACATATATGTCTATGGTGACGGTGGATTTGGACACTAATGTCCGGCGTCTTTCGGCATTATTGCCCATGGTTTTCGGAAATCAATTCTTTGTCTACACGCTTTGTGGAGATACACGTATCGAGATATAACATCTACCATTACAATTAACTAGTACAACAACTACAACATATCAAACAATTAGCGTTGTGTTGATGTTTGTGAACGACGACATGACTGTGGAAGATGCTAATGATGTGTATGCAATGTTGATATTGCTTTAGAAATTAGATATTTACATATGTATACATGTAGCGGATGTAGATGTCAGATTAAAGACAACACCGCAGGGTTCATTGTTGAATTCTCACATTTATTGAAGACGATTTCAATAACTACATAAATCATTCTGAAACATACAAAGATACAAAATATATAATCTCTACTCACACATCACATACACGGAACTCACACTCACTAGACAAATTACATTTAATACAAGCGAAATGATATAATTTCACTTTACTTAATATTTATATATATATATATATATATGGATTTATCTTAAATCAGAACATCAAATATATATCATATATTCAGTAAAAATAACAATACACTTACAACACGTATCGTGTATCAATGCTGATTTGCACAAAGGCACACACTCCTAGTACGTCACAGTCTAGAATCGCCTTTTATATAAACTACAATAAAAGACCATACCGAATGTCATACATGATAACTCATACATATAAATATATATATCACATCAAATACGTGATGATTGCTTTACTGATAAGATTATATGATTTCATTCCAACATAACAATCATGTCAGAATAGTATACTCGTATATAATAAAACACATTATTGAATGGATCATTCAAACACTAATTCATCATTCGATCACTCATGAATGTCAACCACACGGGGAAAACAAATGAATTCAAATAAAACTAACTTACCCATGATGAACATATATAGCGGGCAAACCAAGACAAACCAGTAAACCACCGTCTACCACGGCAAATTCAAAACTGCCCAAACACAAAGAAACATTTAATAAACATACGAAAACAAAATCCAACCAATCAAACACCTTCGTCAAAGTCCGTCAGAACTGTCACATGTCCAGTCTGTCGGTGACCACTATTTACGCGCACACACATAAACATGTACATTACGAATACAAAGAAACGCGCACGCCGATATAATACTCGCGCGCAGGTAAAAGCGTTTTTCTAATATAACTGAGTAATTCAATAAATGACAATCATTATAATAGCACATAATGATTAAAATAATAATATTTATAAACAAAACTATTTATTAGCAATACATACTATTAGGTATCATTGAATATATGACCCTATTACATACATATACAAAATGTACTTAAAAAGTAGTATATTACAGAAACAGTTATATTTATGAAGTAAATATATATTAAGAATGCCAGAGACTGAAATACTAGAAAATATGTATACATTCATATTACTATATACAAGGGGTTTGGATTGTGTTAATATCGACAAAGAAACTGTTAATGTATAGTGGTCATCATTGATAGACATTTACGTGAGAAATGCTGTTTAATATGACTTCTGAGACTAACTTACTTGAAACAATAGATTAAACAGACGACGTCTCTTATTTACAGGCTTGACCCATGCAGCCGTATGGGCGGCGTGCTGCTCCTATATCACACAAGCCATACCCACGGGGTTGCGCTCCTCCGCTCAAGGTATCCTCCAGGGACTTCATCACGGCCTCGGCCGCGGATGTGGAGCGGTGTTCGGTGGCATCATGGTCTACAGCTACGGTGAGTAGGAATATACGTGTTACAAATGTCGAGGTACAATAATGTAACAATGTTGACTTATCACGGATTCTCGCACCATTATCCTACTGTCTCTCCATTACACAAGAAGGGCCATGTCCTGTAGACCTAGCGATATAAGTAATTATATGTCATTCCACCTGTCTATACAGTGTATTACAAAATACATGACATATCGTATCAGATATCCACGTGATATTATCTTTTTAAGGAAAGTTTGCTGTTGTGTTCTCCACTATACTTATGTAGGTTGACTTCAAATTAAATTCTTCCTCTCTTTTTTCTGACCAATCTTCGATGCGTAAATTATTAATGTCACAAACAATATATCTGACAGACGATTTAAGCATTATTCATACTAAGTACCTCTGATCCATTTTCGGATTGTCTTACTAAAGCAATGTACCGTTGTTGATGACAAAGAAGTTCAACTGGAGTTGAGTACAATTTTCCCCTACCCCGCAAATGGAGACTATAATATTCTGAGTATAAAGCAATTCTAGATAGGCAGTAATTAACCATAACAATCATTGATTGCTACAATCTTCCTGTCGACGTCTTATGTTCCGGATCCTGGATGTCACAATCACAAATTTTAAATGCCCGGGCTCCAGGAGCTCTCTGCGTTATAGGACACCTTGGAAATCTGACACATATGTTGGCAAGTAGCCAGCGAACCATATACGCAATAAATTGGGTTTAGATCAGTAACAGACAAATTTGATTGCCTCTGAGATGTCAGCGTGCCTAATTGGTTTTATTGCTTACGTCTGTCATCTAGGTTCGACGAAGTAGAGGGAGACATCATGCTAACTTTCGTTATATTCGATTGTGGCTGAAATTTGGACATAACTTGTCATGAATATTCCTGTCAGATTTGCAGAGAATATTGTTCGAAAATGAAGTATCCATATGCTCCCTACAGAGACCAGAACTGACAAATAACGTGTTCAGCCGTTTTCCCACTTGAAATCACAGAATCTAGACACATCTTAACAGAATGTAGATGAGTAGTTTTATCACACAAGTTCTCGGCTACTACCTTCTACTCGTCTTTACACTACAATGTCAGCTGATAAATAGAGGTTACACAATGAGTGCTTGTTTTGTATGGTATTTTGTCAGTGGAGTTAGTTATCTATCAAAAGTTTAAAAAAAAGTTAATGCGACTGTTTTTGGTAGCTTGGCAAAAACAACTAACGAGAGTGAAAGAAAAAAATACAACTACGAGTTTGTGTGATCTGTTTCTACCACAGTAGAAAAGCTGTTCTGAGTATGAATTGGCCTGTTTTGTGACAATTTCGGAAATATGCACAGATGTTAAAGTTTATTGTTTATCATAACAAATATTTAGCAAGTTTATTACTTTTCAAAGCATTAATTTGACATAAATCTATATAAAAATGAATGATCGCAAAAACATTTTCAAACTACTTTTTGTGTATCATAATTTCATTCAAATGTTAGCCAATCAAATCCCATTAAACCACGAGGTCAAAAAATAGTTCCGATCTAAAGTCATTGTGTCAACTAATCAAAACGCGTTTAAAGTTTATTCCACGTGCGGTATAAACTGTTTGTTATTCAACAGTTGTAATGATTATATCAGCCTTGGGAGCTTAATACTCGTACATTAATTGATAATGGGCGTAAGTACAAAAACATTTTTCTTAATATTTTGAAATACTCACTAGGATATCACACCAACATCGCGTCCATTGCTGGTACATGACACAGTTAGTGCAAAACCCGCATGTTGGACGAGTTGCCGTCATTACCCTTGTGTTATAAATGTAGAATGTATATTGAAGATTCTGGCTCCATCATGTTGATAAGCTAGACTCGTATTAGTTACCGATAATCCATATTATAATACATAACTTAATAAATATAAAGTTATAAAATATTGTTTCCGGGTAAACTTTTATTTTAATGTTATACCCAACGGCACATGTAATGTGTAATATTGTGTAATAATATATTTATCTAGTGATAAGCATTTGCCTAGAAATACCCCAAAACCAATCCCCATACTTTGAGTCAGAAATTGGATATTTGCCCATTTGGTTTTATAATTGCAGCCTTCAGTAAGTCGAACATGTTATGGAATTGCAATCAAAACAAACATGTCAGTAACGTTAAAGGAGAAAAGCTGACGTTATCAATACGTGTGTTTGAGCGTGTTTTATTTGTATTGTATGGGTCGTATGTGTTCAAATATAAATATAATGGAAATCAATGACTGTAAATAGATCCTATTGATTTTTTAAGCCATTAAATATGCTTGAAATTGAATGTTACTTATTGAACTCTCACAACCAAAGAACTATGTAATGTAATGTATCCTTTCTTTACCGAACAATGTTTATAGTATTCCAACACTACTTCAATAAAAAATATCTATAAACCTCTTTAAAAAATATGAATTATTAATTTGGTTCTATTTCAGGAGCGGAAGTGACGTTCCGAGCATATGGTGTCACGTGTTTGATTTTGCTGATCCTGTACATTGTGATGAATTTCTTCATCATAGACCATGGGAAGTTTTCATTTGGTAGTCGTGAAAAACACGAAATTCTAGAGGAGGAGGACAATATGTGTCACCTGGCACCGCACGGGGTTCCATCCGGTATGGCACGTGACCTATCCAGCAACAAGCTTCGGGAAGAAGGTAATATCAATCAACGACAAAGTACTCTGATGGTCACCATCAGATCTATAGGTATAATAACTGAATATCGCTTGATAAAGGTACAGTCAAAACAATGTCGGATTAACATAATATGCGACTCCCAAATTATTAAAAGGTGTGTAACGCCCGTAGTATTAACAAGAGGTGTGACTCCCGTAGTGTTAACAAGAGGTGTGACTCCCGTAACATTAACACGAGGTATGGCTCCCGTAGTATTAACACGAGGTGTGACCCCCGTAGTATTAACAAGAGGTGTGACTCCCGTAGTATTAACAAGAGGTGTGACTCCCGTAGTATTAACACGAGGTGTGACTCCCGTAGTATTAACAAGAGGTGTGACTGCCGTAGTATTAACACGAGGTGTGACTGCCGTAGTATTAACACTAGATGGTAACACCCATAGGATTAACACAAGATGGTAACACCCATAGAATTAACACTAGATGGTAACACCCATAGGATTAACACAAGATGGTAACACCCATAGGATTAACACAATATGGTAATACTCATAGGATTAACACTAGATGGTAACACCCATAGGATTAACACTAGATGGTAACACCCATAGGATTAACACAAGATGGTAACACCCGTAGGATTAGCACTAGATGGTAACACCCATAGGATTAACACAAGATGGTAACAACCATAGGATTAATACAAGATGGTAACACCCATAGGATTAACACAAGATGGTAACACCCAGAGGATTAACACTAGATGGTAACACCCATAGGATTAACACTAGATGGTAACACCCGTCAGATTAACACAAGATGGTAACACCCATAGGATTAACACAAGATGGTAACACCCATAGGATTAACACTAGATGGTAACACCCATAGGATTAACACAAGATGGTAACACCCATAGGATTAACACAAGATGGTAACATCCATAGGATTAACACTAGATGGTAACACCCGTCAGATTAACACAAGATGGTAACATCCATAGGATTAACACAAGATGGTAACACCCATAGGATTAACACTAGATGGTAACATCCATAGGATTAACACTAGATGGTAACACCCGTCAGATTAACACAAGATGGTAACACCGATAGGATTAACGCTAGATGGTAACATCCATAGGATTAACACTAGATGGTAACACCCGTCAGATTAACACAAGATGGTAGCACCCATAGGATTAACACTAGATGGTAACATCCATAGGATTAACACTAGATGGTAACACCCATAGGATTAACACTAGATGGTAACACCCATAGGATTAACACAAGATGGTAACACCCATAGGATTAACACTAGATGGTAACACCCATAGGATTAACACTAGATGGTAACACCCATAGGATTAACACAAGATGGTAACACCTATAGGATTAACACAAGATGGTAACACCCATAGGATTAACACTATATGGTAACACCCATAGGATTAACACAAGATGGTAACACCCATAGGATTAACACAAGATGGTAACACCCATAGGATTAACACTAGATGGTAACACCCATAGGATTAACACTAGATGGTAACACCCATAGGATTAACACAAGATGGTAACACCCATAGGATTAACACAAGATGGTAACACCCATAGGATTAACACTAGATGGTAACACCCATAGGATTAACACAAGATTTGTAACACCCATAGGATTAACACAAGATGGTAACACCCATAGGATTAACACAAGATAGTAACACCCATAGGATTAACACTAGATGGTAAAACCCATAGGATTAACACTAGATGGTAACACCCATAGGATTAACACAAGATGGTAACACCCATATGATTAACACAAGATGGTAACACCCATAGGATTGACACTAGATGGTAACACCCATAGGATTAACACTAGATGGTAACACCCATAGGATTAACACTATATGGTAACACCCATAGGATTAACACTAGATGGTAACACCCATAGGATTAACACAAGATGGTAACACCTATAGGATTAACACAAGAAGGTAACACCCATAGGATTAACACTAGATGGTAACACCCATAGGATTAACACAAGATGGTAACACCCATAGGATTAACACAAGATGGTACCACCCATAGGATTAACACTAGATGGTAACACCCATAGGATTAACACTAGATGGTAACACCCATAGGATTAACACTAGATGGTAACACCCATAGGATTAACACTAGATGGTAACGCCCATAGGATTAACACTAGATGGTAACACCCGTATGATTAACACATGTTAATGACACCCGTTGTATGATTAACAACTAGGAAGTAATACACATTTTTAGTGACGACCAATTTACAGTTCAGACCAATTCAATTTCAACAATCAAGGAACTTATCGGCAAAATTCGCCAGTAACGATGCCAATGTAAATTTAATTATACACATTACACAGCGATTGGGAAGTCTGCTTGATAGAAAAAAAACACATTCCTGGCATGTTGGGCATCCAGTACCTCGTTAACACGTGATGACACGTGTCAAACCGGAACAAGACAAGGGCGCGCGGCGGTGACATTTACAGGGCTTCATTATGAGACTGTAGGAATACCAAAATGATACATTTCATTACCCTAATGGATCAAAATTTCTTAAAACCTTTGCCATGTCAGCACATATTAAGACAAGTGATTGCTATGTGTACCAGAGGAAGTCTTTAACCGAGTTAGAGTGAACGATATTAAAACATTTTGCTCTAACGAGGATGATACTTAATGGTTTATTTCGTTCCAACGCGATTAGTAAAATCTTCCAACATAACAGGTAAACAATATAAATTGTCCAATCTGCTGGAGTACGTTTCGGTAATATTTCAGTTTTCGTGACTAATCAATAACATGTACAATGTAGGAAACGTGTCCTCCAAGTAGTGAGATTCTGATTAGTTAGAACCAAGTCTACCATATCTCGTCAATTTCGTATGAAATGTTAACCATTTCCATATCAGTTTATCTCTCAGATTTTAGTTTCAGATGTCATTAACTCAATAACTATTGTCTTTGATGATATATAACATAACACACAGTATGTCTATAAGTATGTATAAACAATAACAGGTAAATTTGTTCGTAAAGCATAAGTCAAGCATGTCTACAACTAGATTCCGATGAAAAAAAAACCTTTGATAATTGTTGGATCGCCAAATGGTTGGTGTACATACAAGTAAATGATAGGCGTGATAGCGTACAAATGCACGGTATGGAAGCTCTGAAGTCAATTCTATCATAAGAAAGGTTTACAAATATGTTTTCCCGAAAGATTAGTACACTGCATTATATACCTATTAGTCCAATGTTAGTATTTATCAATACAGACTATGAAAAATATTGCCCTGCTGGTAGGGCGTAAGTATTGTTCCTGTTGCCCCCATCGCATGATCGTAAAAGGCGACTATTTGGGACCCTTTATTTCAAAACAACTTTTTTCTCCCTAATTTATCCCTTGACATTGCAAAATTTTGGGTCACTCTGAACGTTTGCCAAGGGGAGAAAGTATTTGATCCCTTTCCCTGGCCAAAATAGACCATAATCTCTAAAACTGGTAATTTCTACCTTGCTTAACGTTTGGCATCTTTAAGATTGGGTTGACTGGTTCACCCATTGTCAGTATAATGTGACCGAATGTGGTGTCCTGCTCGGTACCTGAGTATCTTTGCTAGTATTCTTTCGTGAGGAAACAATATAAAGTAGGTATTAGTTCCGCGCTATCACGAGGAGACAAAAATAAACATACCACAGCCTCCTACAACACGTATGCACTCAACCCACACGAGCATCTCGCACCCAGGGGAGGACGCCCTAAAATGACCATAGCTGTTGAAAGCTAAACTTAACCTGTTGGAAATGTCCTATCCAGAAAATGTGATGTACCGCATTACAAGTATTTTACAGTATGAGCAATAAACATAGATTATTTGATTTAATGATATCACAACTATTATTAAATTGATAATAAAAGTTTGTTTTTGGCACGTTTTGGTGCAGCATAAACACGAGGAAGTACATGTATATGCTGGTCAATAACAAGTATGCTAGTTAATTGTTTTGTTTGAACTTACTTATATCGTTTATTGTTGTAGGTATGACTAACTACGGAGCTACAAGTAAGTACTTTTAACTACGTCTCGGTATCACTGGCTCAGTGATATGATAATTGACACTTACAAGTATTTGAGTATCGACATATATAATCTGGTGGTTTGAATTCTAGTTAACACCGGGTAAAAGTGTGTTTAGTCATGTAACGGGATATACAATCTAGTGGTTTGAATTATAGTTAACACCGGGTAAAAACGTTTTTATAGTTATGTATCGGCATATATAATCTGGTGGTGTAAATTATATAATCAACACCGGGTGAAAAACTGACTATAGTCATGTAGTCGTTAAAATAGTTATATCTCCCGTGCTTAGAGTTACGATAAGATATTTCATTTGTTTTCACTCGTTGCCTTTGAATTACCTTCGCTCATTATTTATTTTCTTTTCATGGAGTTTGAAAAAACATAACATAGCCAATGTATACACATATATGTGCTTCCAGTTGCCTCAATATATCTCAACTTTCATTTAAACTAATTACATTTCACTACCAACAAAACAAAAAATGCAACAAGGTAGTTATGGAAAAATGGGTACTCAATAACAAAATGTAAAATGTTCATATAACAATTTACATTCCTTTTGCTATACTTTATATGTCACAGGCTACGTACCAAACGGACCTGGCGATGACTTCTACCCGGATGTAAGTACATATACAAGCCAGAAATAGGACGCTACGTCAAAAGTTATTGTTTGAATTCAGGCGTAAACGATTAATATATGTTTTTTCGAAATTGATTACAATACAAGAGTCCATTTTTTTTCTATTTTCCTCTGCAACAAATCACGAAAAATGGACAGTAAAATTAACGGAGAATAGTATAGTCCGTGCCATAATTTCCCCGAAAGAAAATACATGTATACTTATTAATTCAAACTAGATCCACGAAAATTCCAGTAGAAACCTGTAGTGTTTTTTTCTGTGCTCCTTGTGTTTACATTATTACATTTTCAGAACTTTGACAATGATACACAGAGGATAACTATGAACGAGCCACCTGCAATGGCCACACAAGTCTACCAACAACAGCCGTACAATACATTCGACCAAAGATATGGGCCATAGGTGTTACAGAACGGACCTCGAGACCGAAGCGTTGGTTACACAAGACTACCAGCGACAGCCGTACAGTACATACGACCAAAGATATGAGTCATGTATTTGATAGAAAGAAACTCTCGACCGAAGCTTTGGCGACGCAAGGTAATCAGACAGCCAAGCGATATCTACGACCAACGATATGGAAGCTAAAGTTTTATAAAAACAAAAACCAAAGCTTTTGCTACACATGTTTACCAGAAATAGCTGAAATCATTAATTAATAGGAGCTTATTCGATCAACGGACCATATGTTTTAACAGAATAGTATTAGACCATTAAGACCGAACATAGAATCGATAAAACCATTCAAAAGTAAACTTCTATCAATGTAGTCCATCGATTTAACAGAATGACATCCTCATTACACTATATCAATTTCGACCAATCATACTGACTATAAATCTAATGCGAAATTCTAACAACTATTCTGATACATTAACTTTCTCTTTATCAAACTTTCCTGGGCATGCGAAGGACAACGTTGATTATACAATCAACGCGAATTTACATTCGACCATAGAACATTGACACAAACATTCATTAGAGTTATTATTTATCATTGTTTGTATAGCCATTTAAATCTCGTTAATAGTTATATCGCATCCGCAGTAGGCAGACCCCGTCTCGGAACGTATCATCAAAATATACACGTATACATATATCATTGTGTATCTCTTGGATATGGGAACGATTTTTCAAAGTAGAAGGACACAGTTGAAAAAACCATGATTCTGTTCTAGATAGAATGCCACATTTGATGACCATCTTCATTCTTATAGCTGTTTTCCTGGAAGCTGAATTGATAAAATCCCTAAAGCACATAGCCTTAACATCGCTCGTACGTGTTTGCTTGTGTATAAGCGTAACATTTCTCATTAACTGTCATTTTGCCAGAATTGTCTATGTTAGTCTATATGTTTGGATGCTATGCCGATCTGTGAACTTCCTAATGTGTCGGAATATGTCGGAGAGTTATTGGTGTAAATACCAATCCATGTACGTATCGTAATGAGAATGTTATCGGTGTCAATACCAATCCATCTATGTGTCGTAATGAGAGTTATTGATGTCAATACCAATCCATGTACGTGTCGTAATGAGAGTTATTGATGTCAATACCAATCCATGTACGTGTCGTAAGGAGAGTTATTGATGTAAATACCAATCCATGTACGTGTCGTAAGGAGAGTTATTGATGTAAATACTCATCCATCTATGTGTCGTAAGGAGAGTTATTGATGTAAATACTCATCCATCTATGTGTCGTAATGAGAATGTTATCGGTGTCAATACCAATCCATATATGTGTCGTAGGGAGAGTTACTGGTGTCAATACCAATCCATGTACGTGTCGTAGGGAGAGTTACTGGTGTCAATACCAATCCATGTACGGGTCGTAAGGAGAGTTATTGGTGTCAATACCAATCCATGTACGTGTCGTAAGGAGAGTTACTGATGTCAATACCAATCCATGTGCGTGTCGTAAGGAGAGTTATTGATGTCAATACCAATCCATGTACGTGTCGTAAGGAGAGTTATTGATGTAAATACCAATCCATGTACGTGTCGTAAGGAGAGTTATTGGTGTCAATACCAATCCATGTACGTGTCGTAGGGAGAGTTATTGATGTAAATACTCATCCATGTACGTGTCGTAAGGAGAGTTATTGGTGTCAATACCAATCCATGTACGTGTCGTAAGGAGAGTTATTGGTGTCAATACCAATCCATGTACGTGTCGTAGGGAGAGTTATTGATGTAAATACTCATCCATGTACGTGTCGTAAGGAGAGTTATTGGTGTCAATACCAATCCATGAGCATGTCGTATTGTTGGATGTTTGTTTCTGTTTCAATAGAACAATACGAGTATAGTTGTGCAGTTATCTTATATCATTAAGTAATCGATTGCTTTCATGTCTGATCCGTGTTCGGAGAGAATGGAAAGCCAAGTAAAAAAGAAAACTGTGGCAATGTGTTGATTATATTGATGAATGTCATGTCATTGCCAAATATGGCACTCAAAGACCAATGTCTGTAGATCTAGTTTATGTATTATTGTTGTTTTTTTATGGTAGGAATACGTCGCAACAATATCTGTAGATTTAGCATTCGTATAGTAGACGAGTTATGCCCCTTGATATGTGTTGAAATGATGTTGAAATGTGATTGAGCTAAGTCCCTTTTTAAATGTTGAAATGGGGAAGAGTTATGTCCCTTTGTAGATGTTGAAATGTGGTGGAGTTATGCCCCTTCATATGTATATATGATATGGACAGATTGTTTGTTATAGGGGTAATGTAGGAGTAGACTGATAATCAATGTGATAATGTTTTCTTTAAACAATGCAAAATTTAGCTACAAATATGATAAATATAATGTTATGTTAGTGATGCAACCAGATGCATTTATGATGAGATCAGATTCATTGTCTATTATTGTAAAACAAACGGTATACTGTTCCTGATACCATTGTGATTTCTGTATGGCGTGTGTTGTTTACTATTGTTATTTCTGTATGTGTATTTGTGTATTACATGGCACAACGTAGGTTATGTAGTCTGAGAAAGTTATTTAGAACGTTAATCTCATTGCAGTGTTATTCAAGACTTGACATAGGTTAAATTTTGTGCCATATTCCTGTATTGAAATAATATCAACAGCCGCGTCTTTTTAAAGGGAAATAATAGTTTCTTTATTATAATAATATACTGCATATTTGAATTCCTCCAAGTTCTTTTTAATATGGCGCCATGTTATATGTGTTCAACAGTTATATTAAATCACGTAGAATGCACGAGTTATGTCGTTATTTCGAACCCTTGTAATATAAAGACGTCATTTATCATTATTGCTGTCATATTATCATATTTAACCATTATCTGGGTTCAGTTTCCACATTATTCCTAACTTAAATTTTCCCAACAGGAAATCATTACGGAATTTGAGGATTAAAGTTAAGGAATGCTTGATGAAGACGGGGCCTTGAAAGCCTAATAGTTTTGTGAAGAACAGTTGCTGATGTAGTCATTCACTAGTTAGAACTGTAGCTTTAATGATGCACTACTATACTGTAGTCTCCGACGTTCGTATCTGACGCAAGTCGGGGTTTCCAAAGTTCACAACTCATACTAAATTGAGGAGTCTCCCACATTCGTAACTCTGACGTTAGTGGGGGGTCTCCCGCATTCGTATTTGACGTAAGTGGGGGTCTCCCGCATTCGTAACTCTGACGTAAGTGGGGGTCTCCCGCATTCGTATCTGACGTAAGTGGGGGTCTCCCGCATTCGTAACTCTGACGTAAGTGGAGGTCTCCCGCATTCGTAGCATTGACGTAGTTGGGGATTTCCCACATTCACAACTCAAGACTAAATTGAGGGGTCTCCCGCATTCGTAACTCTGACGTAAGTGGGGGTCTCACGCATTCGTATCTGACGTAAGTGGGGGTCTCCAGCATTCGTAACTCTGACGTAAGTGGGGGTCTCCCGCATTCGTAACATTGACGTAGTTGGGGATTTCCCACATTCACAACTCAAGACTAAATTGAGGGGTCTCCCGCATTCGTAACTCTGACGTAAGTGGTAGTCTCCCACATTCGTAACATTGACGTAGTTGGGGCTTTCCCAGTTTCACAACTCATACTAAATTGTGGAGTCTCCCGCATTCGTATCTCTGACGTAATTTGTGGTCTCCCAGTCACTTAAACACTCATTAATTAATAATGCTTGGTGACAGTACAAGTAATATAGTGTGCATACCTGGGTACATGTGTTAATATATGTATTAGCATACACCAAATAGCAGTTGTCTAGAGTGTTTAGCGATACTTGATGAATATTGAAGTACATTATGAAGCCATGTGTTTCAGCACATATGATACAGTAGTATAGGTCAAGAGGACACGTTTGTGAGGTATGTCGTATAGCGATAGTGGTTATATATACATCACTTAAGGTAGTATGTCCTACTACATGTCTTGTACTTCCTCGTTAGAGGTACAACAGAAAGCGCTAGGTCTATTTACCTTAAGATATATCCAACTGGAATTCGATAGTTTAGAATGTAATTTATACCAGGTATGTTTCCGTAGATCTTCCATATTCTTGTCTCTACAATCAGTAGATGGTGAATAGCGATATAATCGTATTTGTTGTTTAATCTTAAAGCTGGTAGTGTTGGAACCATCAAATGCAATTTCATAGTTAATGAAATGAAAATAAATTGCAACCTAGAATCGTTTATAGTGTTTTGTTGTGTTTTTCAATCACACAACCAATTAATGTTATACGTGCCGTTTCGATGACTGGTACGGAATACACATCGACATCTTCATCAGACCCGGGCAGCATGTGTACAAAAAGGAATAAAATGTGTACGCGTTGTCTTCGAAATTGGAAGACCGATGTCTATATAATACTATACTGTAGCATTGTAATTGGACCGAAATATGACTATTGCTACTTTTTGCCTATTACCTGGTCATATATATGCGAGAGACTATCCCCCCCCCCCCCCCCCCCCCCCAATCACGATTTAGAATTTGCCAATTGCGGCGTCTCCAAATGGCTTATTTTATCTGCTGCTTCAACTCATTGCTCTCCCTGTCCAATACTTTGGCGTTTACACAGTCGATCACATCTTTTTTCTGTGTGGCGTGGTCTGTGACAGCCGATTTATCAATCTGGAACTCCGACTGCTTTCTTTCTGATTGTGATTCCACATCTTTCCGTTGTTCATCTAGGCGGACCCCAAAACATCTTACCATCTCTCTAATATACGATGCGTCGAAGTTTTTGCATCCAATTTTGTCGACGCATTCTGCAACGTTTTATCCCTCGGATGTACTAGTATGGTTCGGAGTGTCTTGTGTGTCTTCGTGGCAGTAGTAATGCCATGTCCACGGTATATCCTCTGAATAGTTTCAGATATACCTTTGATATACGGGATGACCACGGGGCCTTTAATTGTCGTATTGTCCTTAGCTGATCCCCCCCCCCCCCCCCCCCCCCCCCCCCCCCCCCCCCCCCCCCACACACACACACACACTTCGTATGGGACCGGGGCCTTTAATTGTCTTATTTTCCTAAGCTGACCCACCCCCTTTTCCTTACATTCCTTACAAAAACCATACTTTCTAACCAAAGAAAATGTTCAGAAAAAAGAGTCAGAGTGTTTGCGGGACAGCTCTCCTGTTTGAGGACAAATAAAATTCAAGTAAAAGCGTGAAGGTTACAAATTTGTGATTTGTCCAGATTGGCAACTGACGCAGTGATAATTGTTGGCAACGGTTATGTTCTTTAGGGCGATTTATCGATTTGCGGGGCCGCTGGAAGACGTCCCATGATAGTTTCTACCGAACTACTTTTGATTCCGTCGTGCCAGTAATACTAATTTGTATTAAAACAGACGAAAAGACAACAGCAATATACGTCTGTGTAAGCAAAACCGTTTCACTCAAAATTGATAAAACGAGGACTAAATCAATATGAACAAAATAAAGATTTGGCACGCGGCCATTGAAAAGTACCATTGAAACCAGACAAAGTGCTGCGGAAAGAGTGACGTCCTTGGCCTGGTCGACGACACGTGCTGAGTAAATGTTTCCCTGAATATAAAAGCTAGCTGTCATTAAACATTTAAGCTTTTCATGGGTAAATAGATAAATATACCGAAAAACAATGTTCTGTAACAAATCGACAAGGAAACAGAAACCATAATTTGTAGAAGACGGAAACAAATGATATCTAAACATCAATAAATCGATTGTTTAGAGGAACAAGGACGTATCTCCAACATGGCGTGCTTAGAAGTAAAGGGACGTATCTCAAATTTATCAATTTTTAGATTTTGATAAATTACAATTCCGACTGCGCTTTTCTTATAGAATATGTTCTTTATATCTATTGAAATTGTCTAATTCTTTTACATCACACAGTATTTTAACAGAATTAGACCATTTCAATTGATATAATGTACAAATTCTATCAGAAAATCTCACTCGTAGTTATGATTTTTTTAAATCTAAAAATTGATAAATTTGAGATACGTCCCTTTACTTCTAAGCACTCCATGTTGGAGATACGTCCTTGTTCTTATAAACAATCGAAATATTAACCGGCTTTTCCATCACCTAGATCTGTTTAGATTGATCAAAAACATCTATATCAAACAAAAGGGTATCAATGATATTCTTCTGAAATGGTTGAAAGCCGTTGATTTTGAATTAGACATCACTCGTCGCCACTGCTGTTGATATGCAGCTTCTATAAAGCGTATGTTACCTTCAATCTGATTGGCTGGAATTCCGATAGTAAAATGTGACGCTAATCAGATAGCCTTTCTAATTGAAACAAGGATTTTTCACTGAGCTGACCACCGGGTGATAAGTGTAGCGTAGTGCAATGAAACCGTGTCTATCCGACGAGTCTTGAAACTAAAATAAACGACATATTCAAAAGCTTATCAATCTGTCAGCTTGTGCGTAGTCAAAATAAAATAACCCCGAATCCTCAGCTGGAGACAGCACACCAAAAATGGTTTACCCTAAGAAAGAGTGGGCGGCTGTTTATGGTAGACGTAAACGATATCACATACATTACAGGTTTATATAACAGTCATCACTGCCCTGTAACATGCCTCCTGTGATATCAAATTTCCACACCAACATAATTATGGCTTTTTCAATATTCATATTTGCGTTGTCACCTTTAACTTTGAGAAAAGAAAACGCATTATTTCGACGTTATGCGTAATGATGATAATTCAGACGATGCTTGGTGAAATGCTGCCTGGTTATAACTTTTATCAAGTACGCATTACGCATTACGTCGAAATTTCACGCGACTTTTTTCAAAGTAGATGAGTCCTAAAAAACCTACATGCAAAATTGTTAATTGTTACCATGGCAATCTAAGCGCGAGCACGTGCACTTTCCAACAGGAGGCTGAAATCTGCATTGCATCTCTCCTCGATGAGATATGTGTCGGATTAAAAAAAAACATTTGATTTTATAAAATGTCAAACTGAATATAAATTAGATAATTTAACCTCCATTACGAAGCATACAAATTGCTTCCAGTCCTTTTAAGAAATAAAAACACAGTGCTTGTTTTGAACATTTTAAGAAAATATAACTAAAAGTTTGACCATAATAACTTAACATAGTAAACAATCAATATTAAATATACATAATGCTGAATATTTACAGACGTAATCTCATTAACGACATTTTCCCTGTCAAATCTCAATTTAGCCATTACAAATATAGCATCTTTTGAATTTCCATTTCAAATGATATTTTATGAAACGAGTCTTTTTATTATTTTCATTCGTTTATCTTTGCGAGCCTTTGCGAGGAAAATGTAAACTTCGAGACGAGATTCATCATATGTTATATGAAATGAAGACATTTAAGATAAGTAAAATCGGACACATCCGATGATAAATGATCGGACTGATTCATTGGATAACAGCGCTATCCAATTAACCCTCATCATGTCATACTTGTGGTCATACTTACAGCAGAACAGGAAATTCAATGGAAATCGTAAGTTTCGTGACAATGATGAAATGATTGCGAGCACAACATAAATATATAATGGTATCATACATAAGTTAAAAAGTAATTAATGAAGGTTGTTTTGATCACAATGTGCAATGATGTTAACTGGTTTTAAGCATAGTGCTGTTATTCTGGGCTCGATTGTTCAAAACTATCGTTAAGCTAACGAAGCCTTAACGATATTTTTGAACTCCGGGCCCGTAAGTGGAATGATCGGATTGGAAGTAATCCATCTACACAAGCTGGGAACCGCAAACTCCCTTTTCATGATTACATCATTTTCCACGACGTGCTGATCTGCTGTTTTAAGTATATGCCTGATACGCCAGTACACCAATGCACACAAGCAACACCAAGGCCAAGAAGCAGTCTAGAGGACCACCGAAGGGCTGTAAACATATCAACAATCATAAGATACAATGTATATGGAACGTAAAGCAATCTGTATATGAATTTTGGAAGTATATGAAATCACATGTATACCAATTATCTTATGTCTAGACTTGTTGTGCATGACTGTAGCAGTATTCCAATTATGTGTCTAGAAAACAGAAACAAGTATTTAGCTTAGGATTATCGGAGAGGAGATCAACAATATACACCTGTTAAATGTTACTATGTATGGGAGTTGTCCAAGCCAAGCTAACAGGGACTCGGATATGCTTTATATAATACATGTACACGTCTGACACGTATAGACTATAGGACCACAGACAAGGTTCCTGTGTGGGTCATGAGCTACAATACCAATACAAGAGACAAGACGGTCCCATTACACCAGCGCAGTTTTAATGTACAAACACGAAATAGTAATTATAATATAACCTACATGTAAACACAGCGAATCAAAAAGAAAACAACAAAGAACTAAGAATCAGACTGACTCAAAATTGATGAAATTAACATTGCATATAATTATAGTTTGCCATTCAAATTTATCAAATTACCCTTGTTAATCAAACGTGATATATAAATTAATCAGATGAGAATTGTTTATCAAATTTGTGACCTCATTTGATTTATCAAATGTTTTTACCTACCTGATATATGAAGAGGGTCCCCACCAAAGTAATAAGAGGGGTTAATACGAGAACCTTCCATTGGACCATCTACCAAATAAAGAAATGATAATCAGTAACATCTACAAATAAAGACACGATAATAAGAAAATCTACAAATAAAGAAACGATAATCAGAAACATCGACAAATAAAGAAACGATAATCAGAAACATCTAGAAATAAAGAAATGATTATCAGAAACATCTAGAAATAAAGAAATGATTATCAGAAACATCTAGAAATAAAGAAATGATTATCAGAAACATCTACAAATAAAGAAATGATTATCAGAAACATCGACAAATAAAGAAATGATTATCAGAAACATCGACAAATAAGAAAATCGCTTATCAGTAATCAAATGCATGTTCATGTACAGATATGGAAATAGTAAATTAGTGATCAAAAGCATATAATATATATACAATTGTATTATAGGAACATAATATATACGAAATCAAATAGGCACGTACAGAATTAACATATTTATTTAGAATCATGGAGGTGATTAAATAATGGCAGAATGAAGCATCAAAAGCATGTTTACATTTAGCATTAAATATGAAAGAGTGTCAGCACATATAAGTAGGAGCAGATTATCAGTTCATCAGACTCGTCTTGTTAACAGATGTTAGTATCTTTCAAAATGTTATCCACGTGCAGCTAATGGTGACAATTGTAGAGGTAATTGCATACTTTATACATAGAAAGAAGTGTATACATTACATATTTTAAGTTATAGAATATTAAAATCAATAGAGAACAAAAGAACACATGAAATAAAAGATGACGTAATACGTAAAACAGTTGACTGTTCGATAAGTGGAGCGTATAGCCTGTTTAAAGTATGTGTATAAATAAATGTTGGCCATTTCTGTACAGGAAAGATATGGCCGTTGTTAGTATGATATAGTTAATGACATTCTTCCGTGTGGTTGTGAAGGAGTGCAATTATATAACTTCATGCCGTATTTAAAACCAGCGTAATTAAAACAAAATGTAATAGCTGATTCGTCATAGTATTAAACAGTTTGGTATAACATTTTTATCTTAAGATCCTTACTTTGACAATGGTAGCTCTGTAAGAAATGGAGGTTATGGTTATGGATACTTCTTTCAGTTAAGAAAATATACACTCGACTCAGCTGTTGTCCTGAATATGTGTGTATAGATAGGTAAGACTTTATAACTAACAAAAGCAGTTTTCAATCATATCAAATGACAGAGAAAGGAAATGAAGTAGCTCATCATCTTATGACACTATCTAGTTAGTAATCACATTGATTTAATCTGTGCGCACATTGTTGATACCTGTATAGCACATAACGCCAGTATTCATGGTTGAAACTTTGTCTTAATATAGATGTAGGCATGACATCAGACAGAAACAATCTCGATTACCATACAAGACAACTACAACTGCCTATATTTGTTCCTTTATACATATCACACTATTATGTGCATAAGCATTAAAAACGGATGAAGGTTAAAGTATCGAATACGTTACATAATATTATACTTTTACTACGGTTAAGGAATGAAGTACTTACTTCTGGTACGTGAAGTATGTCCGACCTGCAGCAGGTCCCTATTGATTTCTGTAGTAAACCTATATTACTTCATGATAGTACCCCACTGATATGATGACACACACGACAAAGTGCTGCGGAAAGAGTGACGTCCTTGGCCTGGTCGACGACACGTGCTGAGTAAATGTTTCCCTGAATATAAAAGCTAGCTGTCATTAAACATTTAAGCTTTTCATGGGTAAATAGATAAATATACCGAAAAACAATGTTCTGTAACAAATCGACAAGGAAACAGAAACTACAATTTGTAGAAGACGGAAACAAATGATATCTAAACATCAATAAATCGATTGTTTAGAGGAACAAGGACGTATCTCCAACATGACGTCCCTTTACTTCTAAGCACTCCATGTTGGAGATACGTCCTTGTTCTTCTAAACAATCGAAATATTAACCGGCTTTTCCATCACCTAGATCTGTTTAGATTGATCAAAAACATCTATATCAAACAAAAGGGTATCAATGATATTCTTCTGAAATGGTTGAAAGCCGTTGATTTTGAATTAGACATCACTCGTCGCCACTGCTGTTGATATGCAGCTTCTATAAAGCGTATGTTACCTTCAATCTGATTGGCTGGAATTCCGATAGTAAAATGTGACGCTAATCAGATAGCCTTTCTAATTGAAACAAGGATTTTTCACTGAGCTGACCACCGGGTGATAAGTGTAGCGTAGTGCAATGAAACCGTGTCTATCCGACGAGTCTTGAAACTAAAATAAACGACATATTCAAAAGCTTATCAATCTGTCAGCTTGTGCGTAGTCAAAATAAAATAACCCCGAATCCTCAGCTGGAGACAGCACACCAAAAATGGTTTACCCTAAGTAAGAGTGGGCGGCTGTTTATGGTAGACGTAAACGATATCACATACATTACAGGTTTATATAACAGTCATCACTGCCGTGTAACATGCCTCCTGTGATATCAAATTTCCACACCAACATAATTATGGCTTTTTCAATATTCATATTTGCGTTGTCACCTTTAACTTTGAGAAAAGAAAACGCGTTATTTCGACGTTATGCGTAATGATGATAATTCAGACGATGCTTGGTGAAATGCTGCCTGGTTATAACTTTTATCAAGTACGCATTACGCATTACGTCGAAATTTCACGCGACTTTTTTCAAAGTAGATGAGTCCTAAAAAACCTACATGCAAAATTGTTAATTGTTACCATGGCAATCTAAGCGCGAGCACGTGCACTTTCCAACAGGAGGCTGAAATCTGCATTGCATCTCTCCTCGATGAGATATGTGTCGGATTAAAAAAAACATTTGATTTTATAAAATGTCAAACTGAATATAAATTAGATCATTTAACCTCCATTACGAAGCATACAAATTGCTTCCAGTCCTTTTAAGAAATAAAAACACAGTGCTTGTTTTGAACATTTTAGGAAAATATAACAAAAGTTTGACCATAATAACTTAACATAGTAAACAATCAATATTAAATATACATAATGCTGAATATTTACAGACGTAATCTCATTAACGACATTTTCCCTGTCAAGTCTCAATTTAACCATTACAAATATAGCATCTTTTGAATTTCCATTTCAAAAGATATTTTATGAAACGAGTCTTTTTATTATTTTCATTCGTTTATCTTTGCGAGCCTTTGCGAGGAAAATGTAAACTTCGAGACGAGATTCATCATATGTTATATGAAATGAAGACATTTAAGATAAGTAAAATCGGACACATCCGATGATAAATGATCGGACTGATTCATTGGATAACAGCGCTATCCAATTAACCCTCATCATGTCATACTTGTGGTCATACTTACAACAGAACAGGAAATTCAATGGAAATCGTAAGTTTCGTGACAATGATGAAATGATTGCGAGCACAACATAAATATATAATGGTATCATACATAAGTTAAAAAGTAATTAATGAAGGTTGTTTTGATCACAATGTGCAATGATGTTAACTGGTTTTAAGCATAGTGCTGTTATTCTGGGCTCGATTGTTCAAAACTATCGTTAAGCTAACGAAGCCTTAACGATATGTTTGAACTCCGGGCCCGTAAGTGGAATGATCGGATTGGAAGTAATCCATCTACACAAGCTGGGAACCGCAAACTCCCTTTTCATGATTACATCATTTTCCACGACGTGCTGATCTGCTGTTTTAAGTATATGCCCGATACACCAGTACACCAATGCACACAAGCAACACCAAGGCCAAGAACCAGTCTAGAGGACCATCGAAGGGCTGTAAACATATCAGCAATCATAAGATACAATGTATATGGAACGTAAAGCAATCTGTATATGAATTTTGGAAGTATATGAAATCACATGTATACCAATTATCTTATGTCTAGACTTGTTGTGCATGACTGTAGCAGTATTCCAATTATGTGTCTAGAAAACAGAAACAAGTATTTAGCTTAGGATTATCGGAGAGGAGATCAACAATATACACCTGTTAAATGTTACTATGTATGGGAGTTGTCCAAGCCAAGCTAACAGGGACTCGGATATGCTTTATATAATACATGTACACGTCTGACACGTATAGACTATAGGACCACAGACAAGGTTCCTTTGTGGGTCATGAGCTACAATACCAATACAAGAGACAAGACGGTCCCATTACACCAGCGCAGTTTTAATGTACAAACACGAAGTAGTAATTATAATATAACCTACATGTAAACACAGCGAATCAAAAAGAAAACAACAAAGAACTAAGAATCAGACTGACTCAAAATTGATGAAATTAACATTGCATATAATTATAGTTTGCCATTCAAATTTATCAAATTACCCTTGTTAATCAAACGTGGTATATAAATTAATCAGATGAGAATTGTTTATCACATTTGTGACCTCATTTGATTTATCAAATGTTTTTACCTACCTGATATATGAAGAGGTTCCCCACCAAAAAAATAAGAGGGTTTAATACGAGAACTTCCCATTGGACCATCTACCAAATAAAGAAATGGTGATCAGAAACATCAACAAATAAAGAAACGATAATCAGAAACATTTACAAATAAAGAAACGATAATCAGAAACATCTACAAATAAAGAAATGATTATCAGAAACATCTACAAATAAAGAAATGATTATCAGAAACATCGACAAATAAAGAAATGATTATCAGAAACATCGACAAATAAAGAAATGATTATCAGAAACATCTACAAATAAAGAAATGATTATCAGAAACATCTACAAATAAAGAAATGATTATCAGAAACATCGACAAATAAAGAAATGATTATCAGAAACATCTACAAATAAAGAAATGATTATCAGAAACATCGACAAATAAAGAAATGATTATCAGAAACATCGACAAATAAAGAAATGATTATCAGAAACATCTACAAATAAAGAAATGATTATCAGAAACATCGACAAATAAAGAAATGATTATCAGAAACATCTACAAATAAAGAAATGATTATCAGAAACATCGACAAATAAAGAAATGATTATCAGAAACATCGACAAATAAAGAAATGATTATCAGAAACATCTACAAATAAAGAAATGATTATCAGAAACATCTACAAATAAAGAAATGATTATCAGAAACATCTACAAATAAAGAAATGATTATCAGAAACATCGACAAATAAAGAAATGATTATCAGAAACATCGACAAATAAGAAAATCGCTTATCAGTAATCAAATGCATGTTCATGTACAGATATGGAAATAGTAAATTAGTGATCAAAAGCATATACAGTAATATATATACAATTGTATTATAGGAACATAATATACAAGAAATCAAGTAGGCACGTACAGAATTAACATATTTATTTAGAATCATGGAGATGAATAAATAATGGCAGAATGAAGCATCAAAAGCATGTATACATTTAGAATTAAATATGAGAGTGTCAGCACATATAAGTAGGAGCAGATTATCAGTTCATCAGACTCGTCTTGTTAACGGATGTTAGTATCTTTCAAAATGTTATCCACGTGCAGCGAATGGTGACAATTGAAGAGGTAATTGCATACTTTATACATAGAAAGAAGTGTATACATTACATATTTTAAGCTATAGCATATTAAAATCAATAGAGAACAAAAGAACACATGAAATAAAAGATGACGTAATACGTAAAACAGTTGACTGTTCGATTAGTGGAGCGTATAGCCTGTTTAAAGTATGTGTATAAATAAATGTTGGTCTTTTCTGTACAGGAAAGATATGGCCGTTGTTAGTATGATATAGTTAATGACATTCTTCCGTGTGGTTGTGAAGGAGTACAATTATATAACTCCATGTCGTATTAAAACCAGCGTAATAAAAACAAAATGTAATAGCTGATTCGTCATAGTATTAAACAGTTTGGTATAACATTTTTATATTAAGATCCTTACTTTGACAATGATAGCTCGGTAAGAAATAGAGTTCGTGGTTATGAATACTTCTTTCAGTTAAGAAAATATACACTCGACTCAGCTGTTGCCCTGAATATGTGTGTATAGATAGGTAAGACTTTATAACTAACAAAAGCAGTTTTCAATCATATCAAATGACAGAGAAAGGAAATGCTATGCGTAGCTCGTCATCTATTGACACCATATAGTAAGTAATCTAAATGATTTAATCTTTGTGCACATTGTTGTTACCTGTATAGCACATAACGTCAGTATTCATGGTTGAAACTTTGTCTTAATATAGGTGTAGGCATGACATCAGACAGAAACAATCTCGATTACCATACAAGACAACTACAGCTGCCTATATTTGTTCCTATATACATATCACACTATTATGTACATTAGCATTAAAAACGGATGAAGGTTAAAGTATCGAATACGTTACAGAATATTATACTTTTACTACGGTTAAGGAATGAAGTACTTACTTCTGGTACGTGAAGTATGTCCGACCTGCAGCAGGGCCCTATTGATTTCTGTAGTAAACCTATATTACTTCATGATAGTACCCCACTGATATGATGACACACACGACTGATTCATAACATACGGGCAAGACTGGTTTATATGTATTACATATCTACTAATTATAACATACGGGCCAGACTGGTTTATATGTAATACATATATACTAATTATAACATACGGGCCAGACTGGTTTATATGTATTACATATCTACTAATTATAACATACGGACCAGACTGGTTTATATGTATTACATATCTACTAATTATAACATACGGACAAGACTGGTTTATATGTATTACATATCTACTAATTATAACATACGGACCAGACTGGTTTATATGTATTACATATCTACTAATTATAAAATACGGACCAGACTGGTTTATATGTAATACATATCTACTAATTATAACATACGGACCAGACTGGTTTATATGTAATACATTTATACTAATTATAAAATACGGACCAGACTGGTTTATATGTATTACATATCTACTAATTATGACATACGGGCCAGACTGGTTTATATGTAATACATATCTACTAATTATAACATACGGGCCAGACTGGTTTATATGTAATACATTTATACTAATTATAAAATACGGACCAGACTGGTTTATATGTAATACATTTATACTAATTATAAAATACGGGTCAGACTGGTTTATATGTATTACATATCTACTAATTATAACATACGGGCCAGACTGGTTTATATGTAATACATATCTACTAATTATAACATACGGGCCAGACTGGTTTATATGTAATACATATCTACTAATTATAAGATACGGGCCAGACTGGTTTATATGTAATACATATCTACTAATTATAAAATACGGGTCAGACTGGTTTATATGTAATACATATCTACTAATTATAACATACGGGCCAGACTGGTTTATATGTATTACATATCTACTAATTATAACATACGGGCCAGACTGGTTTATATGTAATACATTTATACTAATTATAAAATACGGACCAGACTGGTTTATATGTAATACATTTATACTAATTATAAAATACGGGTCAGACTGGTTTATATGTATTACATATCTACTAATTATAACATACGGGCCAGACTGGTTTATATGTAATACATATCTACTAATTATAACATACGGGCCAGACTGGTTTATATGTATTACATATCTACTAATTATAACATACGGGCCAGACTGGTTTATATGTAATACATTTATACTAATTATAAAATACGGACCAGACTGGTTTATATGTAATACATATCTACTAATTATAACATACGGGCAAGACTGGTTTATATGTATTACATATCTACTAATTATAACATACGGGCCAGACTGGTTTATATGTAATACATTTATACTAATTATAAAATACGGACCAGACTGGTTTATATGTAATACATTTATACTAATTATAAAATACGGACCAGACTGGTTTATATGTAATACATATCTACTAATTATAACATATGGGTCAGACTGGTTTATATGTATTACATATCTACTAATTATAACATACGGGCCAGACTGGTTTATATGTAATACATATGTACTAATTATAACTTGAAGATTCAGTATTGTGCTTGAATTTCTCATAATTGAAAAAACCGTAATTGTAATGCAAAATCGATAAAACAAGACAAACGTTAACAAAATATACATTTAGATGGAGACACCTGAAAAAAACCGGACCAGTATTCATGAGACCATTCTCAAGCATGAAATCTGTGTTCAACCCAACTTCTTTTACACTCGCTTAGATAATCAAAAAAAAAATCCGAAATTCCTTCAAGCCGTTGAAAAACGACGAATTCAGACATCAGATTTATCTCTAAAAGTTTTTAAACCTGGGCACAAGGTGTGCTTTTGAGTACGAGTACAATGTCATGAACACTGGTCGCGGTGTTCCGGTAGAATAAGAACTAGATTGGTGACGACGGAACCTCAGGCATCAAACAGGCATCAAACAGGTCTTACTTCAAATCGCATAAGGAAATAATATATTTCTAAATGATACCCTAAACTTTCCAATTGTCTTCATCAATCTGTGTCTCTCAAATCCTTGTGCTATTTGTCCGTCAGGAGTCGACATCTGTCACGGAAATCGCGAAAATGGGAACAATCCCTCCGATATAAAATAAACTGTGACAAACCAGGTAAACACTATAGGTACGGGAAGCAGTGGTGTTGCTGTCTAGAAATGAAAATTAACAGCTGGTAAATTGAAGTCGTCATGCTAAACTTACAGCATATTTGAAGCTGTCCCTGTTGGCTACGCTGATCTGCGTGGTCTGAGCGGATGGAAGAGTATGACGAGTATGTAGTGTTCTTGGTTTCAAATTATTGACATGGTCCATTAAGTTATCACTATCTAAAGATACCACCTAGTCAATATACCTAAAGGTGAAATCACACGAATTAAGTTATCGCTATCTAAAGATACCACCTAGTCAATATACCTAAAGGTGAAATCAAACGAATTAAGTTATCACTATCTAAAGATACCACCTAGTCAATATACCTAAAGGTGAAATCACACGAATTAAGTTATCACTATCTAAAGATACCACCTAGTCAATATACCTAAAGGTGAAATCAAACGACTTTGGGAGGTCTCGGTTACCTGTTCTAATACACACTCCTATCAATATCCAAATCTCGAAGCAGACATTGGAATGTTTGTAATAAATGTGAAGTTCTGCAGCGTCTGCTAAGTTGACCCGAGTTCGATGTACATCCGGCTTCTTCGATGCCGCAAATGGGCCTGACGATAGCTGCCGCACTTTAATACACTGGAGGCAGTTATCGTCAGTTTTACATAATCGAAATAAATAACCCAGTCTTATAAAGACCCAATTGTTTGTTCAGAATTTAAGATTTAGTTTTAAAAGATCAATATTTGATTTGTGTCTTCCAAGTTTAATCTGATATTTATAGATACCGTTATTGTATTATCATACGTTACATCGATGCTGAATGTAATGTTCACAATTCCAAAGTGTCTGATGGAAACTCGGGCAGCACGTGCAGAATCCCCAAAAAAATCCCACAATGATATTTGCCCGGAAGACATATTTGTAAACATTTTCAAGGCATTTTTCGTTTATCAATGTGTGTTCTTTAAACGAAGACGTGATGTTTTTATGTTTATTACAAGAAACATTTCAAAACTCATGTAAATATTGACGGTGACGATAACTGCCTCTGTTCGACCGAAAATACAAATAAAGTATACTCCCTCGTTTAAGTGACAAATGATCAATGAGTCATTCTTAACCTGCCGATAATACCCTCCATTGCTTTAGTATATTGATTCTAAGATAAGGAGTCCAATATAAACGAGGTAGATCCACGTCCTTATCACTATCTGGAGTTTTGAAAGATTGTAATACTGAAAAATGATCAGTCGGTATTTTGTCTTTAGAAAGGCCCGAACAATGTGTTGGTAGATTCTTACGCAAGCCTAGTTCTTGATAACAGGAAATATAGTAGTGTTGACAGACGAGGATCAAATTATTAAATGCTGTGTCAGCACACCCACTCAAAAGTCATGTAAATCCTTAAATGTGGTTTTTATATTAGACCAAGAAATACAAACTGATGTTTTAGTTTTATTTTGGATGAAAACACAATCAAAAGGGAGAACTCATTATCACAAACGACATGAAAACACAATCAAAGGGAGAACTCGTTATCGCAAACAACATGAAAACACTATCAAAGGGAGAACTCATTATCATAAACAACATGAAAACACTATCAAAGGGAGAACTCATTATCACAAACAACATGAAAACACTATAAAACGGGGAACTCATTATCACAAACAACATGAAAACACAATCAAAGGGGGAACTCATTATCACAAACAACATGAAAACACTATCAAAGGGAGAACTCATTATCACAAACAACATGAAAACACTATCAAGCGGGGAACTCATTATCATAAACAACATGAAAACACTATCAAAGGGAGAACTCATTATCATAAACAACATGAAAACACTATAAAACGGGGAACTCATTATCACAAACAACATGAAAACACTATCAAAGGGGGAACTCATTATCATAAACAACATGAAAACACAATCAAAGGGGGAACTCATTATCATAAACAACATGAAAACACTATCAAAGGGCGAACTCATTATCACAAACAACATGAAAACACAATCAAAGGGGGAACTCATTATCACAAACAACATGAAAACACTATCAAAGGGAGAACTCATTATCACAAACAACATGAAAACACTATAAAACGGGGAACTCACTATCATAAACAACATGAAAACACAATCAAAGGGAGAACTCATTATCATAAACAACATGAAAACACTATCAAAGGGAGAACTCATTATCATAAACAACATGAAAACACTATCAAACGGAGAACTCATTATCACAAACAACATGAAAACACTATCAAAGGGAGAACTCATTATCACAAACAACATGAAAACACTATCAAAGGGAGAACTCATTATCACAAACAACATGAAAACACTATCAAAGGGAGAACTCATTAACATAAACAACATGAAAACACTATCAAAGGGAGAACTCATTATCACAAACAACATGAAAACACTATCAAAGGGAGAACTCATTATCACAAACAACATGAAAACACTATAAAACGGGGAACTCATTATCACAAACAACATGAAAACACAATCAAAGGGAGAACTCATTATCATAAACAACATGAAAACACTATCAAGCGGGGAACTCATTATCACAAACAACATGAAAACACTATCAAACGGGGAACTCATTATCATAAACAACATGAAAACACTATCAAAGGGAGAACTCATTATCACAAACAACATGAAAACACTATCAAACGGGGAACTCATTATCACAAACAATATGAAAACACTATCAAAGGGAGAACTCATTATCATAAACAACATGAAAACACTATCAAAGGGAGAACTCATTATCACAAACAACATGAAAACACTATCAAAGGGAGAACTCATTATCATAAACAACATGAAAACACTATCAAGCGGGGAACTCATTATCATAAACAACATGAAAACACTATCAAAGGGAGAACTCATTATCACAAACAACATGAAAACACTATCAAAGGGAGAACTCATTATCACAAACAACATGAAAACACTATCAAAGGGGGAACTCATTATCACAAACAACATGAAAACACTATCAAAGGGGGAACTCATTATCATAAACAACATGAAAACACTATCAAACGGGGAACTCATTATCACAAACAACATGAAAACACTATCAAAGGGAGAACACATTATCACAAACAACATGAAAACACTATCAAAGGGAGAACTCATTATCACAAACAACATGAAAACACTATCAAAGGGAGAACTCATTATCATAAACAACATGAAAGCACTATCAAAGGGAGAACTCATTATCACAAACAACATGAAAACACTATCAAAGGGGGAACTCATTATCATAAACAATATGAAAACACTATCAAAGGGAGAACTCATTATCACAAACAACATGAAAACACTATCAAAGGGAGAACTCATTATCATAAACAACATGAAAACACTATCAAAGGGAGAACTCATTATCATAAACAACATGAAAACACTATCAAAGGGAGAACTCATTATCACAAACAACATGAAAACACTATCAAAGGGAGAACTCATTATCACAAACAACATGAAAACACTATCAAAGGGAGAACTCATTATCATAAACAACATGAAAACACTATCAAAGGGAGAACTCATTATCACAAACAACATGAAAACACTATAAAACGGGGAACTCATTATCACAAACAACATGAAAACACAATCAAAGGGAGAACTCATTATCATAAACAACATGAAAACACTATCAAGCGGGGAACTCATTATCACAAACAACATGAAAACACTATCAAACGGGGAACTCATTATCATAAACAACATGAAAACACTATCAAAGGGAGAACTCATTATCACAAACAACATGAAAACACTATCAAACGGGGAACTCATTATCACAAACAATATGAAAACACTATCAAAGGGAGAACTCATTATCATAAACAACATGAAAACACTATCAAAAGGGAGAACTCATTATCACAAACAACATGAAAACACTATCAAAGGGAGAACTCATTATCATAAACAACATGAAAACACTATCAAGCGGGGAACTCATTATCATAAACAACATGAAAACACTATCAAAGGGAGAACTCATTATCACAAACAACATGAAAACACTATCAAAGCGAGAACTCATTATCACAAACAACATGAAAACACTATCAAAGGGGGAACTCATTATCACAAACAACATGAAAACACTATCAAAGGGGGAACTCATTATCATAAACAACATGAAAACACTATCAAACGGGGAACTCATTATCACAAACAACATGAAAACACTATCAAAGGGAGAACTCATTATCACAAACAACATGAAAACACTATCAAAGGGAGAACTCATTATCATAAACAACATGAAAGCACTATCAAAGGGAGAACTCATTATCACAAACAACATGAAAACACTATCAAAGGGGGAACTCATTATCATAAACAATATGAAAACACTATCAAAGGGAGAACTCATTATCACAAACAACATGAAAACACTATCAAAGGGAGAACTCATTATCACAAACAACATGAAAACACTATCAAAGGGAGAACTCATTATCACAAACAACATGAAAACACTATCAAAGGGAGAACTCATTATCATAAACAACATGAAAGCACTATCAAAGGGAGAACTCATTATCACAAACAACATGAAAACACTATCAAAGGGGGAACTCATTATCATAAACAATATGAAAACACTATCAAAGGGAGAACTCATTATCACAAACAACATGAAAACACTATCAAAGGGAGAACTCATTATCATAAACAACATGAAAACACTATCAAAGGGAGAACTCATTATCATAAACAACATGAAAACACTATCAAAGGGAGAACTCATTATCACAAACAACATGAAAACACTATCAAAGGGAGAACTCATTATCACAAACAACATGAAAACACTATCAAAGGGAGAACTCATTATCATAAACAACATGAAAACACTATCAAAGGGAGAACTCATTATCACAAACAACATGAAAACACTATAAAACGGGGAACTCATTATCACAAACAACATGAAAACACAATCAAAGGGAGAACTCATTATCATAAACAACATGAAAACACTATCAAGCGGGGAACTCATTATCACAAACAACATGAAAACACTATCAAACGGGGAACTCATTATCATAAACAACATGAAAACACTATCAAAGGGAGAACTCATTATCACAAACAACATGAAAACACTATCAAACGGGGAACTCATTATCACAAACAATATGAAAACACTATCAAAGGGAGAACTCATTATCATAAACAACATGAAAACACTATCAAAGGGAGAACTCATTATCAAAAACAACATGAAAACACTATCAAGGGAGAACTCATTATCATAAACAACATGAAAACACTATCAAGCGGGGAACTCATTATCATAAACAACATGAAAACACTATCAAAGGGAGAACTCATTATCACAAACAACATGAAAACACTATCAAGCGGGGAACTCATTATCATAAACAACATGAAAACACTATCAAAGGGGGAACTCATTATCACAAACAACATGAAAACACTATCAAAGGGAGAACTCATTATCATAAACAACATGAAAACACTATCAAACGGGGAACTCATTATCACAAACAACATGAAAACACTATCAAAGGGAGAACTCATTATCATAAAACAACATGAAAACACTATCAAACGGGAGAACTCATTATCACAAACAACATGAAAACACTATCAAAGGGAGAACTCATTATCACAAACAACATGAAAACACTATCAAAGGGAGAACTCATTATCATAAACAACATGAAAACACTATCAAAGGGAGAACTCATTATCACAAACAACATGAAAACACTATAAAACGGGGAACTCATTATCACAAACAACATGAAAACACAATCAAAGGGAGAACTCATTATCATAAACAACATGAAAACACTATCAAGCGGGGAACTCATTATCACAAACAACATGAAAACACTATCAAACGGGGAACTCATTATCATAAACAACATGAAAACACTATCAAAGGGAGAACTCATTATCACAAACAACATGAAAACACTATCAAACGGGGAACTCATTATCACAAACAATATGAAAACACTATCAAAGGGAGAACTCATTATCATAAACAACATGAAAACACTATCAAAGGGAGAACTCATTATCAAAAACAACATGAAAACACTATCAAAGGGAGAACTCATTATCATAAACAACATGAAAACACTATCAAGCGGGGAACTCATTATCATAAACAACATGAAAACACTATCAAAGGGAGAACTCATTATCACAAACAACATGAAAACACTATCAAAGGGAGAACTCATTATCACAAACAACATGAAAACACTATCAAAGGGGGAACTCATTATCACAAACAACATGAAAACACTATCAAAGGGGGAACTCATTATCATAAACAACATGAAAACACTATCAAACGGGGAACTCATTATCACAAACAACATGAAAACACTATCAAAGGGAGAACCCATTATCACAAACAACATGAAAACACTATCAAAGGGAGAACTCATTATCACAAACAACATGAAAACACTATCAAAGGGAGAACTCATTATCATAAACAACATGAAAGCACTATCAAAGGGAGAACTCATTATCACAAACAACATGAAAACACTATCAAAGGGGGAACTCATTATCATAAACAATATGAAAACACTATCAAAGGGAGAACTCATTATTACAAACAACATGAAAACACTATCAAAGGGAGAACTCATTATCATAAACAACATGAAAACACTATCAAAGGGAGAACTCATTATCATAAACAACATGAAAACACTATCAAAGGGAGAACTCATTATCACAAACAACATGAAAACACTATCAAAGGGAGAACTCATTATCATAAACAACATGAAAGCACTATCAAAGGGAGAACTCATTATCACAAACAACATGAAAACACTATCAAAGGGGGAACTCATTATCATAAACAATATGAAAACACTATCAAAGGGAGAACTCATTATCACAAACAACATGAAAACACTATCAAAGGGAGAACTCATTATCATAAACAACATGAAAACACTATCAAAGGGAGAACTCATTATCATAAACAACATGAAAACACTATCAAAGGGAGAACTCATTATCACAAACAACATGAAAACACTATCAAAGGGAGAACTCATTATCACAAACAACATGAAAACACTATCAAAGGGAGAACTCATTATCATAAACAACATGAAAACACTATCAAAGGGAGAACTCATTATCACAAACAACATGAAAACACTATCAAAGGGAGAACTCATTATCACAAACAACATGAAAACACTATCAAAGGGGGAACTCATTATCACAAACAACATGAAAACACTATCAAAGGGAGAACTCATTATCATAAACAACATGAAAACACCATCAAACGGGAGAACTCATTATCACAAACAACATGAAAACACTATCAAAGGGAGAACTCATTATCACAAACAACATGAAAACACTATCAAAGGGAGAACTCATTATCACAAACAACATGAAAACACTATCAAAGGGGGAACTCATTATCATAAACAACATGAAAACACTATCAAACGGGGAACTCATTATCACAAACAACATGAAAACACTATCAAAGGGAGAACTCATTATCACAAACAACATGAAAACACTATCAAAGGGAGAACTCATTATCATAAACAACATGAAAGCACTATCAAAGGGAGAACTCATTATCACAAACAACATGAAAACACTATCAAAGGGGGAACTCATTATCATAAACAATATGAAAACACTATCAAAGGGAGAACTCATTATCACAAACAACATGAAAACACTATCAAAGGGAGAACTCATTATCACAAACAACATGAAAACACTATCAAAGGGAGAACTCATTATCACAAACAACATGAAAACACTATCAAAGGGAGAACTCATTATCATAAACAACATGAAAGCACTATCAAAGGGAGAACTCATTATCACAAACAACATGAAAACACTATCAAAGGGGGAACTCATTATCATAAACAATATGAAAACACTATCAAAGGGAGAACTCATTATCACAAACAACATGAAAACACTATCAAAGGGAGAACTCATTATCATAAACAACATGAAAACACTATCAAAGGGAGAACTCATTATCATAAACAACATGAAAACACTATCAAAGGGAGAACTCATTATCACAAACAACATGAAAACACTATCAAAGGGAGAACTCATTATCATAAACAACATGAAAACACTATCAAAGGGAGAACTCATTATCATAAACAACATGAAAACACTATCAAAGGGAGAACTCATTATCACAAACAACATGAAAACACTATCAAACGGGGAACTCATTATCAAAAACAACATGAAAACACTATCAAAGGGAGAACTCATTATCATAAACAACATGAAAACACTATCAAAGGGAGAACTCATTATCACAAACAACATGAAAACACTATAAAACGGGGAACTCATTATCAAAAACAACATGAAAACACAATCAAAGGGAGAACTCATTATCATAAACAACATGAAAACACTATCAAGCGGGGAACTCATTATCACAAACAACATGAAAACACTATCAAACGGGGAACTCATTATCATAAACAACATGAAAACACTATCAAAGGGAGAACTCATTATCACAAACAACATGAAAACACTATCAAACGGGGAACTCATTATCACAAACAATATGAAAACACTATCAAAGGGAGAACTCATTATCATAAACAACATGAAAACACTATCAAAGGGAGAACTCATTATCACAAACAACATGAAAACACTATCAAAGGGAGAACTCATTATCATAAACAACATGAAAACACTATCAAGCGGGGAACTCATTATCATAAACAACATGAAAACACTATCAAAGGGAGAACTCATTATCACAAACAACATGAAAACACTATCAAAGGGAGAACTCATTATCACAAACAACATGAAAACACTATCAAAGGGGGAACTCATTATCACAAACAACATGAAAACACTATCAAAGGGGGAACTCATTATCATAAACAACATGAAAACACTATCAAACGGGGAACTCATTATCACAAACAACATGAAAACACAATCAAAGGGAGAACTCATTATCACAAACAACATGAAAACACTATCAAAGGGAGAACTCATTATCACAAACAACATGAAAACACTATCAAAGGGAGAACTCATTATCACAAACAACATGAAAGCACTATCAAAGGGAGAACTCATTATCACAAACAACATGAAAACACTATCAAAGGGGGAACTCATTATCATAAACAATATGAAAACACTATCAAAGGGAGAACTCATTATCACAAACAACATGAAAACACTATCAAAGGGAGAACTCATTATCATAAACAACATGAAAACACTATCAAAGGGAGAACTCATTATCATAAACAACATGAAAACACTATCAAAGGGAGAACTCATTATCACAAACAACATGAAAACACTATCAAAGGGAGAACTCATTATCACAAACAACATGAAAACACTATCAAAGGGAGAACTCATTATCACAAACAACATGAAAACACTATCAAAGGGAGAACTCATTATCACAAACAACATGAAAACACTATCAAAGGGAGAACTCATTATCACAAACAACATGAAAGCACTATCAAAGGGAGAACTCATTATCACAAACAACATGAAAACACTATCAAAGGGGGAACTCATTATCATAAACAATATGAAAACACAATCAAAGGGAGAACTCATTATCACAAACAACATGAAAACACTATCAAAGGGAGAACTCATTATCACAAACAACATGAAAACACTATCAAACGGGGAACTCATTATCACAAACAACATGAAAACACTATCAAAGGGAGAACTCATTATCACAAACAACATGAAAACACTATCAAAGGGGGAACTCATTATCATAAACAATATGAAAACACTATCAAAGGGAGAACTCATTATCACAAACAACATGAAAACACTATCAAAGGGAGAACTCATTATCACAAACAACATGAAAACACTATCAAACGGGGAACTCATTATCACAAACAACATGAAAACACTATCAAAGGGAGAACTCATTATCACAAACAACATGAAAACACTATCAAAGGGAGAACTCATTATCACAAACAACATGAAAACACTATCAAAGGGAGAACTCATTATCACAAACAACATGAAAACACTATCAAAGGGAGAACTCATTATCACAAACAACATGAAAGCACTATCAAAGGGGGAACTCATTATCACAAATATATGGATATGAAACACAAACATAGTTATTACAAAAACACATGACACAGCCAGAGTGAGAGCTCGTGTGAAATAATAAAAATATTACTTTTAATGGTTCTTTTTTACAATTACAATGTATATTTGGTAGCATATAAATGTGTTGTGTACAATTATACACGAGTTGTGTACAATTATACACGAGTTGTGTACAATTATACACGAGTTTTATACAATTATACATGAGTTGTGTATAATGATATATAAGTTTTGTACAGTAGTAATACATGCGTTGTGCACAATTATACATAAGTCTAGCACTGCTGTATAGTATCCATATAAAGTAACGTGTCCCCATGTAAATAATTGGGGTAGAATGAACATCCTATGTTGGCTGTTATTCAACTTAAATCACACAAATTAACACTACAAAATTATACATCATTTTCGGCTAGTTACCGAAGTAAGTGCCCTTCTCATTAAAGCCAAACGGCCGGCAATCCAAACAATCCGTATTTGTTATTTATAACATGTTTAAGGATAAGAAATTGCATCTGTATATCTAAACATTTCCGTGTTTCATCTGTTTTTTTGTTGTTGTTTTTTTCTTTTTTTGTTTTTTTGGATGAAAAAGATAAACAAAAGGTAATAAAAGCCTAATAGGAAAGGAGACTCGCGAGAGATATTCGGTGTCCGAGATACAGTCAAACCTGTGTGTCTATGGTCTAGAGATGCACATGTAATTAATTGTGTGACATTAGGAACCGAAACAAGTGTCAGTTTCATCAACATTAACTTAATCAATTTCATTAGCTTTAGACTTTTTATAGGAAATCATTACAGAATATAAGGCCGGTTCCCCAACATGTTCCCCTTAACATGCGTTTTACTTTTCTATGAAAAACTTTCAGATAAGAAATTTCCTTAGGAAACGTTGTAACCAGTGCCTGGTGGCAGACAGGTTTTGTCGTATACAATTAGTATTTTGGGCGGCTTCGACTCTACATGTATATCCTGCAAATAAGTTTACTCTATTACACATAGTGGGAGAAACACAGAAACGAACATATATAAAATTTCTGATTTAAATTTTATTTCATAATTTTGCACTCAACACAAACATGATTAACAATATCAATTTCTAAATAGCATTTAGTGAATGATTTATCATTGACGGTAGAACAGAGAAATCTCAACATCAGGGATACGAATTTTGATTGTTTAATCCGCAGCGACTCCGCCGACGGTTTGAACTACAGGATTCCCACACGAGGGTTGATATTAATAGAATCTTACATGGGTCTGTCCTGCGGATAGGGATTTCTCTTACTCTTGACAGAGATTTCCACAATTTTCTTACCTCACCCAAGGGTAGAGACAATCTGCACGTGCTCTCGCACGTTCTCAACAAATGTATGAGAGATGTGTGAGAGAATCAATACAATGCCGTAACTTCGACAATTCAGTGTTAATATAAGATATATAACAGGTAAACAGGGAATGGGGAAAATAACCATTCACCTCTTTGTGAGAGAGGGGATATCGGCAAACCTCGTGTTTATCTGGTAAAGTCAGATACCAATAGTTTTACCAAAAAAAAAAATACCAATAGCTTTACCAAAAATCGTATACTGTACCATGTTTACCAAAAATCGTATACTAATAATTTTACCAAAAATTGTACACCAATAGCTCTTTCAAAGATCGTAAACCAATAGTTTTACAAAAAATAAACACAAATAAGTCGAACCCTAAATATCAAGAACTTTCTATTCGGTATTTCAACAACAGATCAAAAACATAAAATTCCAAGCAATTTCATAATAATATACTCAAAATACTACATTTATCTTACAACAAGAACAAAATCAGACATGCGTATTGATCAATAAATTAAAAGCATACATAACAAAAATGTACAAAATACATAAAACAATTGCACAAAAAAACAAAATAAAGTTTTTATTCAAACATGGGAAGACTTTCAGCAATTATTTTCTCAATAACTTAAGTTTACATTCAAATGAAATACTACATTCATGTACATGTATATACAATAAGACCATTTTTAGCATTTCATCATTAAATATTGTGTTTCCAAACAAAATATGATGTTAATAAATGTAAGTGGGACATTATATGTATTTATACTGGTGTATCTGGCCATGGGCTTACTTTATTTCTAGCAATATATTAGCATTTGTTTATTTTATCCTATGTGCCTGGATATTTTTTTCAGAAAACTGTTAACTATTTATCATTGATTGATAGAATGAGTATAAGTTTTTGTGTTACTGTTATTTGGTAATGTTTATGTGTAAAAAGCTATGAAATATGCTCTTTATATATATGGCTTTTCTACAGGTAGTTGGTATAATTCAAACATCAAACCACTTACTCTAATCATTTAATAGATTCATAACCAAAACAACATATTTTTACTTTATACACATATGAATTATAAAGCCAATTAACTTCACTTATTTGATTTTTACTGTATCGAACTCAAAGAAAATTCATCACTTTATGCCATGTGAATGGAAGAAATGACAGAAACAAAAACAAGCAAACAAATTAACATCTCTTACGTGTACATCAATTGAATCATCGTACCAAAGCTTCACACTCAAGTCCACTGTCGTAGCAAATCCCGTTGAAGGGAAGCATGCTTGTTCTACCCAAAGCAATTGACAATAGAATATTACATTAGTTGGATCAGTTTTGATATCTTATTTTTGTCCCATCGATGGAATACAAACCCTGCGCAATCATCAACAATGTCAAACAGTCGCAGTTACAAAAGAAAATAGATAGAAATGTTTTAAAGATATCAAAAATCAAATGCATTTACGTAAATTATGTAAATAAATAAAGAAAGGGAAATTTACTCTGATTATGTTGTTTAATTAATTCATTAAATAAACTATTTAAAACAGTAACTAAGATTTACTGTTTTACTGAAATATCACCTTTATAACTTGAATACACTCATTGTCTCAAACACTTAAACATTACTAAATGCATACGTAAAGAAACTTGAATCTTTAACAAAATGACTGTCTGTACAATGGGAATAAAGCTAGGCCGTCAGCCCTCAACCAAATATACAAATAAAAAGGAAAACTATGAATTGGTGGAAACAATGCTGATTTAAAACAGTAACATTGTGAGCACTAAATATGACCTTGACCCATCGTAGAACTTAACCACTCGCTGACAGCAATGGGTCTGATAAAAAGAAGTAAATGTTCACATCAGAACACCAATGCTGTATCCTAAAAACAATGTGTACATAACAATAGCATTCGGTAAGCCATTACATAACTTTAACAGAAATCTGATAAAAATAAATGCTTACAATAACAATTAAATCAATTTTGTTTTCATCTTCGAAGAAGTAAACAAAACTTTTAAATCACAGTAATTACAACCCAAGTCAAGCATTCCACATATAACAAAACCATCATAGTCATTGTTTGCCATCCTGCTTATCATTTTTCGTGGCACACATAGCAGATTCCGACCCAGAAGAATACCCAGGAGACATCAGCGACTGTTTGTATTCGTCGTCGTCATGGTGATGTGTCACGGGGACACATTCTTTAGACGTCGCACAGAGAACATGTTTGATCTTGTCGCACGTATCCGCTAAGTAGCGTATATTGCATAGGAATGCTATCACGATCATAAATAGTATAACAACACCGAATAAAACAGCTGCAGAGATGTAATACCACTCGGTGTCCTCTTTTTCCTGGAAAATATATAGTAATTAACAATTAAGGAATGGGTATTCCAGAAGGGTTTGACATTATCAGGAAGTAACAATTAGTTAAAAGTTAAAATTCCACAGACATTATCTTCAAATCAAACCTATCGAAATTAAAATCCTGAATAAATTAACATATTTATTCTCGGGTGTTTTTATTCAGCTTTTCAAAATACTGCTGCTCTATACAATTATTTCAAAATTCACATGTTGATATGCTTCTAGGTATGCAAACTATTGTACATAATTAACTACATCCCTCGTGAGTGAGATCAACAGTTTGTGTCAAACCAATCGCAACTCTCGGGCAGGAAATTTCCCCGAGATGTTGCGATTGACTATCAAACGGCCTACTTACTCCCTGTGATTGGTCTGCTTCCGCAGTGTCATGATATGGGTCGCCTGCCCAAACACGAGCCACGACCAATATAAACAACCCCAATCGACTCATCACCTAAAAAAGAGAGTGAGTGGGGGTTTACAAAGAGTGATGTGTGAGACTATATAGGTATACAGTTCTAGCAACATATGACATTTATCTAAAGCATATAACACCAAAGTGTCATCATGTTAGAACCTAAACATCGGTGCTGCTCCACAGTGTGAAAATGAAGAAAAAAAATCTTTTAGTGAGGGGTTAAAGAGATAACTTGTACACAAACGTATTATCTCAAGACGTTACCAAGGGTGACCTTTGACCCTTTAATATTGGCTAAAGACCAAAACATCTAAAGCTGGTATAGAAATGTAGTGATACTATGCCGTGAACATGTCCAGCAATATCTAATCGAGGAAGTAGAACTTTAGCTGACTGGGTCGTGATATATCATTTACACAAGCTTTGTGCTCACGGAAAAATGAGATAGCTATATACTTCCCATCCCTCACAATGGAAAATCACTTGTACTAGAGTCCACTGGAAATACTGAGTGACTGAGAGGTAATACAGACATATCATGGAGGATGGACAGTATGGAGAATTTATCTTAACTTAGTAACAGCAATGATGAATTTAGACAGGCTTTTAAGTTATTCTTATTTTAACGTAAAATTTCTAAGCTAACACGTCCATAGTGCAACATATTATTAGGAGTACATCTTCTCAAATTAAGTAAACGTCTGCAAAAAAAAAATATATATATATATAACATCATCGGCGGCATGAAAGCCCTAAATTTCACAGCCATAGCTTCATGGACTTGGAAAAAACGTTGTACGAAAGGGGAATGCTAGATAAGATATCAAAGATGACGTCAATAATACAGCGGAAATGGTCATCATTTATAGATAGCTACGATTCCTTGATCTTGAAACATTTTTACAGTTAGCATCACACTTGATTAAACTTTCCAAAGGGGATGGAAATTCATGTTGTTAGTCTACCTATTGGAGAAGTTAAATATGCACCCATTTCCAAAATATTCAGTTTTGACAAAATACGCACTTGACGTAACCTTTTTAAACAGAGATAATGGGGTAACAGGAGAAAACCGCTAAAACTGCGATGATCAGTCCTTTCAAAATGACATGAAGACACGACGTCGTGATTATGTTACTGATTCCCGTGATTTTTAATCCGCTGGGCCTTTTTACACTGCATATACGCTAATTTATTCGCAGTCAGAGTTTACTACGTGTACGTGTAAGCTAAAGGAGATATGTAAAAACTCAATTGTGTTTCCCTGTAGAGTTTAAGTTATGAAGCGGTCATGAAATATAAAATACTTATCCACTAAACACATATTCAATCAAAATTATACCATGTAGCGCTTCACTTAGAATAGATCAGTCGATGGTTTGGTTTTAAAAAGTTCAAAATCAATATCCATCTCCCAGATTGAGAACATCTCAACGTGAAATCCCCTTAGGTGACAGTGGGGTATATAATTTTCTATAACCGTTAATTCAACGCATACGAAACCATCCACGTGTACTTGTCAAAACGTATTGCCTAAAATGTTACACGAGCTTTGTAAGTGGGCTGTTTGTGACCATGGTTCGTCGTACATTTCAGGAATAGATAAAACGGTTTAGAATATTTCCATGTGGTGTTCTAGCCAAGTCTCAAGTGATATACTGTAAAATAATTGCTTAAGTTTCTACAATTTTCTTCTTGATATCGAAGCATACTTAAATCAAAACTAAATAAATAAATAAATAAATTTATCAGTGTGTACAATTATCTATTTATGCATCAGTACTTATGTGACCATATTCAAAATTAAAAAAGAAAGAAAGAAAGAAAGAAGACATGTTAAAATATGTTCTAAGTGCACTTCCCAATCTATATCTTCACTTATATTTACACTTATATCTATATATAAACATCCCTTCTGGATTCACTTTTATCCGCTAACATCACTTGGGGTTTCCTGAGGAAATTGTTCACTCAAATGGACATAGTTACATTTACACACTCACTCCATTCCACGTATCCTAACATATTCTTAAATCCCATGTTTTATTATGCAGTTACATGTACCATAATATGAGATTGTTTGGAAAAAAGACAAAAGAACATTTTAGGGGGGGGGGGGGGGGGGGGGGGGGGGGGGGGGGCAATTGAAACATTTGTAACCATGTACGCTAGTGGGTAATGAGAATAGATGACCTTGCTCAAGAAACAAGTTCCCTTCCGGGTGACGTAAAGCGCGTGTGTGTATACATGTGTGGATTACAGAATTAGTTTTATTGTTACTCAATCACGCATTAATAAATTAGCCTCATTGTTATTTCAGATATTTTTTTCTCATCAAATTTCACGTCACTCCACTTATCTTTTGTAAAAAGCCTTTCGTGGAATTGATTACATTATTTCCCTGTCACGTGGTAACACTTTGTTGTTATCTGCACAGGAAACCTTTTATATATATCTACTATAGTAAATGTTACACACAATTGTGTATACAAATCCATGTTTCAGACTGAATCAAAAACCCATTATACAAGACACACGCAACAACTTGTAAAATAGCAATATAAACAGAATAGGCCTAAATATATACACACACAGATATGTGAAGACAGATCATATGAAATAGGAATATAAACAGAAAAGGAATATACAAAGGTATATGACGATAGATCATATGAAGTAGCAATATGTACAGATATATGTACACAGATCATATGAAGTAGCAATATATACAGATATATGTACACAGATCATATGAAGTAGCAATATATACAGATATATGAAGATACAATGTAGGTCCTATGACATGCTAAAAATGAAGAAACAAAAAACAAAAAACAAAAACCCTGCAGTTGTTGCCTCGTTCTCTGATTCGTGAGTGAATGTAGGTGTGAATATGTAAGGAAAGTTAGGGATACCAAAGTGGGTCTGGAAACATTGAACTCTGGAGGAAGGGAGCGCCGACGTACTTTTATTATCCATTAGATAAACTTTAGACTGTAGGTAATTTTATAAGAGTAGGACAGAGGAACACCAACATATTGTCCATTAGGTAAGTTTTTGACTGGACGTAATTTAACAAAAATATGAGAGAGAAGGATCACAGGACATATAACATGTTCGGTATGGTAGCCACCAACTACTACCGGGAGACGTAGCCTCAAAATAGACTAGCTGTTCAAAGGTAATCACCACAAACAAAGCTGTAAGCTAGTTGACTGATCGGGAATGTCGACAGAAAATGTGTACAGGTTAAGTAATATTAGTAATTATATTGCTATAAATAACCATGTCTATTTAGCGTGTAGGGCTGTGTCCACTAGTCAAATTATATAGGGTATACTCACGTTAACGTTGTGTGCCGAAAGGAAGGAATAATGTCAGGGATATCGAGTACTGGTTCTCAAGGCTCGTGGATATCGGTCCTGGTGTAATAACAGTGTAATAATAATATACGTGTTTCGCGTTTCTTAAGTGTGCTATTTATAGATCCACATACTTAGTCATTTCACGCGAAATCAACTTTCATTTTTGAATTCGCTGAATGTTATGTTTAATCTATAAGTAAAATAGAAGTTAATGGTAGCAACAGTGTAACAGTGATAACACGTAAAACGAGCAGTCTCCGTGTACAATAATAATAAGGAAAACATTTAAGTTGTATTTTAGACCGAGTACGTCACGTATGTGTTAATCGGCCATTACTGTGGCCATCATCACGTTGTTATATTTGGAGGTAAAGTCATGTCAGTATAAATAAATAATTAAATAAATTAATAAATAAATGCATCAGTGTGTACAATTATATATTTATGTATCAGTAATTATGTGACCATAAGGCGTATTGGCCTTTTCTTCCATATATATATATATATAAAAAAGAAGAAAGAAAACGTATTAAAATATATTCTAAGTGCATTTCCCAATCTATATCTATTTATATTTACACTTATATCTGTATATAAACATCACTTCTGGATGCACTTTTATCCGCTAACATCACTTACCTGAGGACATTGTTCACTCAAATGGACATACAAGATGTACATGTAGTTACATTAACACACTCACTCCCCTCCACGCATCCTCACATATTCTTGAATCACATGTTTTATTTTGCAGTTACATGTGCCATAATATGAGATTGGTTGAAAAAAAAAGACAAGAGAATATTTCAGGAAAAAAATTTGAAACATTTGTAATCATGTAAGCTAGTGGGCGATGAGAATAGATGGCCTTGCTCAAGAAACAAGTTCCCTTCCAGGTGACGTAAAGCGTGTGTTTGTATACACGTGTGTGTGTATGTGTGTGTGGATTACAGAATCACAGTTTTATTTTTACTCAATCACGCATTAATAAGTTAACCTCATTGTTATTTCAGATATTTTTCTCGTCAAATTTCACGTCACTCAGTATTATTTGTTAAAAAAAAAAAAAACTTTCGTGGAATTGTTTACATTATTTCCCTGTCACGTGGTAACTTTGTTGTTGTTTTTATCTACACAGGGAACCTTTTATGTCTACTCTAGTAAATGTTACACAATGGTGTATATAAATCCCTGTCGTGTTTCTGACCAAATCAAAAACCGATTATTCAAGACACACGAAACAGCAATATAAACAAAATAGGTATATATACACACAGATATGTGAAGACAGATCATATGAAATAGGAATATAAACAGATATAATAATTATTATGTAGATACATCATATGTAGGAGTATAAGACTTATACATATATATGTAGATAGGTCGTATGACATGACAAAAATGAAAAGAAAAAAAATGCATCCTTCAGTTATTGCCTAGTTCTCTGACTCGTCAGTAATGATAGGTGTGGAATCCGTAAGGAAAACTAGGGATACTAAAGTGTGTGTGGAAATGTTGAACTGTGGAGGAATGGACCCCCGACGTACTTTTTATTATCCATTAGGTAAACTTTAGACTGTAGGTAATTTTATAAGAGTAGGACAAAGGAACATCAACATATTATCCATTAGGTAAACTTTAGACTGTAGGTAATTTTACAAGAACATGAGAGAGAAGGAGCACTGGACATATAACATGTTCAGTAAGGTAGCCACCAACTACTACCGGGAGACGTAGCTTCAAAATAGACTAGCTGTTCTGAGGTAATCACCTCAGATCGGGGATATCGACAGAAAATGTGTACAGGTTAAGTAATATTAGTAACTATATTGCTATAAATAACCATGTCTATTTAGCGTGTAGGGCTGTATCCACTAGTTAAATTATATAGTGTATACTCACGTTAACGTTGTGTGCCGAAAGGAAGGAATAATGTCAGTAATATCGAGTACTGGTTCTCAAGGCTCGTGGATATCAGTCCTGGTGTAATAACAATGTAATAATAATCTACGTGTTTCGCGTTTCTTAAGTGTGCTATTTATAGATCCACATACTTAGTCATTTAACGGGAAATCAACTTTCATTTTTGAATTCGCTGAATGTTATGTTTAATCTATAAGTAAAATAGAAGTTAATGGTAGCAACAGTGTAACAGTGATAACACGTAAAACGAGCAGTCTCCGTGTACAATAATAATAAGGAAAACATTTAAATTGTATTTTAGACCGAGTACGTCACGTATGTGTTAATCGGCCATTACTGTGGCCATCATCACGTTGTTATATTTGTCAGTATCTCTATTATTATCTTCCAAATTATATACAAAAACTCAGTGACGAATCAGTATATATGTCCCAAATGTATAGGATAGGTAAAATCAGCAAAATGAGACAAGATCGTTAGAAGGTTCTTCTACTGAAACTATGATATTCCCGGAAAAATACAAATTCTCGTTAATAAACCACTATCTAGAAACATCGAGCGTTACAGTAATCCTGAAGTGAAAGATCACTTATGATCAGTCATGCGTGTCGATCAGTGTGATCAATGCAAAATAGCTCAATACCAAATCACAATTTAGATACACATATAAAGGTGCTGTTGCAGGAATGCTCTAAAACCGCCTACGAAGGAAATCGATCCTTTACCTAATGCCCGGATAGACATATCCATGGGGCATCTGATAGTACATATGAAAACCTTGTTCCGTTCCGGACATGCCAGAACGAGGCCATTTTGTACCAAAGTCGTAAATACTCACAAGCACACTTTATCAAGTATTTATAAGGTCAAAATGTTATTTGTTTGTAAGGAAAATTGTACTAAAATTACATTTATATATCGGGCAACGTAATCGGATATCGATTGTTTGAATCTTTTCGTTAGTTTCTGTGAAATTTGACATCAAACATAAAATATGATATTTCTCATAAAGTTGAATGCACGTTTAAACGGCATTTTGTCTAATTCAAACCCCGAGTACTATCGAATTTTGTTGATAGAAAATATCTCCATTCATTTGTGTAATCCATGAAAAAAAATTGCACTTCAGAATTACTAGATATGCCTCGTTTTTGCAAATTCTATTAGTCAACCCCCCATAAATCTTGATATAGATCAAAGTGCTGAAAGTACTGCATGCTAGTGAAGACATCTCGTCCGGACAAGAAATACTTTGAAATATTATAGGAAACACGATTGGACTAATTCGCCTTCAAGGAAACTATTTGTTTCAAGATTTTTGTCAGGATAATGTTAGTCCCTTTACCAATTTTCCTATCTCCATGACTTTGTTGTACAACTAATGTGCTTTGCTCTTGCTCATTCAGCTCATCATGTATTATTTGTGTATTTAGAACTTAATATCATATATATATGAGTATTATATTCCTTCACAGTTACATTCTAGACACTGTCGATCATTTTTGAAGAGTGACAATGACGCTACGTTGTGTATATCAGAAACATTCAATGTAGTATCTTCCCTACATTCTGGATTATATGTATTAGCGGGCTATTTACGTTATCAGTGGCATAAACTTGGTTGGTCGAAGTGGTTTTCGAGACTGACTATGGACATAGACCCCAAGGTAGAAGAGAACACTGGCGATATGAGCACACATACCAACAGTCCTCTGGCCGGTTGGGCACGTACAGTAGTAATTCTGTATTGGTGGTTGTTCGGTAACTGAGTACTGGATCCATATGTTGTATTTCGTTTGCGATTGATGACGAGATCGGATTTGACATCGAATCAGGTCAGAAGAGTGTTGGTATGCCATGACTTCATAATCTCCATCTACTGTCAAATGTTCCGATATGTATCCGGGGGCCAACTTCACCTGGTACGTCGCACATGCCAGAGTTTCTAGATATTCTTGGTCAAGACGTGGGAACTCGAGCTGGGCTGCCTCTAGCTTCTGCCATTGGGATTTGGCTCTCCGTGATAGGTCTGGCTCTTTCTTAACACGCTCTGCTAGGATGTTGGACTTGTTTAGAAGTGACTTCATCTCCAGAGCAACTGTTTCATCTTCGGCTGCTTTTGTTGATGAAGGCTGATATATGGGTCCACGTAGCCAATTCAGACATGCCGTGACACTTTTCAGAAGACTTTCGAGATTTTTGATGAAGTAGTTTGATGTGAGTTCAGTTTTTAAAAATCTGAATTGCTTGAAACGAGAGTGATAACTTACACCTGTCTGTGTTTGCCTCTATACCATCATGTTGACTCTGTCCAGGTTTGAGAAATGTCGGCATGTGAGTCTCGTATCCCTCGTCTGATAGTTTGCTCAAAATGTCTCGGAAACCCCTGTCTACAATTACCTGATCATCTTCCTATGGGATACCTGACAGACTTTGTAATGAGGTAAGTATCTTGTCAGTGATTTTGGCGTCATTATCACTACCAAGAAATGGGCCGACAGTGTCTAGAACGTAACCATTAGGGAACACAATACTCATAAACTTCACGTAGTTTCGTTTTTTTTTTGACCGCAGTAACTTTTCCGCTGAAATTTATGTTCTTCACTTTTGCCGATATATATATATATATGTACCATCCAATATTACAGTGACTTTGTTGCCGAAGAATGTTTTTGTGAAAACTGTATTTTGATCCAACGCTTGCGCCCTAGACACGTGATCCGGACCAAGATGTGTGGGAACTACGGCTTGATTTAGAGCATCTGTAACGATCTGGAAAATTCTGCTGACGCTCGATTTGTGAATGCGGAAAAGAGAAGCCAACTGAGTGAAAGATATGTCTGTTTTGAGTTTAACCCAAAACAGCAGAAGGGCATTCTTAGATGACAATGCTTTTGTACCAGTAATATGTTCGGAACATGCATCGTGTATTTGATTGAATTGATTACAATCCCAGCCTGTCCAAGCTTGGCAATCTTCATCATCCATGTTGTCGAAGTTTAATACAAGCGGTGACAAGTTATTGGACATGTTCTGTATGATTTTGAGTAAATCGTTGATAACAGCTGGTGACTTGGTGGCTAAGTGATTAACAAGTTTATCCCTCCCTGTCAAAACCGGCTCAATGTCAGGACTGATATCCTTACCAAGAAGATGACTTGAACACACCCTGGAATTCTCAGGCATATACAGTTTATGTTTGATAAGCAGCTGGTGTCTTGCTTTCTCACTGATGCGGCTAGAACTCTTCATGTTGTAAGTTCGACAAATGCTACATTTTCTGTTCGAAGAAGGGGCATAGTATAAATCATCTACAGAAAGATACCCGTCCAGAGTGTCAGATTCGTCAACAGAATCATCATTGTCTACGGAAGCTTTTTTCCGTTCCGGTTCATTGGCATTCTCGGATGCAGGACGTTTCTCGAGGTATCTGAGAAAGCATTTTGGACACATCTTTGCTTCTGTTGATTCAGAAAGTATGACACCTTCAGAAAGGAGAACATCTTTCATCCAGTCCTGAATTTTTCGCGGATTTTTACCATCGCCAACCTGGTTGTACTTGAACTTAACTTTACATCCCAACCCAACGCAGGAGTTCTCCATTTTCCTATTTGAGACAAAGACAACTTTACTACAGAATAACTGAACTAAATAGAATTGTAAAACGTAACAGCAATTATAACAACACACCGAGCACCATTCGCGGTGAGTAGTCAAAAGACCAAGTGGCAAAGGGAACTTTTGTGTGGCAGACCCCAACGGAGGAGAAGCTTTGACGAAGTACTGAAGACGAAGATGGTCAAGTGAGAAAAATGATGAATCATACGTAATACGGAACTACTATAAGTATGTTAAACATAGTAGAACATAATACATTGCCATGGACATTGTATCAAATCATTTTCATAATAAATCAATACGTTGTATTATTGTGTACGACAAGGACCACTTGTATCGCCCGTGCATTTTTTCCACATACATTTTTCAACATTGAATTACTGCCCTTATCCAGTGATTCGGCACGACTTTCTTTTGCTGGTATACAGAGGGATAGTCAAATATGTTTTTAAAACACTAACATCGATAGTACTCGCATATTATCGTGCCGAATTTGCCGCTTGATTTTAAAAATGGTATTTTGAATTTGATGAAAATTTTCGAATTTTGGTTTTCTACGTCATCTTGTACTAAACTCGTTTGTTTTTTCATGGTCAACTGTTTATCATTTTAAACTACAATGTACCGTATAGCGGGAAATTTTAGCGGGGCTTTAATTTGGCGATTTGGCGGGTCGGTATATAGATCGCCAAAATTTAACCCGTCAAATTTTAACACCGCCAATTAAAAAGACGCGAAAATTTCAATTTTGCCAATATTTCCGTTTCCGCCTTTGATAACTCCCGAGAGTAACGTCTGGTGCGTAACGTTGGTTGTTGCCTGGCACCTGTCGTCCAAAATGCCGAATAGGTATGAATAGCTAATGAAGACCTACTCACAATACATGTATAGCAATACAAGTATGACATATATCGCATCATAATTAATTTTTGTGAAAACAAAGCCATCTACCCATAACATCCAATGGACTGGTGTTAACACTTTACCTGTAGACCCATTGTTTAACTTATATATAATTACCTGTACGTACAATGTAAACACATCATACCATAGATGACCACGTCGATATCATACGGTTGATTAAATTCTCTTTGTCTGTTGCTTGTACACATACTCATATAAACACTAATTTGACAAATCTACATGTATGTGTTCGTCTGAAATTTTTGGGTAATAGTTTCCGGTTTCGAGACAGAGGATTGATGATACACATCACACTTATTCAACATGGATAGGATGTATGGACAAAACATAATTATACATATTTACCGGTAGGTAATATTTATGCTCAACGCCAAATTAAAACCCTAGATTTAAGGAAAATCGCTAAATTTTAACCCGCCAAAATTTAGCTTTCACTTTTCATCACCAAATCGCCAAATTTTATGACCGCTAAAATTTCCCGCTATACGGTATGTACAATACCTAGTCGTGAGAAAACCTCTCAGTGACAAACAGAAATACCACTTATGGGTTTGTGAAAAACACAGGTATGCTTGTAAACGAAAAAGTGAAGTAGATGGCGCTATGGGCGCGCTTATGGGTCAAGTGGAAAATAACATCTTGTTCCATATGTATTTTTCATAGCTTTACTGGAAAATATAGTCGATTTCAAGAAATCGCTGTGGGCGGTTCTGCAACAGCACCTTTGCATCTTGCCGGACAACCTTACCACCGTTTTGTCGTAATTAGGAAGTAACAAATAAACAAGAGGCCCAATCACTCATCTGCTTTTAATGCAACTTTACTCAGCTGATAACGGGATAAATCAAATATAAGAGTATTGCATAGTCATAACATGTATCTAAATAGAGAGCATTTGACCGATGTGAGCATGAAAGTAGGTCAAGGCCATTCATTCAATCAAAGGGCCGAAGGCCCTGAGAAACGTCAGGGTCTGGGGTCATATAATAAGAAATTTAAAATTGGATTTTATAGTCAGACAGTTACATTTGTATCAGATGAAATGTCTTAATCTGGTTATTCCTATTCTATATATATTCAAGAAAACATGTATAACATATCTATCTGCTGACAACTTTCCAATAGCTGAGTATAGTTGTTTCCCTATTTCTTTAATGCTTGTGGAAGATTATTGATATACTCCTGAATCAGTAAAGCTGCTTGTAAACTTTGAAAAAAATCAACTGAACGACAAAAATCGGTCTATTAACAGAACATGTTGTAGGCCCTACAACCAAAGATAAAATCCAAGATGTACACAGCCCAATTTTTTTCGGCATAGCCGTATAATATTCTTTTGATCCCGGATATGACGCGATAGGTGGCGTTACTGGTCAAGATGAAGTATGTGATTGGTCAATGTAGCGGTAGATGCAAAATGCAGATATGCAGTTAAAGACGAAACAAAGTTAAAAGTGTATGCAAGCTGAATAAGTGAGTGTATCTTGTGAAATGACACATTAATAAAATTATATTCCTGATTCAAATGCAGTCTTATTATCACCAAAATGATTCAAACTGATATGATTTTGTTATCCGTGCTGAAACGCATTAGTTCGTTGATTTATTTCACCATCAGTTTAAATTATAACTACCAGCATTAGAACTATGCCGTTTATCTTTTTTAAAGATATTTCTTGTTGATTTTATTTATACTATAAGATGTTAATTAGGCCTAGCAAACATCTATTGTACATGTATGACCCCTAGTAACATATTTTAACTCCGATAGAAAATTGCGGTCGCGTTGTCCGACGAGACTATCAACATCTAGTTTTGACATCGACTCCAGTACATCAGTCACGGATCATAATCATTAGATTCTTTTCAAATAAACAAATAATAACCTTATTTAATAAAATCCTCACGAAAAACGGCAATGTAGTTTATTACAACTTGCCTTCAATTCCTGGTGATATTTCTTGCGTATTCTAGCGACATACAAATTAATATGAAACTGCGAACGGTCGTTGGTTTAGTTACATTAGATATAACCGCCATTTTGGCCGATGAGTGATGAGTCACGTGACAGCTGAAGTTATCTCGTGGAATGCTCGGGTGCATTTGACTACGTAAATAGGGTTGGTTTAAGGCTTACCGGTATATGAAATGTTACTGCATATGAACCCAGGATGAACATATGAGTCTAAGACATGTGGATAGTTTATCTGGGGATACATGTAAATTTCCACGACGATCAAACTTTTTTTACTTTCGTTTTTCAAGGCAGGATCGAGACAGAACTACGTAATCCTACGCCAACAAAATTGCATATACTGACGAGGAAAATGTTTATATTTATACTCTAAAATAGTCTAGAACACCAAACATTCATATTTTATTTTAGATAATTGCAGTAAACACGGTTACATCAGTTAAATCGTGTCAATAATTGCTATCAAAATAGGAACTATATTAGACTGCGGATGTATATCATTTGATTTCAGCATGTATTTCAATGACCTTGGATGTAGGTCAAGGACTTTTATTTGAACTCACTTGGTAGCATTTCATCCCAGAAGGATACATGTCCAACATCAGGTCATTTGACCTATAACAATGTATGCAGGCCAAGGTCATTCACATGAACAAATTGGTAGCCCAGCATGTTTCAGGCCCAATATCAGGTATCTAAGCCTCTTGATTATAATAACAAATGAAGTAAATGTAACTAACAAGATATCTCAGAAGGAACTTGTTGTCCGTCTTTCCATGATCCATATCAGTCAAATGAAAGAATTATCTTTCTCTTTTCCTTTCTTTCACTCTTCCCTCAAATATTTAATAACTTTATATAACACTATACAGCAGGAGCATCCCGCAATTGCCAAAATCCAAGATGGCCGTAATCTTTGTCATCCAATTAGTTCTTTCAATCAGACTTGCAAGCACAACAGAAGACCAAGGGGAACCTATACATTCATATTTGAGAAAGACCCTTAATGGCCATTTAGTACTTTCAGAAATTGTTAAAGAAGTTTCAATTGTCAAAATTCAAGATGAATGCTTGTTGGCGATGTTGTTGTCAGGTTGGTCCTATACAAGAATATGTATAGTAAACAAACGGTAACAAACTTCAGCCGTCAAAATCAAAGATGGCCTCCTGTTGGCCATGTTGTTTTTCGATCGGGCCCGAAATGCAATATGCACAACTAAGGACCAAGGGGAACATACATGCAATTTTAGAAAGATCCCAAGGAACCTTCTAGGCTAGGAATTAGCGGCAACAAACTTCAGTTATCGAAATCTTAATAAGTCCACCTGTCAGCCATGTTGTTTCGATCGGTTCCTAAATGCAATATGTACAACTAGGGACCAAGGGAAACTTACGTCTGAAATTTGAGATCGATCCCTTTCTTAGAAATAGCGATAGTAAGAATTGTTTACGGAGGGACGGACGACGGGCGATTTGAATAACCGACCCTCTGATGATGGTCGGCTAAAATGTACCCCCAGAACCATTTCCAAACGCTTTTTACTTTTCAATAATACAAAACTTTGTGTATCCTAATAAAGAGTTTCACTTACAGAAAGACGTTTCGTATGCCTTTACTGTTTATCAATCGAGAGCCAGTTTAAAATCTCGTCATGCCCGACATTATAACTAGACCACACATTTTGTAGTAATGTTCGTTTTTACATCTACTAACCTGACAGGTGTATTATGAAATAGCGTCTACGCGCGTTATTCTGTCCGTCAACCATAGGTTAAAGTGTTGGTGCAAGTTTCTACAAAGGTCTAAAGTTCGGACAGATAAAGTTCCATTGTCCTAAGTTTTAGCTTGGCTGTACTGGTCGGGTCTTACAAGGACAATATGGATAAAATTTGGGAAAGTATCTATTTTTTTTTATTTTTTTATTTCCGACATGTTATGGGACATACATTTTCTCAGGCAACTTTTCGGTTAGAATTTTGGTACACGTTATAGTTTTGGTACACGTTACAGTTTTGGTACACGTTATAGTTTTGGTACATGTTACAGTTTTGGTACACGTTATAGGTAGCAGTGTACAGTAAAAATGCCAAATTCTGAAAAATATGGCACATGTTTTAGATATGTAAACATTGCCAGTTAACCTTACATATAACCTCTAATAAAGTATATATATTTGAAATCTGTATAACATTTGCAATTTTAATAGAGCTCTGAAGGATAAGTAAACTGATATTTTCTGTGATTTTTAGAGCTGTGAATACCATGGTAACAGCTTAAAAAATTCTCAAAAATTGCAAAATATTATGATATTTGACCCAAAATGGTACAATTCTCTACACAATTTTTTTCTGAAACCTATTTAAAATTAAATATCTCTATCCCAAAGACAGAATTAATCTTGTTTGGACATATGTTGTAAATTAAGTTTTTCCGCTATCTTACCTTTTCTGTGGGCTTCCATTTTGCGCTGTAGGCAAAACTAAATTTCCTGTGTAAACACACGTTCGGAAAATCCGGATATTTAAAATCCGGAACCAATTTATTGATTTTTGTTTTAATAAATGTGAAGCCTGTATGTACTACTTCATACTGAATATACCAATTATAGTGTACATTTATTTTTTCATTTTTTATGCATATCATAATACAGGAGTTATTTGCTTAACAAAAAAAATTGCCCATGGCCAGGCTGTCTTACTGTGGTGTGCTACCTTATAGTTTTGGTACACGTTACAGTTTTGGTACACGTTTAGTTTTGATACATGTTACAGTTTTGGTACACGTTAGTTTTGGTACACGTTACAGTTTTGGTACACGTTACAGTTTTGGTACACGTTACAGTTTTGGTACACGTTATAGTTTTGGTACACGTTATAGTTTTGGTACACGTTACAGTTTTGGTACACGTTAGTTTTGGTACACGTTACAGTTTTAGTACACGTTATAGTTTTGGTACACGTTATAGTTTTGGTACACGTTAGTTTTGGTACACGTTATAGTTTTGGTACACGTTACAGTTTTGGTACACGTTATAGTTTTGGTACACGTTAGTTTTGGTACACGTTACAGTTTTAGTACATGTTATAGTTTTGGTACACGTTATAGTTTTGGTACACGTTACAGTTTTGGTACACGTTATAGTTTTGGTACACGTTAGAGGTTTGGTACACGTTAGAGGTTTGGTACACGTTAGAGTTTTGGTACACGTTATAGTTTTGGTACACGTTATAGTTTTGGTACACGTTATAGTTTTGGTACACGTTACAGTTTTGGTACACGTTATAGTTTTGGTACACGTTAGTTTTGGTACACGTTACAGTTTTGGTACACGTTACAGTTTTGGTACACGTTACAGTTTTGGTACACGTTAGTTTTGGTACACGTTACAGTTTTGGTACACGTTAGTTTTGGTACACGTTACAGTTTTAGTACATGTTATAGTTTTGGTACACGTTATAGTTTTGGTACACGTTACAGTTTTGGTACACGTTACAGTTTTGGTACACGTTAGGGTTTTGGTACACGTTAGGGTTTTGGTACACGTTACAGTTTTGGTACACGTTACAGTTTTGGTACACGTTAGTTTTGGCACACGTTACAGTTTTGGTACACGTTAGTTTTGGTACACGTTACAGTTTTGGTACACGTTAGAGGTTTGGTACACGTTAGAGTTTTGGTACACGTTAGGGTTTTGGTACACGTTATAGTTTTGGTACACGTTATAGTTTTGGTACACGTTATAGTTTTGGTACATGTTACAGTTTTGCTATACATTCCTGCAGTGGTCTACACATCAGTGAGATAATGTGTTATTTTGGCATGGGTGTTCATGTGGGGTCTAACAAGGACAGTACTATAACGGGAGCATCATGTATTTTTATATGTATCCGTTAGCAGTGCTCTTGTTTATATACCGAAGACATCCAGCAGGACATCATGTTTGACCACATTATTCTACCATCGGGAGAAACCAGTCGTCCCATCCTCAAAACTCTTAGCGGTAAGCAGGAGTAGCAACTACCATGGTAAGAGACTGGTAATGCTCGGCCTGGAAACACAGTGACGAAACTCTAAGTAAAGGCAGTGTCGGGGAGACATAGGAATTAGAAAGTTCTTCAGAAAGATCTGAACATATAATGCCAAATTAAGCTGAATCTTAGGAATCGGCGAACGGAGTACCGGTTATAACTCCTACCCCTTACTACAGTTACACATAGTTATTTAAAACGGAAAACCACATTATGTATAGGGGAGGAGCGTGAAGGTAAGACTTTGTAAGGAAAAGGAATTCATACGGAATTACTATAGCTCATTCTTTAGTGACGCAAAAAAAATAAAGACAAACTAAAAAATAAAACTAACAGTAATATAAAACTTTGTTTAATACATGTAAAAGCATGTAAATTAAATAGTTATTCATTCAGAAGACCATGACGGATAGTCTGACTTTTCAATAAAGTTACCCTGATACCAACAGTAATTAACATAGATAACCATTTAAAATGTTTGTCTCCTTGACTCAAATGCCAATTAGGTTACACATCAATCCTTTACCAGCTCCAAAGATCTCTCTGTGTTGGCGATATGTAGTTAAGTGTAACCAAGAGACAAGTGCCAAACATCAATTAATGTAATACTGGGGTATTCATACTGGCGCAACTCAGTAGTGCAAACAGAATGAAGTTCTGGTGTACAAATATGGAATTACCGTACCGTTTATAAGCTACAGTATCGTACCGTTTATAAGCTACAATACCGTACCGTTTGTAAGCTACAATACCATACCGTTTGTAAGCTACAATACTACACCGTTTGTCAGCTACAATACCATACCGTTTGTAAGCTACAATACCGTTCAGTTTGTATGCTACAATACCGTACTGTTTGTAAGCTACAGTATCGTACCGTTTATAAGATACAATACCGTACCGTATGTAAGCTACAATACTGTACCGTGTGTAAGCTACAATACTGTACCGTTTGTATGCTACAATACCGTACTGTTTGTAAGCTACAGTATCGTACCGTTTGTAAGCTACAATACCGTACTGTTTGTAAGCTACAGTATCGTACCGTTTATAAGCTACAATACCGTACCGTTTATAAGATACAATACCGTACCGTATGTAAGCTACAATACCGTACTGTTTGTAAGTTACAATACCGTACCGTTTGTAAGCTACAATACCATACCGTTTGTAAGCTACAATATCGTACCGTTTGTATGCTACAATACCGTACCGTTTGTAAGATACAATACTACACCGTTTGTAAGATACAATACCGAACCGTTTGTAAGCTACAATACCGTACTGTTTGTAAGTTACAATACCGTACCGTTTGTAAGCTACAATATCGTACCGTTTGTAAGATACAATACCGTACCGTTTGTAAGATACAATACCTTACTGTTTGTAAGCTACCATACCGTACCATTTGTAAGCTACAATACCGTACTGTTTGTAAGCTACAATACCGTACCGTTTGTATGGTACAATACCGTACCGTATGTAAGCTACAATACCGTACTGTTTGTAAGTTACAATACCGTACCGTTTGTAAGTTACAATATCGTACCGTTTGTAAGCTACAATACCGTACCGTTTGTAAGATACAATACCGAACCGTTTGTAAGCTACCATACCGTACAGTTTGTAAGATAAAATACCGTACCGTTTATAAGCTACAATACCGTACCGTTTGTAAGCTACAATACCGTACCGTTTTGTATGGTACAATACTATACCGTTTGTCAGCTACAATACCGTACTGTTTGTATGGGTACAATACCATACCGTTTGTAAGCTACAATACCGTACTGTTTGTACTACCATACGTTTGTAGCTTACAATAACCCGTACTGTTTGTAAGATACATACCTGTACCGTTTGTAAAGCTACAATAACCGTACCTGTTTGTAAGCTTACAATATCCGTACCTGTTTGTAGATACAATACCATTACCGTTTGGTAAGCTACAATACCGTACACGTTTGTAAGCTACAATATCCCTACCGTTTGTAAGATACAATACGTTCCGTTTGGTAAGCTACAATATCGTACCGTTTGTAAGCTACAATACCATACTGTTTGTAAGCTACAATACCGTACCGTTTGTAAGCTACAATATCGTACCGTTTGTAAGATACAATATCGTACCGTTTGTAAGCTACAATACCGTACCGTTTGTAAGCTACAATACCGTACCGTTTGTAAGCTACAATACCATACCGTTTGTAAGCTACAATACCGTACCGTTTGTAAGCTACAATACCATACCGTTTGTAAGCTACAATACCGTACCGTTTGTAAGCTACAATACCGTACCGTTTGTAAGCTACAATACCGTATCGTTTGTAAGCTACAATACCGTACCGTTTGTATGGTACAATACCATACCGTTTGTATGGTACAATACCGTACCGTTTGTAAGCTACAATACCGTACCGTTTGTAAGCTACAATACCGTACCGTATGTAAGCTACAATACCGTACCGTTTGTAAGCTACAATACCGTACCGTTTGTAAGATACAATAGCGTACCGTTTGTAAGCTACAATACCGTACCGTTTGTAAGCTACAATATCGTACCGTTTGTAAGCTACAATACCATACCGTTTGTAAGCTACAATACCATACCGTTTGTATGGTACAATACCGTACCGTTTGTATGGTACAATACCGTACCGTTTGTAAGATACAATATCGTACAGTTTGTAAGCTACAATACCGTACCGTTTGTAAGATACAATACCATACCGTTTGTAAGATACAATACCATACCGTTTGTAAGATACAATATCGTACAGTTTGTAAGCTACAATACCGTACCGTTTGTATGATACAATACCATACCGTTTGTAAGCTACAATACCGTACCGTTTGTAAGCTACAATACCGTACCGTTTGTAAGCTACAATACCGTACCGTTTGTAAGCTACAATACCGTACCGTTTGTATGGTACAATACCGTACCGTTTGTAAGCTACAATACCGTACCGTTTGTATGGTACAATACCACACCGTTTGTAAGATACAATACCGTACCGTTTGTAAGCTACATATGTACAATACCGTACCGTTTGTAAGCTACAATACCGTACCGTTTGTAAGCTACAATACCACACCGTTTGTAAGCTACAATACCACACCGTTTGTAAGCTACAATACCACACCGTTTGTAAGCTACAATACCACACCGTTTGTAAGCTACAATACCGTACCGTTTGTATGGTACAATACCGTACCGTTTGTAAGCTACAATACCGTACCGTTTGTATGGTACAATACCGTACCGTTTGTAAGCTACAATACCTTACCGTTTGTAAGCTACAATACCTTACCGTTTGTATGGTACAATACCGTACCGTTTGTAAGCTACAATACCACACCGTTTGTAAGCTACAATACCGTACCGTTTGTAAGCTACAATACCACACCGTTTGTAAGCTACAATACCACACCGTTTGTAAGCTACAATACCGTACCGTTTGTATGGTACAATACCGTACCGTTTGTAAGCTACAATACCGTACCGTTTGTATGGTACAATACCGTACCGTTTGTAAGCTACAATACCTTACCGTTTGTAAGCTACAATACCTTACCGTTTGTATGGTACAATACCGTACCGTTTGTAAGCTACAATACCGTACCGTTTGTAAGCTACAATACCGTACCGTTTGTAAGCTACAATACCGTACCGTTTGTAAGATACAATACCGTACCGTTTGTATGGTACAATACCGTACTGTTTGTAAGCTACAATACCGTACCGTTTGTAAGCTACAATACTACACCGTTTGTCAGCTACAATACCGTACCGTTTGTAAGCTACAATACCGTACCGTTTGTAAGCTACAATACTACACCGTTTGTCAGCTACAATACCGTACCGTTTGTAAGCTACAATACCGTACCGTTTGTAAGCTACAATACCATACCGTTTGTAAGCTACAATACCATACAGTTTGTAAGCTACAATACCGTACCGTTTGTAAGATACAATACCGTACCGTTTGTAAGATACAATACCCTACCGTTTGTAAGATACAATACCATACCGTTTGTAAGCTACACTACCGTACCGTTTGTAAGCTACAATACGGTACTGTTTGTAAGCTACAATACTACACCGTTTGTAAGCTACAATACCGTACCGTTTGTAAATTACAATACCGTACCGTTTGTAAGCTACAATACCGTACCGTTTGTAAGCTACAATACTACACCGTTTGTCAGCTACAATACCGTACCGTTTGTAAGTTACAATACCGTACCGTTTGTAAGCTACAATACCGTACCGTTTGTAAGCTACAATACCGTACCGTTTGTAAGCTACAATACCACACCGTTTGTCAGCTACAATACCGTACCGTTTGTAAGCTACAATACCACACCGTTTGTAAGCTACAATACCACACCGTTTGTAAGCTACAATACCGTACCGTTTGTAAGCTACAATACCATACAGTTTGTAAGTTACAATACCGTACCGTTTGTAAGCTACAATACCGAACCGTTTGTAAGATAAAATACCGTACCGTTTGTAAGCTAAATACCGTACCGTTTGTAAGCTACAATACGGTACTGTTTGTAAGCTACAATACGGTACTGTTTGTAAGCTACAATACCGTACCGTTTGTAAGCTACAATACGGTACCGTTTGTAAGCTACAATACTACACCGTTTGTCAGCTACAATACCGTACCGTTTGTAAGCTACAATACCGTACCGTTTGTAAGCTACGATACCGTACCGTTTGTAAGCTACAATACGGTACTGTTTGTAAGCTACAATACGGTACTGTTTGTAAGATACAATACCGTACCGTTTGTAAGCTACAATACCGTACCGTTTGTAAGCTACAATACCGTACTGTTTGTAAGCTACAATACGGTACTGTTTGTAAGATACAATACCATACCGTTTGTAAGATACAATAGCGTACCGTTTGTAAGATACAATAGCGTACCGTTTGTAAGATACAATACCATACCGTTTGTAAGATACAATACGGTACTGTTTGTAAGATACAATACCATACCGTTTGTAAGATACAATAGCGTACCGTTTGTAAGATACAATAGCGTACCGTTTGTAAGATACAATACCATACCGTTTGTAAGATACAATACCGTACCGTTTGTAAAAGTTGATTTTGAATTGTTTTACATATACCATCATGGTAACACTGCACAACGCTCACATAAACAAATTCACTATTAAACATTTACATGTACACATAGCCTTCACTCCAACAAGGACTCCTCATAGGAATAGATATAAACTCCTCATACTATAGATATGGACTCCTCGTACTATAGATATGGACTCCTCATACTATAGATATGGACTCCTCATACTAATAGTCATAAGGACTATAGACATGGACTCCTCATAGTATAGATATGGACACCTCATACTACAGATATGGACTCCTCATAATATAGATATGACTCCTCATACTATAGATATGGACTCCTCATAATATAGATATGGACTCCTTGTACTATAGATATGGACTCCACATACTATAGATATGGACTCCTTGTACTATAGATATGGACTCCTCATACTATAGATATGGACTCCTCATACTATAGATATGGACTCCTCGTACTATAGATATGGCCTCCTCGTACTATAGATATGGACTCCTCATACTATAGATATGGACTCCTTGTACTATAGATATGGACTCCTCGTACTATAGATATGGCCTCCTCATACTATAGATATGGACTCCTCATACTATAGACATGGACTCCTTGTACTATAGATATGGACTCCTCATACTATAGATATGGACTCCTCGTACTATAGATATGGACTCCTCATACTATAGATATGGCCTCCTCGTACTATAGATATGGCCTCCTCGTACTATAGATATGGACTCCTCATACTATAGACATGGACTCCTTGTACTATAGATATGGACTCCTCATACTATAGATATGGCCTCCTCGTACTATAGATATGGCCTCCTCGTACTATAGATATGGACTCCTCATACTAACGATATGGACACCACATACTATAAATATGGACTCCTCGTACTATAGTTATAAACTCTTTCCATCACAGATTTTGACTCCTATTAATTTATAAAATAGAACTCTCATTTTAAAAACATTATGTCTTGAAGTGCTGCATTTTTTGCTTTCAAGTTGTGTTTTCTGATATTTCTTGGTCTTGTTGGTGTAGTTGGTGTTTCAAATACTGATACAAATTCGTTTCTATCTATAGCTTCACATAATTTCCTCAACTCAGTCCTCATTCTTTTTATCACTAAAGAATTCACATTTTTTGACACATTCTTGTTTGAACATTCTTCGAATTCCAGAGGAATCACCATGGCACTGTGAGATCTACTAAAGTCGGACGATCTCAGGTAGTGTTTGCCATCATATACTGAAATCCAGTTATTACTGAAGCTAAACTCTGAGTAATAATCACAGAATCCTTTCAGCAAGTCAACTGAAACAACAAAGAAACAATAAGAATTCTTAAGTGGCCATAGAATCAAATTGTTTTAATCAAAACGTGTATACCATAAATAGGGTTCTGACAGGAAATTTTGATTTTAATATTTTCAAATTTTGATGAAATATGATTTAAATTCCGGTTTAGTATTTTTGATGTGACATTCTGAATGAGAAAATGACAGTATTAATTCAGTTTACTACAGTGTAGCTGGTTTGACGTTGTCAGCTTATCCTACCTCGATCCATTCCATATAGAAGCAATACATTTACAGCTGATGAAGATATAACTACAACTGTCACTAGGATGGCTGACTAATACCCCACTCCCCGCCTGTACAAACTGATTCCCTACTTCACTCACAAACAGACTACAACTGTCACCAAGGATGGCTGATCCTAATTAATATCCCACTCCCCAATCCACCCTGATTCAGACTCCATCCCAAAAACATCTAGAACCGTCACCAGAATGGCTCACTAATTCTCCACTCCACTCGTACAAAATGTATGTATGTATTCATGTACTCTTAACATATCGTTGAGTTATTTCATTTAAGGGATATATGAAATTATTGGACTAGAAAAGTAATGTATCATACTTCAATAATTGTTAATTAGAACCAGAACTGTGGCCAGGATGGATGCCTAAGCCACCATCCCTATACCACCTGATTCCCTCTCTGACCCAAACAGGATTTTTAATAAATTCCAAACAGGGGAGGGGGGAGGGGGGGATAGAAGATCAAAAAAGTCATTATAGTCAAACAACTTCAGTGTGTACATGTGCATTACAACACAAACTTTGAATGAGAACTGTTGGAAGAGCAGTTGGACATGATTCTGTCTACATACATAAGAAGGGGAATAACTGCCATAAAAATATAAAAGGGAAGAAAATTTGCATCAAGATGCATTGTTTTTATTGGAGATAAAGTACCAAAGTCAACTTTTCTGGTGCATCAGCTGACAACTTGTGTACAGTCCTGTTAAAAAATTGTGAATACTTTTCAGTGAAGTATTAACAAACTTACCTAGCGATTCATCATTTACAACCAACTCTTTTGCAAGGTCTGGAAACTTTCTAATTTTTTCCTTATCTGAAAACATAAAGCATATAGAACACCTTAGACCCAAAAGTTAAGTCTAAATTCTATAATTGTCGATATAGGTCAAGGTAATTCATTTGAACAATCAAGCAGCACTTCAAATCTGCATGCTTAAATACAAGTCATGGAATTTTTGGTTGTTTCAAACATGTATGTTTTTTTAATTGTCCCAATTGACAAATGGTTGGTGAAAGACAAGTATTTGCAACTTACGAGCTCTTCTTCATAAATTCTTGGTTATTCGGTTAGAGGTTTTTAGCAAATCAATCATGGCTATTGGTTATATAGCTGAAATGTATTGAGCACCACTTACATATACCCAATAGAAACAAAAATCATACAGGACATGGAAAAGATTTCTGTCTGTTATTTTCAAATTTTGTACATTCAGATGTTTTCTAGAATCCCTTCTGTTTTAATGACTTAATTAGGCAGTCAGATACCTGGACAGGATAGAATGCCAGTTGAGCAATCTTCTGTTGTATCTCTCGATTGTTTACGGAGATACCATGGTTCATACAGATGCTTGGCAGCCGGAAGCATTTTTTTCTGTTGTAAATAGAAGAGAGTCAGCATTGTCCAGGTGATGCCATGAGGTAACGGGTTAGGTCCTTCTCTACATAGACCCTGATAGGCAGCCCAACATTTGATGATGCGCACAAGAGAGCAGAATCGTTCGTCCAATGTGCTCATGGTATACAGTATCTCCGAGTTGATCACTGGATTATTTCTACTGTAAACAACAAAATCAATTACGAAGACCATAATTAATTCTCCTATATATAACAATCTTTACATAGATTATGTATGTGGTATTATATAATATTAAGGAAAACTTGTCCTGGAGTTTTCCTGTGTTACCTGTAATATTTGTGGAGTTAAGCAAAGTACATTTGTAAATTTAATGGGTCCTTATAATTAGCTTGTATGAGCAACATTATGTGTCTTCAGAAAGAAAGAAACCCTGGACTTATTTAATACATGTCCATAAGCCTGTACTTTATTTTCAATCAATCACAATTATCTTTCTGTTAAAGATGTAAAGACTAGAGATGGAATAAATGTAAACTAACCTTTGTTTTAAAATCCTAGTAACTGATATGTCACAGATGATGTTTGAGGGGATATGACGAACCTTTATGATTGGTACACTGGCGTAGGGAATAGAACTTAATAAATCAAGTGATACAACTTTTCTCAGTTTTTGCCTAATCTTTTGAAATGTTTTCTGAAAAAAAAATTAAATGAAAACAATTGTGTTAAATCTGCATGATCTATCATAAAACCATATAACTGATGTTTACTGACATAATGTTTAACAGTTGTTTCTATTTGACAAGTTGCAGGGATTAAATTAAACAAGAGATCTCAGAGGGATCTTGGCACCCACCATTGAATGATCTTTATAGGTTCCATGTCAGATTGATCTTCTCTCTACTTTTCCCTTCATTTTACTTATCTGTGCAAATTGAGAAACATCCCTCCAGTACTTTTCAAACAAGGGAATTCTAGCTATATAAGAAATTTCAGATTTTGCGATAATGGCTGTTTGCTTGCAAGGTTGTTTTCAGGACAGACTGGTCCCAAAATGCAATACAAGGGACCAAGGGGAACCTACATATGAAATTTGAGAAAGATCCCTTCAGTACTTTCTGAGAAATAGCGATAACAAACTTCAACTGTCAAAATCCAAGATGGCTGTCTGTCGGCCATGTTGTTTTCCAACTAGTCCAAAAATGGAATATGCTTAACTACGGACCAAGGCCAACCTACATATGAAATTTGAGAAAGATAGCTTTAGTACTTTCTGAGAAATAGCGATAACAAACTTCAATTGTCAAAATCCAAGATGGTTGCCTGTGGGCCATGTTGTTTTCCGATTGGTCTCAAAATGCAATATGCATAACTAAGCAACAAGGGGAATCTACATATGAAATTTGAGAAAGATCCCTTCAGTACTTTCTCAGAAATAGCGATAACAAACTTCAATTGTCAAAATCCAAGATGGCTGCCTGTCGGCCATGTTGTTTTCCGATTGGTCTCAAAATGCAATATGCATAACTAGGCACCAAGGGGAGCCTACATATGAAATTTGAGAAAGATCCCTTCAGTACTTTCTCAGAAATAGCAATAACAAACTTCAATTATCAAAATCAAAGATGGCTGCCTGTCGGCCATGTTGTTTTCCGATTGGTTTCAAAATGCAATATGCATAACTAGGCACCATCTGATGATGGTGGGCTAAAAATTAAATTGCAGTGAAAACATTTCTGGCGGCTGCTAGGGAAAAGATAAATCGATCTTACACAGGGTGGGTAAAGACAGCTGGCACACGCTATATGACGCTGCTCACAATAACATAACGTCATTATTTTACGTTGAGTAACCAAGTCGTAAATGATGACGTCATCAATTTTGACGCACATTCCAAGGAGCATTGAAGATGGCATGATAAAATACTTTCATAAAAACTTACGTTTGGTTGCAAGTATGGGAGAAAAATAATCAATCACGGGTCTGTTCCGTGAACAAGGGTATCTCAACCCTCGTGTAAAAGTTTGGCTGGCCAGCACTCGGCAAGCCTCATGCTGACTGGCCAAACTCTTACACTCGGGTTGAGATATCCCTGTCCACGGAACAGACTCATGATAGATTCTATTAATCTTGTACTATAGATACAGACAGATACGTATACTACTTTTAGAATTTACCTGTCAATGTTACATGTAGTGTACTAAAACATTTTCATTTTTGAAGGTTGAACTTTCAAACTTTTTGCATTTTTACTGACTGTTTGAAGAAAATAAGTACATGTATTTCAATATAGCAGGATTATAATGATAAGATTATATATACCAGATCAGAAGATTATAAGACTCTTTCATATGTGTATATGTAGGATAGGGACATTCCACCCGAGGGGTCACAAAATGTGGTGAAACCCGAGGCTTGCCGAGGGTTTTACCACATTTTGTGATCCCGAGGGTGGAATATCCCTATCCTACATACACACATAATGAAAGAGTCTTTTTCTCTCATATCATTACCGAATTTCTGGCGAAAGTGTCCCTCAGCCATCCATTTTCTTCAATTTTTTAATTTCTTTATTTGACGTTTTTACTAAATATACTTATGATATTCTGAAAGATCATACCCTATTTTTAGCAAACAGTGTTTGCACACAAATTTCATTCATTTTGTGGATAAGTGATGAACGAATGAACAATTCGCCGATAAAATTACCGTAACTTGACCGACTTTTACGTGGCCGTGATCAAATTGTCAACATCCGAGAAAAAGAAGTTCTATCAACAATACTGAAAGCCAACGCTGAAATGAGTTTCCCAACTTCACATATAATTTGATTTGCACCTCGACATATTTAATCATTTCACAGAACACACTGTACTTTTAAATGTCAAGTCAAATTTTTTTTATATAAAATACTACGTCACTGCATGACGTCACGACTGTCATTGGAATTCCATTCATAGTTCAATGAGAGTGATGTCGATCTCGATCGCCATGACGCGGCGATGTTTCGTGGCTGGTAATTTTAAATTCACTGTGATTTTGGCAACTTCGTGTGTGAACCAGCGAACAGTGACTCTATACGAGTATTCAATCTTTTCTGTGACATAGGATTATATGTGTTTAACCGGTTGTCTTGATGGAATGACGAAGGTAGGTCAGTCGATAGGCTAACGATGATCATATTGAAAGGCTAGGATGGCAGTTAGTTTTCATGGTTACTCTACACAAATATAGACTCTGAGTTACAATTGAAATAAATATTTTTTATATAAACATCGAGGGGTGTCATTTTTACCGAATGTTCGTTCATTTAAGAGCCAATTCCCAACTTCCAAATACACAGGTTACTGAGTAGGCCTAACAGTTACTGACAGTATCGTAGAGTAAACAAATTCCAGGGCCCCCTGCTGACGCAAACGGAACCATTTCATAGATTGTGACGTTTGACATTTTCTTTTTTATATTTTTTTTATGTATGGCTTTTATTTTACTTCCTGTCATTGCCAGGTGATTGTGTGTGTTTACATGTTTTTAATGACAAATGACAAATCTGTCGGGTAGGCAAGTCTGTATTGTACTGTAACTGTTACAACAGGCCTGTAGGCGTAGTTTAACTGTTTGTTACAGTAACGGAGTTATACGTTTAACCGTGTAGCCCTATTGATTTACTGCTGATATGATATATATTTATCTAAGAATGTATGTATTTTTATAGTTAAGTCCAACGTTTCAAAACCGACACCGACGATAAGGACTGTCGGATGTGAACACAAGCAGACGACGTTGTGAGAGTTGTCCCCCTTGAACGCAGATTAATCCGCGCGCGTGAAATGCTATGTAAGATAGATTTATCTTACATAGCTATCTTACATGGGCAAACTCTATCCAACATGGCGAGATATGAGAGAAAACAATAAGTCTATACAAACCTGATCAGATGATAACAATAAGTCTATATATACCTGATCAGATGATAACAATAAGTCTACCTGATCAGATGATTACAATAAGTCTATACATACCTGATCAGATGATACCACAATATCCAAATCTCCACCCTTACATCCAAGCTTGGTGACAGATGAACCGTGTATACCAATAGGAATGTCTGGCAGAGTTTTCCTCAGTTTCTCCACGATCTCATTGTAGACCATGAAGTAGACAATCTGATGATGATTTCCTTGCTTCAGTATAGTATCTAAGTGTAGCAGCTGTTCATCTACCTAAAAGGACAATTCTATTCCATTCACATTGTTTTAATTTTATTTATATCCGTTTTAATTCTTTGTGGGTGAGGTTGATAATTACTACAAACACTTTTATTTATATCTAGCATCCTGTTATTCCTTCTCACTTGCATACAACATTTTGTCAGATAGAATTACAGGTTTAGAGTAAATGTGACATTGCCAAATATCAAGAAAGTTCAAATTATTCTGAAATTGATTTGATCAGTCTGGTGCTGATTATATATAATTAGCACCCCTCGAAAGCCTGAGGAATATGTGATGCACACCTGGGTCGCTATTCAAATTTTCACACTTGCTGTACACCAATGGAAAGATCTAATTTTCTTTCGAAGATATCCATGCGCAATTAATAATTTTCAACATTCTCTTTTCCTAACCCATGTTTAAGTGGAAATTAGGGCATGTCAGTCATATATGCCTGTATGAGATCCCGCGGTAGTGATATTAATTTAGAAGGGTATTTCCCAAAGTTACGACATAATTATATCACTACCAGTATAAACTTGCTTGAAATAAGCATGTGTGCACAAAGCTCTCAGCATTTTAGGTATGGGGGTCACTTGCCAGACCATGTGGATTTTCTCTAAGGGGACTTTGGTTTGCTCTTACAGTAAGACCACACTATCTGATCATTAACATTGGTTAATATAGATGATATAGATGTATAATATATTTTGTAAAATAAATTAATTCTATAGTTAAGTTCGTATTCAGATGTGAAAGAATCTTGATTATCCAGAGAGTGTCACTACCTTATACAATCGTTGATCAATTGTTGTAAAATAAATTAATTCTATAGTTAAGTTCAGGTAGGAAGGAATCTTGATTATCCAGAGTGTCATCACCTTATACACTGCACATCCTTTAGTGTAGACAGACGAGAAATTTTCATATACATTGAAAATATTGAGGAATCCAGCCACTTATATATACTCCAAACAAACCTATGCAGTAGTTATTGGATGAGGGCCAAAAAACACTGCTTATGACAGGAAAGTATGTGCTATTCCATAACCACTACTATTGTCTGAACAAGTAAAGTGGATGAACAGAAAATTTTAAATACAATGTGATAACTATGATTGTTTGGGGGGATGATTGGGATGGGAACGTTTTGGCATGAAAAAATCTACAGAAAAAATATAAGTATTACTTACGCTTTCTACATCCTTCAGATGGTCATGAATACGAAAAGGACTTCTACCAACATTTAAAAAGCCAGTAAATCTCTTTTGCTTATTCAGCCAATGCTGTCCTTCTTTATTTTTGCTTTGTAATATCACAGACTGCTTGTTTATCTGTGGAAAAATAAATATGATACAATTTATACAAATAAAGAAAAATCAATTAAAGTGTTGTCACACTAGTCAGAAATAACCTATAGACACCCATACTGTAACAAATCTCATGATTAATTAAAGTAAATCACTGCCTTCACTAGGGTTTGAACCCGGGACCTCTGGGTTACTTCAGGTGGACATCTATTTATGACCACTCTCAAGAACGACCACCCCTTGTATGCGGCCAAGTTTCTCGTTTACCGACATTTTCCATTAATAAATTACCCTTCTAAACGACCACCGCGCTGACCCGACCAATGACCGCTTAATTATATGTCCCAAATACGTGAAATGTACTTTGGTTTCCCTCTCGTGAACAACCAAGATTCTGGCAATATTTTGTGAAGACATTAAAATTATAGAATAATAAAAGCATGTAATGTCCTCTTTGAAATTCACGGACCCAGGTAAAATTCTAACACATTGGATTGACAGGTTGTTTACATTGAGATAGGCAGCTTGGGAGGTGTTTTGCCCACTAATGTTTTTACAAACAAGATAATTACTCCTACCTTTTGTTTTAACAAATTCTATTGAGTTAACAAAAGGATTACAGTACACAAATCGCTCGATCTTCCTTTCAATATGAGAGTGGGTTAAGAATATATTCATTTCAACAAACTTTGTAGCCTTTCAACCTAGCATGCTCCTGGCCCATATCATGAGCCCAGCTCTCTTGCTGCTGTGTCTTTTTTCTTTCTTTTTTCTACACATTTTAATCCTGTGACATTGGGAGTAATCCAAGGTCATTCATTTGAACAAACTCGGTAGCCCTTCATCCCAACATGCTACTGTCACATGTACATACTTTGGCAACTGCAGGTCTCTGGACCTCTTTTAATTAGAGGGTTACAGAAATGACTATTAACCCTTTCACCCCTACTGACCATAATGGACTTCAACTTATGAAAGAATGGCAGAGTCCACTAAAGTTTCTTAGGGTTGAAAGGGTTAAGATAAGAGCTAAATTTTGCTGAATGAGATTGGATTTTTGTTGAAATGCTACTGCATCTTTTATGTTGATGATATGAGCTGACATGAATGAATGAGTTTTAATGAATTATCCAACAGAAAAAGGTCTACAAATAGTCTTTTTTTTCCTTCTCTTTTTTTTATATTTTAGAGAAAAGCATTTTACTAAGTCATCAATGAAAACGCTGAAGCATTTTTCTAAAAATCACAAGTATGATGTTCATTGTGTGCCAATAATTTGTTCTTCAGCCTTCACCCATGTAATTAATACATACATACTGTATAACATTATATTTATCTCTAGTATAGCTAAAATAATATACTCAGATAAAATTTAATTTACATGCCTTTAATTAATGTCCCTTGTGATCGTTCCACACTCTGAGTGGGTTTAGGCTTGTTATTTTGTTATAAGATATGACACACAGGTGGCCATCAATGAGTGTAATGTTACATTTATACTGATATCCCCAATGAAAAAAGATTCTTAGAATGTTTTTGTTGAATGAGGAGTACAAATAGGATATGACACCAGTACCTGCATGTGGAACAAGGTCATATCAACCCATTTACAATATAAAATCCCGGTACTTGTTTTGAAATTTGGATATGTTCTATTCATATAATTATTATAGGCTATAGAGGTGGCTAATTACAAACTACATGTATATCTATACTCACATAGGTTACTAATAAATGTTTCCGTATCTCATCATCTACTTTCTGTAGTTCTGTTTCAGAAATTGCATTATATCTATTTGCAGTCTTTCTGCTGCTCTCAATCATTGACCAATATGACTTTTTATAACTAAGGCTTCTTCGCCACGTTTGCTGTCTTTGAAACTGAGTTTCATCTCTTTGACCTAGCTTGTTTGATTTGGTAGTCAAGTTCTGCTGATTGTCTGCTTCATTTTGATCCTGTTCTTTCATCCGTTTGTCATTGTGAAGTTTGACTGAAAAAAAAGTATGTATCTACTTTAATTAACCATCAAATGATCATGATAACAAGGAGATCCTATGTATGGAATCTAAGAAAGAAATAAGCAGAATTTTCTGGAGAAAAGTGATTACACTATAGGTTTAAACACCAGGTCATGGAAATAACTATAAGAGGGAACATGAATATCAGTTTGTCTGTAATACCCTAATGATGTTAATATTGTCATGTTCCATTTTCAACTACTATTCTAATGTATTACAGTATTTCTAAATTTATATTCTATCATATCATACTCGACTGGTTGCAAATATTTTCCCATAGGACCCGGTCACCCACATTGGAAATAAGATAATAATAACTTTAATGGTCATCATGGGCTATCCTAGGTAAAGGTGGACCGGTCTATATATATATAGTATATGTCCTTCTGTGATATTAAAATCTCTGGACTAAGTAAAATTTTATGTGATATTTTATTGATCTGAAGTAATGTTTCCAAAACAAGTATTATATGTAAACTGTCTGTTATTCAATGTTTAGTTATAAACCTTTTATATTGAAAATACAACAGTTAGTGTGCTAAGTGGTAACAGCCAGAGCAGACTTCGCTGGTAGGGCTCTCCCCAACCCTTAGAAAACTATGACAGTGCCACTTTTGTTGTTTGTTTCTGTTTAACGTTCTATTAACAGCCAGGGTCATTTAAGGACGTGTCAGATTTGGAGGTGGAGAAAAGCCGGAGTACCAAGAGAAAAACCAACGACCTACACTGTATGGTCAGTATACCTGGCAGGCCACAATATATCTCCTTATATCATTTTACGTTACTATTGATATAACTATGACAGTTTCTTAAGCATTGTCCCTATGTACCATTTATATAATATTATTTTAAGATCAGTGCTATAATCTAATAGTCATTAATTTATGCATACATGTAAGCTGGTAAATTGACTTTTACAAGAATTTATATTATCATTATTATTAGTATGTTACACAAATTTCTAAAAATCCTAGATGGCTGCATGCATATACATGTTGGCCATATATACATTGTTTCCCTGATCCTATATATATGGTATATGCTATATACCATTTAGCATTAGTAATGTTACATACATGTAACACTGCAGGGGCTAGCAATGATTATATGCGAATATATTCCTAAATTCCTTATTATTTTTATCCCATATGATCGTTGCTAGTCCCTATGGTTATAGTAACTTTAACATTGTCTGTCAAAACAGCTAATTACAAGATCCAGAAAATAAAACGGCCACCAGGCAACTATCTTTGATTTTGACAGTTGAAGTCAGTTATCATTATTTATTTCTTGTTTACCTTTTCATAACACTCTTATGTGATCTCACGTGTTTTTCTTATTTTCATGATTATGCCATATAATCATTGCTAACCCCTGTGTTATGTTATGTGTTCTTACGTATTTTTTCTTATCTTTATTTTTAATTCTTTATATATAAGCTTATATTTATAATCGTTGCTAGCCCCTGTGATATAGGGAGACCTACAAATGTATAACCGAGAGAATGTGTTCGAGGGCAAAGACAGAGGTTAGTTTGAGTTTGTCGCTTATGAAACACATACTCTTTCATAAACGTACCTGTTTTGAAACCATGTGTACTTGAATTTACACACAATAATGTCTGTATAAATGAGTTTTTCCTAGAAAACAGTTTGATACAAGTGCGAAGACCGCTGCACATGGTCGCGGCCATGATGAATCGTATTAATTTACAAATCAGACATTGATTCAACATTTCCGGAAATGGCCACATTTTCTCTCATTTTGTTTTAGATTACGTAGGATGCAATGAAATATCTAATCGTTAAATCATAAAATAAAATAAATGAAACATAACCTTGGAAGAGCATAGCTTTACACGTACATAAATACAAAATGGGGTCCTCCTAAAGACATGAATGGACCTGAAAGGACCTGAATGGGTTTTAAAGGTGTTTATTGATTATTAATGTGTTATTTCTCAGTGTTTTATGCAAGAATGGGTGTTATTACATGTGCTGTACTATTATACCTCACTATTCATACCTGGGAGTCCGGTCAACTCGGCACTTACGGTTCGAGACACCTTGGCACTTTTCCAGTACACATCGGCAATTTCAGATATATTTTCGACTGTTCGAATTCCTATACGAAATCATGCTTCAGAAAATAAATGTTAGTTTCAAATACCGAGAGCGAAACCTTCGCGGGTTCTGCCTACGTGAGGGCGTAGGGTTTACGGATAATATTATGATGGCTCATAAGGGCCAAATATCAAATATTGACAGCGAGAATGCGAAATCGCGACGGCGAAAACGCGAGATTAATCTCACACTCTCGCCGTCGCGATTTCACTTCCTCGCCGTCGCGTTTTCGCATTATCGCATTTTAGACCTTAGTTCGAAAACGTGAGAATGAGAGATTTGATATAAGGCCCTATAACGGCCACAGGGACTTGAGAATTAGTTACAGTCTACATGTATTTGGACCGCCCGCCAAGTGTGCATAGCACATTTTCAGTCGTATTGAACGCCAGATTAACATATATTCAATTAATTGAACCTATCTTCAATTATTAGAAGATAGGTTCAATTAATTGAAGATAGGTTCAATTCAATTGAAGATAGGTTCAATTCAATTGAACCTATCTTTAATTATTTAAATTGAATTCAACATATATCTTCAATTGATTTTAACCCATCTCTAATTGAATTGAACCTACCTCTAATTGAATTTAACCTATCTTCAAATACAACATATCCTTAATTAAATTGCACCTATCTTTAATTCAATTGAACCTATCTTTTATTTGTTCGTAATTGAAGATAGGTTCAATTCAATTAGAGATAGGTTCAATTCAATTAGAGATAGGTACAATTCAATTAGAGATAGGTTCAAATCAATTGAAGATAGGTTCAGTTAGTCTTATTTAAACCTATCTTTAATAGAATTGTACCTATCTTCAATTGAATTGAACTTATCTTTAATTAAATTGTACCTATCTCTAATTGAATAGAAACTATCTCTAACTGAATTGTACCTATCTCTAATTGAATTAAACCTATCGTTAATTGAATCGAACCTATCTTCAATTATTTGAAGATAGGGTCAATTAATTGAACATATGTTAATTTGGCGTTCCATACAGTCGTTTTGGGGGGTTAGATTAAAATTCGGTAAAAATGACTCCCCCTGTGTTAATGTATATAATAAGCACCGGGGGAGTCATTTTTAACTACAAAATGTAATTCTCAAGTCCCTGTGCTAACGGCCACCATAGGTAATACCTTGATTGGCGAAATAATAGATGTCCAGTCTCAATTAAATAATCAAAATGCTTAGTTTTGACTATACACAAATGCTTTTTTTAGTTTGCCTCACTGATAGCGTGTGTTATTTATGGTATGGTCAGGTCTAAAGTTGCATTCAGCTGTCTTGTGTGTGATATATTTTTCAATGTAGAAAACTTAACGCTATAACATTTTGGCATATATTTATGAATTTTCTGTTACAGACGCACTGCAATGATCACACATGTACAACCCATTACCCTATACTTGTCTGTTGATCAAATTCTTGGCATTTTTTCCGGGTCCGATTGCTGAAAGCATTCAACGGAAACAAATTTAACTTTTATACATTCTTCATTTGACAAGTTCGGACTATCCGAAATACGGTATGCTATAAACAATCAGAGTTCGCACTAACACTAGCTAAAACATGATTGTTTTTATTGAATACAAGAATTATAAAATTAACATGTAAAAGTGTTCAATACTCAGCCGTGATTGTTTGACTTATGATGAGACAATATGGACACTAAATAAAACTGAAAACTAATCATTATCGATTGACGTATTTCAACATTTATCCACTCATACACTAGGGCAAAGAAAATATTCTCTTTGTATTGTTCTTTGAATATCAAAGGGGGATTTTCATTCGTTACATAACTCCAAACCAATGCTCAATGTATGATGTTTTATCGTCATTTTCAAGGTTTTTTTAAAATAAATTTACAAGGACCGAAAAAAACAGAAACCTTCTAATTAAGGTAGTGTCACGTTCACACACACACACACACACACATATATATATATATATATATGATTTAGCAACACAAATGACGAAGGAAGACAACTCACGATCTACGGCACCCAAACGCCTAGCCAGAAACACCCGCAGCTTATACCGCTGCGCCACATCGGCGTTCTATATATACCGTATAGCAACGATTATAACAAATTCCAAGTAGGCTAGATTCACATATTCAACAATTAAAACGTCATCTACCGACTTGTCTTCAAAAAATGCCGACTTCACGAAGTGCCGAGGCGTCTGTGATCATATACTGTACTATATATTTTACACAAGAAATTCATTTGATTTAAAAAGTACGATATGTGTGATCTATTGTTAGTTATTTTTTAGTTTCGCAACTCTTTTCTAAATCTGTATTGTTATCCATAAACACTATTAAACAGTTCCGAAAGAAATAATATCCCATGGGAGATAACTCGTGCTATTTTTCTAGTATTCAATTCCGGAAATCGTTTTCTTTTTAGACACAAAACAAGATGTCAGCGCCCGCGTTCAGAGAAGTGCAATACACAGGGAAGGATGCTATGCCTACATGCTTCCTAATGAATGCATCATTTTGACAGTACACTAACTGTTGACTACTACTGACATATAAGGTACATTCCATTACAACATAATTAGTTACCTGCTTACTGTCAGTATATTACTTGGTCACTAACAGTCCAAGTCACCGGTTACACTTTCACCGACACGGTTTTGAAGTTGATGTGCTACAAATGTACCGACGTTTCAGAAATAAGGTTTACCTATCAGGTGTTTCGATGGCGGCCTGTTCTTTGATATTTTGATGGGTTTCTGTAAACTTCTTTAAACTTAGACTCTGAACGATAAATAAATATACATGTGTAGCGCAAAGTGGGCCCCGAGACGTTCCTGTTACATATGTATATAGCACATTGATCACAGAGACATGTTGGGTTTTTACTATTTGTACCATAGGCCTACAATATATTATATAAAAGCGTGATATAAAATTGCAAAATAGAGGTATAATATTTTGCAGCTAGAAATGTCCTAGTGTGTATGGACTATATGGACAGGTATACATGTATAATGAAACCCTACACACATTTCCAAAACGTCCATACTTTCCCACAGAAAACATACCAAAGAGTCAGACAGAAGCTTAGGAAAACAAGATATTCATATTGCATACCTTAAAAGCTCCTTCCTATATATACTCACAGTCTCTTGTTTAATTAACACTACTATATATGTGCCAACTTTTGTATATGAATATTTATTTGCGTACTCACTTTTGTTAAAGAGTTTATATTACTCTCTTATGAGAGAAGAAAATTGAACTTAAGAAGATAACAGATAAGACAGGTTACATTAATATACTCTAACTGCTTAGTTTCTGTAAAATGAACAGAATTTAGGCACATAATATTGAATAAAGATATGAATAGGACTTGAACCTGTACACAATTCTCAAAACTCAAAGCAGACAAATCATTGAATGTATGGAGTCTAGATTTCTTAGGTAGAGAAGCATTTGTTCTAATTCAAGAGCTAAATGTTTCAATTGTATTCAACTAAAGAGAAGAGAATAGAATTGAAGACATATTATTAACATCATTAATGATTATTTTTCTAAAGTTATTTGATGTATTATTTTCAGATACCTGTGCATTCATCATCATGTCTACTGGAGGAGGGTTTGATATTAACAGGCTTAGAAGTCCATACGAAAATAACTCAGAGTGGAAAATGCGTGAGGAATTTCTACAGGCTCACAATGGATCTTACCCAGTCCATCGTCTTCTGTGTTTATCAAATTGCTACATCAATTCCCGACTGTATGGTTGTCGTTACCCTCCTGCCACCATGAAAGAACTTGCAGCCTTGTCAACTGGTCTCAGAGCCACAGGCATTGACAAAATGATGGGGGTGCAGAAAGTTAAGTTTGTGAAAGAGAAAGAGGAGACAAAGTTAACAAAAATAAATTTTGTTAAGGCATCAGAGGACTTAGCAGTGAAGCAGGTAACAACAGGTTCAGACAAAACTTCAGTTCAAACAATGGATACTATATTAACTGAAAATGGTGGTAATGACAATGCCAAACCCAGTACAACAAAATCCACTACTCATAGTTCAATGACTAAATCCAGCAATCCAGTTGTAGCTAAAACAAGCACTCTAAGTACATCTGTCAAAAGTAGTTTTGCATCCCAGTGTGAGCCCAAACCAGTGGTTCACCCTCCTCCGAAACTCAAACAGAACACGCAAGCTATGCTTGCTTTTGCTACAAAGGATGAATTAAATGAGGCAGTGGAAAGGAACTTCGAGGATAAGACTCCAATCGAACAAAACATATTTGATTTAGCCAAAGCATTGGAAGGACTATTAAAGAAGGATGTCAATAATCTGGGGAAAAGATTATCTTCCAATTGCTGCAATGAAAACAAAAATAGTGTTTACATACAAGTATAAGGAGCTGCCAGCACCAAAGGGACTTCACAAGTTTGTGTGCTGTATTATGTATGACTCGGTGGAATTAGCAGAAGGAGAGGGGGGAAACAAAAAAAAAGCCAAACAAAACAGTGTAGAAGAGGCTGCATGTAAACTTTGTAAACCATTCTTGAAAGTTGTTAGGCTTAACCCAGAGACACAAGTTCTAAAAGCCACTGATGAGTTCTTTCCATCAGCCTGGAGCATAAATGAACAACAACCATCCAATAATGCTGTAAGTGTGTACAAGGAATCAAATGCAACTAGTTTAGCAGCTTGTAAAAAACGGAAATTCTTGGAAACATCCAGTGATCTTACCAGGTTTGTGCTCATTGAACCTAAGGAGGCAAGAACTAGTGACAATGCTAAAGCTGTCCTCCAGCGTAGTGCTGATTTAAATAAAGCTCTATTGGAGTATGAATTCCATGATGAGGGAACAGGGGTGCGATGTCGAGTGATACTCGAAGGACATATTCTGGTGGATTGTTTTGGTACTGGTCGCTTAACAGTGAAATCAGCAGCTGCAGAGAAAGCCTTGGAATTATTAAAAAAAATGTGCTGGACTATAAAAGTAAAGCAAGCTGTGGATTCAATTGATGCAGGTCTGAGCCGAGATGAAATTTTTGGCGAAATTCAGGCACAAGTAAAAGCCATTCCAGAAGACAACAAAGGGAGACAACTGCTGATGAAGATGGGCTGGACAGGTGGCGGTGTGGGAGCAGAAGGCAACAAGGGACGTGAAATGCCTGTAGCAGAAGAATTGTCAAAAAATCAGATGATATGTCGTGCAGGACTAGGATCAATTAATTCTTCTGAGAGGGAATTTAGAACTAATGTACTGGAGGCATTAGAGACTTACACAAAATCAGGAAAACAGGAGGACTTGATGTTCACAGCAGAGTTCACAAAAGATGAACGAGCATATATCCACCAGCAAGCACAAAAGCTTGGGCTTAAAACTCAGAGTCGTGGCTCTGGTGAGGGTCGTTACCTGACTGTTAGTCGTAGACGATCAGCGTTCCAATTGTTTAATCATTTAATTGAAGAGGGTGGTTCTACAGCCAAATATGAACTGGTAGCTCCGGGACAGTGTTCCCAAACTTAATTACCTGATCATGAGACGATAGAACTGAACATATACATTTTACTATAGTGAAACGTAATATAGGTAGTTCTGGAAGCTGTGTTTTAATAATTTTAAATTGCATCTGTCATTACGAAAGACCATTTATTTATTTCCTCATGGATGAAGCAAGTGATTCTGTGAGATATCATTCAAATAGACACCTTTATTTGATTTCTTTCATGTTGTTAGATGTTGAAAATCATGTTATATTATATTTTTCATTTGAAGACTTATTTGTTTTTTTTGTTTAAGATCGTGGACAAATATCATGGTATTTTTTAGCCCACCGTCATCAGATGGGTTAGTGCTATTCAAATGATCATACGTCCATGGTCAGTCCTCTTTCTTCAAAGTGCTGGAGGGGTTTTCTCAAACTGCATATTGTGTTCCCCTTGGTATGTCCCCCTTGGTATGTCCCCCTTGGTCCCAAGTTGTGCCCATCTGATTTTGAGTCTGATCCAGAAAACATCATGTCTGGCAGATGGCCATCTTTGATTTTGACAGTCGAAGTTTGTTATTGCTATATTTCTGGAGAAGTACAGGAAGGATTTTATTTTTTCTCAAATTTCACATATATGATACCCTTGGTCCCTGGTTGTGCCCATTTGATTTTGAGCCTGATCCAGAAAACAAAATGACCGCAAGGTAGCTAGCTATTTCTGATTTTGACTGTTGAAGTTTGTTAATTATCTGCTATTTCTGGAGACGTACTGGAAGGAGTTTTCGTTAACTTTAAATGAGTAAAATTGAAAGAAATTTAAAAAATGCTCTTCTATGACCCAGATATGGTGGAATCAAATACGCTGGGGTCTCATGTTTGCCCAGGAGAGGGGGGTAAACTTGACTATAGTTTATATAGGAAAATCACATTTTTGAACATCCTTTTTTAGCTCGTCTCTTCGAAGAAGAGTGAGAGCTTATGTCGTCACTTGGGCGTCGGTTTTTCAAATGTTAAATTTTTGGTGCAAGTGTTGAAAGGCATAGTAATTTATGGTAATACGGTCCCTGTGGGGGTCATACTATCCCCTGCCAGAGTTAAACTAAAAGATTTTTTTGGGAAAAAACCAGAATTTTCAAATTTTTGGACTTAGAAAATTTTTGCGTTAAGTTTTTGGTGCAAGTGTTGAAAGGTATTAATACATCACTATATAATTGTACTAGGGTGCTGATAATTGGCAATAGAGTTCCTCTGGGGTTAAACTATCCCCTGCCAGAGTTAAACTAAAAGATTTTTTGGGGGAAAAAACCAGAATTTTCAAATTTTTGGACTTCACTTTATAATTGTACTAGGGTGCTGATATTTGGCAATAGAGTCCCTATGGAGTAAAACAATCCCTTCCTGGAGTAAAACTTTAAAAAAAAAATCAGATTTTTTTTTTAAATCTGTGTTTTTTTGTTTTTGTTTTTAAATCTTTGGACTTTGTGTTAAGTTTATGTTATGAGTGTTGAAAGGCATAGTAATACCTGGTATTAGGTTCCCTGTGTGGGGTTAAACTATCCCTTGCCTTTTTTGGGGAAAAAACACATTTTTTCAAATTTTTGTGCAAATGTTGAAAGCTATAAACTCATCACTTTATGATTGTACTAGGGTGCTGATATTTGGTAAAAGAGTCCCTATGGAGTTACACTATCCCTTCTTGGGGTGAAACTGAAAATAAAACAATGGGAAAATGCTCACAATTGACAATTTATACTGGTCCACAGTTTTCAAGGGAGACAACTCTCATTAGGATAATATTTTGTCAAAAAATTGAAGAAATATGTCCAAAAGCAATTACATTTGTTTTTAATATATTCATTTAATCTACAACAGCATAGCTTGTCTCCCGAATGTTTGTCAATAAATAATTTATATATATATAAATTGGTATGGTTTTGAAAATTGCATGAATTCACAAAACATAATCTGATCAAGTAAACAATATAAATATTATTAATGCAATTTGCGAAACCATTCCAATTAATATATTTTAATTATTTATTGACAAACATTTGCGAGATGAGCTATGCTGTTCTCCAACAGCTCTTGTTGGATTAGATTATCAGTATTGGGTGGCAGTTTAATGGTATGCACATATTGGGTAAAGTAAAATGACTCTTTAGATATATCTATTTCATTTATATTGATCAGCTGTGGCACACTGCCACTGGATAAACATTTGATGGCATGGAAATTAAAGATATCCGAGTAAGAATAATTTCTAGTCAAACATTAGGAAAATACATTATGCCGTGACAATTCATTTTTACACACTTGCATCCTTTACAATTCAGTTTTGACACTGTTGACTTCATTTTAAAATGGATTTTGCAGGAATAACAGCAGACGTAAAGTGTCGTTTTAGATATGTGTGAATTTGGCAGATCTTAATTACAGCCTGATTAAGAATATGCTCGAAGTTGATATAATTGTTTTTGTTTTTGGCATTTTGATTCACAAGAGTGGTAACAAGCCAAATGTTCATATTGAAATAAAAATCTTGATCTTGTGTAAGAGGTTGATGTTTCTGTAAGAGGTACCATTATCAGCACTAGAGGACTACATAATACACGGGACAGGTAATAATGCAGAAGGTGGATGTAACACCACCAATTTGCAAATACATATAATCTTCTGTCGATGAACCAAATTCTTCATGATAAAAAATAAAAATGCTGGTTACTTCAATTTGTTCACTTCTCTTAAAAAACATTTTTGTCTTATTTTGTTTTCCTTTTTTTTTTCAAAGCTGATTAATTTTGACTCTCCCACTTTTGATAATACATTTATTAGTTGAATATTGTAAGTTACAGATACTGGTATATTAAAAGATAAATACCGGTATGTAAATGTGTAAACTATGAAAAAAGCATAAAAAACACAAATGTTTTTTTTTTAAACTTTATTTAACTTAGTTCACCGATTGTCATCTCCATACCTTCATTTCATCATCTCCATCATGTAATTCAACTCTCCTTGGAACAAATACGATTGGTCATTCTCACAGGTTGTTCCTAAAGATATATACACAATAGCTATTGGTCACAGTCTATGGACAAAATATCCTGATAAACAGTCTTCACCAAAGTCACAGGGGCAAACTGGATTTACAACTGAAATATCAACTTTGTTGAGAGGGCAAGTTATTAGAATTGTGGATTATTTTTATGGTATCCCAAAATTTTGAAAATTCTGTCGCACAATTTATATGACAATAAGATTTCAATATCAAATAATTTCAATCTGATATTTTATAAAAACTGCCACCCTGTGACGTCGGGAAGGGGTCTATAACAGGAAAACTAGGGGTTCAGGGTTATCAAAGGGAGCTAACCATGAAGGAAAAGGGAGGTAACTGTTAAGGAAAAGATTAACAGTATAAAACCATAATAAGAAGATGCAGAATGAAAATGTAGAAAAATGGTATACAATACACTGTTCACTTTCTGTACAATGTAGCATTTAAATGTGTAAATACTGAGATGATTTGCATATATTATCTACCTTTCTTACACTGATTGTACCTCGGTTCCATGATCACACATGAACCCATTATTGCCGTATCAGATTGTCAACAGTCCAGTCATACACGAAGGTACTAGTGCAAGGTATGACTACAACATATTTACAGGAATAATAATGATGTTAGCCACATTGACAGGTATATATATATTGTTATATATACATATATATCAATTTTTTGATAATCATTAAATATATAATCTTCGGTTCTTCTCCATCTACTAATTTGTGGAAAATAGCTAATAATTTTCTATTACATAACAACAAAATCAAAATCAACAGGTCAGTTAGATAACAAGGAATATGTGAAGAATAATAAGATAAGATAAATTCTGAGAATTCAAGATATTTATAGATCTTGTCAACAAATCAGTATTAGAAAACAATATTCCATTTATTGTAACTTTTCTTTTGAGTATTTAGTAATAAGAGAAAAACATTTTTTTTAAAGATATTCCTTTGGGACTGACATAAAATTATGTAAAAATAAATAAATCACATTTGTTAAATAAAAATACTTTAGTAGAAACAAATTGAATAAGGACACAGATAATGTTAAACACTTAAAATAAAGGACTGGTTCAGTATTGTAATGTACGAACAGTCATCTATAATAATAAAACCATAACAGATTTTTACTCCTGCCAGCTAGCTACTTAACTATCACAACAGATTGATAAAAAAAAAAAAAAAAAATCTTGATTAAACTATAGGAAATTAATTTGTCTTTAACACATTTCTCTATAAATACCAAGCCCAGCAGTAATGTTGAAGTGGGTTTTTTTGTGACAATATTTTTGTGATAAGACTACTTGTGCAATTTTAACAAAAAACACCAAAACAACCATAAAGAAACACAATTTCATACAGTAGGACCAAGATAGTGAAGTATCTTACACTCTTGATAATAGAGTTATGAAGTATCTTTACTCAATAAACATTGAAGTGGCAATAAAAATACAAGAGTTGATAAATAATTTAAAAGACAATGTAAACTGATGATGCAGAGGATGGTATATGTTGTGCATATAGAAAATGTCACTTAATGAAAGCGGCCATTTTACATGCAAAAATAACTAAGATTGCCCAGGGTTCAATCACCACACTTTGTTCTCTACTGAAAAATATCAAACATGTTACAAAAAAAATTTACCAGTGAAATGTTTGGTGTTGCACACTTGTACTGTAACCAAATATTTTCATATCACAATATTAAATATAGTTGTCCTTTGTCCTTTTGAAACAAATCATTAACAAGTACATGTATTGTTTTTTTTCACACCTTGTTACATATTAACCTGTATTGAGGGGCAATATCAATCTGTATTATAAAACAATATAAATCTGTATTGTGAGACCATATAAACCTGTACTGAGAGTTTACATACACCTGTATAGAGAGGCCATATAAACCTCTATTGAGAGGCCATATAAACCTGTACTGAGAGTTTACATACACCTGTATAGAGAGGCCATATAAACCTCTATTGAGAGACCATATAAACCTGCATGAACTTATATTGTGAGGTCATATAAACCTGTACCGAGAGTTTATATACACCTGTATAGAGAGGTCATATAAACCTGTATTGAGAGGCCATATAAACCTGTACAGAAATTATATATACACCTGTATAGAGAGGCCATATTAATCTGTATGAAAACTATATTGAGAGGCCATATAAACCTGTACTGAGTATAAACCTGTATAGAGAGGCCATATAAACCTCTATTGAGAGACCATATCAACCCGTATAGAGAGGCCATATAAACATCTATTGAGAGACCATATAAACCTGTATAGAGAGGCCATATAAACTTATAGGAACTTATATTGAGAGACCATATAAACTTATATAAACCTTTTTTTTAAGAGATCATATAAACTTGTACTAGAGTTCATATCAACATGTATTGAGAGGCTGTATAAACCTGTACCAATAGTTCATATAAGTTATTTATGTTGTAGGCAGGTACTATGGTCCTATATTACCTATCTGGATTTCATATTTCCTGAGCTGAAGACCAGCTTTTGTAACACTATAAACATATTCTCATACTGTAGGCAGGTAATCTATAATTATATACATAAACACTGAAACTTTTAAATGCAGCATTTAAACATGTTTGGTTTCCCTTTGTCTCTCAAGCATAATTGATGGTATGATATCTTTGATTCTGTACTGAATATTCTCTTTCATTCAAGAGTGGAAAATTTTGAAAGTAAGTTTCAATGAGACAGGCAAACATATCATTAATTGTAAACTTGTGATTTGTTTTACAGTCATTTAACCCTGAGATATTTGGTAGAGTTAATGATTTATGCTTCTTAACACATTGCTGGTAAGCCTTTGACTTATGCTTGTTACACTTAAGGAGATATGCTACCTTTCACATTATACATTATCTATAAATTTTAAGTTTTAAGATTATATGCTACAAGACAGATATTAGTTATTTGGAGTCAGCATAAATAATGTTATGCTACAGGTATGTACATCTATAAATGCATATTTTAGATTTTATGTCAATTGTTAACAGACACTTAATCTGTTTTCTCTATGGTATAATCTATAATTAATTAACCTTCTCTAAAATGAAAGCGTATAGAGCATTGTCAGCAATGCAAAGTTTCAATCTCTGGTCAATGTTTGTTCCATGGTATAAACGAAGAGCCATAACTCTGTGAAACGTGGTACCCGAGAGCTAGTTAAGTATACAACTATCCACCATATCAATTGTATGGGAATAAAGCAAATTTAGGTAAAAAGATATGCAAGATATACCCCGACAGTGTTATACAGTTTGAACTAAGGGAAATAACTCTGTGTATGGAGGGACAGGGATTTATGGGTGGTCGTATGACATAGCAATGATCGGATGGCATAGTGTTGGTCGGGTGATAGTGAGGGTCAGATGACATGGTTTTCGGGTGGCATAGTGATGGTCAGGTGGCCTAGTGATGGTCAGGTGGCCTAGTGATGGTCAGGTGGCCTAGTGATGGTCGGGCGACATAGTGATAGTCTTATGTCATAGTGGTGGTCAGGTGGCATAGTTGATGGTCGGGTGGCATAGTGATGGTTGGGTGGCATAGTGACGGTCAGATGGCATAGTGGTGGTCAGGGGGCATGGTTGGTGGGGTAGCATAATGGTAACACACTTGCTTTTCACCTAAGCAGCCAGGGTTTGATTCTCATGAAACGGTATGTGGTCACCTACCTAACCACATAGGTTTTCTCCGGGCACTCTGGATTCCTTCTAAAGTAAGACTCCTCACAATTTCATTCGGGCCAACAAGTGTGATTAACATAAGTTATAATAAGGTAAAACCTCTTTTGCAATTGTATATAAACTTTAAGTCTACTCAGACCATACTGTGGGTGACACTCCACCATCCAAAAGGTACTCAACATATTACAGTTGTGAAAACATACTACAGATATTACTGTTTCTTGTGAAAACATACTAAAGATATTGCTGTTTCTTGTGAAAACATACTAAAGATATTGCTGTTTCTTGTGAAAACATACTAAAGATATTGCTGTTTCTTGTGAAAACATACTAAAGATATTGATGTTTCTTGTGAAAACATACTAAAGATATTGCTGTTTCTTGTGAAAACATACTAAAGATATTGCTATTTCTTGTGAAAACATACAGAAGATATTGCAGTTGTGTGTGAAATAGTATAAAAGACATGCTTACATGTAAATAGGGAAACATGGACTAGCCCACTAAACACCCATGCATGGACTAAACCTTAGATGTATAGTCCCCTACTGTAGCACTACCGACAGAGAACTATTACCGACAGTCCCAGGTACTGTAGCTCTACTGACAGAGAACTATTACTGACAGTCCCATACTGTAGCTCTACCGACAGAGAACTATTACTGACAGTCCCCTACTGTATCACTACTGTCAGAGAACTATTACTGACAGTCCCCTACTGTAGATCTACCGACAGAGAACTATTATTACTGACAGTCCCCTACTGTAGCTCTACTGACAGAGAACTATTACTGACTGTCCCCTACTGTAGCACTACCGAAGGACAACTATTACCGACAGTCCCCTACTGTAGATCTACTGACAGAGAACTATTACTGACAGTCCCCTACTGTAACACTACCGACAGAGAACTATTACTGACAGTCCCCTACTGTAGATCTACTGACAGAGAACTATTACTGACAGTCCCCTACTGTAGCTCTACTGACAGAGAACTATTACTGACAGTCCCCTACTGTAGCACTACTGACAGAGAACTATTACTGACAGTCCCCTACTGTAGATCTACTGACAGAGAACTATTACTGACAGTCCCCTACTGTAACACTACCGACAGAGAACTATTACTGACTGTCCCCTACTGTAGCACTACCGACAGAGAACTATTACTGACAGTCCCCTACTGTAGATCTACTGACAGAGAACTATTACTGACAGTCCCCTACTGTAGCACTACCGACAGAGAACTATTACTGACAGTCCCCTACTGTAGCACTACTGACAAGAGAACTATTACTGACAGTCCCCTACTGTAACACTACCGACAGAGAACTATTACTGACAGTCCCCTACTGTAGATCTACTGACAGAGAACTATTACTGACAGTCCCCTACTGTAGCACTACCGAAGGACAACTATTACCGACAGTCCCCTACTGTAGCTCTACTGACAGAGAACTATTACTGACAGTCCCCTACTATAGCACTACTGACAGAGAACTATTACTGACAGTCCCCTACTGTAGCACTACCGAAGGACAACTATTACTGACAGTCCCCTACTGTAGCACTACCGAAGGACAACTATTACTGACAGTCCCCTACTGTAGCACTACTGACAGAGAACTATTACTGACAGTCCCCTACTGTAGCACTACCGACTTAGAACTATTAATGACAGTCCCCTACTGTAGCACTACTGACAGAGAACTATTACTGACAGTCCCCTACTGTAGCACTACCGAAGGACAACTATTACTGACAGTCCCCTACTGTAGCACTACCGAAGGACAACTATTACTGACTGTCCCCTACTGTAGCACTACCGACAGAGAACTATTACTGACAGTCCCCTACTGTAGCACTTCCGACAGAGAACTATTACTGACTGTCCCCTAGCTACTGTAGCACTACCGAGAGAGAACTTTTACTTATTGACTAAATAATGTTATCTCTACTTTAGGTCAATACATGTATTACTATTAATAGCTCACTAGCTCTCTTACTAGAACTCTTCTAGGAAAGGAAATGAATGTCACAGATAGCATACAACTTTAAGTATAAAACTACTCAACCTTTTACTCACAGAAACACATTGAATAAATTATTATCAATAAATACACTTAAGTGTGTTCCACACCAAGGCAGATGAAATAAATAAAACTGTACAGGTAAAACATTTCAAATGAAAATATCACAATTTCTTTAAAAAATATTCTCAACACAGGCATGGCAGGTTATTTTCAAAGGCGGCATGTGTCAATCATTTTGGTCTCCAAGGTGATCTCATAGCAACATAGAAATACACATCCTAACCCCTTCTCTATTCTATCATCCTGGCTGTTGACTGGTTGTGTCATACAATGTCAGTGCTTGTATAATGGTAGGGTCCTTCTTTGAACCGTCTAGGAATTCATCAAACGAAAGTTTATCATCCTTGTTCTGCAAAAAAATAAAATAAAATAAAATAAACAGTCTAATGAGCTACTTATTTACTGAAATACCAGGCTGAACAATCTTTCATATTATGGGGTGCCATTTAACTATTTATTCTTGTTTAGTGATATCACTTAATGACTAATTGATATCACTTATTAAATAAGTGATATCACTTATTCAAAAGTTGACTAAGTAATTTTTTTTTACAAAATTAAAGTCCCAACAGTGATGATGTCATATGTTACACAATTCCAACTGTTAGGTTTTGGGGATCTGCCAATGTCAACTAATCCTATGTTACTCTAAAATCTCTTGAAATAATTAATACTCAAGACAACCCTGCTGTATTATTGCTACTGGAAATAGTGCACTTAGATTTACCTTATCCATAATTTCAAATATTTTATTGACTCGTTTTTCAGGTGTATTTTCCTCTTCTGGAAGTTTCACAGAATTTCCCTGCAAAATAAAAATATTCTAGGTACTAAATCTATGAATGATCATAATTATTTTTGAAAATATACAAGATACACAACAGAAAATATTAAATTCACTAAAATCTTGACCATAATTATTTTTCAAAATATACAAGATAATCAACACAAAATATCAAATTCACTAGACTCTAGATGTGTCATAGATAGAATGATCACATGACTGCTACAGAGAAGCCAAACGTCCCCCACCTCTACTGGCAACACAAAAAGCACTGAGAAATGATTCATATTGTAAATACCCAGTTAAGAAGGTATCAATATAAATTTCATGCCCTACATACTGTGTTGTACTAAGTTTGTTGCTTGCAAAGCAAACCATGAAATCAGAAAAAAATCAATTAACTGGGATTAGTGCTAATCAATTTGATGGGTAAAAACTAATTCAAGGGCAGTAACTCCTACAACAAGAGTCCAGAGGGCCTGTATTGCTCATCTGGATATTTCAGTGATTGTGGCAAAGCACTCCCATCCACCTTATATACTTATACAAATACTTAGTACCATGCATTGCAGTCAACACTAAAAGACAGATAATTATATAAAAGAAAAACTTACCACCATTTTATATATTGCGTCCACAATGTCCAGTAATTCTTCTCGTGTGATGAACCCATCACTGTCAAGGTCATACAACTTGAAAGCCCCTTCAGAAAAGAAAAGTTAAGTTTTGACATTTATACACATATAGCATATACACATTGAGTGACTTGCATACCAACAGAAGAAATATTATAAAAAAACTGACATATACACTTTCAATTCAGATATAAAAATAACCATAAAAATTACAAAATTGCTTGTTATTAGCAATTCGGACAAGATTTAATCATTCAGTTTGGTTCAAAATCATACAAAAGTCATTTACCTTAAGCAAGATTTTCGGTAGGGAAATTAACTCAATGTGTACATGTTAATTTTCTATACTTTGACCTTGACCTTAACCCTATTGCCCTACTTACCAAATAACAGTGACTGACCTTATCCTTACAATTCAAATAAGGAAATATCCCACAAATTTCTAACTTGAGCAGCATATGCAACGTGACATTTTGTAGAAACAAATTTTCTATTTATGGTAAAAGTGACCTTGAGTTTTGGGCTTCAGACATTAACAAAAATCATGTGTACAAATAAGGAAACACTTATTAAGTTTCACTTCCGTGGATTATTATGATGAAATACAACAATATTCATGAAAAATGTACTTTTATCAAACTGAAGATGCTTAAAATGCATTACCTGTAAATTAGATATATACTCTAGTGTAGGTAAAATGTCACATATGCTTGTTTAAGTGTATACCAGGTATATATTTTGTAAGTTAATACTGTTGGTAATTTCAACTTTGGTTTATCTTTAACAGTATAGTTTAAAGCAACACTGTAACGTCCCACCTAATTCCATTATCCTACCCCTTGTTACTGGTTCATTACATTTCCGACAATAACCGCATAACTTCTGTAAAGATCAATTAGACTGTGATGTTTTAACAAATTGTTTTTGACTAAGAAGAAGCAGGCCTACTTCCTCTGCCTGGTAGGTAGAAATAATGAGGGGTGACGAGGCAGGATTCATCATGGTTACACAAATTGAACGAAAAGTATTAACACTATGCTAATAAATACTCTATCTATTTCATTAACTGTTGGCAGCATAATGTGCTTGGTACATGGGTGTATGTGGCATGGAAGATGTGCCAGTGTTGATGAAAATAAATAAAGCTTTAGCAGCTAAAATAGTGCCAACAACAGTGCAAAGGTTTTGTTATTTTTGTTTTTTTTCCATCTTTCTAAGCATAACCAGTATCAAATACATGTACAGTAGGTAATATTATATGAAACCTATATAAACTTTGTCCCACTTTTGTGGTAGTTATCCAAATACCCCAGTCCTTCTGACTCTAAACACAATTCACCCCCCCCCCCAAAAAAAAACACAACAGAAACAATAAAACAAAACAAAACACCAATGGTCCCTTTTTTGTACTCCACATTTCAAGAACTGCTTTCTTCAATTATACACCTACAGAATCAGACTATTGAAAATCTATCCAAAGCGATTTAATCTAAGTTCATGAGGTAAAATGAACGTCTGTTAAATGAACTTCAGTGTGATGCATTGTGATAGGGTCAGGTGCTATGATACTACAGTGTTCAGGGCTTTACTGTACCTAAGGTATTGTGATGATGGCACGTACCATGTCCATTAGAGAGTGGGGAAGGGTTGGAGGTTGGTTAAACAGGGCTTATACCAATATTATATGAAAAATCTTTGCATGCAACACAATGCATTTACATGATGTGAATATATATGAAGATTTTGAGGAATATATATATTGTAAGGTCAAAGGTCAAAATAAGAGAATGCAGAGTTCCTATAAATATACAAGATACAGCACCTTCTCATGATTGCAGTTAAAAAGTAAGTCTTAATTGAGCTGATGTAACAGTACAAATGATATGCTTCAGAAACATTTGTTTATTTATAGGGGTTCAACATCCTCATGACAGGCAGGGTCATATGAGGACAGGTGTCAAGGTCACACCAATGGCCAGGATCATGTAAGGACAGGTGTCAAGGTCCCACCAACAGCCATGGTCAAATGACATGTGTCAAGGTCACACCAATGTCCAGGATCATGTAAGGACAGGTGTCAAGGTCACACCAATGGCCAGGATCATGTAAGGACAGGTGTCAAGGTCACACCAATGGCCAGGATCATGTAAGGACAGGTGTCAAGGTCCCACCAATGGCCAGGATCATGTAAGGACAGGTGTCAAGGTCCCACCAACACCCATGGTCAAATGATATGTCTCAAGGTCATACCAATAGATGAAAACAAAGCACAGAAAGACAAAGCAGACAGGAAAATAATAGAAAGATATGGAAGAAGGGAGAAGACAAAGATATGAAGTGCTGCAATTGGGACAGCAGATCTATTTTGGTCTCAATGTCCTCTAAATAGAAGATTTGGAAGAGAAATACTGATTCTTTAGGGGGCCCACTTTTAGTCACCTTCTATGATCAACATACAGTGAAATACATCTGGCCTTATTCTCTGGCTCTCGATCTGGGCCTTATTCATGAGCTCTTGAATGTCCCCTGAACAGAAGATATTGGAGAAACTAACTGTGACCCTGCAAGGGATCCTATATTTAAATTAGTTGCCTCTGACAACATGCAATATGATACAACAGACATATTTTCCCCCACTCCTGCATCATGGTTTATTATTTACTTTAGTACAAAAATTAATTTGAAGTCGAAGTCCCAGAAAAGGTCAGTGTTTCCATTTTGATTAGTGATATATCTTTTTCCTACTACTCTTAAGTCCATTCATGAAAAAGTCAACTTGACAGTTCATGATTGTGTCAAAGGTCAAACAAAAGCTGTCATGCTTCCCATTCTGATTATGTCTGTGTCCATGTTATACCCTGGAAACTGGGACAGACACAAGGCCATATGGTACACTCTAACCTTGTTTGTTGAGAGGAGGTCATCACTATCATATTTAACGATGTTAAATGTCAAACAGACAACTTACACTGTAGCTTTTCTTGTACACTCCCTCGAGAAGTCACAGACAACGCTTGGAGAAATTCCTGGAATTCTATATACCCATCCTGTCAACAGGACATTGGTACCATTAAAATTAAAGGTATTAAAATTATTCACAAGTACCACTGATAACACATAAATTATTTTTGAAACAAAAATCATTTTCAAAAAGTGAACAAAAATCTGAGTATTGAAATCAATCAATTTATAAACAAAATTCAGTTCTGTTTTGTTTCCCAGTTAACATCAATTTTGAGAAAAATGCAAATTGCTCATTTGTGTTGATTATCAACAAGTTGTACAAGCAATATAACACTCCAGATTATAGATGAATACAAACAAAATAAAAACAGTAACTTTCAGAATGGTCCAAAGATATTTTAGTTATCTGTATGTACAACTTTAGCAATTATCATCAAATTTTTCAATTTTTGTAACAATTTACTGAAGTGAACTTACCCGGTTTTCATCAAAGACATTAAATACAAAGGATGCAAATTTACTTGGATCACCAAAGGGAAAGAATTGCTTGTAAATTTTTGTAAAACCCTGAAATTAGAAATTATTCTGGTCTTAGATATCTATGACTATATTATATTTTTATATCCTCATGCCAAGCAACAATTATCTAGTAATACATTTGTATATATTTACAGGTAGGGAAGTTAAACCATGTCCAATTTTCATGATCAATAATTATCCTCCTCCCCATTGAAGACACATAGACTTAATCCAAATTGTGTGTTTGTTGGGACAGGGTCTCCTTGTAGTAGCTGGTGGCTATCTCACTGAACAACATACAGGAGACCCATCATATGCCACCCACAGCAACTAAGGTAAATTGTCTTGCCCAAGGACACAACCATGACAGCAGTACAGTACAGCAACATTTCTCAGCTTCCCAAGAGAAACAAACTGCCATGGGTAAGGAGCATCGAACCACACACCTGAGATCAGCACCTGAGTTTATGTAGGCCAACGCTCTGACTGAGCTATGGCAGACCCTCAATAGGTTGGTACTAATCAGTAAGATTAATTGAAATGTACACATATTATAGTGCATCATATGAGCACAATGATGAAATGGAACAAACACAATGTATGTCATTGAAAACAATGCACAAAAACAGGATTGGCACAATTATGCTTTAAGTTTGATAACAATATAACCACAGAAATTGTTTACAGTATACAGAAATCTGAGAACAAGAGGCCCATGGGCCTTAACGGTCACCTGATTTTTGAATTATTTCAGTAAATTTGAATGAAAGAATGAATTTCAAAACAAATAAAACAAATGATAGTCAAAAATGTGATTTCCCTATAACTATAGTAAAGTTTATCCTCTCCCATGGGGCAAACACGAGACCCCAGGGCTAGGAAATTCACAATTATGGTAAAGCACCTTAAGACCCTTCGATATGTGAAGAGTAATCCTACCTTATTTGGGTTGTAAGAAGAAGATTTTTAAAATTTCAGTTAATTTGACCCTTTTTGGCCCCGCCCATCAGCCCCTGGGGGTCAGTCAGGGCCAACATGTACATACCATCAAACTGTCATCCCAAGCTGATAACGTTAACGAAGTTAGAATGAATTCCAATAAAAATTCAACAAATAATAGTCAAAAATGTGATTTTCCTATATAAACTATAGTAAAGTTTACCCCCTCCCCAGGGGCAAACGTGAGACCCCATGGTCATGAAATTCACAATTTTGGTAAAGCACATTAAGACCCTTCCATCTATGAAGAGTATTTGATTCTTCCATATCTGAGAGTAAAGAAGATTTTTTGAAATTTCAGTCAATTTGACCCTTTTTGGTCTCGCCCACCAGCCCCTGGGGGTCAACCAGGGCCAACATGTACATACCATCAAACTGTCATCCCATGCTGATAATTTGAACCAAGTTAGAATGAATTCCAATACAAATCCACCAAATAATAGTCAAAAATGTGATTTCCCTATATAAACTATAGTAAAGTTTACCATGAAATTCACAATTTTGGTAAAGCACCTTAAGACCCTTTCATCTATGAAGAGTGTTTGATTCCACCTTATCTGAGAGTAGAGAAGAAGATTTTTGAAGTTTTAGTCAATTTGACCCTTTTTGGCCCCGCCCCTCAGGCCCCTGGGGGATGGGGACCATATAATTCACAATTTTAGTTGAACTTTAGCCATAGAAGCTCCCTGCCAAATTTCATTGAATTTGGTTCAGTGGTTTTGGAGAAGAAGTTGAAAATGTAAATTGTTTACGGATGGACGACGACGGACGACGACGGACAAAAGGCGATAAGAATAGGTCACTTGAGACTTTGTCTCAGGTGACCTAAAAATGGAAGTTGTACAATCCAGTTGGTAGTAACTAGTAAAAATATATATTTAAGTGTGGTAGTCAGTTGAACAAATACAACAACAAAATGGCAGAAATTAGATAGTTTAGAAGATATCAGATGTGAAACTAATTTCAGGGAAAATGTAAAATTTTGTATACATACATCTAAAGTCAGTTTGCCATCAGGGCAGTCCTTCATGAACCCTTTGTACCTGTAATACAGAAATACAAAACTCTAACATTAGTGAGTTTTAAATACTTATATGTAAATATTTGAAACAAAAGTTTCTTTTTCTTGCACATTACTAATTTGTATGTTTAAAAAAACTGTGCTTGTATGTAAACTCTGGGTGAGAATACTTGGCATTTGTGGGCTTTATGTGAATAAACAATTGTCATTGTCCTTGTGGGCTTCATTAGATTTCACATACTTACCATTGCTGGACTACATAAAACAAGAGGCACAGAGGGCCTGAATCACTCACATGGTCAGTTAGGAATAATGGCAAAATTACTATTTACAATTTTCATGTTGACAATAACATGTTAGTGATGTTTTCAGGAAATGTTTTACAATATTTGTAACAGAGGTGATATGATTCTCTGATGCATTGGGGAATCATTATGAAGGGTTTCCTATAGGTAGATTGTCCATGTCAGTAATGTTATATTGAAAAACCAAAAATACCTCTTACAGTTGGTGTTTTTGTTAAAACATAACCTTTGTGAAACCCATTAATTGTAACAATGTGAAGCATGTTATTGATCCTGTGTAGTAAAGTCATAAAGTACATAATCACATATTTCAAATTTCTCAATGGTGACCTTGAAAATAGGCCAAGATCATTTAAATCTTTATTGCACTCAATCCTTGTAACTTGGTGGCAAAATATTATACATATGGGTCTTCTGGAATTCAAAAAGCAGATCATTAAAGTTTGTATCAAATATAACACCTGTGACTTTGAAAACATGTAAAGGTCATTGATATGACAAAATGTCCTATCAGTCAATAGCAGGAACTAACTGGCCTAAGATGAGTAACCTAGTTCTTTTAGAACATGAGTATATTATTTGTATTAAATCAATTGTTAAAGAGGCTTACCCGCAGACGGACCGGTAAACGGCACATCTCCGATCACTAAATAAACTTCAGTACACGTTTCTATGTGACAAAATTAGAGGCTTTCCGACTTTATTTCTTGAAAACAATTACAGAGTATGTATTTAAAAGACGTTTTAAAACTCAACCTGAGAGGGAAATGTATGGAATATAACGGCAAATCTTCTTTGTAAATCGCCGCTGCTTTGAAGTTATCACTGTGCGGCACTGTGCACGTGCTTGTTTCTTTGATGTGTCAATCAAATGAGACTCCACTTTATAGCGGGGACTTATTGCGGGTTGCGATTAAATAAATAATATTTAAAAAATGAGGTTTTAATATCACTTTTCAGCGTTTTATAAGGAAAATAAAATGAAAAACTCAACAATTCCAACAATCTGTCATGTGTAAAAAATCTTTTTCTATTAGCCAATTTTTCTGATCTCTCTGCGGGCAAGCCTCTTTAACTATTTGGCCACTGTGTCTTTGAAAGTAGGTCAAGGCCATTTATATGAGGAAATTTTACACCACTCTGTCATCGATAGCTGCTGACAAAATATCAGCCCTCAGACTGAGTCTTCTGGAACTTGTTAAGAAGATTCTTGAAGTTTTTAACTGATGTGACCTTGGGAATAGGTCAAGGTCATTTATATGAGGAAACTTTGCCATACACCTTCTGGACAATTATCAGTTCTCAGTTGCTTATAGTTTTCTAGAATAAGATCAAAGTTGACAGACGGACAACAGACGCCTATTCATGCAGCCATATACCATAAGCTCACTGGCACTTTGAGCTGTACGTATGTGAGTTAAAAATCACATACTTACCATTGTTGGGACTACATTACAAATAACATATACTCACCATTGTTGGATTTCCTCTTCAGTAACTGTAAAGACAGAGAACATGTGATTAACAATAGAAGGATTCATTTGGATCCTATTATCTGTTTTTGTACTATGGTGAAAAAGCCAAAGTGCTGATCAGGAAGTTTCAGATAAAAAAAAAACCCGACAAGTATATCTTCACAGAAGTCATTAACAGACCTGTGTTTACCGTTCACTGGGGACTGCACAACAGCTTTCCTGTACTACATATTATCAACAAGCCTATAACACCTCCCGTGGGTAAATGCCTGACATTATACCTTTTTGTGTCTTTTCTGCCTTATCATCTGAATCTGCTGTGTCAGATCCCATAAGTGACACAGTCCATCTAGTCACCTTTAATCTAATACATCTTATGTTAGGCTAAAAATATATTTAAATAAGATAACAGCAAAGTTACACCTTTTGGAATTTTCTCTTTTTTTTCAACAAAATTGAACAATCAATAAACTTATATAAAACAATAGTCAGGCAATTTCATGTAGTCCAAAATGAAGTTTCTAAAACGAAAATGTGGAATGTCTGCCATCATATATTATAAACCTTCAACACTGTGCTAGTTTGTAATAAAGAGTCAGAGAAAGAACAATTTTATGTCTAATTCAATCAGTCTGACCATATATAATTGGAAAAAAAGTTCTGACCAATTGTGAAAATTACTTCATTTACCTCGATACAGTTTGATGTAGACTCAGCAGTCTAATTGAACTAGTCTGACCGCATAAAAGAATGTGATTACGTCCCTGACCAATCATACCAATTTCTACATTTACTTTGATACTGTACGTATGGTCTAGATTTTGAAAACTGATCATATACTGCTTTGCCGAAAAATACCAAAGTGCTCTTTGAGTAACATGTATACACATGTATTTGACAAATAAACAGAGAGACAAGATCATACTATAATGCTAATCTCCTTACAATGCATTTGGCAAAAGATCATGGAAAAACAGGTAGAGCTATTTTTGGTACAATTCCAACCTCAATAAATTCTGGTATAATGGGTTTAAGGATGATGACACCGTACTAATATTTAAAACAGCTAGCACATGGATTCCAGCCTCCAATCTGAGTCTGCAGCAACACACATGTATATCTCATTATTTATATATAACCTAAAATTTGTTTATCATCTCTAAGATCACAGATTTAAACATGTAAAATCAAATCCAGGGCTCGTTGTTTACAAATTACATGTACAACAATCTGAGCTGCCTTCGTCAGATAAGGAATGTGTCAAATTACCACAGAGTTCCTAGTAGTCATTGATCTGTAGAGTCTGGAGGGAATTATGCTCATTGCCATTTCTTTCTGTTAATGAAACTATCACAACTTAAATGAAATATTTTATGGAAACAAAAACATTTTATCAATAAAAGGAGAAATGGTAACAGATTTTTTTTTTCTGGAATACTGTTTAACTTCAAGTACATGTACTATCATATTGTCATACACCACGACTATGATAATAAAGTTTGAAGAAGACTTCTTCCTAAAAAATGGTCATAGCAGTCTTAAATGTCGCAATCCAAAATGATGACTGACTGCCATCTTAAATAGCACATCAAGCTTAAAATGCACAACTAGACTCTCTACCCCCTACTCTAACAAGTCCATTGTGTTTCAGAAAGATCACACCACAAGTCTTTGAGACATAATGGTAACTAGAATTGTTTACTTGAAAGACATACAGAATGGAAAAGATTTATCATAGGCTAACACTTTAAACCTTCGAGGAGTACAGCAAAGAATTAAAAGAATCTCACAAAAGCAATTATGGATAGTTTATAGACTATGAAGAAATGAATACATTTCACGTATCCCCAAACAAAACCTTCAACTTGATTAATACAGCAAACAGAATGAGCAGCAGAAGGGTGGGGTTTTTTCCCCCCAAGAATATACTGGTAAATTGTTTTTGCTGCAACGGTGATCAATACTGACAGACCAATTACCATGACAGCTGGCATCACAAAACAATCTGTCATACCTAAATTACTGACGTGGCTTATTCCATCCTTTCATTCTGTATACATATTAATGACTTGTAGGGGTGATGGATCAAACCTCCAGCAATTCCCAGATTTCAGAACCATACAAACATCAGCAATAGTTTGGGTTTTTTTTCAGAAACTTTGAATTATTTTCTGAAATTCTAGCACTGATGTTGACTAAAGGTGCATGTGAAGAATTAATACTAACAGTTTGAAGTTTAATTCAATCATCAAAATATCATATCTTTGTAATCAACAAGAAAGTCAACATGCACATATACTGTCTTTAAGTAAATCTATCACTGTAGTGTATTACAGGATTATCAGAATAGATCTAGTACATATTGTCTTGAAATATAGTCAATGCAGTATTTCAATTCCAGCCAATATGTAAGATCAAATTAAATATCAATATCAGGTGAAATACACAGTCCACCAAAACAAAAATGGCCAGGATACACCAACTTGATCAACAACATTCTGAATCACCAAAAAAGACATTACAATTTTAATGGTCCACTGCAACATACAAGAAGTAATCATTCAATTTCTGCTTAGTCGGACAAAATGAAACGAATGTGGCTTTATTGCTTCACTTGGGCATGTATAACTAGTAGATTATCACGGCCTTCACGTTTGTGTCTGATACTGCACCTAGCCATGAATATCAAAATCTGCTGCAACAGCAGAATTTACTTAAAGTCAGGTGCCATTTTGGCTTTCATTTCATTAAAATGCAAGCAATTCATTTGAGGGGTGCCATTTTGATTTCAATTCATTAAAATGCATCACAGCAATGTTGTTTTCAATGACATGGACTTTTGAAAATGAAAAAATTTAAATGTACCTAAGTAGTAATAAAATTTCGAAGTTTTTTACTCAACAAGTGTTCAGATTAACCTTCCTTTAGGTTCCTTTATACAACTGTCATAGGAGAGGAAAATACAACGACCAGACCCAGACTCAAGCCCACAGCCTCCACACTCTAAGACAGATGATTTAAGCTAATTATGCTGGCCACAACTGTTCAGCCAGGTCCTCTTCACTCCTCCCTAATTCAACCAAGCTTTTCGTCCCAAGGCAACACACTATCATCTGTGGGTATATCCAGTTGTGTGCCAAATGTGAAAGGAGACAAAAATGCAATGACACGATTGAAACTTGAACCCAGGACCTCCAAAATCTAGACTGATTCTATTACCAATTATCAAGGTATGAAAGAAAAGCAGCAACTCCAGAGTCCAGGTTTGAAAATGATCCTGCATGATCTTTTTCAAACCAGGACTCTGGAGTTGCTGCTCTTCTTTCATACCTTGATATTTCTACCTTTTAAGAGCGCCCTGCTTACCATGTGGTAACCTCCTGAGACCTAGAAGATGAACTTTTTCCTAAACTACACTGAATGAACGTTGGTTCTTTGGGGATGTCCCCACTTTAATTTCTATTACCAATTGTGCACCTGAACACCAATCAAGATCCTCTTCACTTCCTCCTTCATCTAAGTATTCAACACACACATGACACCATATTAGCATATGCAGGTATATATTTTGTAAGATATTCAATCAAACTAGTAAGAAAGGGAAAATGCAACAACCTGACCAGGACTTGAACCTGGGACTACCATTTTAACTCTAGACAGATGGTGTAATCAATAAAACCATATGGATGAATTAGTCCCTCGTCAGATATGAGATGAATTCATGTTGGAACTAACTCTACACATGAATTGTTTTACAGACCATGCACAGCATTCAATAGCATCACAATGAACTCAGGATATTACTAATTTTATGAGGCAATATCAGAAGTTCAATGCAGTTTAACCAATGCCTCTAGTACAAACTTTCAAACTTTATTTCATTTCTCTTCACAAAATTAGATGTACAGAGAAAAACATATTTACAACAATGTACAAAGCAAATTTGATGCATTAGGAGTACAGATCACGAGACTTTTTGAAACATAATTTTTATAAATCTACATAAATTTCTTAACTTTTTTTGTGTTCATTATTACTGAAAATTTAATAACATTTGGTTATTCCTATACATACTTATCTAGATATATTTTTCTTTCTGTATTCAAATAAGGACATTTCAAGAAAGATTAATATATGCCCCAGGCAAAATGTTGCCTTGATGTAGGTCAAAGGTCAAAATGAAGGTTAGAGTGACCTACTTTTGGTACATAACACAATACCTTACCTTACCTAGATGAACCCATGACTCAAGTATGAAGTTCCAGAGCCAAGTAGTGTATAAGAGGTAGTCTGGACAAACTTTTTCTTTGATGTAGGTCAAAGGTCAAAATGTAGGTCAGAGAAGTAATTTAGAAGATAGAGCTTGGACAAGATAAATTGTAAAACTATAGTTCCCGAACCCTGAGCCCCCATCCAACATTGTTGTGCATTATAGCCCTTAAGCTACATATAGCCACTGTCAATCAGTCACTTCACTACAATAGTGACCTGACCGAGAAGGTTTCTAGTAATACATTGTGCCAAAGTGTATAAGGAGCCAAATGGTTTTATAAATTAATCCTGTCTTTTTCACTAGCTAAAGATATATATCCATGATTATCTAATGTCATTTGGTATGAAAACCAATTTCTCTGATACAACATGTATTCCCATAGGAACACTTCATTCATTGTGGTTGAAATTAAGATGATTTTGTAATTCAATTTTCCATTTTCAGGAAGAGATAAAGAGAACTTTGCTGGAATTGGATGCTAAATCTATTTCTACTAATGAATTTTGTTTCTCCAGGCCGCATTTCACAGATGACTTGTTGTTCTATTATCGAATGATATTACAAAGATCTTATCAACTTGTGGAAGAATTTTATGATTTCTAGCAAGGATAAAACATGTTTTAGATATTTCAAATACTGCTATGTCATTAAATAATAAAGTATAATATCAATAGCAGTGTAAACAAGAGACCTATAACATAATGTATGTCAATATAATGGTCACCAATTTCTTTCATTTCCAAAGAGTAGAAAAGCTGCGAAATGTTCCTACCAACTTGGAATTTAAATTTGATATATGGGCCCAAAGAATTAGAATAACACATTGTTATTGACAATGAAAATGACAGAAACTTTTGATGTAGGTTTGCCTGTTATTGATTCAGGGGAATTCAGAATACGCTGGAAGCATTTTACATAAAACATTGAATTAGTGAATAGCACCATATCTATGAATTTAGTAAAAGATACAGTTACAGATACAGCTGAATATTGAATATTTAATATAGAACTAATTCATACAGCTGATCTGTTCTTCTCAGGCTCATCATTGATGTCAGTGATGTGAATATAGAGCTAGATCATACATGTACAGTTGTCTTGTCCTGCTAGGACTCTTCAGTGATGCCGAGGGCCTCTAGGACTCATTCCTGATGCTGAGGGCATCATACAGCTGTTTTGTCCCTCTAGGACTCTTCAGTGATGCCGAGGGCATCTGAATACAGCTGTTTTGTCCCTCGAGGACTCATTCCTAATGCTGGAGGGCATTGTATAGCTGTTTTGACCCTCTAGGACTCATTCCTGATGCTGAGGGCATCATACAGCTGTTTTGTCCCTCTAGGACTTTTCAGTGATGCAGAGGGCATCATACAGCTGTTTTGTCCTTCTAGGACTCATTCCTAATGCTGAGGGCATCATACAGCTGTTTTGTCCTTCTAGGACTCGTCAGTGATGCTGAGGGCATCATATACCTGTTTTGCGCCTCCAGGACTCATTCCTGATGCTGAGGGAATCATACAGCTGTTTTGTCCCTCTAGGACTTTTCAGTGATGCTGAGGGCATCAACAGCTGTTTTGTCCCTCTAGGACTCATTTCTGATGCTGAGGGCATCATACAGCTGTTTTGTTGATCTTGGACTCTTCAGTGATGCTGAGGGAATCATACAGCTGTTTTGTCCCTCTAGGACTCTCCAGTGATGCCGAGGGAATCATACAGCTGTTTTGTCCCTCTAGGACTCTCCAGTGTTGCCGAGGGAATCATATAGCTGTCTTGTTCATCTTGGACTCATCAGTTATTCTAGGTGCACATACAGCTGTTTTGCCTCTCTAGGACTCTTAAGTGATCCTACAAGCCAAAATTGTGGAAATCCAGAAGAGACAATAAAAAGTGAAATACAACCTGAACATATGTTGATGTGTAGAAGGGGACCATAAACCCTGATTTAATTCATTCTTTTTGTTTGTTGGACAATTTAAAAATGTGTGTATAATTAGTGCCACTATTTGTAAGAATTTCAATGTGAGGTGCAGGGTAATATAAAAAAATATCTCTGCAAATTAGAAGACATCTTGAAAAATTATCGACCAAAAGCAGCAATTACCTAAAGTCAAATTTAAAATGTTTGAGTAAATAATTCAGAAGAGTTTAACTAACAATTGGCTTGAAATTTGTCAGATAGCCATATGAACATTGATAAGTCAAAACTGACCCATCTGTCCCACATGTGTCACTTCCAATTATACATCACTGAAGATGTCCTTATATCCTGTGGTACCTGTGTATAACCAGATTTCAAAATTGTAAAATTTAACAGATGTATGTAATATATGAACTAGCTTCAAATCTTATCTACAATTTGAAAGGTATTTATCCAAATGACCAGGAAGGGGACTCAATGTGGACAAAACTAGGGTCAGATAACTAGTCAAGTTCTATATGGTAGCTGAGTTAGAAATCCTTATGCTTATATCATACTGTTGTGCCATTATCAAAGAGTATGGGACAGCTGTACGCTGTACATATGTATTTAGTACAAGGTTTTTCTTCAGGACAAGTACCTATACAATACATGTAATATTATAGGTATAACCATGATTGATGCAGCCTTGTGTAGTAATTATAAGCTACAGATATATGTGAACACCATATAATATGAAAAAATAGAGAGTTTCATATTAGTGGGAATTTCCCTTTAGCTTAGTGGTAAGATGTCAGCTCACAGATTGCGAGATTAACATGGCTTCCTGTTACATAAAGTATATTTATCTATATCAAAAGCTCTGAACACTATGTTTATGTTTACATCAAATCATTACTTAACCGTATCGGGGATCATCAATGAAAACATGGTGTGGCATGTATTGTGAAGCAATGGTGAAATGATATGTTGCTTTGTGTACCTGTATAGATACATTTCATTAGGTATAAAGGCATCATGATTGTGTCATATAACAAATCAATATTGAAACCATTAGGACTTTGCTATACTACTGTATACACTAGAAGGATGTACACTCACCAACTTCTGTCGTATGCGTTTATGGATTTTTGTGGGCTTTTATCGTAAAGGTAGACACAAAATCAGTATCTCTGGGGTAAAGGTAGAGGCGCTAGATTAATAAATCAGGATGAAACAGAAACATCAATCGGTCACATACGACCAGCTCAGTACTGCTGCATTCCAGAGATAATCATTTGTTATTGTAGCATGATTACAGAAACAGATACAAAGTTTAGAGTTATGTCCCTTAGCTACACTTGTTACCACAAGTGGCCTCTCAGGAATCATTTTCAACAACAAAGGAACAGAGTTTTAGGCTAGAAGTGATCAAACCACAAGATAATTTATGATGTTTCTGTATGATACTACTCTACATACTGAGGAAACTAGAGGTATTGGCATCAAAATTCCATTCAACTCAATATTGCTATTGTAATTTTGAGGCTGACTCAGTTGGTAGAGTCATGATGAATAATCACACTCGAGACCTGGGTTTGATTCCTGTCACAGTGTTCGACAGGAATATATTTTGCTTTGTTCAGGTCATAGAAATGTGAGGCTGGTGCTGTCAGATTAGATGAAGGGAGAACAATATGTATTACTATTGCATTTCTTTGTAATTAATCAATAGAATTCCACAAAGTAGAGTTCTTAAACAGAATTTAACCAGGTATATCCCAATGTTCAATCATGTGGAATCTACTTTCTATTGTCAGCCTATATCATATAATTCTTCTGAATTGAAAATGTAATATACAGAAAATAAACAATGTATTGACACACAATGGATAAGCTGATATAAATATGTCATTATAGAGCCTTTACCTTAGGTCCAGTATCAGTGATACTTCAGACTAATTTACCTGACTTAAAACACAAGTGTAAAATAGATAAAAACACATTGGAAAGTCATGTGTATTTGAATCATGCATCAGGATATTGCAATATTTCTCACTTAGTATCACTTGTGTAAATGTTGATATTCTACCTAATATATAAAGGCACTGATGAAGTATGAGTACACAGTTTTCAACAACTTACCTTCACATACATGTATGTTTTATTTAATATGTGCAAGTACTTAATGTCATAAAAAATCCATGGTAAAACCTGTTACAGCCTCTCTTTTGCTTGATTTAGAGAAAGGAATTATTCAAAAGGGGGAAATGAAAGACAGATATATATACCTAATGTTTTGTGTGGTAATGACCTTGTTTCCTGTTACTATACTAATCATGATTATTGGTAACATATAGCATGTGCAATCAATTATAATCACATTGTAGAAAAATGATACTTTTGTTTGACAGTTTTTCTGTATGGAATGAGTTATGGATTTTGTAGCAGATAAATGGAAAACATGGATTATAGATTTGTGTGAGAAAAGTAAAAAAAAACTCGCTTTATTTACCTCACCCTGGCAGTCCAAAGTATGAGGAAGTTAAATAGCTCACATTTCCCTTAATATTAGCTTGTCCCAAGACAGTGGTAAATTATGATTTTGGTTTTTCATTGTTTAACATCTTATCAACAGCTATGGTCATTTAAGGACAGCCTCCCCTGTGTGCGAGATCCATGCGTGTGGTATATGTGTGTGTGTTTTGGTAGGATTCAGTATGTTTTTGTTTGTCTCCTTGTGATAGAGTGGAACTGATGTTAACTGTACTAGTATCTCACTGAAGTATACTGCCAAAAACACCAAGCTGCACACCTAATCTGCTCAGATTATACTCACAATAGACAAACTAGTCATTTGCTTATTTGTTTGTTGGATTTATTGCCCCATGAACAGCCAAGGTCATTTTGAGGCAGAATCTTCTTGTTGCAGTTTGTTACTACCTCACTTTTTAATGTCCCATCAACTGCTATGGTCATTAAGGACAGCCTCCCCTGTGTGTGGTGTGAAATGCTTGTGGTGAGTGTATGTGTTATGGGAGGCTGCAGTATGCTCATGTCTGATGTCGACTTTATAGCAATAGCTACCTGGACCACACTACAGAAAACACCCAGCAGCACACCCCAACTGGTCACATGTTACAGACACCCAGCAGCACACCCCAACTGGTCACATGCTATTCAATGACACCAAGCAGCACACCTCAACCGGTCACATGTTACTGACAACAGGCAAAACCCAAAGCCTTCCTTACAGGAGTAACACTTAACTATAGGCCAAAAGTGAGAAATTTGTCAAGGAAGATAGTAGGAAGAATAAAGGGTAAAGCTAGAAAGCAGAGAAAAGTTTGTTTGTTTGTTTTTGTTTAACGTCCTACTAACAGCCAGGGTCATTTAAGGACGTGCCAGGTTTGGAGGTGGAGGAAAGCCGGAGTACCCGGAGAAAAACCACCGACCTACGGTCAGTACGTGTACCTGGCAACTGCCCCACCTAGGTTTCGAACTCGCAACCCAGAGGTGGAGGGCTAGTGTTAAAGTGTCGGGACACCTTAACCACTCGGCCACCGCGGCCCCAGAGAAAAGATAATATCCTGTAGGTATAATTCTTATGCCTTACCTGCAGGGCAATGCCAAGCTGAAGTAAATACTAAGTATTATAGACTCTGGTATGTCATGGCCAGGGAACAGAATCTGAAGCCTTCCCTACAGGGGTTGGAGGATCGAGACATTACAAATTTTGCAATGGCCCCAATTGTAGGATTCCCAAGAGGTATGAGTCTTAAGCCCTTCCTGCAGAACAGTGTGCGCTGATTGAGTAAAAAGCTCCCTTCATTTGCCATAACCAGTCCAAAATCAAATGAAGAAGTGCACTGATACTGTACAACCAACCTATGATCTGTGGTGACTGAGGGGAAAGGGCAAGTGTACTGATATTGTGACCTGACAGAGGAGTGGCCCACAGTGAATTATTAAACCATGACATTTACCTTAAGATATATTCAACAGTGTAATACACGAAAACACAGATGGATCTTGGCTTCCATCCTCATATGATCTTCAAATTCCTGCTATTCCCGTTGTACCTGACATATCACCCCCTGTTTTTATACCTGACATATCAATTAAGTCAGCACTTGTTGAGAAAGAGAGATAAGAGCCAACACATAAAACTGATGAGGTTAACTTGAAAGTGCATCCTGATAGTTGGTTAAAAACATTCAACATTCATATTAAATATGACTATTATAAAACTATGAAACTGCTGCAATGATGTCTTCAATTATCTCTTAGCAATAGACCAAAAAACAGTATCTATATAAAGACAAGAAAACTTTTTTATTTTTCAATTTTTGATCAGAATGAATAGAAAACAGAAATTATTTTCAAGTTAGACCATTTATTCTTTCCAAATTATTTACATTTTATCTTTATTTGATGCCTAATTTTGGATGTTGTGAGTCCAACTTGCCAACTTTTCCTTATTGCCCTTGTTGGAGTATTGCTGAGTGGAATAACACTACACCTGACTAGAAAGTAGCTAGCTCAAATATAACTGCTACGGCAGCATCATGTCTTCTGCTACTTAAAATTACTTGAATTCTTCAGGGTAATGGTTGGTTAGCCAGGAAAAAACATAATCTTCGAATTTATATTCTGACCGATTTCAATTAGGAGAAAAACTCAAAATATGATGCAATTGTTAAAAAGATAACTAAATCAATTTTTATTGTTAAGAACAAACATTTCTAAAGGAGGGTTTGTTCCAACAAAAGTACAAATTAATGAAAAATGAAAATTCAGTTACAATGTAGATATGTAATCTAATATCTAGACATCTAATTAAAACAAGTTATAACTTGGTTGGGGATCCATCATGTAAAGTTAAAGATGAAAAGTAGATATCTTATATCTGTGGTTACTGCAAGCATATCCTTAATTAAAGATTATTAGCAACATGTACTTAAGCTATCTGCAACAGGTGTCTATCTATGTTTAACCAAACAGCTGTGTTTGAAGTTTACATTTTATGTTTTATACAGGCAGACATGATTTGAGGCAATCAATAATTAAAAGATAATAAATATTGGAAAATTATTTCAATTTTGTCTTCATTTTTGGAAATCAGTTATTGTTTAACAATGAAAAATAGTTTGTTTTAGCTGTAACTGTAACAATACAAGGGACTGCGATACCTCAGTTAGTTAAAGCCATGTAATGTCCAAGGTGCATTCTTCAACACTTCCTACTCATGTTGGTTTGTGTTTCTAGGAAAACTGAGAAACGGACCAGTCTGTGATATCTGGGTTGTGTTCTTGTGCAAGACGGCATGACTTTACCCTTATTGCTCTGGATGGCATTTGACGAGCTGCCATATGCTCTTCAGTGAAGTAATCACCAACTACTACATCTACATGGAGAGACTACCTTAAAATGACCCTGGCTGTTCCCGGGGCGATAAACCCAACAAATAAAACCATACAAACATAACCAAGGATTATCCTGATATTATGTGTACAGTAAACATAAATGGAACATAACTGCATGTTTTGGGATATTCCTTTTCAGCGCTTTGGTGCCCTGATTACAAGTTCTTTTATTATATTTTATAGCGTAGGTGTGTGCAAAAATGAAGACAATTTTAGCCCATCAAAAATAAAAAGTGCTTTCAGCTTACAAGGTACCTGCAACAAACTTTCAAGCTTGTGTATTGATATCCAACTGCTATAGTAAAATATTCTGTACTCTTACAATTTAAAATCTCTTGTATCTTAATTCTTGTTAAACATACAAAATACACAGTGATACATTTACGAATGAAATAATAGACCCTTAAAGAACAAATGTTTATTTCGTTACAATCAATCTGATTTGAAATTGATTAAACTTTCAAATTAATGGCCCATAGGGGTAAAACAATTTATCTTTTTCAAGCCAAAATCCTGTATTCATTTTGATAATTGAATTCAACTTAGTAAAAACAAATACAGAATGCTTTCTACCAGGGTTTCTCTGTAACTGCTGATAACAGAAACATCAAAGTTGATCTAATCTCACTTCCATGAGTAAAATTAATTCTCAGTTCTCAGGAAGCAATGCTGTTATCTGGCCTCCGTATTTTAGACTTTTGCCCAAAGGCGACACACTGTTACTACATTGTCTGCATGAAGGTTTCAAAGAATACATCGGATGTAATGTAAAATCTGTATACATCAAAGATCTAGAGGTTGTAGAAATCTGACCAACAAGTCTTTTCTGAAACATGCTGTCGACAGAAAGTATTTTTATCACGATACACTTGATGTATCTGCCCACAGCTAACTGCCTCTCCCCTGAGAAAGCCAGCAATCTGGTTTAATATGCCAGAGAGCAGCACACAGATTGAGATTATTGACAGCTCTGCTGCAATACTTTCTGCACCAGACTGGTTCTATCTTGAAAATGCATTATTTTTTTTTTCAATTTACTGTATTTTCAAAGCTTGCATAGGCCCTATTGTTGTACGGTAATACAAATCTCACAGACAGTCATCTCTGCAACAGTGTATAAATTGTTTCCATACTCTAGAAGCATTTTGCCAACCATTTCATGATTATTTCTGAATGTTACCCATACTGGTATCAATATAATACCTCAAACCACTTGATCAGATAAATACCGCGGGATGCGGTGGGGTGGGTTGGGGTAGGGTGGGGTGGGGTAGAGATACAATGTCCAGAAAGGTAGTAAATCATACAGGTGTTTACAAGAGGCCTCATCAAAACTATAGGTTTCCTCCCCATCCATCTGTCTGTCTGTCCATCCATTCACTCAGTTTTCTGCACTTTTCTCAGTCATTCTTCAAGGCATATTGTTGGAAGTTGGTATGTAACTTCAGTATGAGTAGTTACAGATTAAGTTTGAGTTTCAGGTTTTGGTACAATGTCAAGGTCACTTTAGCAATACCCATCATGCTTGTTTAAACTATAAACTTTTTATATTATGGAGACAGGCCATCCCTTATTTGAACAATGAACAATTTGTAATGCAGAGACAGGCCATGCCTTATTTGAACAATGAACATTTTGTAATGCAGAGACAGGCCATCCCTTATTTGAACAATGAACAATTTGTAATGCAGAGACAGGCAATGTCTTCTTTGAACAATGAACATTTTGTAATGCAGAGACAGGCCATCCCTTATTTGAACAATGAACAATTTGTATTGTAGAGACAGGCCATGTCTTATTTGAACAATGAACAATTTGTAATGCAGAGACAGGCCATCCCTTATTTGAACAATGAACATTTTGTATTGTGGAGACAGACCATGCCTTATTTGAACAATGAACATTTTGTATTGTGGAGACAGGCCATGTCTTATTTGAACAATGAATATTTTGTATTGTGGAGACAGGCCATGCCTTATTTGAACAATGCACATTTTGTATTGTGGAGACAGGCCATGCCTTATTTGAACAATGAACATTTTGTATTGTGGAGACAGACCATGCCTTATTTGAACAATGAACATTTTGTATTGTGGAGACAGGCCATGTCTTATTTGAACAATGAATATTTTGTATTGTGGAGACAGGCCATGCCTTATTTGAACAATGCACATTTTGTATTGTGGAGACAGGCCATGCCTTATTTGAACAATGAACATTTTGTATTGTGGAGACAGACCATGCCTTATTTGAACAATGAACATTTTGTAATGCAGAGACAGGCCATGCCTTATTTGAACAATGAACAATTTGTAATGCATAGACAGGCCATGCCTTATTTGAACAATGAACATTTTGTATTGTGGAGACAGGCCATGCCTTATGTGAACAATGAACATTTTGTATTGTGGAGACAGGCCATGCCTTATTTGAACAATGAATATTTTGTATTGTGGAGACAGGCCATGCCTTATTTGAACAATGAACATTTTGTATTGTGGAGACAGGCCATGCCTTATTTGAACAATGCACATTTTGTATTGTGGAGACAGGCCATGCTTTATTTGAACAATGAACATTTTGTATTGTGGAGACAGGCCATGCCTTTTTTGAACAATGAACATTTTGTATTGTGGAGACAGCTAGACCATGCCTTATTTGAACAATGAACATTTTGTAATGCAGAGACAGGCTATCCCTTATTTTAACTATGAACATTTTGCATTGTAGAGCATTGGAACTTGGCACAAATCCCCAACCTATGGTCCATATATGTATGTATGTTATCATTATATATACATATACATTTTAATATATGGACTGCGAGTAAAAATGCCAGAAAATGCCTGCAGATTGTTTTTGTAGATGATAAGAAGAAATAGCATTTGATCCAATTAATACAAAATTTTGCAGCATAACTGCATTAGTTCTCTTAAACATATCACACAAAATGGCTCTCCGTTTTGATAGATGAACATTTATTCAGGCAAGAACTGATGAATTAAGGAAAAAGTTAAAAGATGCAGTATCACAATTGCCATTCATACAATTTAGTTAGTATAACCAAGCTAAAAACCCATCTAGCCTAACAGATATTTAAGATAAGCATGTACCAGTTTATTGCAGCGAAAACAATTTGGGAAGATTCGTCTCCAATCAATTTCTAAAATATTTAAGAGGAGTCAACAAAACAGAGTTATTTCCCTTACATTTACTTCCCTTGTCAATGTATCCCTCTCCTATTTTGATGTTGTTAATTAGTACATTTGCCGACATTTTAACTCTAGTACGTTTTATTTCTCTAAAATTTTGGAGGGGCCACAACAGCTCAGAACATAATTAATCTCAAGTGAAGGGTCTGGTGTCTGTTATTATCTCATGATCAAGGAGATGAGATCACATATCATTACTGCCTTGCACTGTGGTGATAGTATTCTTAGACACTTTACACCAATTATGCTGATAGCATGTGACACGCATCCTATATGTTGTTTACTGAGGTAGCCACCAGCTACTACATAGAGACAATGGGTCAAGCCAACCCTGATTATGCAGCGATGTGAAATTACAGCAAACAAACAAACAGTTCTTTCAAAATGAATTAAATGATATGATTACATGTACAGATATTTAGTGACGTGTGATTATCTAGACATTTGCATTCCCTATGAGAGATTGATAAAGTATTCATATAAGCAGCTATTTCAATGTAGAAATGAGTGTCAACTTTGGTCCTTTTTTGCCTTAAAATTGAATTTTTAAGTTTGGACTGATGCATTTGTAGTAGGCGGGGTCAGGAGACGAGAGTTTGCCACACAAAAGACTTCGCGTTGTGTTATTTTTAGAATGTACTGTTGTACAAGGCCGAAACTTTACAAAATAGAACTTTAACCGTGGCTAACAGTCAACTCCCGGTCTCACCTTCCGGTTCTTTCTCCGGATTAGTCGAAGTGTTAGGAAAGATCCACAACAACACCAGTATAAGTTTTACAAGTTTAATTATGGTTCATGGAGGCAGCCTGTATATAAATCAACAAGTAACAAAAAGTTGTAGATAACCAAAAATAAAGTTCAACATAATAAAACTTAGGTGTAAAGCCAGTAGAAAAATAGTTAACTAAATAAAATACCAACAAAATAAACAATAAATAGACTCAGGAAAAATGGGAACTCAAATATGACCTATGTTAACATAGAGGCTGGAACAGTCACCATGCAGGTGCTTCAGTCAATACCTTAGTGAAGATTACACACCAACCATTGTCCCTAGAACTTGTGACTTGACAAAGCTGTGTCTATAACTCCTAACTATATAAATACTAAGAATACATAGCTGAGCCTACGAGACGGGCCTTACTTCCAACCCCATTCCCTGTGGAAAGACTACATGTCAAACGTTACGAAACCTACATAACTGTGGAGGCAAACAGTACTAATATCCTAATATTACATCACTGACTCCTTAGTTAACAATGTGAAAAATGTCATTAAATATGAAAATTCTGTAAGTATTTCAAACCAAAACATGAAAGACGACATATATCCTTAAAATGTGTAACCTGAAAGGTTGTTACAAGATTTGCTGTACTGTTTTCTCCATTTAGGATAATTCTTACATGATTGTTTGATCCCTTTCTGGGACAAGGCATCTTAAGTTGCAGATATGATAACAGAAAGTTATGCAATGCATTGATGTAGATTAATGGTTAATCTACTTAATGGATGAACAGACGTTTCCATCAGAGTTCATGGTCGACTATCAGTACAGCCACATGTAGGACATTAGTACCACTTACAGTGGCACTGGGGTGTGTATATAGTCAGGAGATTTGTCATCATCCATTAGCAAATGCTGCAGACTGAGTGCTGCCTTTGATCCAATAATGTTCTGCCAATCGAATGAATGTTTATGGCATCAACTGGGGCAGAAATCATTGAAGCAGATCTGGATATTGAATAGATGTTATCTATTTGTGTGGTTCTGATTTCCAACGCAGCCAAACATTGGCGTGACACTGTAAACAGTGCTGAAGGAACAACATCTGTATCTCCGAAGATTACACAGTTATTTTAGAAATATATAAACTGGCCATAACCCATAGCAGAGATAAGGGGATTGAAAAATAAGGTGAAAAAATCACACCTATCTAGCCAATTATTTGTTTACAATGTGGTTTGCTTTTTCAAATGTGACTGTGAATTAAAAGTACTGGCAAAATTTTCTCATGATATTTGGAGCCTGCCATGTATCAGAGTAGTTTCTAGTATAGATATTTACTGTTTACAATTTGGTCAAGTGTAGAGTTGATTACTGCCTGGTTTACCACCTACATGACTATATATATATATGCCCATTGCTATAGGATTTGGCCCATCGATGATAGTCTGTGTTCTTTCGGTAAGAGAGTATATCTCTATGAGTGAAAGAGTATACATCATCACCTTAAAAGATCAGGCTGAATTTCTCTTTTGCTTAGTGGTAGGGTGTACATTCATTTCGAACTAATAGAATCTAACATGGGCCTGTTCTGTGGACAGGAATATCTAAACCCTAGTTTTAAAGCCGGCAAGCACGAGGCTTGAAAGTGCTGGTCAGCAAAACTTTTACACAAGGGATGAGATACCCCTTTCCATGGTACAGGCCCCTGTTTGATTAAAGTAACACATTGTATTGTGAATCTTTTCCATTTATGAAAATCATGAAAATATGTCAAAATTGATGACATTAACAATTTGTGACATGGTAACTCTACATAAAATGATGATGTCACACTATTACTGCGAGTGGTGTCATAGCGTTGGCCAGCTGTCTTTCCATACCTTGTGCGAGATCAATTAATCCCTCCCCTAGCAACCACAGGATCACCCTGTATAGTATGTGAGAATGAGTTATCACATCCCAGGTAAACATGGGATCACGCTGTGAAGTATGTGAGAATAATAGAATCTTTCACACCCTTGGGGGTGAGACAGGGGAATCTCAACCCGAGGGGAAGATTCTAAAGTTGCCAAACACGAGGCTTGTCGACGTGACGTCATTGTACTGTTGCTGTGACGTCATGGTATTGTTGACGTGAAGAAATACAATTGCTGAGAATGTAAGAAGAGCAAGTGTAGCTTGTCTTTTGCCTAGGGTGAGATAAGAAAATCTGACCCCGGTAAAACTGTGGATATCCCTGTCAAGGGTAAGAGAATGAGTTATCACATCACAGGCGAACATGGGATCAGGCTGTGAAGTATGTGTAATAAGACCTTCCTATTATATTTTTTAACCAATAAAAATCAAAACTCACCATCATCAATGTACCATTTGATTGTGTAATGGATGTTTGAAATGAAACAGGATTATGAAACTTAAAACCAACTAACTTTTGCGAATTCTGCATCATGAGTTTGCGGTGATAACCAAAAAAAAGGTAACTTTCAAGAAACAGACTATCTTATACTTTCACTTTAAACAACAGTTATATGAAACATGCTGTAGCCATTTACATGTATACACCTTTGCGATTGTAGATGTTAGTCCCTTTAGATACCATGTGCACACAAAGTCTTGCATTCATGAATTATTTATGAACCCAATTCAGTTATCTGATTGGTTCAATAGATTATGGCTACGGAAAATCTGACAAATACAAGAATTCCACGGAAGTGGATGTGTCGCCTGCACAGCAAGCTAGGATTTGAATTTTAAAAATCAAACTGATCTGCTTTGCAAATCAAAACAAGTTTCATGCAAAATTTGAAACCAGAAAGCACTACATGAAGTTTTAGGTTGATTGACCCAAAGGGAACTGGACAGATTTTCTATTTATTTACAGTGACCTGTGACTTTCGAACCTGAAAAGCAATCCCAAGCAAGCACTTTTGATAAGGAAGTACTATACAAAGTTTGAGTTTAATTGGTCCAAGGGAACTCGAGTTATCAAATGGAAACCAAGTTTCTATTTATAGCAAAAGTGATCTTGACCTTTGACCTTTGAACATAGAAACTTAAAGCCTTTCCAAGCAGGCACTTCCTATAAGAAAGCAATGCATTAAGTTTGAGTTTGATTGGCCCAAGGGATATCTCAAGTTAGCGCAAGCAAACCTATTTTCTGTTTATAGTAGCAAGAACCTGAAAAGCAATCCTAAGCAAGCACTTTTGGCAAGGAAGCACTGTGTGAAGTTTGAGTTTGATTGGCTGAAGGGAACTCAAGTTATTGCATGGAAACCAATTTTCTATTAATACTAACAGTGACCTTGACCTTTGAACCTGAAAAGCAATCCCAAGCAAGTACTTTTGGTAAGGAAGCACTGTGTGAAGTTTGAGTTTGATTGGCTGAAAGGAATTTGATTATTGCATGGAAACTAATCTTCTATTAATCAATCCCAAGCAAGCACTTTTGGTAAGGAAGCACTGTGTGAAGTTTGAGTTTGATTGGCTGAAAGGAATTTGATTATTGCATGGAAACCAATTTTCTATTAATACTAACAGTGACCTTGACCTTTGTCTTTTGAACCTGAAAAGCAATCCCAAGCAAGCACTTTTGGTAAGGAAGCACTGTATGAAGTTTGAGTTTGATTAGCTGAAGGGGACTCAAGTTATTGGATGGAAACCATTGTGCGGACGACAATGCCGCCACAGCTGCCGACATAGTAATACCTATATGTCACCTTTTCAAGGCGACACAAAAATCAGAAACTTCATTTTAAATGTTCTTTGGTTTGTTTGGTAAGATGTCAGATAACAAACAATGTCGACAAATGGGCACAGCCATCTTGGTATACCATTTCTATTTTCCAGCCAAAGAAGAGCTTCATTAATAAGATTGGTAAAAAAAAAATATAGATATTCCTGCCAAAATGAAGGCTTTCAAGCCAATGCTCCCATGGGTCAAAGGCGTGAAATGTAAAGAAGACTCGGTGGGTCAACAATGTTTGAAAACAGGACTGAATAGAACTGATAAATGATAGAAGCAGACTGTATTGATAATGATCAGTAATTGAGTCAAGTTGTTATGAACATGTCGGTCCTACCATGGCTAAGAAATGTAAGACAATGTCCATGCATATTGATAATTAAAACAAGAGGCCCAGAGGGCCTGTATCGCTCACCTGGTTTCATATGAAACAAGAATGATGCTTAAGTATATTTGTCGCTGGTATTGCTATGTCAATATATCATAAGCATTTTATATGGGTACATGCACATTGGTTTCATTGTAATTCTAAAAATGTGAGCTTTTTATGGCAAAAAGTGCATTAATCCATGAAATGAAATTGACTTTTGGCACAACCCCATAGGGTTACCAGTAAAATATGAGCTATATCCATTGCTAAGTTTCAGAGAAGTCGTTTATATCAGTTCAGCCAAATTTGGTGAAATTCCGATCTGTGGTTATGAAGAAGAAGTCAATTGTTGACGGACGGACGAACAGATGATGGACGACGGACGGATGATGGATGCCACAGTATGGCATAAGCTCACCTTGGTCCTTCGGACCAGATGAGCTAAAAATGATGTACCAGAAAATATTAAAGACCAGTAGTGAGTCATCCCAATCTTGATTCATGAAATTCCCAAAGTTACAAGATAGCCTGCAAACAAATTTGGCTGACAGTAAGTATTATACAAGAAATTTCATCACTCAGAGATTGACATATTTACTCAAGGGCAGTTTTTGGTGCAGTGGTAACACACCCGCCTTTTACCTAGGTGATTACCCAATTTGACAAGAAAAGCTAAAGGGAGGTTATAAATACCTGCCAGACTGCGTGGATTTTCTTTGGGTAACTCTGTTTTCTTCCAACTAGTAAGACCCTTTGGGCACTTCCATCCCATTCAACAAGGGTGATTTAATTTATGTAAAGTGATATAACCTGTTCCGCAATCGTTTTAAAATAAATAAAATTTGTATTTATCAAAAATCCTGACCGTAAATATTAAGGTTCTCCATGCTGTAATTTATCACCTACCAAACTATTGCAATGCCAATATCTATTGATTTGGTACAGTCCTATACCCTCCCATCCTCTAGCCCATGGCATTACTTATGCTGTGTACACCTAGCAGTTGTTGGATGTCAGGTCTACTGGGCCTGTATGTTTAGCTGTGTAATGGAGAGGTGAACTCTCGGTTAATGTGGAACAGTTCTAGGACTGCAAAGGTAGAGAATGTATTGTAGATAACTGTCACTCGATCCTCACAAGGATGCTTGTGGCTTGTTATTACACATGAAGTTCATAGCTTTCACCCAGCACTGTATACCTTAATATTACAAATTCTAAATACTTTAATGTACATATTTTAGTGATTATCTTATTTTGGCACTTTTAATCCATAAATTATATGATTGCATTAAGTAACATTTTCATAGTAATTTTTCAAGTCATTATATATACTGAAATAATGTAAACTATTTTATCTTAAATACTAAGTTATATCTAGTTTTTTTTTTATATATATTTTTTATATTTCAGACAAACAGTTAAGAACAATACACTAAAACATAGAGCCCTATGGTCAGGCTCCACCCACCCACCACTTGGTTATATATAGACCTGTTAGAAGGTTGATAACCTTTGGTACATCAATTCTTACAACAGCTGACTTCCCAATGTTTGGTATATGGTAATACCATTGTTACAAACAATGTGTTTATCTTGGAAACAGCCGCACAGTGAGTGAGTGACAGTGAAGACAATCTATGATAAAGGATTCCACACTACTGCCTACATGACATACAGTATCTGTGTAACAACACACAGGTCCATGTATTTACTACTGTAAACAGTCTCCCAGAATATGCTTCCAGACATTGGACTTATATATATCAAACAGTCAGTAAAATATCTAGTGAGAAGTATAGGAAAGTAGATCTGGACTGGGCTGAACGTTAGTGGCCAGGCAGCTCAAATGGTTAGAGAGTCTGTGTCAATAGCTCAGAGCTCCTGGGTTCGAGTCCATGTTGGGTCATTGAAATTTTCCTTTTCTGTTACAGTTGGCATCAACTTAATACCCACAGGGTTGGTATATGGTATTGTGTGTCTTCAGGGTCAAAGACTTTATTGAAGGAGGGAGAAATGTAGGGAAATTGGACTGGGCTGAAGTCAGTGGCCAGCTGGTAGCTCAAATGGTTAGAGAGTCTGTTTAGAGTTTGGAGGTCCCTTGTTCGAATCCTGTGTGAGGACATCGTATTTTCCCTCTCCTGTTACTGAATTATGTTCCCATGGTGACTGAAAACTGAATTCTGGGAAACTCTAATATTCAAATCATCAATTTCTTGCAGCTAATATATTAGAAAAAAAAAGCTGTAGAAAATGAGTTATATGTAAACTTCAAATGACTTTTAGCTGTCAATTGATATGTATCATAATGATGTTTCAAGGTTTGTTTATAGGTTTAATGTCTTAAACCTTTATATCTTAATGGCAACACAGGTTCTTAGGTAAATATGTACATGTAAGACGTGTAAAAATGTAACACGACTTAGCCATACAATCATACTGTTGGAATCCAGTTGTTTGAGAATTTTGGTTTGTTTGGTTTGTTTTTGTTTAACGTCCTATTAACAGCCAGGGTCATTTAAGGACGTGCCAGGTTTTGGAGGTGGAGGGAAGCCGGAGTACCCGGAGAAAAACCACCGGCCTGCGGTCAGTACCTGGCAACTGCCCCACGTAGGTTTCGAACTCGCAACCCAGTGGTGGAGGGCTAGTGTTAAAGTGTCGGGACACCTTAACCACTCGGCCACCGCGGCCCCTTGTTTGAGAAACCAGCAGTCATATTGGAGTGTCCTCATGTGACCTTGGCTGTGGGTTTGGATTAAATCCTGAACAATAACTTTTTTTTAAATGCCAGTAAATTTCACTACATTCCAAACAAAATTGACAACTCTTTCCAGAAATAAAACCATAAATATGATTAACTGACTGACCATATTAAAAATTTAACTTAAATGCGTCACAGTGTAATGACTCATCAAAATGAGATAGCAGAGAATTTAAGGCTGAAATGTTTCAAAACTCTTGGGGTTTCATTTAGAGCAAATATGTGACTAATGGTTTCAATCAGACAGCTTACATTAGCGAAAGATTGAAATTACTGATTTGACACAGAGGTCCATACTTTTGCTGCAGACACAAGTCAAAGTTTTAACTCAAGACACAAGTCTCTGTGTTTTGACTGGAGCCCTGTTCAAGGCGGAGACACAACTGGTAGTCCCTGTGTTTTGACTGCAGGAATTAGTACAGGTTTAAACTGGAGACAAAAGTCCCAAGGGATTGTCTACAGACACCCTGTGTTTTGAATGCAGACACTAGTCAAGGTTTAAACTTCAGGCACAAGTCCGTATTTTGACTGGGGGTATGTACTTAGTCTTGGTAAGAGTCACTTTGTCCATGTTTCGACTGGGGTTACTCATCTATGTAAGAGTCACTTACTTCCGTATATTGACTGGGGGTACTAGTCTTGGTAAGAGAAACTTAGTCCATGTTTTGACTATATCCATTATTCCATATTATCTATAGCTGGAGATGTCTACAAATGGACAATACAACAAATATGTAATACTAGAGGAAAAGTAATGACAGTATAGATTTCAGAAATATGATGTCACAACATGGCCACCTAAAACTGTCCAATGTGAAAATTGTTTTACATGAGAAAAAAACTGATGCATGTATGATTTACATGTAATTGTTTTTGTTGATGATGATGTATGAAGCTTACTCTTCTAAGTCTGACTTCTTACTGGCCTGAGTAAGATTTGAACGGACATGTCAGATTGGTTCATAAACAGCACATATTGCCTCATAAATATTTCATTTTAATGATGCTTTACAATATCTTGAGATTCATCAATGAAACTTTTAATAAGCGATCCAAGAGGAATCTTGGCACCAACCATTGAATGATCTTTATTGAATCTGTGTAGGACACAATCTTTTTCTGTCTCCTCTGAATCATTTGGGGAACGTACATCAGAATCTGAGAAATAAAAAAACTTCAACTAATATCCAAGATGGCAACCTGTTGGCAATTTTGTTTACCCAATCAGACTGAAAATTAAATGGAAACAATAATGAACCAATGGGAACCTACATGTAAAGTTTCGAGCAATATCCCTCCAGTACTCCACAAGAAGCAGTCATAACAAATATCAAAATCTAACACAGCTGCCCCTCAACCATTTTATTACCCTAATCACATTCAAAATTCAATGGGCACAAAGGACAAAGGGTCAAAGGAAAATCTACATATGAAGTTTGAGAAATCCCTCCAGTCCTTCTAAAGAAATAGTAATAACAAGGAATATTGTTTACGACCTTATGGACGACAGATGGACAATTAGACCAAGGACCATGGATGTAGGTCGACTTAAATAGCTAGCCATCTGATGATGGCGGGTTAAAAAGAAGTTGAAATTCCAAAGGTTTCAAATCATATTATAAAAACCGGAAATTATTCACAGTTTTGTAAATGGTCCAGTAGAGTTTGCTTATACCCAGTATTGTAAATATTATATAGGTTGCTTGGAACAACTTGTCCTGATTCTACATATCAACTATAAACATGATCAATCATAAATATATACACAACCTATCCTAATCCAGTCTATACCATTTCAATTTCCTTTTAATTTCCCCTTTACATCATTTAATTTCCTTGCCTCTCTTAAAATACCCTCATCATCGAACCAACTGGATAATCACACAGGCACTTAGTTTTCTAAGTCTCTAAGTCTGGCTAATTTGGATTTCTGCTGACTGCACTTATCAATGCACCAGAATAATTATTTAACTCCTGCAGTATACATGTAAGTTTCAGTTAAAATGATTTTCCAATTAAATGTTGATACAACCACCCTCTATATACATGTACCAAGGGTTATGTTTACATCCACTCTCTGCACCCTGGAATATGTCATGGTGAAAACTGAAGGCTCAGTCACCGCCACCTTGTTGATTAAACAAGAAGACTAGTCCTTACAGTATTTTGAATTAATATGTAAGAGGAAAGTAAGCAGTGAGCCTCCATCAGAGATCAAAGACATGATGCTAATTTAGGCATTGTTCTACCAATTGTACAATATGTACACTACTTACGATTAAAACCTGCCACATTACTCCCGCCTTTTCAAATGTGTCTGCCCACAAACATAGAACAACCCAGATTCTATTGTCAAGAAGCCTCTCATTCTCCTATGGCTTGCACTTGGAGTGGTCAACAGCAACAAATGTAACAGATGCATCCAATGGGGATCGAACCAAGGCCCACAACCCTTGGCTTGCTGGTCCAGGATAGGTTATTTGATGTGTCACACTTGTTAAGACTACATAAGAAAATCAACATGCCACTAAAAAGCTCAGTTACAATGCTTAGTGACACCGGCAATTAATCCAATGACTAGATAACTCAGTAAAAGAATGAGTTTCAGCTCTGTTCTGAAATTCAAATTATCTTCTTATTTCTTGATAAGTCATAATCATATTCTGATGATAAAATAGTTTGAGTACATTTACTATATCTTGCTGCTTCTTGCAAATTAAGGGCCTTTAACACGTAAGTTGTATGCCAATACATAAGTTGTATATAAAACTGTGGTTTGTTTTGAAAGATGTAAATGTTTTATGTCCTATTAACACCAAAGGTCATTTAAGGACACTGTATTAAATGATAGGGCCACTGATGATGCTGTGCTATCACAATGAAATGTCACACTTGGTAAGGGGGCCGCGGTGGCCGAGTGGTTAAGGTGTCCTGACACTTTATCACTAGCCCTCCACCTCTGGGTTGCGAGTTCGAAACCTACATGGGGCAGTTGCCAGGTACTGACTGTAGGCCGGTGGTTTTCCTCTGGGTACTCCGGCTTTCCTCCACCTCCAAAACCTGGCACGTCCTTAAATGACCCTGGCTGTTAATAGGACGTTAAACAAAAACAAAAACAAAAAAAAACAAAAAACACACCTGGTAGCATGACATCCAAACTGGGTAAGCTGAATATTAAGCAGAAAATATCAAATTCTAAATCGTATTGTTTTTGTCTTGGCAAGAGGACATTAGGAAGACTAATATTGTTTAGAAGAGAAAAGGTAAGATACTAAATTTATAGTCACCTCTTACAATCCTACAATGGAGACAGTATACAAGTCTTCTGCAGGGCAGGCGTAACTGTGGTACTGAACATCAGTTGTTTACCTACAGTTTGTATAAATGGGAACTAATACAAAACAAGACATTTACAGGATATCATGCCCTGTACTATAAATCTTCCTGAAAACAGCCCTATCTTCTATTGCTAGTGCTCTCCCTCCACCCTGGTCAGACCTATGTCCAGTAGCTCGCCGCCTGGTCAGCTTATCATTCATCAAAAGATATTCACTCTTTCATAACTGCATCGTCAAACAGCAAGTACGCTTAAAACAAGAACAAAGTTTCCATATTGAAATATACTAGATTATATTTGTTGATGAATTTTAATATTCCTCAATGTACATGTATAGATTTTAGATATAGTATAACGAGTCGATTTGAAGTTAGAAGCTAGTCAGACAATACCTTGCCCTAGACATATAGATGGTAGGAATCTGACGCCTGGATGAAGATGAAAAGTTTATTTACAGTCTTGCCTGTGTAACTGCCATTGATTTTGTTTCCTATAGCTCTCTGTCACAACATATAGTTGAGTAATGTTTAACTATACTGTGGCTGTTCTTCAGCATCAATGCCAGATATATTACACTGCAGTGCTGTCCTGACCGACTGCTCCTCTGGACCCGACATATTGGTTAACCCTGGTGTCCATCCTCACAGGGACCTGGGAATTTGTTGCAGTTTATATTAGGACCAGTTCTAGTGTGTTTATCACATTTTCAGATGTTTTACACCCCTTTAGTGTTTATTATTTAATTTTGATCAGGACCCACAAAACATCTGGAAATGTGCTATACACACTAGGATAGGTCATGATACACAATCTGTAACAGACTCTCAAGTCCCTGTGTCCATTCTCTGTCACTTGTCATTGACAATGCCATACATAGTATCACATTAGAAATATTGACTTGTTGAGCCCCAGCATTACCATATACTAACATATACAGCTTGTTTTCTTCTGATAGTGTCCTCCTAGACACACATCATCCTGTCCTTACAAAACCCTCAACAAACAAGCATTTGACCGAAACCGTTGAACTTTTTACGAAATGTTGATTTGCTTTGTTTTGTTTAACGTCCTATTAACAGCCAAGGTCATTTAAGGACGTGCCAGGTTTTGGAGGTGGAGGAAAGCCGGAGTACCCGGAGAAAAACCACTGGCCTACGGTCATTACCTGGCAACTGCCCCACGTAGGTTTCGAACTCGCAACCACAGGGTGGAGGGCTAGTGTTAAAGTGTCAGGACACCTTAACCACTTGGCCACCGCGGCCCCCTACGAAATGTTGAACAACCACTTTATGACCATCAAGAAATAATGTAGGAATAATATCAAATGACATCAAAGATAAATACACATTACTTACACAAAAGGTATCCAATAATTTAATTTAAGCAGGGAAATAAAGAATTATATCTTCAATGTTTTTTAAACATGAAACAAGAATCCTTTAGTACTTTTCTTTGCCTGTTGTAATTCCATTGTTGGCTTCACATCAATGGGAAATTAAACCACATATGGAAATTTCGGGTTGAAAGGCCAAAAGTAATGAAGATACTTTCATTTTAACATCTGGAAAATAAAAATTCTGCTATAAAAGAATCATATCATTCTATATACTCAATTCACTCTTAAAAGGTTTCAACAAAAGGCTACAGTAAGTTGATCAAATGTATATCTAAGTTCAACATTATCCAGATTTTAGAACCCCCCTCCTCCTCCTCCTCCTCCTTCCATATGCTTCTGTAAAGTTTTCACACAAAAAATGTTAACATTGCCCTGGCATGTATTTACATGAAAGTAGAGCTAGTGTTACAGTTGTATCAGTTTATGTCTAATGGCATGTAATCCTCACATTCAACAACACGCTGAAATACATGACGCTGCTGAGATAAACCAGAAATCATTCTCAAATTCTTCGTTTTCTTTTTATAGTGAGATTTGTTTAACATGAGATTTAACTGGCATGGGGCTTCATTATTTCAGCCATTTTGTTTTGTTAGAATGTCTTGTCCTAGTGTCAGTTGTTATCATGTAATATCAACACAATTCCATATGATGGTGCATTGTAATATTTATTCTATTTTACAGCCAGTGAGATATGACCATATATCATTCTTATAAATTGCTTTATGGTTAAAAACCTTTGTAATTATAACTCATTTTTATAACAGTGTATTTCATTAGTTAATCTAATCACATGTCAGGCTGACAAAACACTGTCACCAGCTTGTGACTGAATCACTTTCTTATAAGGAGCCTCACTTACATTTTGATAGGAGTTATTAGTCCATTTCCTGCAGGTTGCCAGTACAGTGTTAGTGTATTGGGCTAGGATGTTAGTGTACATATTGATACAAATATATATATATATAATCAAATGACATTAACCCAAGGGGAAAATTTCTTCAACTGACAACCACAAGGCTTGGTGAGTGTTTGGGAGCTTTAGTATCTTACCCCGAGGGTTCACATGATGTGATTTAATTATTGACATGATGTCACTAGATTGTTACCATCATGTCATTCAATTGTTTTGATAGGTGAATTCCCCGCCCACCTACCTGTCGTTCCTACCAGTATCACCAATTATATACCTAATGCTGCCAATCTCCCTAGACTTTTATTACATCAAGGGCAGCTCCTTCCATTCTCAAAATATATTATATCACAATAGAAATCTGTTCTTAACCTTTCCATTCGATCACTTCCATCAAACATGAATGAACTTCTTTCTTTCTTTTAATTACTTCTGATTATAAGACATGCTGCCCTCACACTACTGTCATAACATCCATGACATATATCACAGCATTCAGTGAAACAGACACAGCAGTGCCTATATATTGACCAAACACAATGGAATTAAATACAGCCATGTCCTGTTAACCCTAAAACAGGACAGACATATAGTCATTTTGCTGTAGTCTGATTGAGCCATTAGTTCCTAGATATGTTCTGTGTCAATATTTCTCCCGTGGAAATAATCACTGTTGATAAACATTATGTTTGCTAAACAGATCAATAACAATAATTGGTCATGTTGAATTAGATGATGACATGCTCTGTGTACAGCAAATTAGTGGTAGGTGTTGAATCCTGCAGATAGTAATATTAATAATGCTATAGTCAGAGAAATGGATCAGTATTTTGAATTTCTATAAATCATAATTTATCTGTAATCACTGTTAGTCTGCAATGTTGCCATTTTGAAACAAAACCATTTTTCAAAATGAGGTATGTATCCATTACAATGATAACTACAAGAGCTTTGTATCGCAAGGTGGGTAGTGATATGATACATATCACTATATAATAAAGAGAAGCTGATGACCTATCAGATATCTGGTATTCCATCGTACAGTAGTCATGTTTTTTGTTTGTGGTATTTCCGGAATATTAAAGTCTTTGTCTACATTTGTTACAAAAAACATGTTTTGTCCATTTCCCACAAAGCGTTCTTGAACTTAGATAATTTGGATTTGAAAGAACTCCAACAGGCAGCTTTATAAGCCACTAAAATGGCCTTGTCAGCCATGTTGGTTACAACAATATGTAAGTTAACATTGGTCAAGGGAGATCAGTACAATCAAGTATCACTGCATCAATGCACCACTCTGTGATCAAATACGTTGATGCATCGGTGAATTGTTACACCACTAATATCTACATTCATGCATATTGATCTGTGTTCATATAAAAAAAAAAAAAAAAAACCTGTCACATCCTCATGAAATACTCATAAAATTCTGTCATATCCAAACATCAGCAATTTACCCACAACATATATACCACATAACAACATACAACAAACATCAGTTAAACAATAGAAACGTTTGTACAAAAGATGTTTGTATACAATACATAGATGTATAATAGATACCTATATACATGTGTATATAATAGATACCTGTGTATACAATAGATACCTGTGTATACAATATATACCTGTGTATACAATACATACCTGTGTATACAATAGATACCAGTGTATACAATATATACCAGTGTATACAATAGATATCTGTGTATACAATATATACCTGGGTATACAATAGATACCTGTGTATACAATACATACCTGTGTATACAATATATACCTGGGTATACAATAGATACCAGTGTATACAATAGATACCAGTGTATACAATATATACCTGTGTATACAATATATACCTGTGTATACAATAGATACCAGTGTATACAATATATACCTGTGTATACAATAGATACCAGTGTATACAATATATACCTGTGTATACAATAGATACCTGTGTATACAATAGATACCTGTGTATACAATAGATACCAGTGTATACAATAGATACCAGTGTATACAATATATACCTGGGTATACAATATATACCAGTGTATACAATAGATACCAGTGTATACAATATATACCTGGGTATACAATATATACCTGTGTATACAATAGATACCTGTGTATACAATAGATACCAGTGTATACAATAGATACCTGTGTATACAATATATACCAGTGTATACAATATACACCTGTGTATACAATATATACCTGTGTATACAATAGATACCAGTGTATACAATAGATACCAGTGTATACAATATATACCTGGGTATACAATATATACCTGTGTATACAATAGATACCTGTGTATACAATAGATACCAGTGTATACAATAGATACCTGTGTATACAATATATACCAGTGTATACAATATACACCTGTGTATACAATATATACCAGTGTATACAATATATACCTGTGTATATAATATATACCTGGGTACACAATAGATACCAGTGTAATCAATATATACCTGGGTATACAATATATACCTGGGTACACAATAGATACCTGTGTATACAATATATACCTGGGTATACAATACATACCTGGGTATACAGTATATACCTGGGTATACAATATATACCTGTGTATACAATAGATACCTGTGTATACAATAGATACCAGTGTATACAATAGATACCAGTGTATACAATAGATATCTGTGTATACAATATATACCTGTGTATACAATACATACCAGTGTATACAATACATACCTGTGTATACAATATATACCTGTGTATACAATATATACCAGTGTATACAATAGATACCTGGGTATACAATAGATACCTGTGTATACAATATATATTATACCTGTGTACATGTCAAGTTTTGTTTGGTATCATATCACTACAATACAGGAAAGAAGCTGTGAGGTCATAATACCCTGATTCAATACACTGAGATAACTTTTCAATTTGCTAAAAACCCTAGATAGTTGAGACTGGCCAAAAATTTAATAACTCGTCCAAATCACCATTATCGGGAGGCACACTTGTTGGCAAGATACAGCCATATATACTTCGCCGATAACAAATCGTTATATCACTTCCTTGGCTAAAAGATAGTTCTAGTAATACGATTTTATAATGCTTAACTCAGAAAACACTATTTGTATTATTGATATCAAAAGTTACTGAAAAGATCCATTATGAAGTTTTGATAACGACACAAGGACGAATTTCACGGGGAAACATCATACGCGGACTTACAATAGCATATACTCCATATCTATGTATCTTTGTAAAATGTAGAGTGTAATATAAAGCTGATGAAGAAGCATTGTATGTAAAGTACATTTTACCCGAGTTTAACACCAATCTGCCGTGCGTACATATTACTTTTTGACGGTATACTACTCAACACATCTGGCAGCGCCAAGGCGGGGGAGGTCACACGCGCCTAACAACAGAAGAAGCCTCAGGGGGGGGGGGGGGGGGGGGGGGGAGTCAAAATTAGGTCGAGTTATGTACTTACAATAAGTTCGCTTCCTCAGTTCCACAACCTCCTCCTGTTTCAGTTTACTATTCCTTTTCCCCATGACTGGGACTGTTAAATGTCACCATTCCAAAATCCTAGAGGGGAAACACAAGTTGCTGTCCCAAGTTGTTCCGTTGTCAAAATCGTTTGTCGTCTGTGAGTTTTTTTACGAAATATATCTCCAATGATGATTGTTGCTACATAGTAACGAGAAATGATACGGAACGTGGATGCTCCCAAAATAACGAGCCCTGGAGAAACACGATCTCTTTACTTCATACTTCCACAAAATGATGGCGCGCACACAGCGATCGAGAGGATTGGGGTAAAGAGCAGACGACGTGTGTTCAGGATATTGTGCTGTGGCTCTGCATCTGGGAGCGCGCCAAGAGGTGCGATAAGGGCCACACGAGCTTTACACGTACAGATATTGCAGCTTGAGGTGCAAAAAGGAAAAAAAATGGTCACAACAGTTTCATGCTGTAGAAGTGTTATTGGCGAGCAAACATTTTAGGCACCAAAGAGAGTAGAAATATTTTGTTTATATATATAAATCCATCCCTGTGTCGCCGTATTGATTTTCGTAATACATGTGGGAATTTTGTCGCTTTCCGGAACAGTATCATCTGTTCAGACAGTTTGCACACGTGTGACTGAGAGGCAGTGTACCGATATTGTACTTCAATTTTAGTATTGCATTTCTATTGGAATATATTTCATTTCATTGCCTAGTAGACATTGTATAGCATTGTCTTATATCTCAGCATTGTACAAAAACAGTGCACTAATTCTTACAATTAACTTTGTAATGCATTGCATTCTCATGTTTCAAGAATTCAAAATACCGCACAAATGGACCTGTTCTAGTAGTGTTTGGTTTCAATACCAACTTATTTTAAAAGTCGCTAATTTACATCACTTTCAATCCAATAAACGTGTATTCTTTATCAGTTTCGATCGATTAGGACATACAGGTAGAGGTTGCATCCACAGGGATCTCAGAATTTGTTAGCTTCTCTAACGAGGGGTGTCATATTTTTACCAAATTTTAATCTAGCCCCCTAAAACGTCTGAAAATGCTCTATACACACTGAAGAAGGTAAAATTACACATGAATTGTAACAAATATTCCCAGGTCCCTATGGTTGCATCATTCACGAAATTTTGGCTGGTCCGTCGCTTTAACTCCTGTTACAAAGACTATATATTATTAGATAAAAGTCGAAATGTCATGATATTACATTGTTGAATTAAAATAATTATGTAATAATTATTTTTGCACAGATTATGAATTACCGAACGGGGGAATATAGAAAATCCTAAAGTACATGCACGTGTATGAATTAACTTGAAAGTTAAAGAAATAAAAAGTTAGAATACATAAATTATAGGAAAGGAATTAGTATATGCTTTTAGCTTGATTTCCAATCCTATATGTGCATATGATTTGTATTGTGATGTTGTGTTTAAGTATTTGAATATTAATAACATATTGTTTAAACCAAACTGAACTACATGCCCAGTCATATAATTAAACAAACAAGTAGCTCCATAACAGTCACGTGAACATGTATATAACGTTATATTAGCTAGTCGCGTGACGTTGTCTATGGCACTCGAACGTTATAAAATGGCCGGGTGGGTTTGACGTCATTAGGCCTACTCCTATTTCAAAGTTCACACAAAGGTCCCAACCTGACAGGAAGTTAGGGTATTGTATTAAAGAAGTACATGTACGTCCACACTGTAGGCAGGAAGTTCCGGTTAAAGAAAGTGATAACTCTCACATCTCGAGATGCCCACTTGAAATATTGAGTGTCGTCGCCATAGTAAACCTGTTTTCCCCCAAACAGTACAGAAATACTTACTAAAATGATTGAATAAGTTTTACTTTTATCTTTCCAATATTTTTCTGTTCTAGATCGATTGCTGTTGATTTTGTTGATAGCTCTGCACACTGAGAATAACATACCACTACTGTCCGTCCTATATTGATTTGAATTTACATTATTACTGCAGTTAATAATTTAAATGTTTAACAATTTCTAGGTAGTTTTATTTAGCATCAGTGTGCTATGAAAAACAATTAAGGAAGATTTGTTTCCAAGGGGAAAACTTTTAAGCAAATGACGATTTCAGCTGTCGAGAAAACGATGCAAGCTGCAATGTACGTGATCACTGTTTAATTGATAAAAATAAACGACTTTTAAATTATAGTTACAGTGTATCTAACATTTCGGGATTTAATGTCACTAATGTTATCCACAAATGCAAAGCAAGGTTTCATATTTCACACATTCCTTTTAACAAACCGCTTCTAACGCTAAGAAAAATTGACTGAAATGTTTGGTTGTAATCTATGTGGTGTAATAATCTACGTTACCAGTGATAATATCACACTGATCATATCTGTGTCATGTAATAATCTACGTTACCAGTGATAATATCACACTGATCATATCTGTGTCATGTAATAATCTACGTTACCAGTGATAATATCACACTGATCATATCTGTGTCATGTAATAATCTACGTTACCAGTGATAATATCACACTGATCATATCTGTGTCATGTAATAATCTACGTTACCAGTGATAATATCACACTGATCATATCTGTGTCATGTAATAATCTACGTTACCAGTGATAATATCACACTGATTATATCCGTGTCATGTAATAATCTACGTTACCAGTGATAATATCACACTGATTATATCCGTGTCATGTAATAATCTACGTTACCAGTGATAACATCACACTGATTATATCCGTGTCATGTAATAATCTACGTTACCAGTGATAATATCACACTGATCATATCCGTGTCATGTAATAATCTACGTTACCAGTGATAATATCACACTGATCATATCTGTGTCATGTAATAATCTACGTTACCAGTGATAACATCACACTGATTATATCCGTGTCATGTAATAATCTACGTTACCAGTGATAACATCACACTGATTATATCCGTGTCATGTAATAATCTACGTTACCAGTGATAATATCACACTGATTATATCTGTGTCATGTAATAATCTACGTTACCAGTGATAATATCACACTGATCATATCTGTGTCATGTAATAATCTACGTTACCAGTGATAATATCACACTGATCATATCTGTGTCATGTAATAATCTACGTTACCAGTGATAATATCACACTGATTATATCTGTGTCATGTAATAATCTACGTTACCGGTGATAATATCACACTGATTATATCCGTGTCATGTAATAATCTACGTTACCGGTGATAATATCACACTGGTCATATCTGTGTCATGTAATAATCTACGTTACCGGTGATAATATCACACTGATTATATCCGTGTCATGTAATAATCTACGTTACCGGTGATAATATCACACTGGTCATATCTGTGTCATGTAATGATCTACGTTACCAGTGATAATATCACACTGGTTATATCCGTGTCATGTAATAATCTACGTTACCAGTGATAATATCACACTGATCATATCTGTGTCATGTAGTAATCTACGTTACCAGTGATAATATCACACTGATTATATCTGTGTCATGTAGTAATCTACGTTACCAGTGATAATATCACACTGATTATATCTGTGTCATGTAATAATCTACGTTACCGGTGATAATATCACACTGATTATATCTGTGTCATGTAGTAATCTACGTTACCAGTGATAATATCACACTGATTATATCTGTGTCATGTAATAATCTACGTTACCGGTGATAATATCACACTGATTATATCTGTCATGTAATAATCTACGTTACCAGTGATAACATCACACTGATTATATCTGTGTCATGTAATAATCTACGTTACCAGTGATAATATCACACTGATTATATCTGTGTCATGTAATAATCTACGTTACCAGTGATAATATCACACTGATTATATCTGTGCCATGTAATAATCTACGTTACCAGTGATTAAGTGTCCGTTTTCTTCATAATCTCACACTTTGATTATATCTGCGTGATCTGGAATTGATATCAATGAACAAAACTTGCTTATTGCAGAGACATATATAGATATATCTCTGCTTATTGGTATTCATACTTAATACCAGAGACATATATAACTATGTATTATAGGTCTCTGCTTATACCCACCAGAACACTTAGCTCAATATTATCATCTGCTATACTTCTGACCTTTTGTCTGCTCGCGAATCACAGTATTGTTTCAATTCTTGAGAAAAAAGGAGGAAAAAGTATTGAATTCATTTATTTACAATATGCCCAGTTAATTACAACTTCGCTAGCCAAGAGTGTTCATTACGATACTCTCCTTTTTTACTTTTTTTGAATAGGAGAGTATCGTATTGAACACCCTTGGCTAGCGAAGTTAAGTTAATTATTAAGTGTGTATGTTTGCATTTCTGAATAGTAAAGTATATGTACGTACGTAACATGTTTCCAAGAAAGGCGTTATAAGTACTGTATTTAGTTGTAATCTATAATAAAACATACGACTGGATCCCAGAGGAAATACACCGACAACAAAATCATGGGATGATTGAATTTCTGGTCGACAACATCCTTGCTGAGTTTGGTGACATGATATATTCATGCTAACAAACGAATGGTCTAGAATAGAGCGACAGTATACGTACAGTACAGTTTATTCACCGTGAGTAAATTCGCTCAACTATCGATTAAAACATAAAGGAGCCTAGGTTTTATTCCAGCATTGGTCTGACGATGGGTCTGATGTGTAATACAGTTCCAAATGGGGAAATGCAATTGCAGGAAGACTATATATCAACAAATACAGATCTACTATAAATATGTGATCTAATCGGGGTAAGTTCAGTGTTCGTTTACAAGGAATCGGATGAGAACTGCATCATTTCGGTAAACCCTCACTTGAATTTGATCATTCCAACATTTGAATATCCTGTAAATTTAGGGTACTTTTCACTATGTACAATAACCTGACCGAAATCTAATACACGGTAATAGTAATTGCATGGTAACCTTTTTGTGGCTGAAACGGTTGAATTGGTTCGGTAATGTGTTTACGGAGCAGAGAACTAATTTTATTCTGAATATACTCTTGATTATTGGTGGAAGTAATGTATGATTTACATTTATTCAATGGATAAATAGACCAGACTCCCAAGACTCAAAATTAAATATGCCTGTGTGGACTATTATATACATCAAAGCCCATTGACACTGGCAGTAATATGCAAGTCTAAATATTGTCTGTACAATACTGTCTCGTGTATTTAAGCATTCTGTATAATACATTTACAGTTACCCAATAACCTAATACTAGCACCCAGGATCGGGTTTAATTATCATATACTGTTACCCAATAACCTAATACAAGCACCAAGGATCGGGTTTGATTATCATATACAGTTACCCAATAACCTAATACAAGCACCCAGGATCGGGTTTAATTATCATATACAGTTACCCAATAACCTTATACAAGCACCCTGGATCGGGTTTAATTATCATATACAGTTACCCAATAACCTAATACAAGCACCCAGGATCGGGTTTAATTATCATATATACAGTTACCCAATAACCTAATACTATCACCCAGGATCGGGTTTAATTATCATATACAGTTACCTAATAACCTAATACTAGCACCCAGGATCGGGTTTAATTATCATATACAGTTACCCAATAACCTAATACTAGCACCCAGGATCGGGTTTAATTATCATATACAGTTACCTAATAACCTAATACTATCACCCAGGATCGGGTTTAATTATCATATACAGTTACCCAATAACCTAATACTAGCACCCAGGATCGGGTTTAATTATCATATACAGTTACCTAATAACCTAATACTAGCACCCAGGATCGGGTTTAATTATCATATACAGTTACCCAATAACCTAATACTAGCACCCAGGATCGGGTTTAATTATCATATACAGTTACCTAATAACCTAATACTATCACCCAGGATCGGGTTTAATTATCATATACAGTTACCCAATAACCTAATACTAGCACCCAGGATCGGGTTTAATTATCATATACAGTTACCCAATAACCTAATACTAGCACCCTGGATCGGGTTTAATTATCATATACAGTTACCCAATAACCTAATACAATCACCCAGGATCGGGTTTAATTATCATATATACAGTTGTAATACAATAACCTAATACTATCACCCAGGATAAGGTTTAATTATCATATATACAGTTGTGATGCAATAACCTAATACCAGCCCTGAGGGTTGGTTTATTCTGTATAATACATTAACCCAATACCGGCCGAGAGTTGAATTTATGCTGTATAATAAATGTAAAATAACCCAGTCAATGTCGGCCCCTAGGGCTGGGTTTATGCTGTATAATACATGTAAAATAACCCAATCAATGTCCGCCCCGAGGGCTGGGTTTATGTTTTATAATACATGTAAAATAACCCAGTCAATGTCAGCCCCTAGGACTGGGTTTATACTGTATAATACATGTAAAATAACCCAGTCAATGTCAGCCCCTAGGACTGGGTTTATTCTGTATAAAACATGTAAAATAACCCAGTCAATGTCCGCCCCGAGGGCTGGGTTTATGTTGTATAATACATGTAAAATAACCCAGTCAATGTCCGCCCCGAGGGCTGGGTTTATGCTGTATAATACATGTAAAATAACCCAGTCAATGTCCGCCCCGAGGGCTGGGTTTATGCTGTATTATACATGTAAAACAAGAGGCCCAATGGGCCTGTATCGCTCACCTGGCTCTACAGCAACTTTGAAGTTGATTGAGGTCATTTCTAAAGAGACTATGTTGATTACCTCTTTATTCAAATATCATTGTAAGCTAGTTTTATTCATATTAAAAATTTTCTAGTCCTTCATTCCAGCATTCTATTGGCCCAATATCAGGTCTTGGAGGCTCTTGGCTATCGCAAAATTATTGTTTACAGATTTAAGCCGATTTCACCCCTGTGACCTTGAATTACGTCAAGGTCATTTATTTGAACAAATTGGTAGCCCTTCACCCCAGCATGCTACAGGCCCAATATCAAGTCCCTGGGCCTCTTGGTTATTGAGAAGAAGTCGTTTGAAGATTATAGCCTATTTGACCCATGTGACCGTGAATGAAGGTCAAGGTCATTTATTTGAAGAAACTTTGTAGCCCTTCACCCCAGCATGCTTCACCCCTAATATCAAGTCCCTGAGCCTCTTGGTTATTGAGAAAAAGTCGGTTGAAGATTATAGCCTATTTGACCCATGTGACCTTGAATGAGGGTCAAGGTCATTTATTTGAACAAACTTTGTAGCCCTTCACCCCAGCATGCTACAGACCCAATATCAAGTCCCTGGGCCTCTTGGTTATTAAGAAGAAGTCGTTTGAAGATTATAGCCTATTTGGCCCATGTGACCTTGAATGAAGGTCAAGGTCATTGATTTGAATAAACTTTGTAGCGCTTCATCCCAGCATGCTTCACCCCTAATATCAAGTCCCTGGGCCTCTTGGTTATTGAGAAGAAGTCGTTTGAAGATTATAGCCTATTTGACCCATGTGACCTTGAATGAAGGTCAAGGTCATTGATTTGAACAAACTTTGTAGCCCTTCACCCCAGCATGCTACAGACCCAATATCAAGTCCCTGGGCCTCTTGGTTATTGAGAAGAAGTCGTTTGAAGATTATAGCCTATTTGACCCATGTGACCTTGAATGAAGGCCAAGGTCATTTATTTGAACAAACTTTGTAGGCCTTCAACCCAGCATGCTACATGCCCAATATCAAGTCCCTGGGCCTTTTGGTTATTGAGAAGTTGTTTGAATGAAAAAGTTGACGACGGACGGACGACGGACGACGCACCAGGGCATAAGCTCACTTGCCCTTTGGGCAGGTGAGCTAATAACCCAGTGCCGGGTGAGTCAACAGACTGTGCATTGATCAACCCCTTCCAGCTCTAACCAAGGTGGCTGGAGTTCCGTAGTCTCATCAATGTAAAAAAGTATTCTGTCACCTGCCTGATTTTATGATTTTGTCTAGTTTTCCTCTTGCTTTCATTTAGATAAACAAGAGTATTTACAAAAGTTGATAAATCTTTATTCAAATACTAGTTTTAAATAAATGAATTTGACTGTTTTTCTTCAGAGTATTTGACTGAAAATAGTGTAAATGACAGTTTTTCTTGAGTAAGTAACATGTTGAGCTCACAGTTATAAGTTTTGTAGTGATTAAATCAGTTCATTATTAATGAGGTTCACAAAATCCAATACAGCCAATTCTGATATGATTGTTAAATTGATTTGTCACGTTCATTTCAGATGCTACAGAAGGAAAGATGCTTAAAAGCCTCCAATGCTCAGAAGGGACCATTCTCAATACACAATATTGGAATTTTGTTTTAAAATCCCCAAAGAGAACTACATGTAGTATACAAACTTAGAGAAGGCAGTGACAGTTAAAAATAATTTTCTAGACCATCCTAGACCATGTAATCCCTTGGAGTGTTCAAGATCATCCTCGACCATGTAAACCCTCGGAGCGTTCAAGGCCATCCTAGACCATGTAATCCCTCAGAGTGTTCAAGGCCATCCTAGACCATGTAATTCTTCAGAGTGTTCAAGATCATCCTCGACCATGTAATCCCTCGGAGTGTTCAAGACCATCCTAGACTATGTAATCCCTTGGAGTGTTCAAGGCCATCCTAGACCACGTAATCCCTCGGAGTGTTCAAGACCATCCTAGACCATGTAATCCCTCGGAGTGTTCAAGACCATCCTAGACCATGTAATCCCTTGGAGTGTTCAAGGCCATCCTAGACCACGTAATCCCTCGGAGTGTTCAAGGCCATGCTAGGCCATGTAATCCCTTGGAGTGTTCAAGGCCATCCTAGACCAGGTAATCCCTTGGAGTGTTCAAGGCCATCCTAGACCACGTAATCCCTCGGAGTGTTCAAGGCCATGCTAGGCCATGTAATCCCTTACAGTGTTCAAGGCCATGTAATCCCTCGGAGTGTTCAAGGCCATCCCAGACCAAGTAATACCTCAATAGGTTTACCAAGTAACCACTTGCAGTGACCTATAGACAATCGCAGGTCATGTAATCCTCTTTTAGTGTTCTAGATGGACCAAGTTTCAACCCACAGTGACATAGACCATCCCAGACCACTACTCTATACTTACGGTGTCAATAACACATAATGTTTCTCCTGCCAGTGAGAACAAAGACTTTCCAGGGCCCCCGCATGACTTGCATCATGACAGGAGAGACATTCAATTTGAAACATTTTACCAAGAGCTCTTACCAGGGTACACAACTCTCCGGGTCCCTGTACCATCGAACAGTGATATCTACATTTCATCGGATAGCATACCGCCTGATGATGGCCCTAGTGTCAATGCTGTTGTTAGCGGTCATGTGTGTAATATTTGCCGTCAGCTATGTTTCCATACATATGTTCCTGAGATTTCAAATCTCATTTACAGTGATTCTGCATAATGTACGGCGACAACCAATCAATTTCCGCTATGCTAATAGTTACTCACTTCTGTTCCTTCACATAATGTTGATGTGTGTAGGTGGCTTTGGCTATATTTGTCTCATTTACGTTGATATTTGATTGATAAGATATCTAGTACTATCTATTAAATCATTCTTTTTTGTTGAAAAGTCAGTTCTTCGTAGTATTTTTTCCCTTTCTTTATGCGGAATGGGATATCAGTATTTTGGATGCCTCAAGTAAGTGAATTAGCAACACAAACAAAATGAAATCTGATGGAACTTTTTTTAATATTTAAACAACATGTATTGCTAACAATACATATCTTAATAACTTACATTAAAACTTTAAAAAGTTTACCTATAACATAAACTAATTTTTGATGAAATTGTAACAACAAATACAAGCAAATCAAATGCAGGGCAACAGATGAAATACACATTATAAACACACATAACAAGGCACTAGAATAAAATCCTGTTGCATGCCCATGTTTGCTGTAGAGTAACTCAATTTTTGTCAGTATTACCTAGATATACATTCTAGCAACTTCCTTCCCTGATAATTAATTTCAATACATTTAGATCTAGGTACAAACACTTTCTAGGAAGGACTTGAGAAAGTTGCTAAAACCATAAAATGAAAATTGTGGTACAGTAGTACACATGACCTTGACTTTGGTCATATTTTCCTGACAGTCGTACAAGTATTTGACAGTTGTACAGTTAGTTCTATCTGCCCATTCATACCTCTCGGGGCTATTCAGGAATTCTGTCTTTAATATTGTCCATTGATAAGAAAGTGTAGATGTCTCATGATTTGATATACCACTCAGACATCTATACCTTCCTGTCAATGTCAAACAAAGGGCCAAAAAGCAATTATTGTATTCAGTCTCCATCATCAAGGTCAAGGTCACTGTATCAAAAGTCAAATCATTGCAACATTTTTCTGACTAAATTTGGTGCTAAAAATTCATGACTTTTGTGTCATGACTTAAGACTATGTTGCATATTACACAGTTCTATGGAGATAATTTCAAGGTTACACAACCCTGCATTGACTCATATTGTATCACATATTACTTGGTATTACCCTCATAACCTTCAAACAAAACCTGGTGGAGCTATATGTACAGCTTTATGAGCCTCTGTTGACTTTTATTTTACATGTACTAAACCAGAATGGTCTCTCCTGGGTCCAGGAGTGCTTCATAATTGAAAACTTCAAAGAGGGATTTAGGAAATTCTAACAAATTTGATAATGCTTTATCCTGACATTTAACTCTGGCCATTGTACATATGACCTTTAGCTAATGTTGCATGATGGCTTTAACTCACGTGCCTTTCTAGATCTGGCAGCTGAGCTAAAATGACAAACAATACATTATTATTGCAGTAAGAAATTAAAAAAAACAACTATTCTCATGCACCATAGAAAGATTTGCATCCTTGTAAAACTTCTAAATTACTCCAGTATCATTCTGCCAGTATCATGTAGTCCTTGAGAGTAGAAGGAATAGGAAGAAGACTGACTTTGGTATAGAGTTTCCCCCGAAGTTCAGGGGCCTCACGCAGTGTAGTCCTACACATAAGTTTCAGTGGCTGAACTCTACAGGCTAGAGAAGTGAGGTACTGATACAAGTCTTCATGATCCTCATCCTCCCTGTGGAATACAGTCTCTGAGGGCCATGACCCCACCCACAGACAACACTGGTTCCAGTAGTCCTGCTAGCTGTGTAAACACCGGTCCACTAGACACTTTGCAAGCATAACGCACAAATCGTTCATGTTGCTTGTTTTTTCTGTTAAAACTGGCTCCAGCCTTGATTAAAGTTTGGACTAACAGCAGGTATTTGTGTGACAAAGGCTTTCGCCTTTGATGTAGAAAATGACTGAGCTCGTAACACAATGCCATTTTACCTAAAAGATGCAGAAAACAATTTTTACTTAAATCATTAGTACCAGGCCTAGGTATGTATGTACATTATAGATTTTCAATATGTGCACATAAATATATTATGGACATAAAGCTGTAATCACTCACATTACTAATCATGATAAAGTTAATTTATAAAGCAAAATTGAAAAATAAAATAGATATACAATTTTAAAGAATGACAACTGAGGATAAAATCATAAAGATTTACATTTACCTGGTATGTATTAGTATGGAATATGTAGTAGTATGATATATATATACCAGTTTTGTCCTCCATGCTCGCTGACAAGCCTCTATATAACAGCTGGCAGACTATCTCATTTCTCACAGTCAGCTCCTGTTTCATGTTACCACAGATACAATGTAGGGCTGAAACATAGTTATATATAGGTAGTCATCAAGCTCGATGAAGGAACAAAATCATGATATGATTCTTGCTGCTTTTTAATATCTATAATCAGGCAAAAATATGTAAATCAAAACCAGCTGGTAAAGAAGTTCTAATCGGAAAATCTAGTTTGGCAAGACATTTTATAAAAGATGGATAATGCATGTATTAAGTTTTATTTGTTTTGATTGAATTAAGAGACACCAGGTAGGATAATTCCAAAACTAACCTTAACAACAGTATGTATGTAAATTTCAATCTGATGTACAGGTACATAAATAGGCCACTGAGTGTGAGTAAGGGTTATCTAAATTTCAAACAAAACTACTATCTACTGTCTTGCATGACCATATATGGTCAATGTATTACTACATCTCCTGGAACCAATGGGGTGAGACCATGTAATCATTCAATGAACTACTTTTATCATAGAGTTAACTGTAGATCTGGCACCGATGGAGAAAGGCGATATTGTATTCTATTTGTAAGTACTACTATGTCATAGATTTACCTGTACGCCCATCCTGATCTGTTAGTGAAATGTTGCAGTTGTGGTCTAGCAGGTATTGGACAATGGTAAGGGCCTCTGGGCATTCACTGTTACATGCCTCCATCAATGGGGTACTCCCTACAGAAGGTCAAAAGTGTAAAACATCCATACAGCCATGTTAAATAACTATAGGAATTACAATTGTATATAATACATTAATTAACCTGGAGAATATTGCTGATCTCACATTTTGATGGTGACAGTATGATGATAGACAGATGGTGACAGTATGATGATTGACAGGTGGTGACAGTATGATCACAGACAGGTGGTGACAGTATGATGATGGACAGATGGTGACAGTATGATGATGGACACAAAGTGACAATATGATGATGGACAGATGGTGACAGTATGATGACAAACAGATGGTGACAGTATGATGATTGACAGGTGGTGACAGTATGATCACAGACAGGTGGTGACAGTATGATGATGGACAGATGGTGACAGTATGATGACAGACAGATGGTGACAGTATGATGATGGACAGATGGTGACAGTATGATGATGGACAGATGGTGACAGTATGATGACGGACATATGGTGACAGTATGAAGACGGACACATGGTGACAGTATGATGATGGACACATGGTGACAGTATGATGATAGACAGGTGGTGACAGTATGATGATGGACAGATGGTGACAGTATGATGACAGACAGATGGTGACAGTATGATGATGGACAGATGGTGACAGTATGGTGATGGACAGATGGTGACAGTATGATGACAGACAGATGGTGACAGTATGATGATGGACAGATGGTGACAGTATGATGATGGACAGATGGTGACAGTATGGTGATGGACAGATGGTGACAGTATGATGATGGACACAAGATGACAGTATGATGATGGAAAGATGGTGACAGTATGATAATAAGAAGATGGTGAGAGTGGTATGATGACAGATAGATGGTGACAGTATGATGACAGAAACGACAGACAGATGGTGACAGTATGATGACAGACAGATGGTGACAGTATGATGATAGACAGGTGGTGACAGTATGATGATTGACAGGTGGTGACAGTATGATGATTGAAAGGTGGTGACAGTATGATGATTGAAAGGTGGTGACAGTATGATGGACACAAGGTGACAGTATGATGATGGACAGATGGTGACAGTATGGTGCTTGACAGGTGGTGACAGTATGATGACAGACAGGTGGAAACAGTATGATGATAGACAGATGGAAACAGTATGATGATGGACAGATGATGACAGTATGATCACAGACAGATGGTGACAGTATGATGATTGAAAGGTGGTGACAGTATGATGATGGACAGATGGTGACAGTATGATGATGGACAGATGGTGAAAGTATGATGATGGACAGATGGTAACAGTATGATCTCAGACAGATGGTGACAGTATGATGATTGACAGGTGTTGACAGTATGATGACAGACAGATAGTGACAGTATGATCACAGACAGATGGTGACAGTATGATGATGGACAGATGGTGACAGTATGATGATGGACAGATGGTGACAGTATGATGATGGATAGGTGGTGACAGTATGATGATGGACAGATGGCGACAGTATGATGATGGACAGATGGTGACAGTATGATGATGGACAGATGGTGACAGTATGATGATTGACAGGTGATGACAGTATGATGATTGACAGGTGGTGACAGTATGATGATTGACAGGTGGTGACAGTATGATGACAGACAGGTGGTGACAGTATGATGACAGACAGATAGTGACAGTATGATGACAGACAGATGATGACAGTATGATGATGGACAGGTGGTGACAGTATGATGACAGACAGATAGTGACAGTATGATGATGGACACAAGGTGACAGTATGATGATGGACAGGTGGTGACAGTATGATGATGGACAGATGGTGACAGTATCATGACAGACACAAGGTGACAGTATGATGATGGACAGATGGTGACAGTATGATGATGGACAGGTGGTGACAGTATGATGATGGACAGATGGTGACAGTATGGTGATGGACAGATGGTGACAGTATGATGATGGACACAAGATGACAGTATGGTGATGGACAGATGGTGACAGTATGATGATGGACAGATGGTGACAGTATCATGACAGACAGATGGTGACAGTATGATGATAGACAGATGGTGACAGTATGGTGATGGACAGGTGGTGACAGTATGATGACAGACAGGTGGTGACAGTATGATGACAGACAGATGGTGACAGTATGATGATGGACAGATGGTGACAGTATGGTGATGGACAGATGGTGACAGTATGATGATGGACACAAGATGACAGTATGGTGATGGACAGATGGTGACAGTATGATGATGGACAGATGGTGACAGTATCATGACAGACAGATGGTGACAGTATGATGATAGACAGGTGGTGAGAGTATGATGATGGACAGGTGGTGACAGTATGATGATTGACAGATGGTGACAGTATGATGATAGACAGGTGGTGACAGTATGATGATGGACAGGTGGTGACAGTATGATGACAGACAGATAGTGACAGTATGATGATGGACACAAGGTGACAGTATGATGATGGACAGATGGTGACAGTATGATGATGGACAGGTGGTGACAGTATGATGATTGACAGATGGCGACAGTATGATGACAGACAGATGGTGACAGTGTGATGATGGACAGGTGGTGACAGTATGATGATTGACAGATGGCGACAGTATGATGATAGACAGGTGGTGAGAGTATGATGATGGACAGGTGGTGACAGTATGATGATTGACAGATGGTGACAGTATGATGATAGACAGGTGGTGACAGTATGATGATGGACAGGTGGTGACAGTATGATGACAGACAGATAGTGACAGTATGATGATGGACACAAGGTGACAGTATGATGATGGATAGATGGTGACAGTATGATGACAGACAGATGGTGACAGTATGATGATGGACAGGTGGTGACAGTATGATGATTGACAGATGGCGACAGTATGATGACAGACAGATGGTGACAGTGTGATGATGGACAGGTGGTGACAGTATGATGATTGACAGATGGCGACAGTATGATGATGCAGATGGCGACAGTATGATAATGAACAGGTGGTGACAGTATGATAATAAGAAGATGGTGACAGTATGATCACAAACAGAAGGTGACAGTATGATGATTGACAGGTGGTGACAGTATGATGGACAGGTGGTGACAGTATGAGGATGCAGATGGCGACAGTATGATGATGGACAGGTGGTGACAGTATGATAATAAGAAGATGGTGACAGTATGATGACAGACAGATGGTGACAGTATGATGACAGACAAATGGTGATAGTAATGTTGAGGATACACCATTACATGTACATTGTATACTATAATATATTATTTGCATTTACCAAGGTTTGGCATATCATTGCAAAATAATATATGCTTGGGTGCCATCTGGTCCCTGGCTAGCTTCCAATACCTAGACTATAAACTTTATTTTTACCTCAACAGCATTTTTTTAATCAAAGGTTAGATATGCTTATTTTTTTTTAGGAAAACAATATTTCATTTCATTAATCCGTAATTGATATAAAAATTATAGTCCTGGTACAGGAAAATTATCACCATAATAGGTTTGATGGTGTTTCTAAAGGAAAACATACTTTGCTTACATAACAATTGCTTAATAGATTCATTTCAAGCCTTACATTATTGTCCATTAATTCTTGCTTATATTTACTGCATATATCTGGTATTTTAACACTTATTCTAATGGGGTGAAAGTTAATTATGTATATACAATTGTATCTATAATCTAAGAACCAAATACAACTATCAAAACCTTGTGTCATCTTTAAAGAGAACGTTTCAAACCCCCTTTTTTATTTTCAGAAAAAGGGAATCAATTCTTACATGTATATTGGCTAATGTAACAGACAATGTCTTTTGTATGTAATAGGAGATAATTTTGTATGTAATAGAGATAATTTTGTATGTAATATGAGATAATTTTGTATGTAATAGGAGATAATTTTGTATGTAATAGAGATAATTTTGTATGTAATAGGAGATAGTTTTGTATGTAATAGGAGATAATTTTGTATGTAATAGGAGATAATTTTGTATATTTTCACATTACCAGCATTGTCCTGTACATTTATTGCTGCCCCAGTCTCCAGTAGGACCCGGACAGTGATGGCGGAAGTACAACAGGCAACATGAAGAGGAGTCTGTCCAAACCTGCCTACTGAATTCAAAGATGTCCCAAAGTATACCAATACTTGTAGCATGTCCTGAACGGCTGAAACAGAGTTTTAACAAGACTGAAAATGACATGTTTATCTTACTGTGTATCCATTGTATCTGTTTAAACATTCTTCTGTGATCTGATACACTTGATCTAAGTTAAATATATGTGGAACACATTACAATACTAACAAAAACATATAGCAGACATGTTTTGCTTTGTTATGTAAATAGTATATTCAAACTTTGAATGAATGATGGACTGCAGGCTACTCTATTAAAAAGATATACCCACATTACAGAGGGACCTTTTTTATTTAATGACTGGTTAAAAACCTCCATTTCAAAACAAGAGAATCCACAGGGATTTTGGCGCTGACCATTGAATTATCTTTATTAGTTTTATGTAAGACTGATCTTTTCTCTGCTTTCCCCCTTTTTCCTCTTGATAAGCTGATAATTAGGAAAACCTTCAATTCATACATCTGAAATATATGAACTTTCTGAGAAATGGGTTTGATGTTACATCTCATAAATATATTTTCTAAGAAATAAAAATTACAAACCTAGATTGTCAAAATCCAAGTCATATTGCTGTCTGTCAGCAATTTTGTTTGCCCTAGCAGAATATATTAAATGGGCACAACCAAGGACCAAAGGGAACATACTTGTGAGGTTGAAAAATATCCTTCTGTAAGAGGTGTGGAAAAATATATGGACAGACAGGGGTTCAAACCCAGGACATCTGAACACTAGCCGGATGTTTTACCAATTGAGCAGTTCCTTCACACTTTCAGTACATCTCAAGAAATAGCAAAAACAATGATTGTTTACATACTGACCATGGACAATAGACCACGGATGTAAAGCTTTTTGAACAGTTTGCAATTACCAGGTGATTGTTTGAGACCAGACACAATGTGGAGAGGTGTGCTGCCAAGGTTGTTGAAGAAGTTGGGATCAACCCCTCGGGTCATGAGGTGTTTAAGCTTGTTGTTATCTCTTTTTCTTATAGCATTCAGCATCTGATATTGGTCCTCAGTTATCCTGCATCTCAAAACAAATTCCTGGTCACGTTTCACATCCTTTAAATAAGAAAATCAAAATACAAGTTTCAGTTACAAAATGTCAAGTTGATAGGGAAACTGAAAATGCATACTAAAATATATTCACCACATCAACAAAGATATTTTGTCTATTATGCATTCATACATCACATTACACATATACTTGATTATTAATTGATAGGATGTCCAACTCCTATGTTTAATGCAATAAGCTCTTATCTATGACAGATTTATATTAGCTTATTTGTAGCTAAGCAGCAGCACAATCAAGAAAAATGGTGTGCGACCTCTCCCATTTTGAAGTTAGTTGACAGGAATTATCTGTCCTTGTTTTTGATTTGGTACAAAATGAGTCAATGTCAATGTTAAAACATGTCATAAAGAAAATTGTGCTAGGTTATATGATACAAATTGACAAGAGATCCCAGAGGGATCTTGGCGCCCACCATTGAATGATCTTTAAAGGTTCCATGTCAGATTGATCTTTTCTCTATTTTCCCCTTCTTCTTACTAATCTGTGTAAATTGAGAAACATCCCTACAGTACTTTTCAAACAAGGGTAACTTATATATGAAATTTCAGATTTTGCGATAATGGCTAGGTGTCGACAATGTTTTCAGATTGGTCCAAAAATGCAATACTACAGACCAAGGGGAACCTACATATGAAATTTGAGAAAGATCCCTTCAGTATACGTATCTTCTGTAAAATAGCGATAACAAACTTCAGTTGTCAAAATCCAAGATGGCTGCCTGTCGGCCATGTTGTTTTCTGACTGGTCCGTAAATAAAATATGAATAACTACGGACCAAGGGCAACCTACATATGAAATTTGAGAAAGATCCCGAATCAGTACTTTCTGAGAAATAGCGATAACAAACTTCAATTGTCAAAATCCAAGATGGCTGCCTGTTGGCCATGTTGTTCTCCGATCGATCCCAAAATGCAATATGCATAACTATAGGCCAAGGGGAACCGACATATGAAATTTAAGAAAGATCCCTTCAGTACTTTCTGAAAAATAGCGATAACAAACTTCAATTGTCAAAATCCAAAATGGCTGCCTGTCGGCCATGTTGTTTTCCGATCAGTCCCAAAATGCAATATGCATAAGTACTGATCAATGGGAACCTACATATGAAATTTGAGAAAGATCCCTTCAGTACTTTCTCAGAAATAGCGATAACAAACTTCAATTGTCAAAATCTAAGATGGCTGCCTGTCGGCCATGTTGTTCTCCGATCGATCCCAAAATGCAATATGCATAACTATAGGCCAAGGGGAACCGACATATGAAATTTGAGAAAGATCCCTTCAGTACTTTCTGAAAAATAGCGATAACAAACTTCAATTGTCAAAATCCAAAATGGCTGCCTGTCGGCCATGTTGTTTTCCGATCAGTCCCAAAATGCAATATGCATAACTACTGATCAATGGGAACCGACATATGAAATTTGAGAAAGATTCCTTCAGTACTTTCTCAGAAATAGCGATAACAAACTTCAATTGTCAAAATCTAAGATGGCTGCCTGTCGGCCATGTTGTTTTCCGATCGGTCCCAAAATGCACTATGCATAACATGGGACCAAGGGCAACATACATATGAAATTTGAGAAAGATCCCTTCAGCACTTGCTCAGAAATAGCGATAACAAACTTCAGTTGTCAAAATCCAAGATGGCTGCCTGTCGGCCATGTTGTTTTCTGACTGGTCCGTAAATAAAATATGCATAACTACGTATACGGACCAAGGGCAACCTACATATGAAATTTGAGAAAGATCCCGAATCAGTACTTTCTCAGAAATAGTGATAACAAACTTCAATTGTCAAAATCCAAGATGGCTGCCTGTCGGCCATGTTGTTCTCCGATCGATCCCAAAATGCAATATGCATAACTATAGGCCAAGGGGAACCGACATATGAAATTTAAGAAAGATCCCTTCAGTACTTTCTGAAAAATAGCGATAACAAACTTCAATTGTCAAAATCCAAAATGGCTGCCTGTCGGCCATGTTGTTTTCCGATCAGTCCCAAAATGCAATATGCATAACTACTGATCAATGGGAACCTACATATGAAATTTGAGAAAGATCCCTTCAGTACTTTCTCAGAAATAGCGATAACAAACTTCAATTGTCAAAATCTAAGATGGCTGCCTGTCGGCCATGTTGTTCTCCGATCGATCCCAAAATGCAATATGCATAACTATAGGCCAAGGGGAACCGACATATGAAATTTAAGAAAGATCCCTTCAGTACTTTCTGAAAAATAGCGATAACAAACTTCAATTGTCAAAATCCAAAATGGCTGCCTGTCGGCCATGTTGTTTTCCGATCAGTCCCAAAATGCAATATGCATAACTACTGATCAATGGGAACCTACATATGAAATTTGAGAAAGATCCCTTCAGTACTTTCTCAGAAATAGCGATAACAAACTTCAATTGTCAAAATCTAAGATGGCTGCCTGTCGGCCATGTTGTTTTCCGATCGGTCCCAAAATGCACTATGCATAACATGGGACCAAGGGCAACATACATATGAAATTTGAGAAAGATCCCTTCAGCACTTGCTCAGAAATAGCGATAACAAACTTCAATTGTCAAAATCGAAAATGGCTGCCTGTCGGTCATGTTGTTTTCCGATTGGTCCCAAAATGCAATATGCATAACTACAGATCAATGGGAACCTACATGTGAAATTTGAGAAAGATCCCGAATCAGTACTTTCTCAGAAATAGCGATAACAAACTTCAATTGTCAAAATCCAAGATGGCTGCCTGTCGGCCATGTTGTTTTCCGATTGGTCTCAAAATGCACTATACATAACTAGGGATCAAGGGGAACATACATATGAAATTTGAGAAAGATTCCTTCAGTACTTTCTCAGAAATAGCGATAACAAACTTCAATTGTCAAAATCCAAGATGGCTGCCTGTCGGCCATGTTGTTCTCAGATAGGTCCCAAAATGCAATATGCATAACTACAGACCAAGGGAAACCTACATATGAAATTTGAGAAAGATCCCTTCAGTACTTTCTCAGAAATAGCGATAACAAGAATTCTTTACGGACAGACAGACGGACGGAGGGAGGGACGGTCGGACTGACGACGGACCACGGACGCAGGGCGATTTGAATAGCCCACCATCTGATGATGGTGGGCTAAAAATGCTACCAAATGGAGAAGGTAGAAAATATTTGTTTGTGTATTATCTGCAAGTTTGCAGTTTTCCCCAACTTATTTAGTAAATGTAATAGTACCCAAAAGCATTTGTATTTCGATCCTCTTAACTGCATAATCCATGCAAATGGTTTTACCTAATTGCTTATTATTCAATTTATATCGATATGCTTTATCAGTAAAGAAAGGAGCTAATATTTAAATTATATTCCAGTTGGAGTATGGATTTGTTATTAAAAATAGCCAAAAGTGCTTAAATAGTAAATTTTGAGATACATGTATAATATCAAATATATTATTAAATATGTATTAAGTTAGGATCAGGTTAATATTTTACTAAATTAAATGAAAGCTCTGTCTACTTGGAAACTTTGTTACTGCCTATATATAGCTACCAGTAGTATTATATTGCATCAAATTTGGATACTTTCCAATGGGCAAATATTTTTTATTTTTGAATTTGTATGATGTTTCATGACTAAATAAATGTGACTTTGGCAGAAATTTTAAAGTCAAGTTTAAAAGCAAGTTTGGCTCTTTTAAGTAACAAAAGTTATACCTCAATAAGCTTGAAGTAATTTAGTAATATGCTACTCTTTTTCATGAATCCATCATTAAATCACAAAATAGCAATCAAAGACACATAATCACAATTATTTACATTTCCAGGATTCATTACAGTAACAATTCGGAATGAAAATGGTAGTCTGGTAAATACAAAAAGGGAATATAAAGCAAAAACAAACGAAATGCTATTTGCTTTGCACTTTAAATTTATTCCCCTTGGTACACTGTTGTCACATATACACATTTCGTATTTTTTACAACCACTGCCACCATGTGAGGCAGTGGAATGGTGAAGCAAAGTGTTTTGTGTAAAAGTATTATTAATTTGGCGTGAAGTAGTGATTGAAAAGTTGAATGGGATTAATACCTGAACTCTAAGTACACTGTTGTCTCCAAGTTTAGACTTATATACAGATATCATCATTGTCTCTTTCTTTCTGCCTTGAAATGAGCTAGAGCGGAAATAGTGTCAAATAGGGTTTAGTTGTTAAAGGTCGTTTGACGTCAGAACCAAAAAATAGTTAGAGACCTTTAGCTAGCTGTAGTAATCTAGTTGTTGGTTTTTCCAAACCTGTCTAATTAAGTTTGTTTTTTAATTTCATTTAGAAAATATGGGATTAAAAACCATTCACATGAGTCTTGGGATTAAAAACCATTCACATGAGTCTATGTTCGTTTCATGCTTTATCTATTTTCATATAACCTTTGGAATATGGTACATGTTTTTTTGTCTGTTAAGGAATTATATTTCCATTCGTAAAGAAAATATTCCTCAAATACACAAATATAAATGACAAGTTATCTCCCCTATGTGGTTCCGCTATCGATATATTTCTTAACTAACGTTTTATAGGAAAGAAGATGATCATAGATTGTGATTATTTATGCGCAAATACGTGCTTTTCAATAAATAAGAAATATATTCACAAACTATTTGTAGGTCCATAATCGCCATTATTGACGGAGGAGAGTCAGTATAAGAAGAAGGATAAGATTGAAATGTGTGAGATTGCGCAAATGTCCAAAGCATCCACGAGCGGCGGAGTCTGCATTGACATAATCATAATTATTTTTCCATGATGAAATTGTAAAACACATAAATGTGTAAGCTCATACAAGCATCTTAGTATCGAATGTTTTGGATTCAAAATACCTTGATTTCCTCCTTAAGATCCCGTAAAAATGACATATTGACAGCGAGACCATTGCCTGCTCGGCGTTGATTTTATGCTTTCCGCTTCACATTTTAGTTCCATTTAATCAAAGAGCTTGAGAGAGGCCGATGGGCACTCCTAATCGGAAGACAAATGTAGGGGTAATTGGTATTTGTAGATTCTATATATTGCAATTATACAGAATATTTCCTTTTCTCTGTATAGACTAATCTGTAATATATACCTCAACTTAAACTGACCATTGAACGTCTCATACATAAAATAAAAACTTGAATAGACTACAAATATATCTTATCGACTACTTGTCTCTAACTGTACGAAATTAATGACGTCATGGACATATTCCACACATGCCAGTTTGTGTACACGGTATCCCCAACAAACGGGTAGCTGACAGCGGTAAAGGGATTAACTAAGTGAGCGTAAGTAATCCTTGGTCTCGTTGCGTGCTACTTGACTGTATCATTCATTGTGGTCACTGTTCACATGTCACCCTGCCTTACGATAATTTTGCCGACTATTTATAATATATTTTACAGGGATGCTGATGATGCTGACATCTACATCGTAACTTACATGTGTGAGATAGCGACTGCTCATATGTAATGCGATACAGCATTAGCATATAGGCCTAAACTTTTCTCTTTCTGTTATTGAATTAAGATAATACAGACATTGTCTTTACTGTGAAAAGTGGTACCAAAGCTCCATATATTGCATTTTGTATGAAAAATGATTTCACATAATTATGATAAAACACGTGTTTTTAGTGTGCACTAATTTGTATGTATTTATAAGCTGTCTATGTATAGAACAACGTTAATGTGTGAACGATGTATTCTCAGTATTACTATCTATATCTATTTAAGAGTTATTCAATATAATTATCACACAATTCAAAGTACCTTTTCTTCTTTTAAATGATAGGCTGCTTACAATGTATATGCTAAATGTTCAGCTGTCTAAGTTGTTTGAAGTTTGTCACACCCATAATTAGTTAAAAATATACCATGTCTGTAGTTCCTGTTATTCATTTATTTCTGGTCCTTCACTGTAGTGTTATGACTGTTGCTACACCACTCTTGACAATGCATTTTTATACATGCACCTACGGTGCATGTGCTAATAGTATGACAGTTAAGGGTTTCAAAGTTAACCAAATATTTGTCTTAAGTTTTCTATAATTACAATTGATTCTAACTTTCGATTTGACTGTTCAACTCCTATTATTCTCATGTAATAAGCTAACTACCGATCATGCACAATCATATTGTATATGTAATTGATTTAGCAGCTTAAATAATTGCAATATGCATACTAATTGTGATAAGAAACAGCATGTTGTCACAGTTGAATGGATGATATATAGTTGTGTTATAGTTAAAGAAGAGACCAAAAAGACTACATGTATATCAGTAAAGAGGGCTACATGGGTTTGGGAGTAGAAAGGGGAAAAGTAGCTTAAACTTATTGCATTATGAAAACTTGCGTCCAATTCTTTTGTAAATATTTATTTTTAATAAAGTACACATGTTTATATTAATACTTTAAATTTAGATTTATAATGGCAATTTGATTTATGAATCATGAATGAGAGAGATGCTAACAATCCTTATTGTGGGGCCAGTCAGTTTGCTCTTAAAAAACCCAATAGTAATATATTATATGATAATTTGTATAAATAGCTGCGTCTTATCTGAGAATAATCTTTCTCCTTATATATATATACTATATGGGTACAATATACACTCAGCAGTCCTAGAGGTGATAATGTTTATTTATAGTCATCTCTTATCTCACATCGCTAGTATATCATGTGTTTGTCAAAGTGTTTTATTGTGTATACTCTTGACTCCTTTAACAGTAAAACTAGTGTCTGTGGTCAGTTATCTATAAACATTGGGAGTGTAACTATATATATATATATATATATGTGGGTTAAGTACATGGCTGAAGATTATTTAAGGTAATGATCATTCTTGCATGTCAAAATCAAATAAGAAAGGATTAATACATAATCTTTTTAAAACTCTGTAAATTAAATTATTTCCAAGTAACTGTTTTGATATATGAGATGAAAATGTTGAATAAAGCCCATATATGCTAATTAATACAATTAAATATTATGAGTTTAATCTTGTAATTGATAGAAGTCATCAATTCTGAATTCTCTATAATATACCTTGCTTCATCCCAAGTTTTAAGTATAATTGACAATGATTCTAAGGATAACATTGGACTAGAACCTGTAAAACAATAGGAATAACATTGGAAGATAATAGAACCTGTAAAACAATAGGAACATCAGTGGTAGACTAGAACCTGTAAAATGATAGGAACATCGGCGGTAGACTAGAACCTGTAAAACAATAGGAACATCAGCGGTAGACTAGAACCTGTAAAACAATAGGAACATCAGCGGTAGACTAGAACCTGTAAAACAATAGGAATAACATCGGAAGACTAGAACCTGTAAAACAATAGGAACATCAGCGGGTAGACTAGAACCGGGTAAAACAAGTAGGAACTATCAGCGTCTTACTAGAACCATAAGTAAAAACAATATGAAACATCAGCGGTTAGACTAGAACCATTCAAAAACAAATAGAACATCACGATAGACTAGAACCGGTAAATGATAGGAACAATCAGCGTAAGACTAGAACCTGTAAAACGATAGACCTCAGTGGTGGACTAGACCTGTAAACGATAGGAACATCAGCGGTAGACAGAACCTGTAAAAAACATAGAATCACATCGGAAGACAATAGACCTGTAAAACAAGGAACATCAGCGGTAGACTCGAACCTGTAAACCCATAGGAACTCAGTGGTGGACTAGAACCTGTAAAACAATAGGAACAATACAGCGGTAGACTAGCACCTGTCAAACAATAGGAACACGCTCAGACGTAAATAGAACCTGTAAAAAACAATAGGAATACATCGGAAGACAATAGAACCTGTAAAACAATAGGAACATCAGCGGTAGACTAGAACCTGTAAAACAATAGGAACATCAGCGGTAGACTAGAACCTGTAAAACAATAGGAACATCAACGGTAGACTAGAACCTGTAAAACAATAGGAACATCAGCGGTAGACTAGAACCTGTAAAACAATAGGAAATAACATCGGAAGACAATAGAACCTGTAAAACATAGGAACATCAACGGTAGACTAGAACCTGTAAAACAATAGGAACATCAGCGGTAGACTAGAACCTGTAAAACAATAGGAACATCAGCGGTAGACTAGAACCTGTAAAACAATAGGAATAACATCGGAAGACTAGAACCTGTAAAACAATAGGAACATCAGCGGTAGACTAGAACCTGTAAAACAATAGGAACATCAGCGGTAGACTAGAACCTGTAAAACAATAGGAACATCAGCGGTAGACTAGAACCTGTAAAACAATAGGAATAACATCGGAAGACTAGAACCTGTAAAACAATAGGAACATCAGCGGTAGACTAGAACCTGTAAAACAATAGGAACATCAGCGGTAGACTAGAACCTGTAAAACAATAGGAACATCAACGGTAGACTAGAACCTGTAAAACGATAGGAACATCAGCGGTAGACTAGAACCTGTAAAACAATAGGAATAACATCGGAAGACAATAGAACCTGTAAAACAATAGGAACATCAGCGGTAGACTAGAACCTGTAAAACAATAGGAACATCAGCGGTAGACTAGAACCTGTAAAACAATAGGAACATCAGCGGTAGACTAGAACCTGTAAAACAATAGGAACATCAACGGTAGACTAGAACCTGTAAAACAATAGGAACATCAGTGGTAGACTAGAACCTGTAAAACAATAGGAACATCAGCGGTAGACTAGAACCTGTAAAACAATAGGAATAACATCGGAAGACAATAGAACCTGTAAAACAATAGGAACATCAACGGTAGACTAGAACCTGTAAAACAATAGGAACATCAGCGGTAGACTAGAACCTGTAAAACAATAGGAACATCAGCGGTAGACTAGAACCTGTAAAACAATAGGAACATCAGCGGTAGACTAGAACCTGTAAAACAATAGGAACATCAGCGGTAGACTAGAACCTGTAAAACAATAGGAACATCAGCGGTAGACTAGTACTGGGTTTCTCTAAACATGTGGAATTTTAGTCTTTTTATAAGGATCCACCAGACTGGTAAGTTGGGAAAAGTGTCAGGTGGTGTGACAAAAGAGAGATCAAGTTATTATCAATTGAAATATATTTGTTTTAATTTCAACTTGTATAGTTAACTGATATATTTATGTGGTTCACTTGGCTACAATTCTTGCAGATGAAACCAAGGGCCTTGACCTTCATTTTGTGTGAAAGGGAAATAGGGTCATGATAAATTATGTGTGTTACATATATACAACATGTATGTAGCTTGTGCGTTTATTTACAAGTAATAAGAAGTCAGCAGTCGCCCAGAAACTTGATTTATACAAGCTAGCAACAGTATATAGTACTACACCCTGAGAAAAGAAAGTATATCTCTATATAGTCAAACAATCCCTTAAGTAAAACAGGTCTTATTATAATTATATATGTTACACCCTTTTTTCAAAATCTCTATGGGTAAATATAAGTAAGTTGTACCTCCTTCCTGATTTGGTAATTATAACCAGTCTAGATATTTTACTATCAATTGCATGTTAGTAAACAATGCTAACAATTCTGTTGAATTGTAGAATCACAGTTACCTGTAGGTGTGGGGTCGAGTTACCACTGCACCATCTACTGATCAATGACATCTTTAAAGTATATATCTGTCAAAATTTGACAGCAGTATCATATTGTATGGTGTTGACTGTCCAGTATAAACCTTTGTTTGTCTACAGATCTCCTCCTACTTAAAGCTGACAGTGCAAGTTAAAAAGCATCCAATTGAGATTAAAAAAAAATAACACGTTCAGATTTCCGAAAATCGTTTTCGAGACATCCCCCAGTTATGGTAGTGTCGTATCTAAGGACGGGCAGACATTTTTCTTTTTCGTTATGCATGGATACGAACCGCTATAAAGGCGCGTGCGTTCATTGAGGCAAGTATCAGTCTATCGATACATGCGCGAAGTGACACATCTCTCCATTATGATATAGTATACGTTCTCATTACACACGCCAACGGGTTTTTGTTTTCATTGTACGCAATTGTAGAACTTGGATATGGAATTTGAAGAGGTTATTATATATATAAATATATATTTTATTTTACAATAAAAGAAAGAAAAGGAAATTTTGACAATACAATAAATTTGGGCCTCAACAAAAACATGCACCTAATAAAATTATAAACAGAGTATATATGAGTAAACTCCTACCTGAGTCTTTACAACTGTTACAGTATTATATCCATAGTTTCCATCGATATATTTTCCGTGTCTTCGTATCATTTGTGCACGTGTCATAACGCAATTAAAGCGTGATAAAACTGCACTACTGCACTACAACAGCCCTAGTGTAGTGTAGTGTAGACAATATGAATACATCCGAGGAGTTCCGAGTGCTAGTGTAGACGCGAGTAAAAATTGGAACTCCTCGGACTGTTTACTTGTTATCGAAATGGCTGCACCCACGAAAAACATGTGAGAAAATGGATAGAGTATTTCGGATTAATTCGTTATGCATTTTCAGCATTTATTTGGAGATTTTATTTTGAACAAGATTTGAAAGATAAACTGAGAGACACTGACCATCTTTCTGCTCAGGTTACAGGTAAGTGCTATGTCTGTTTGGTGTCGTTCGCGAATACAGTTGTAGGTCATGTGATGTACAGATGTAGTGTAGGTGTTACAGGTGTGCCACCGTGAACACCTGAGGTTAGAGTGAATGCGAGTGTGACGAAGCACATTCTTTTTATAGCAGCGGCGGTTTGGTTGTATCCACGCATAACAAAAAAGAAAAATGTCTGCCCGTCCTTAGATACGACACTACCATAACTGGGGAATGTCTCGGAAACGATTTTTGGAAATCTGTACATGTATTATTTTTTTTAAATCTCAATTAGATGCTTTTTAACTTGCACTGTCAGCTTTAACATGCTTTATAACCATGATATATAGTTTTGTTTCCCTGAAAAACATTTTGATTCAACAATTTTTGTCATAGTAATTGCCCTTTACAATTGGTTATTTTGATTTAACAATTTCTGCAAAAGTTATTTCCCTTTTACATGTTTTTTTCTGGAGACCTGGGGATCCAGAACCTCAGTTTTCAACCAATTTCTTTAAACTTTGTAGATTTTAATATGACTTGAGATTTTATTTTCTCAGTGGCATTTTGATTTGACAAAATTATTTTGCATTTCAAAAGTTCTATTCACTGGATCCAATAATACATTTATTTTTTTAGGTGTAGGATGGGCGTTAATTGTTCCTCCTACGGTACTCGCTCTTGTTAATGTATATAAAGCCAAACTGTTACAAATTTCTAGGAAGCATTACAATGGAAGTACAGTTGGCTACGTCGTCTTTAAATTTAGGGCTGAAATCGATTTAAGACATCCTAATTACTTAGCTGGATAAGTGTATTTGTTGGAATTCTTAATGATTAGTAATAGCTAGCTAGCATATGCCGAGTAATTCCCAATATCAGCTAACACATCACCAAATAAAACTGTGTTACATTAACATCATCTGAAGAAAGATTTCAGATTACACACCTCAATCTTGATGTTGGATTTCTTGTTTAAAAAAAAAATTGTTCATTTTTTAGCAGACAGACTGCTCCCAATCAGTGTCATGTTCCTCCAATATGTTTGGAGTTACCATTCTACAAAGAACCTACAAAGTCTAGTCTGACAAAGTTGGACTGACAAATTAAAGATCATATCTGTATTAATTATCGGCATTATCTAAATATTCTGCTAAAAGTTCACTATGAATAGTATTGATTTGGTACCTTATTTTTAGGAGATTTTCATAAAAACAATATTGAACCTGTTTAAAAAGCTGCATTTCTACTTTCATTTTCGTGTTAACAAAATTACATTTGAAAATACAAAAAGTATGGATGGTATCATTGCAATTGGTCATCTATATATACTTGCTGGTGATCATGATGGGCAGGATATATATATATATACATTGTAAACTCCGAGCTATAATCTCCATGAAGTATTCAGCAAGGTGCTGAAAACTAGGTGACTTATTTAAAATGATAATAATGATCTATTAGGATATCGATTCAGACTTTGGACTTTGATCTGAAATTCAATATAGCGCGACCATGATTGTCAATCTTTTGAATTAGTACCTGAAATATACTGAATGCCCACACAAAAGCTTCCATGTGATCACTCTTAAAGGAATTCTTTAGTTTTATCAAACTTTCTACAATTCTTATAATGTCAATTATCCATTTGTAAATCATGATTATGTTCAATTTTGTGCAAGATCAAAATCAATTCAATTCAGTTCATTTATTACCTTAAACCTTACAGTTTATCAGTACAAAATGGCTGCTGTTTGCCATTTTGAATTTTAGTACCTATAGTGATTTTTACCTGAAGTTTAATGATTTCTGAGTGACTGATCAAGACAAGTGAATATACATGTATTCAGTAACTTTGTGACATTGACTCACAGGGTATGAAGGTGTACTTATTTTATGTTGTATAATTTATATAAGTGCATTGGAAAGTCCGTACACATATGTATGCTGCCAACTTTCATCTTTAGTGTTATTGCATGTTCATTCCTTGTAATTGGTATATTCATTTATAAAGTCTTCTCGTTTGTGAAAAGATCATTGATTTATATACTCGGCTGTTGATCCTGTACATCTAGTCTCCTTTGTATTTGTTTTAGGTATAAATGTCCTTAAAAGGCTACAGTCACACATTATAAAGTACAATTAAGTGACAGTTAGGTATGTATGTTTGTGACTTCTGTGGAAGTAGCCATGTAATTAGTGAAATAGGATGGTGAAACACCACAATAATACATTAGTACAGGTACATGTATCCCTGTTTATAGGATGGTGATCATGAAACACCACAGTAATACATTAATACAGGTACATGTATCCCTGTTAATACATTAATACAGGTACATGTATCCCTGTTAATACATTAATACAGGTACATGTATCCCTGTTAATACATTAATACAGGTACATGTATCCCTGTTAATACATTAATACAGGTACATGTATCCCTGTTAATACATTAATACAGGTACATGTATATCCCTGTTAATACATTAATACAGGTACATGTATCCCTGTTAATACATTAATACAGGTACATGTATCCCTGTTAATACATTAATACAGGTACATGTATCCCTGTTTATTCCCTACAGAAAACTGTTCTGATTTAATTGTATACACGGCTATTGATCCTGCATGTACGTCTCGTCTGCTCTACGTTTGTTTTATGTACACAACAAAGTCCACCTTTGATTTTAATATTCAACTGATTTTACATTTTAATCAATATCATTATCAATCATTTAAGAAGAGGTAATTAAATGTAAAAATCTGTAATTGATTATAGCAAATTTCTTTGACAAGGCCAGAAAAAATGATTTGTAGAAATTAAGATCGGTAGAGTTAACAGGAAAGTTAATTTAAAAGCTAATTAAGTATATGATGACGCTGCATGAAGCCAGTAGAAAAAGAAAAAGAAACCGACTGAAAACCATGCAACATATACATTTTATATCACAATGTACGTTGTGAGTATACGTATGTGACATTGGCCGTATTCTATTGCTTAATTCATCTTTAATAGATAATCAAATATCATAATTAACTCAGTCAGAAAGCCTGTTATATCATGACCAGGAAAAGTATAATATATGTCTAAAAATGTTATATAAACTTTGATACATGTATATATATGCAAATTAAAAGTGGCAATTTTTTGTTTGCCAATTACAAACTGGTTGTGAATTAAGGTTATGCATGAATTGTTCATACATGTACACAGCAAATAAAAGATGATAAATTTAGAATGTTAAAGGTAGGTTAACATATATATGCACCTCTAATCAGGGAATGATTTTATGTTTTACCTATTGATAGGTAAACAGTGACGATTTAGTCACTCAAGAACTAAAAGAAAAAAATATTTATCAAAATATTCAAACCAAATTTAAAGGCAGAATAAGTTGTATTGAATGTACATTTATTTATCAAAATATTCAAACCAAATTTAAAGGCAGAATAAGTTGTATTGAATGTACATTTATTTCATCTTTCATGACTTTGCTTATGATGTCACAGTGCACGGCTATTGTTAACTTACAACATCATCAATATTGTTGACCTCATATATCCTGGCAACGTCAAATAAACAAACAGTCTATCTGGAGACACCTGTGAAGGCTGAAATGTCTTGTAGAATATATATATAGTCTGTTTATTTTTAATTTCTAAGAGACAACATGTACAGTGCAATGGATGTGGAGTCTGGCTGATGCCCAATGTTAAACTGAATACTACATGTATATATAGAAAACAATAATTATGTATAACCATCACTTGATCCCAATACATAGCTGTTGATATGAAATTAACATTGTTCTTATGTTGATAATCTCGATTATAAGGACCACTTCAGTGTATAAGATCATTTACTGTACAAGTTGGAATCAAACTTTTCAACTAAGAGTAAAATGAAACATTAGAATGGTCAGAATTAAAATATAACATGTTTACTCATAAAACATTTTTTAAGTATGAAATATCAAAACAACCAAATTTTGGTTAAAAATCATTACAAAGGAAGTGATTTTCATTGACTTTTTATATGCCTGTCTAAAGATGGTAGCATTATGGTATGATATACTGTCAAACCTGCCATAATGTGACCTTCCAAGGGAGGCAATAAGAAATATCACATATGACAGGTGGTCTCTTTATCCAGGTTTCTATTATAGTAAATGATATTGGGAGGAAGAAATACGGTCAAAGACGGAGTTACTTAATTTAGGTGGTCGCTAAGGCAAATACGGTCACAGAGGGAGTTACTTATTTAGGTGGTCCTAAGCCAAATATGGTCAGAGAGGGAGTTACTTAATTTAGGTGGTCCTAAGCCAAATACAGTCACAGAGGGAGTTACTTAATTTAGGTGGTCCTAAGCCAAATATGGTCACAGAGGGAGTTACTTAATTTAGGTGGTCCTAAGCCAAATATGGTCACAGAGGGAGTTACTTAATTTAGGTGGTCCTAAGCCAAATATGGTCACAGAGGGAGTTACTTAATTTAGGTGGTCCTAAGCCAAATATGGTCACAGAGGGAGTTACTTAATTTAGGTGGTCCTAAGCCAAATATGGTCACAGAGGGAGTTACTTAATTTAGGTGGTCGCTAAGGCAAATACGGTCACAGAGGGAGTTACTTAATTTAGGTGGTCCTAAGCCAAATATGGTCACAGAGGGAGTTACTTAATTTAGGTGGTCCTAAGCCAAATATGGTCACAGAGGGAGTTACTTAATTTAGGTGGTCGCTAAGGCAAATACGGTCACAGAGGGAATTACTTAATTTAGGTGGCCCTAAGCCAAATATGGTCACAGAGGGAGTTACTTAACTTAGGTGGTCCTAAGCCAAATATGGTCACAGAGGGAGTTACTTAATTTAGGTGGCCCTAAGCCAAATACAGTCACAGAGGGAGTTACTTAATTTAGGTGGTCCTAAGGCATATTTGACTGTATTGTCCCTACATCTGGTATAAACTATTTTTTTTAGTTGGATGGTACATATTTTTACCTTAAAATTATGTCCAGGTACTCATTACTAAACTTCAGTTATTGTACTCCATTTCTATATATGTTATACTATATGTCATTACAGTCAGTTGTTGACATTTGTGTTTTGCCTGACAGGGATTATAGATACAGACACCAAACTTTGATATTTGGGGGGAGGTGTGTTCAAAGGGAAAGTTCAAAACAACACAATTATTTAGTTCATGTACAGAATTTAATGCTAGGGTACTCAATACAGCTTTATTTATCCCTAGGCCGCCCAATGTCGGATATACTGATCGAAGGATAGCATGTAAAATCTATGTGTATAGTGTGTTTACTATTTGTAATGATCAACTGAAACCCTTGTATCCAGCAGCAGCAGCGGGAGTCTAGAACATCATCAGATTATATTACATTTGTTCTCACTGAATGTATCCATTCATTTTCACCTGGAAGATGACTGATTCTATTATGTTATAATTTCACTGTGTATCAGATAAACTTCTTTGGATTTGTATTCATTTCATTGAAAAAAGACTTAAGTGCTGCAGCCAATGGAAAAAGGAATGGTCTAACATATATCGTGGTTAGCAATGCAGACAATGGAAAAACGAAATGGTCCAACATATATAGTAGCTAGCACTATGGCCAATGGAAAAACGAATTGGTCCAACATATATGGTGGTTAGTAATGCAGCCAATGGAAAAACGAAATGGTCCAACATATATAGTAGCTAGCACTATGGCCAATGGAAAAACGAATTGGTCCAACATATATGGTGGTTAGTAATGCAGACAATGGAAAAACGAAATGGTCCAACATATATAGTAGCTAGCACTATGGCCAATGGAAAAACGAAATGGTCCAACATATATGGTAGCTAGAACTATGGCCAATGGAAAAACGAAATGGTCCAACATATATGGTGGTTAGTAATGCAGACAATGGAAAAACGAAATGGTCCAACATATATGGTAGCTAGCACTATGGCCAATGGAAAAACGAATTGGTCCAACATATATGGTGGTTAGTGATGCAGCCAATGGAAAAACGAAATGGTCCAACATATATGGTGGTTAGTAATGCAGACAATGGAAAAACGAAATGGTCCAACATATATGGTAGCTAGCACTATGGCCAATGGAAAAACGAAATGGTCCAACATATATGGTGGTTAGTAATGCAGACAATGGAAAAAACGAAATGGTCCAACATATATGGTAGCTAGCACTATGGCCAATGGAAAAACGAAATGGTCCAACATATATGGTGGTTAGTAATGCAGACAATGGAAAAACGAAATGGTCCAACATATATGGTAGCTAGCACTATGGCCAATGGAAAAACGAATTGGTCCAACATATATGGTGGTTAGTGATGCAGCCAATGGAAAAACGAAATGGTCCAACATATATGGTGGTTAGTAATGCAGACAATGGAAAAACGAAATGGTCCAACATATATGGTAGCTAGCACTATGGCCAATGGAAAAACGAAATGGTCCAACATATATGGTAGCTAGCACTATGGCCAATGGAAAAACGAAATGGTCCAACATATATGGTGGTTAGTAATGCAGACAATGGAAAAACGAAATGGTCCAACATATATGGTAGCTAGCACTATGGCCAATGGAAAAACGAATTGGTCCAACATATATGGTGGTTAGTGATGCAGCCAATGGAAAAACGAAATGGTCCAACATATATGGTGGTTAGTAATGCAGACAATGGAAAAACGAAATGGTCCAACATATATGGTAGCTAGCACTATGGCCAATGGAAAAACGAAATGGTCCAACATATATGGTGGTTAGTAATGCAGACAATGGAAAAACGAAATGGTCCAACATATATGGTAGCTAGCACTATGGCCAATGGAAAAACGAAATGGTCCAACATATATGGTGGTTAGTAATGCAGACAATGGAAAAACGAAATGGTCCAACATATATGGTAGCTAGCACTATGGCCAATGGAAAAACGAATTGGTCCAACATATATGGTGGTTAGTGATGCAGCCAATGGAAAAACGAAATGGTCCAACATATATGGTGGTTAGTAATGCAGACAATGGAAAAACGAAATGGTCCAACATATATGGTAGCTAGCACTATGGCCAATGGAAAAACGAAATGGTCCAACATATATGGTAGCTAGCACTATGGCCAATGGAAAAACGAAATGGTCCAACATATATGGTGGTTAGTAATGCAGACAATGGAAAAACGAAATGGTCCAACATATATGGTAGCTAGCACTATGGCCAATGGAAAAACGAATTGGTCCAACATATATGGTGGTTAGTGATGCAGCCAATGGAAAAACGAAATGGTCCAACATATATGGTGGTTAGTAATGCAGACAATGGAAAAACGAAATGGTCCAACATATATGGTAGCTAGCACTATGGCCAATGGAAAAACGAAATGGTCCAACATATATGGTAGCTAGCACTATGGCCAATGGAAAAACGAAATGGTCCAACATATATGGTGGTTAGTAATGCAGACAATGGAAAAACGAAATGGTCCAACATATATGGTAGCTAGCACTATGGCCAATGGAAAAACGAATTGGTCCAACATATATGGTGGTTAGTGATGCAGCCAATGGAAAAACGAAATGGTCCAACATATATGGTGGTTAGCGATGCAGCCAATGGAAAAACGAAATGGTCCAACATATATGGTGGTTAGTGATGCAGCCAATGGAAAAACGAATGGTCCAACATATATGGTGGTTAGTGATCGATGCAGCCAATGGAAAAACGAATGGTCCAACATATATAGATGGTGGCTGCCGAAATGAAGAAAGGAACGGTCCAATATATGGTGGCTAAAACTGCTGCCAATGAAAAGGAATTGTCTGACATGATTTATATGGTGGCTAGTGCTGCAGCCAATGGAAAAAGGAATGGTCCAATATACAATGTATATGGTGGCTGCAGCCAATGGGAAAATGCATCGCTTCATTATTTCACCCTGTGAATGTCATCTTTTCATGGAAACAGCTAGAGCAAATAACCAAAAAACCTTTTAATACGAAATAACAAACAAATTAAATTACTACAATCTATTTTGCTCTGCTTATATATCATGGGTCTGCTGCTACAAAATATTGATATTTTTCCTTTTGTCACTACCAAAATAAGGGTATTCTTTATTTTGTTACTTTTTTGATAAACTGCAATGACACATTTGAAGGCCTGCCAGGCCACCTGAATACATTTTTCTTGAAGCCGAATGAAAGGGCATATATATATATGCTGACCTTTGATTCTGTAGATGGCCAAAACACATTAGTTTCCACTGACCACACATGGCTGACCACACATGGATGGCTGAAGTGGGACAGGATGACCCTATTAGGAAATGTAAGAGGTAGCCAACTATTATAGCTTATTTTTCTCTGATAGTCCATCATATAAATCATATAAATCATTCTTACTCAACAATACACACACTTTCAGTATCGGTATTGATCAGAAGCCGTCCCATCAACTGTCAGATCATCCAGACACCGACAAAATAATGAACATTTTATATGAGTTATACATGTATTTATATTTCGCCGATAACTACAACAGCAGCTGAAGCATATTGCAAGCTTTGCCAGGCCAGTGGTGGAGGTAACGGAATTGTTTTACAATGCTCACATACTTTTAAGTAATTTGAAGTATCCATCATTAATGAAACTCTGCTAAACTGTATCTACATGTTTATATATATATATATATATATATAAGATTCCATTTTTTTATATACATGTATATAAAACAAACTAACTATACGTCAATCAATTTTTTAAAGTGATAAGCTATTTCAACCAAAGCTATTTCAACCAATGCCATATTAATATTGCTGTCAGTGTATACGTATTTGGATGCAGGGGTAGATAATTAAAATCAGCGCTTATGAGACATAGGATGATTCTGGACTTTCGATGTTTATTACAAGCTGACTATGGTGTAAGCTGTAGTGTGCCATTGTGTTGTGGAGTACTACCACCACTAGTGCTGAAAGCTGGATCAGTATTGGAAGGTTAGATTCCATTAGAGAGCAAATGTATTGATTTTTCTTGCTGTGATAAACTCATGAAGGAGGAGTTCCCTACTTTTATCTCAAAGAAAAAGTTCAATCATTTATGTATATTTGATGGCCATAAAACAATTAATGTCAGAAGTGGCTTAAGAACAAATAGACAGTCAGAACTTGATATGTATATAAGTAGACAGTTCTATTTGATGGGTGGGAGTGGGGAAGACAGGGACTGATATATATACATGTATGAGGGGTGGGGTTGAGGACTGGTGTGGATGTGTATATATGGAGAGGAATCAGTCTATAAATGGACATGGGGGTGGGGGGGTGGTTGGTGTGACCAGCATGTATTTATATTTAGAGGAGCTAGTCTATTTAAGGTATGTGTGTATATGGGGACCCAGTATTTATATAGGAATGATCTATGTATGGGAAGGGATGATGGGTTGGTGTATATAGATGGAGATCAGTGTGGGGTCGGGGACCAATTTATACATATTGGGAAGGGGATGAGATCAATGTATAAAACATATATACCGTATATAGGGATGGGAACCAGTGTATACATGGAGACCTGTAATGTATATTTAAAGGAGCCGGATCAGCATAATTTAAGGGGTGGAGACCAGTGTATATATTGGAGAGGGGATAAGTGTATATGGTGGATGGGATGAGACCAGTGTATTTAAGGGATGGGGACCAGTGTATATAAGCTAAGGGGTGGGGACCAGTGTATATAAGGGGTGGGGACCAGTGTATTTAAGGGATGGGGACCAGTGTATTAAAGGGTGGACACCAGTGTATTAAAGGGATGGAGACCAATGTATTTAAGGGGTGGGGACCAGTGTATTTAAGGGATGGGGACCAGTGTATTTAAGAGATGGGGACCAGTGTATTTAAGGGGTGGAGACCAGTGTATTTAAGGGTTGGGACCAGTGTATTTAAGGGATGGGGACCAGTGTATTTAAGGGATGGGGACCAGTGTTTAAGGGGTGGAGACCAGTGTATTTAAGGGGTGGGACCAGTGTATTTAAGGGGTGGGGACCAGTGTGTTTAAGGGGTTAGGACCAGTGTATTTAAGGGATGGGGACCAGTGTATTTAAGGGGTGAGGACCAGTGTATTTAAGGGATGGGGACCAGTGTATTTAAGGGGTGAGGACCAGTGTACTTAAGGGGTGGGGACCAGTGTATTTAAGGGGTGGGACCAGTGTATTTAAGGGATGGGGACCAGTGTATTTAAGGGATGGGACCAGTGTATTTAAGGGGAAGGGGGTGGGGACCAGTGTATTTAAGGGATGGGGAGCAGTGTATTTAAGGGATGGGAACCATGTGATATTTAAGTGGGTGGGGACAGTGGATTTAAGGGTTGGGACGAGTGTAAAGTTAAAGGGAATGGGGTACGAGTGTAGTTAAGGGTTGGAGACCAGTGTATTTAGTGGGTGGGACCAGTGTATTTAAGGGGTGGGGACCAGTGTATTTAAGGGATGGGGACCAGTGTATTTAAGGGGTGGGGACCAGTGTATTAAAGGGATGGGGACCAGTGTATTTAAGGGAGTGGGACCAGTGTATTAAAGGGAGTGGGACCAGTGTATTAAAGGGAGTGGGACCAGTGTATTTAAGGGATGGGGACCAGTGTATTTAAGGGATGGGGACCAGTGTATTTAAGGGGTGGGACCAGTGTATTTAAGGGGTGGGACCAGTGTATTTAAGGGGTGGGACCAGTGTATTTAAGGGGTGGGACCAGTGTATTTAAGGGGTGGGGACCAGTGTATTTAAGGGATGGGGACCAGTGTATTTAAGGGGTGGGGACCAGTGTATTAAAGGGATGGGGACCAGTGTATTTAAGGGATGGGGACCAGTGTATTAAAGGGAGTGGGACCAGTGTATTAAAGGGAGTGGGACCAGTGTATTTAAGGGATTGGGACCAGTGTATTTAAGGGGGAGGGGACCAGTGTATTAAAGGGATGAGTGAGACCAGTGTATTTAAGGGGGAGGGGACCAGTGTATTATGGTGGAGGGGATGAGTGTATGTTTGTATACAATCTTGAGTGGCGGCAGTCTTCTGGGTGCAGACTGGAAAGGCTGAAAGTGAAGGTAAGTGCATTATAATATAGGGTCAAAGTCTTCTTACATGTAAAAGAAAACTAACAAATTGGGATTCATACTTTCAAGAGTTAACTGCATACATTTATTTTGTGAATTATTTGAGAATAGGGCCCATTGTCAAAATTAGATGGAAGGTTTAGCTCGTTAGTAGCGCTTTTTAGAATAGAAAGTATTGGAAGCTTGTTTGATGTCCAGCAGTGGCAAGCACAAACAGTTTTTGGCTATATACAAACTGGTCATGTAAATATGGTCTTTGGCAGTGGAACTTTGAAAATATGGAAATGCTTTTGTGCATGTATAGGATGTACATATGCCAAATTCACTGTACTAGCCTAAGCTGAAGAGAATTGTTATTGAACCCAGACGTACTGTTATATAGAATGGAGATGGACTAGAAGATATAGTCACTACTGGTTCAGGTTTGATCTCCAGCACAGAGACACTTAATCTTTTGCAATACTTGTTCCTGCTACACTGAGTTTGTGTGAAGGGATGTCAACCTCAGATTAAACATTACTCAATATAAATCCTGAGTGATATGTCTATAGTCATTAATCCTGACTACTATAGAAGTAACAGGGATGAATTAATAACAATATCCCTAGACCAGGATATAGATTACGGATGCAGATTATGGTGATTGTATAAGGAAATGGACACTTTAGAACTGTATACATTCAGAGTAATTCAATACACCAAAACTAACAGCTTCATCAAGACATATCAGTAGGTATACGATTGATTTCCGGCTGTTTGTGTATAAGTTATATCTGTTGTGAACGAGTACACACATACTCAGCTGTTTGTTTATATGTATAAGTTATATCTGTTGGGAACGAGAACACATGTACACATACCAGCTGTTTGTGTATAAGTTATATCTGTTGTGAACAAGTACACACATACCAGCTATTGTTTTTATATGTAATAGTTATATCTGTTGTGATCTACCATTACACATCAACTGTTGTGTGGTCTTGGTCTACCATTACACATCAACTGTTGTGTGGCCTTGATCTACCATTACACATCAACTGTGGTGTGGCCTTGGTCTACCATTACACATCAACTGTTGTGTGGCCTTGGTCTACCGTTACACATCAACTGTTGTGTGGCCTTGGTCGACCATTACACATCAACTGTTGTGTACAGCCTTGGTCTACCATTACACATCAACTGTTGTGTGGCCTTGGTCTACCATTACACATCAACTGTTGTGTGGTCTTGGTCTACCATTACACTGTACATCAACTGTTGTGTGGCCTTGATCTACCATTACACATCAACTGTTGTGTGGCCTTGGTCTACCATTACACATCAACTGTTGTGTGGCCTTGATCTACCATTACACATCAACTGTTGTGTGGCCTTGATCTACCATTACACATCAACTGTTGTGTGGCCTTGGTCGACCATTACACATCAACTGTTGTGTGGCCTTGGTCTACCATTACACATCAACTGTTGTGTGGCCTTGGTCTACCATTACACATCAACTGTTGTGTGGCCTTGGTCGACCATTACACATCAACTGTTGTGTACAGCCTTGGTCTACCATTACACATCAACTGTTGTGTACAGCCTTGGTCTACCGTTCCACATCAACTGTTGTGTGGCCTTGGTCTACCATTACACATCAACTGTTGTGTGGCCTTGGTCTACCATTACACATCAACTGTTGTGTACAGCCTTGGTCTACCATTACACATCAACTGTTGTGTGGCCTTGGTCTACCATTACACATCAACTGTTGTGTACAGCCTTGGTCTACCATTACACATCAACTGTTGTGTGCAGCCTTGGTCTACCATTACACATCAACTGTTGTGTGGCCTTGGTCTACCATTACACATCAACTGTTGTGTGGCCTTGGTCTACCGTTACACATCAACTGTTGTGTGGCCTTGGTCTACCATTACACATCAACTGTTGTGTACAGCCTTGGTCTACCATTACACATCAACTGTTGTGTGGCCTTGGTCTAACTTTACACATCAACTGTTGTGTGGCCTTGGTCTACCATTACACATCAACTGTTGTTTGGCCTTGGTCTACCATTACACATCAACTGTTGTGTACAGCCTTGGTCTACCATTACACATCAACTGTTGTGTGGCCTTGGTCGACCATTACACATCAACTGTTGTGTGGCCTTGGTCTACCATTGTACATCAACTGTTGTGTGGCCTTGGTCTACCATTACACATCAACTGTTGTGTGACCTTGGTCTACCATTACACATCAACTGTTGTGTGGCCTTGGTCTACCATTACACATCAACTGTTGTGTGGCCTTGGTCTACCATTACACATCAACTGTTGTTTGGCCTTGGTCGACCATTACACATCAACTGTTGTGTACAGCCTTGGTTTACCATTACACATCAACTGTTGTTTGGCCTTGGTCTACCATTACACATCAACTGTTGTGTACAGCCTTGGTTTACCATTACACATCAACTGTTGTGTGGCCTTGATCTACCATTACACATCAACTGTTGTGTGGCCTTGGTCTACCATTGTACATCGACTGTTGTGTGGCCTTGGTCTACCATTACACATCAACTGTTGTGTGACCTTGGTCTACCATTACACATCAACTGTTGTGTGGCCTTGGTCTACCATTACACATCAACTGTTGTGTGGCCTTGGTCTACCATTACACATCAACTGTTGTGTGGCCTTGGTCTACCATTACACATCAACTGTTGTGTGGCCTTGATCTACTATTACACATCAACTGTTGTGTGGCCTTGGTCTACCATTACACATCAACTGTTGTGTACAGCCTTGGTCTACCATTACACATCAACTGTTGTGTGGCCTTGGTCTACCTTTACACATCAACTGTTGTGTGGCCTTGGTCTACCATTACACATCAACTGTTGTGTGGCCTTGGTCTACCATTACACATCAACTGTTGTGTGGCCTTGGTCTACCATTACACATCAACTGTTGTGTGGCCTTGGTCTACCATTACACATCAACTGTTGTGTGGCCTTGGTCTACCATTACACATCAACTGTTGTGTGGCCTTGGTCTACCATTACACATCAACTGTTGTGTGACCTTGATCTACTATTACACATCAACTGTTGTGTGGCCTTGGTCTACCATTACACATCAACTGTTGTGTGCAGCCTTGATCTACCATTACACATCAACTGTTGTGTGACCTTGGTCTACCATTAAACATCAACTGTTGTGTGACCTTGATCTACCATTACACATCAACTGTTGTGTGGCCTTGGTCTACATACCATTACACATCAACTGTTGTGTGGCCTTGGTCTACCATTACACATCAACTGTTGTGTGGCCTTGGTCTACCGTTACACATCAACTGTTGTGTGGCCTTGGTCTACCATTACACATCAACTGTTGTGTGGCCTTGATCTACCATTACACATCAACTGTTGTGTACAGCCTTGGTCTACCATTACACATCGACTGTTGTGTGACCTTGGTCTACCCTTACACATCAACTGTTGTGCAGCCTTGATATACCATTACACATCAACTGTTGTGTGGCCTTGATCTACCATTACACATCAACTGTTGTGTACAGCCATGATCTACTATTACACATAAACTGTTGTGTGGCCTTGGTCTACCATTACACATCAACTGTTGTGTGGCCTTGACCTACCATTACACATCAACTGTTGTGTGGCCTTTGTCTACCATTACACATCAACTGTTGTGTACAGCCATGATCTACTATTACACATCAACTGTTGTGCAGCCTTGGTCTACTATTACACATCAACTGTTGTGTGGCCTTGACCTACCATTACACATCAACTGTTGTGTGACCTTGGTCTACCATTAAACATCAACTGTTGTGTGACCTTGGTCGACGATTACACATCAACTGTTGTGTAGCCTTGGTCTACCATTACACATCAACTGTTGTGTGGCCTTGGTCTACCATTACACATCGACTGTTGTGTGACCTTGGTCTACCCTTACACATCAACTGTTGTATACAGCCTTGGTCAACCATTACACATCAACTGTTGTGTGACCTTGGTCTACATACCATTACACATCGACTGTTGTGTGACCTTGGTCTACCCTTACACATCAACTGTTGTGCAGCCTTTATCTACCATTACACATCAACTGTTGTGTGGCCTTGGTCTACCATTACACATCAACTGTTGTTTGGCCTTGGTCTACCATTACATATCAACTGTTGTGTGGCCTTGATCTACCATTACACATCAACTGTTGTGTGGCCTTGGTCTACCATTACACATCAACTGTTGTGTGGCCTTGGTATACCATTACATATCAACTGTTGTGTGGCCTTGGTCTACCATTACATATCAACTGTTGTGTGGCCTTGATCTACCCTTACACATCAACTGTTGTGTGGCCTTGGTCTATCATTACACATCAACTGTTGTGTGGCCTTGGTATACCATTACATATCAACTGTTGTGTGGCCTTGGTCTACCGTTACACATCAACTGTTGTGTACAGCCTTGGTCTACCATTACACATCAACTGTTGTGTGGCCTTGGTCTACCATTACATATCAACTGTTGTGTGGCCTTGGTCTACCATTACACATCAACTGTTGTGTGGCCTTGGTCTACCATTACACATCAACTGTTGTGTACAGCCTTGATCTACCATTCCACATCAACTGTTGTGTACAGCCTTGGTCTACCATTACACTGTCATAAACTGTTGTGTGGCCTTGGTCTACCATTGTACATCAACTGTTGTGTACAGCCTTGGTCTACCGTTACACATCAACTGTTGTGTACAGCCTTGGTCTACCATTACACATCAACTGTTGTGTGACCTTGGTCGACCATTACACATCAACTGTTGTGTGACCTTGGTCTACCGTTACACTTCAACTGTTGTGTGGCCTTGGTCATCCGTTACACATCAACTGTTGTGTGGCCTTGGTCTACCGTTACACATCAACTGTTGTGTGGCCTTGGTCTACCATTACACATCAACTGTTGTGTTGCCTTGGTCTACCATTACATATCAACTGTTGTGTGACCTTGGTCTACCATTACACATCAACTGTTGTTTGGCCTTGGTCGACCATTACACATCAACTGTTGTGTACAGCCTTGGTTTACCATTACACATCAACTGTTGTTTGGCCTTGGTCGACCATTACACATCAACTGTTGTGTGGCCTTGGTCTACCTTTACACATCAACTGTTGTGTGGCCTTGGTCTACCATTACACATCAACTGTTGTGTGGCCTTGGTCTACCATTACACATCAACTGTTGTGTGGCCTTGGTCTACCGTTACACATCAACTGTTGTGTGGCCTTGGTCTACCATTACACATCAACTGTTGTGTGGCCTTGGTCTACCATTACACATCAACTGTTGTGTGGCCTTGGTCTACCATTACACATCAACTGTTGTGTGACCTTGATCTACTATTACACATCAACTGTTGTGTGGCCTTGGTCTACCATTACACATCAACTGTTGTGTGCAGCCTTGATCTACCATTACACATCAACTGTTGTGTGACCTTGGTCTACCATTACACATCAACTGTTGTGTGACCTTGATCTACCTTTACACATCAACTGTTGTGTGGCCTTGGTCTACATACCATTACACATCAACTGTTGTGTGGCCTTGGTCTACCATTACACATCAACTGTTGTGTGGCCTTGGTCTACCATTACACATCAACTGTTGTGTGGCCTTGGTCTACCATTACACATCAACTGTTGTGTGGCCTTGGTCTACCATTACACATCAACTGTTGTGTGGCCTTGGTCTACCATTACACATCAACTGTTGTGTGGCCTTGATCTACCATTACACATCAACTGTTGTGTGGCCTTGATCTACCATTACACATCAACTGTTGTGTGGCCTTGGTCGACAATTACACATCAACTGTTGTGTGGCCTTGGTCAACCATTACACATCAACTGTTGTGTACAGCCTTGGTCTACCATTACACATCAACTGTTGTGTGGCCTTGGTCTACCGTTACACATCAACTGTTGTGTGGCCTTGGTCTACCATTACACATCGACTGTTGTGTGACCTTGGTCTACCCTTACACATCAACTGTTGTGCAGCCTTGATATACCATTACACATCAACTGTTGTGTGGCCTTGATCTACCATTACACATCAACTGTTGTGTACAGCCATGATCTACTATTACACATAAACTGTTGTGTGGCCTTGGTCTACCATTACACATCAACTGTTGTGTGGCCTTGACCTACCATTACACATCAACTGTTGTGTGGCCTTTGTCTACCATTACACATCAACTGTTGTGTACAGCCATGATCTACTATTACACATCAACTGTTGTGCAGCCTTGGTCTACTATTACACCTCAACTGTTGTGTGGCCTTGACCTACCATTACACATCAACTGTTGTGTGACCTTGGTCTACCATTAAACATCAACTGTTGTGTGACCTTGGTCGACGATTACACATCAACTGTTGTGTAGCCTTGGTCTACCATTACACATCAACTGTTGTGTGGCCTTGGTCTACCCTTACACATCAACTGTTGTATACAGCCTTGGTCAACCATTACACATCAACTGTTGTGTGACCTTGGTCTACATACCATTACACATCGACTGTTGTGTGACCTTGGTCTACCCTTACACATCAACTGTTGTGCAGCCTTTATCTACCATTACACATCAACTGTTGTGTGGCCTTGGTCTACCATTACACATCAACTGTTGTTTGGCCTTGGTCTACCATTACATATCAACTGTTGTGTGGCCTTGATCTACCATTACACATCAACTGTTGTGTGGCCTTGGTCTACCATTACACATCAACTGTTGTGTGGCCTTGGTATACCATTACATATCAACTGTTGTGTGGCCTTGGTCTACCATTACATATCAACTGTTGTGTGGCCTTGGTCTACCATTACACATCAACTGTTGTGTGGCCTTGGTCTATCATTACACATCAACTGTTGTGTGGCCTTGGTATACCATTACATATCAACTGTTGTGTGGCCTTGGTCTACCGTTACACATCAACTGTTGTGTACAGCCTTGGTCTACCATTACACATCAACTGTTGTGTGGCCTTGGTCTACCATTACATATCAACTGTTGTGTGGCCTTGGTCTACCATTACACATCAACTGTTGTGTGGCCTTGGTCTACCATTACACATCAACTGTTGTGTACAGCCTTGATCTACCATTCCACATCAACTGTTGTGTACAGCCTTGGTCTACCATTACACTGTCATAAACTGTTGTGTGGCCTTGGTCTACCATTGTACATCAACTGTTGTGTACAGCCTTGGTCTACCGTTACACATCAACTGTTGTGTACAGCCTTGGTCTACCATTACACATCAACTGTTGTGTACAGCCTTGGTCTACCATTACACATCAACTGTTGTGTACAGCCTTGGTCTACCTTTACACATCAACTGTTGTGTGGCCTTGGTCTACCGTTACACATCAACTGTTGTGTGGCCTTGGTCTACTGTTACACATCAACTGTTGTGTGGCCTTGGTCTACCATTACACATCAACTGTTGTGTGGCCTTGGTCTACCATTACATATCAACTGTTGTGTGGCCTTGGTCTACCATTACACATCAACTGTTGTGTGGCCTTGATCTACCATTACACATCAACTGTTGTGTGGCCTTGGTCTACTATTACACATCAACTGTTGTGTGGCCTTGGTCTACCATTACACATCAACTGTTGTGTACAGCCTTGGTCGACCATTACACATCAACTGTTGTGTGGCCTTGGTCTACCATTACACATCAACTGTTGTGTGGCCTTGGTCTACCATTACACATCAACTGTTGTGTACAGCCTTGGTCTACCATTACACATCAACTGTTGTGTGGCCTTGGTCTACCATTACACATCAACTGTTGTGTGGCCTTGGTCTACCATTACACATCAACTGTTTTGTGGCCTTGGTCTACCATTACACATCAACTGTTGTGTGGCCTTGGTCTACCATTACATATCAACTGTCGTGTGGCCTTGGTCTACCATTACATATCAACTGTTGTGTGGTCTTGATCTACCATTACATATCAACTGTTGTGTGGCCTTGGTCTACCATTACACATCAACTGTTGTATAGCCTTCAGCTTTATCTAAGCTTTAAAAGTGGATCCTAAAGAGAAGTTATTCTATTATTTATATTTTGCCACTGGGAATGTGTGAAAGATTATTGCTTGATAAAATCAATGAATTCATCCAGAAACTCAGCTGTCAAATTAGCTTCTTAACCGAGTCCTGGAATAAAATCAGTCTGGTCATGGATAGAATATAGTGTTGATGTCTTAATTATAAGTTGAGCCCTGTACTAAGAACTGTATAGTTTAATAGGAAATAATCATCAAATTGATTTGAACTTTTCACTGATAATTTAGATGAAATATTATCTCCCAGTACATTTTCAGAGTATATGGAAGAAATGAAATAGAAATTGGTTGTATTGTCATGGAAACAGAAGTAGGGTTACATACCCTCTGTCTGTTCAGGTGCAATTGATTAAACAAGACCAAAGTTGCTGTCTGAACACCAACATCAGGTATCAAATTACTTCTGAAGCTTAGAGGCTGATTGATTTAGATTGCAGAAGACCTCAATCGTGTATTCTCTTGAAGGATTTAGCAGAGATCTGTAAAACAGAAGATACTCTTCAACAAAGGAATGCAATATCAAAATGGCCATTAAATATTAATGCTATGCATCATTTAGAATGCTTTATGAACAAAAAATATGAAATTGTGCAAGTTACCATCAACTACAACTAATCACACTTCGTAACATGGCTGCTTTTTTTTTTACACTTTTGAGCAAATATAATGCAAACATCTGTGTTATCCAAAATACTTCTGGAACTTTATCTTGAGGTTGGTAATGTATATATGAAATATGATAGAAGTTATATTACACAACCAATATGATATTTAAGAGTGTGATGTTTCCATGACTTCACTGTCTGACCTTCATCAGACTAATGACCAATGTGAAGTGTACTAGCACTGATATATTTGAGTATGTATTGTCCAAAATGGTAATAGACTAGATCGACTGTAGGATGTTTTATCTCTATCATGATCCTATTGACACCAAGTTCGAAAAACAGTGTGACGAGATGGTGAAAATAAAATAGAATCAAAGAAGTGTACAAACGGAACTGTTTGCATCAAGGTGCTAGTCATCAGTTCAACCACCCAGAATCAAGAGCTTATATACATCAAGGTGCTAGGCATCAGTTCAACCACCCAGAATCAAGAGCTTATATACATCAAGGTGCTAGTCATCAGTTCAACCACCCAGAATCAAGAGCTTATATACATCAAGGTGCTAGTCATCAGTTCAACCACCCAGAATCAAGAGCTTATATATACCATGGTTTCATCCATCTGTCATCAACTTTCCCTTTTCTGTAACTTTTTCTCAATAACTATTTATAAACCCGGGGTTCAAATTAAATAAATGGCCTTGACCTAATTTCAAAGGTGAATATCTTAAAATCTTTTAACAAGTTCAGTAACCAAAAGGCACAGGGTCATAGTATACGTAGTAGACCAGTAGCATGCAGAGATTAAGGGCTACCAACTTTGTTCAAAAGAATGAAATGACCAAGCTGGACATATTTCCTAGGTCACAGCATTCAATTTGCTGAAATCCTAATAATTTTTTAATTATGTTTGTTATTGATTTCCAAATCCCAGGATTATGAAATTTGACAAGAAAAGGACTTGTTTTGGGGTTGAATTCACATTTCACATCCTACATAACAGGTAGGCAATGCATGCCTGTTGGGCTTCTTTTCTGATGAATGAATGGAGGGACAATAGTCCTAGAAATTAAGGTACATTGGCCTGGCAGGTGAACATGTACATTATAGTTGTACATGAATCGTTTGTAAGTCTTCGTCTCTGTCTAATTAGTACTCCTGACCAGAAGAGCCAGTATACATACTATGGTGAAATGCACGGTGTCTCAATATACACATGTCTGACCACACAGACCAGCAGCATTTCCCTACTGACATCCCTGATTCAGACATATGAATGAACTTTGATCCACGGCCCAGTGGTTAAGGTGTCCCACACGTTATCACTAGCCCTCCACCTCTGGGTTGCGAGTTCGAAATCTGCGTGGGGCAGTTGCCAGGTACTGATTGTAGCTAGGCCGGTGGTTTTTCTCTGGGTACTCCGGCTTCCCCCACCTCCAAAACCTGGCACGTCCTTAAATGACCCTGGCTGTTAATAGGACGTTAAACAAAACAAACCAAACCAAAGTGACTTTGTATTGTATCCTTTGTGAACAGACTAACAGTAGGGAGAGATTATTAAATTTTTCAATTATGACATAAGAAAGAAGATAAGAATGATTGTGGGGATAGTATTTATAATTTCAGGTTGCTAAGAGGAGACAGGGGATATGAGGATGACTTGTGTTGACTAGATTCAGGAATGTTGGTGACAACTTATTTGGGAATGGGAAGAGAAGACTGATGTGGTAATGTAAGGAAGGGACTAATATGGGTATAGTAAGAGGGGACAAATGTCGAGATGGAAATGGGGACTAAAGTGGGGATATTAAGAGGAAAAAAGTGTTTGGGTCATAAGAGGAGTCCAATGTGGGGATTATAGGAGGGGACTTATGTGGGGAGGATAATTATAAAAGGGGACTGATGTAGAGATGATAATTATAGAAGGGGACTTATGTGGGGAGGATAATTATAAGAGGAGACGTATGTGGGGAGGATAATTATAAGAGGAGATCAATATAGGGATGATAGAAGGAGACTTTTGTGGGGATGATAATTATAAGAGGGGGACTTATGTGGGGATGATAATTATAAGAGGGGACTGATGTGGGGATAATCATAAGAGGGGACTGATGTGGGGATGATAATTATAAGAGGGGACTGATGTGGGGAGGATAATTATAAGAGGGGACTTATGTGGGGAGGATAATTATAAGAGGGGGACTGATGTGGGGAGGATAATTATAAGAGGAGATCAATATAGGGATGATAGAAGGAGACTTTTGTGGGGATGATAATTATAAGAGGGGACTGATGTGGGGATAATCATAAGAGGGGACTGATGTGGGGATGATAATTATAAGAGGGGACTTATGTGGGGATGATAATTTTAAGAGGGAGACTAATGTGGGGAGAATAATTATAAGAGGGGGACTGATGTGGGGAGGATAATTATAAGAGGAGATCAATATAGGGATGATAGAAGGAGACTTTTGTGGGGATGATAATTATAAAGAGGGGACTGATGTGGGGAGGATAATTATAAGAGGGGGACTGATGTGGGGAGGATAATTATAAGAGGGGACTGATGTGGGGAGGATAATTATAAGAGGGGGACTGATGTGGGGAGGATAATTATAAGAGGGGGACTGATGTGGAGAGGATAATTATAAGAGGGAGACTAATGTGGGGAGGATAATTATAAGAGGGAGACTAATGTGGGGAGGATAATTATAAGAGGGGACTGATGTGGGGATAATCATAAGAGGGGGACTGATGTGGGGAGGATAATTATAAGAGGGGGACTGATGTGGGGAGGATAATTATAAGAGGGGACTGATGTGGGGAGGATAATTATAAGAGGGGGACTGATGTGGGGAGGATAATTATAAGAGGGAGACTAATGTGGGGAGGATAATTATAAGAGGGGACTGATGTGGGGATAATCATAAGAGGGGGACTGATGTGGGGAGGATAATTATAAGAGGGGGACTGATGTGGGGAGGATAATTATAAGAGGGAGACTAATGTGGGGAGGATAATTATAAGAGGGGGACTAATGTGGGGAGGATAATTATAAGAGGGGACTGATGTGGGGATAATCATAAGAGGGAGACTGATGTGGGGAGGATAATTATAAGAGGGAGACTAATGTGGGGAGGATAATTATAAGAGGGGACTGATGTGGGGATAATCTTAAGAGAGGGACTAATGTGGGGATGATGATTATAAGAGGGAGACTAATGTGGGGAGGATAATTATAAGAGGGGACTGATGTGGGGATGATGATTATAAGAGGGGGACTGATGTGTGGATGATGATTATAAGAGGGTGACTACTGATGGAATGGTAAGAGGGGGCTAATATTAGGATGGTGAGAGGGGGCTACTTATGGAATGGTAAGAAGGGGTATTTGACACCTGGTATCACTGTAGACCCTCACTAGTTACCTAGGTATGTGTATGTGACACCAGACATCACTGTAGACTCTCACTAGATACCTAGGTACATGTATGTGACACCAGACATCACTGTAGACTCTCACTAGATACCTAGGTATGTGACACCTGACATCACTGTAGACCCTCACTAGATACCTAGGTCTATGACACCTGACATCACTGTAGACACTCACTAGATACCTAGGTATGTGACACCTGACATCACTGTAGACCCTCACTAGATACCTAGGTCTATGGCACCTGACATCACTGTAGACACTCATTAGATACCGAGGTCTATGACATCTGACATCACTGTAGGCCCTCACTAGATACCTAGGTCTATGACACCTGACATCACTGTAGGCCCTCACTAGATACCTAGGTATGTTACACCTGACATCACTGTCAACCCTCACTAGATACTTAGGTATGTGACACCTGACATCACTGTAGGCCCTCACTAGATACCTAGGTCTATGACACCTGACATCACTGTAGGCCCTCACTAGATACCTAAGTCTGTGACACCTGACATCACTGTAGGCCCTCACTAGATACCTAGGTCTATGACACCTGACATCACTGTAGACACTCACTAGATACCTAGGTATGTGACACCTGACATCACTATAGACACTCACTAGATACCTAGGTATGTGACACCTGACATCACTGTAGACCCTCACTAGATACCTAGGTATGTGACACCTGACATCACTGTAGACCCTCACTAGATACCTAGGTCTATGACACCTGACATCACTATAGACACTCACTAGATACCTAGGTATGTGACATCTGACATCTCTGTAGACTCTCACTAGATACCTAAGTCTGTGACACCTGACATCACTGTAGACCCTCACTAGATACCTAAGTCTGTGACACCTGACATCACTATATAGACACTCACTAGATAACGAAGACTTTGACACCTGATCATGATCACTATTGACCTCTAGATACCAAGAATTGCATTGGATCAAGTAACGATCTTGCTAAGTGGGCGCAAATTGTTTAGTTATTGACATACTCCATCAGTCATTGTTGGCATGACTACAGGAATCTAGTAATAAGTTTCGCAGTAATAGCTAAGCATAGGTTATTGCATGGTTTTCGAGTAATAAGGGATTTATTACAACAGAGTGAAGGGAGGGTGAAATAAGTGCAGAGTAACGAGAAATCATGAAATAACTGACTTACTGCATACTTCTCACTTCAAACAAATAACCTAATAAACTAACTATTAACTAAACAAAGCTACGGAGTAGACATTTCACTATTGAATCTTTTCTATTGAAACACTTAATTGGCATAAAGTTAGATGACATATGGGTATCTGATTTAAAAATTTGGAGAATTTGGAGGTTAAACAAAATAAAAGATTTTCAGTACATGTAATTGATAAAGTATAAGGTCTTTATTGTCTTTTAAATTAATGTAAAAAATAATTCATGATTAAATTGAATCAAGTTCTATCATGATTATATTAGACATGATGATGATGGTGATTGAATGATGATGATGATGATTATGATGATGATGAGGAGGAGGAGGAGGAGGAGGAGGATGGTGATTGAATGATTGATTAGGAGGAGGAGGAGGAGGAGGAGGAGGAGGAGGATGACAATTGATGATTGATGATGATGATGATATCGATGATGGTGGTGATTGAATGATGATGATGATGATTATGATGATGATGATGATGAGGATGATGATGATGACAATTGATGTTTGATGATGATTGATGATGATTGATGATGATGATGATGATGGTGGTGAGGACGAGGATGATTATTGCAGATGAGGATGATGACTTTTGATGATGATGATGCTGATGATGATTGGATGATGATGATGATGATGATGATGATGCTTGAAGAGGAGGAGGAGGAGGAGGAGGAGGATATGATGAGGATGATGAGGAAGAAGATGATTGTGAGTAGTGATGATAATTGTTAAAAGATGATTGCAGTAGTGTGCAGGTGATATATTAAAATTATTGATTGTTAATGATATATGTGTTTTGGAAAATAAAGAAATTATAAAAAAAAAAAAAAAGATTATATTGGACATGTTTTTTTTAATTGCTTCTCGTGAAGAGTGATATTTTTGGGGTTGAAAATGTCATATTTAGAGGATTTTTAGCTGTCTGAAAGGCAGTGAGCTGATGACATATGGTAGAGCATCAGCTGTCTGTCAGCAATCTAGATGTCTAGACATTCAGCCATTGTCTATCTCTCCATTTGGTGTCATTTTCCTCTATAAATATAACTTCTTCTTAATAATCAACCGTCTCAGTGTCATATGGTATTGGAAGATAAGCATGCTGGGATATAGGGCTACCAAGTTTGTTCAAATGAAATAACTTGACCTACTTTCATGGTCGTAAGTGTTAAGGTGCTAAAGTCTTTAAGTGACAATTCTTTCCAGTAATTGTGAGGCACAGGGTCATAATAATGGATCAATAGTGTGCTAGGGTGAAAGGCTGCCTAGTTTATTTGAATAAATGACTTGAGGTCAAAGGAGTCGAAAGTGTTAAAGACTTTGAAGGACTTCTTCTCATTAAGCAAGAGGCCAGTATCATGCTGGGATGAAGCTATACAAAGCTTGTTCAAAAGAATGACCTTGACCTTTCAAGATCACAGTGGTCAATAATACTGAAACCTTGTATTTATTGATATTGGTTCAGTGACATGCTGGAATGAATGCTACGAAGACTTGTTTAAATAAATGTCCTTGACAAATTTTTAAGTTGACCTTCAACTTTCTTATTTACAGATATATCAAAACAGGATATATATACATGTATATATTATATTAGTTGACCAACATTGTCTACACTTTTCCTGATATACTGCATTGTATTGCACAATTAGCCTGCACGATTAGTGCAACTCACTACTAGTCTGATTACTGTATTTGTTTGATTGTTTGAACTTATCTTGTAAGGTGTACAAGATGCTATTTACATTGCTGTGTGTTGTATGTATTATTGCACACACTATGATGATATTGTAGTACGAGGAGTGTAAGTTGTCTATTTTGAGTGATAGAATGTATGTCATTAAATATCACCGTACGATTCTATTTGCCCCTGTTATATTTTTGTGTTGTATATAGTGAACTGCGCATGTTATTATCATTCTATAATGTTTTTATGTCAAAGCGTGTATCACTATGTAAGGATGTAAACCTGAGTGTGAACGAATTTTCTTTTCTTTCTATGTTGTTTGAGATTTATGTGTATTTTGTGTTATTTCTATTGCTCTTCAAATTTGGAGGAAATAAAGAAATAATAATAATAATTAAGCAAGAGGCCAGTATCATGCTGGGATGAAGCTATACAAAGCTTGTTCAAAAGAATGACCTTGACCTTTCAAGATCACAGTGGTCAATAATACTGAAACCTTGTATTTATTGATATTGGTTCAGTGACATGCTGGAATGAATGCTACGAAGACTTGTTTAAATACAAGCGTAAATGTCCTTGACAAATTTTTAAGTTGACCTTCAACTTTCTTATTTACAGATATATCTTTTAATAGTTAGTGGTATTTTATTAGAGAAGAAATGCTGATTATTAGCTTACTGCTGCACTGTCTGAAGTACCAAGATGTGTTGTAATTATATTTATGCTATACCTGTGGTCTGTGATCATTCAAACACCTTCTTAAGCACTGATTGGAATTTATTCTAATCTGATAAGAAGCATCCCTCGGTGGTGGGAATTAATCAAAGTGTCAAGGCCACTCATAGGTGCTGTGATGATGGATTGAAATACAGGAGAAAAGGAAATATATGAATAGAAAATGGCTTATAATAAGAAGACATTTTTATTGTTTTTTTTAGTGCGTTCCTGAAAGTTTTACTGATGATTATATTATTTATCCTATGTCATTTTAAGGAATTTATTTACTTTAAAAAGGCTGTGGTTGCATTAAAGTTGTGATGAACAGTGAAGAATTAAGTTTTTGAACCTCACTTGAATTGGCATACTATGATTAAGTTTAATTCTTAGATCGATTAATCTGTGATGTCCACATGTTTCTTGATAAACCACATCGCGATTCCCGTGAATTTACTCTACCAGTTTATTTTGGTTCCTAAGTTTTTAAATTGTACTCAATTTACTACTTTTTTTTCTCTCTGTGTAATAACTGATCTGTATCCCAATTAGAGGTCTGACACCTTTCGTTAGAAGAAACTCGTCTTGGAAATCTAATTTGTTCCCGTTGAATTGGCTTACCTTCTGTTCCGGTGACTTGTTGAATCGCACGTTCATGTTATATACTTTGTGCAAGCAATTCTCTATCGACTGATTTAAAACATGCAACTTCTTTATTGCTATCAGAAACTCTTGATACGGAAACAAGCTAAGCCTAATGTTAGGTTTCGCCTCATAATTACTTCAACTCAACCAGCATGGCCATTTTTGTGTGGCCTATTTCTCGGAAATGACGAACCAATCGGAAGTATTCTACATTCATTTTAAGTATCGAATGTAAAAACAATCAGAGATTTCACTTATTGATTTTCAATTGGAAAAGCAGAGACTAAAAACAGTATTTGACGGCCGAGGACCATTTTTATCAACCCAAGAGCTCAAGGTGACTTTCCAATGTCGCATAACTAGTGTATACGAGTTACCTCCCATCACACAAACCAGGAAGCAAGTGTAATAATTTTCACAGAAAGAGTTCGGAACACTCGGGGATAAAACAGGTTATTGTGTAAGATTTAAGCTTTAACTTAGATTAAACAAATGTCTTAAAACATATAAATGTGTGAATCATATTACTTATCACAAACAAATACCTCTCGGAAGGAGACAAGATTGTCTAGTGTGTTGTTAGCATTTTTTGGGAAAAATTATTTCCGGTCCTATTCTGAACTCCTCAGGATTTATTATTGAAAAAGGCGACATTTGATTCCCCCAAGAGTTCCGTATGAATTTGTTCTAGCGAAATTTGGTGATGACTGCTTAAGGTTGCTGTTTCACAGCACCTAAAAATTATATAAATGTAGGAGATGACCTCCCCAGGAGGCTGAGGGGCAGGATCAAACGGGGGCAAATTAGGTATATTGCTGTAAACAGCTTCTCTAAAACTGCACTGGGATATTGCTCATATTTGGCTGGAAGCATCCCTAGGTGGTGAGGATTGAAATGTGTACAAATGGTGGGGCTGACCCCCAGGGGACTGAAGAGTGGGGCCCAATAGAAGTAATATTGCAAATTCTTTTAAATCCTTCTGTTTCAATTCAATGGCAGGAATCCATTTTGTCCAAACAGTCAGATTGAATCATCTTTGGGCTAAGGGAAAATTATTTCATATAAACAGTGGGTCTGGTACCACTAGTACTGTGGCAAAATCTTGTCCAATATGGGAAATTTGACTAATTTGAAATCTTGTAGATATGACAAGATTTTGTCGTAATCATGATCAGTTCCCAATATTGGAGATACTGGTGCCCTAGCTAGAGTAATCACTCTGTGTCTCTCCTTCAGACTGTCCATCTGTTTGTCTATCCATCCACAAATTTAGTTTTCAGCTGTTAACTTTAGTATTTATAGATTGGTTTACATGAAATTTGGCCAGGATGTTCAGTTTACAAAAATATATAATTATATACTGACGTGATCAATAATCAAGGTCAAAGGTCAAGGACATCAGGCTAAAAGGTCTTTTTTGTTTTTATCCTTACACTGATGAATATATTCTTATGACATTATGAAGCAAAAATTGTTAGAATTAAACAAATATCAAGGTCACTAGGTCTAAGGTCAAGGTCATTTGGATCAAAAGTCAAGGACAATATGGATTAACGATGTTGACCCTGGCTGTTAGCTTTATATACATGTACAGTGGGCGAGGTTTGAATAAATTAAATCAAAGCTAATATATGAATAATATTCTTGTCTTTACATTTATATTAGCCCAGCAAACATGGAGAGGTGGAAGGAAACAAGAGTCACATCATAGTATATGTATAAGGTATAGTTGCTTCCTTATTATTGGTTTTGAAGTCCAAATGTCAAATGTTTAGAATCAGAAGGTGAAATGTTAGTTATCTGTATCAAGTGGCAGATCCCAGACTGGGAGATTATTTTTGTTATATAGTTATCAAGTAACAATAGAAATAGGTGTGGTGATCTATTTATAATCAGTGAGTATTTTCAACACTGCAATTATTGGGGGAAAAGAATCAACCTTATACATTTATATGGTATATAATTATGAACATCTTTTTGTGGCAGTTTCTTGAAACATTTGATACACATAGCAATTTCATTATTGTAGCCTCCAGTCTTCCTGAAGAAGAACTGTGCATACATCCAGTTGGACAGAGTGGACTGTTCATGTCTTTATGGGGGTAGATTGACACCTATATTTAGCCATTCTACCTAATACATATGTACATAATAGTATAGCAATCTGTCGACTCAAATAGTTACGATTGACAGGCCAGCTTCCTGGATATGGTCAGATGGGCAGTAAAATACATACTAGATAATTATATATAGAGAAAACACTGATTTGTTAGAAATAGAACTTATTGTTATATTTTATAAACATTTTTGCCACAAAATGTCAACAACAGAACGATTAGATTACCTCTTCCAAGAAAGATCCATCATTAATGAATTTGACTTACATCACCTACAGGTGGGGTTTACATTAGTCAGTTTAGTATATATGGGGCCTGTTATCTTCACCAGTTTCCAGATATAATTTATACCTATATAAGATTTAGTCAGTTTTGGACTACTGTACAAGAATGTCCAGTATCAGATGGTGGCTAACCAAGCCACTTTAGGAACACATCACTACTGACGTGCTATATCTAGCTGGAAAAAAACCCCAGTATGTTAGAGAAGCATTGTTTCCTGTCTTAGATCTGACTATTGATTTTAGACCAGTGTGTCTGGTAGTAGTACCAAGTCCTATGTCCATACATGCTTAGGAGGCTTCACAAATTATGTTCCATACCAACAGCTCACAAAGATACACTTTCCCTAGTCCTGTTAAGGATACAGATCTATAGTTATTACATCCAAACATACAACGTACAATTCCTCAATTCTGGGAGGGAAACAGATATTATATAACACCCATATATTCTACATGTACATTCCACAGTTCTGTGAGGGAAACAGATATTATATAACACCCATATATATACTACATGTACATTCCACAGTTCTGTGACACAGATACAGATATTATAGGACACCCAAACACACTACATGTACATTTCCCCAGTTCTATGACAGATACAGATATTATAGAACACATACACCCAGTGTACATAGGTCTATCAATGAAAAGATGTGTAAATTTGATTTGTACACAAATAACATCTCATTGTACATACGCTACATCTCATTGTACATACGCTACATCTCATTGTACATACGCTACATCTCATTGTACATACGCTACATCTCATTGTACATACGCTACACTGGTCATAATTTGTCTGATGAAGATGATAGAGTCACTGAAATATCACGTTTTAAAATAAAGTTTATTCAAAGAAATGGTAACATCTAAAGTTCAGGTCATAAAAATTGGTGTCAATTTAATTTAGTAATTTTGTTTTAAATCTTAAAATTTAAGCCAAGGGAAAATGACCAGCTGTACATATATAAACATTGTAAGTTAAAGACTAGCTTGGGTAGTACTACAACTGTAGCCATGAACCCAAGTTTGCTCATGGTTATTTTTCCGTTTGAATGTGCTGCGCTATTAACTGACATGAGTGTTTAGAGTACAATATATCAGTGAAGATTGCTTGACTGTCTAATAATCCCAGGGACATGCCAAACACTACTGTAGATTGTGTTAAGTTTCCAGAGAAAAGGAAATTGCCTTTTGCCTTCAATAAAGAGCCCGTGTAAAATGCGATGTTATACCCTACCAATCAGGCAAACTTTGAGTTATCGAGGTTATACTGAAATCATTTAATGAGACCACAGAAATACTTCATTTTGGCTTCACTCTAGCTTGACAACAGATCCATTAAAGTGTGCAGGTATTGGGGTATGTCCTTTAAACCCAACAGTTACAATAATTAATGTAAAAAAAATACTTGATGTAAAAAAAAGTTTTCTAGGCATCAAGTAAAGGGTTCTTGTAATAGAAATTTGCAGTATATTTTTCACCCTATTCTGTGTCTGTGCAGGTGCCTATTAAGTTCGCTAACTTCCCAAAGTCTGTGGTATTATGACTATAATATGTGGTGTCTTCTGCCATGGACCCTCAATTTGTGCTCCTCACTCAGGGCACCAGATAGGCTGACCAGACACCAGCTTAAGGCAGGCACTTTGCTTAATTGAAATATATTTATACTGAAGGACTACCTGTGCATGTTGTCCTGCATATAGGCCAGTTTGGCATGAGTGGTGATACCAGATTCTTTGGGGAATTATAATACCAGGTTCCTGGTTTTTATGCTAAAGCAGGTTGATATACAGCAAAAGATGGCAACTGAAACAACAGTGAATAAAGAAATCCCATATACATTGTATGTAGTTTACTTTTTGATATGCTAGCTGTGATACAGTGGGCTTTGTCCTCTATTACCCTTCCTGTATGAATGTTTCCTTTATAATAAACAAGTTCCTCTCAATCCCGAAAAGTCCTAGGGTCATATGACATAGTGTAGTAGTATTAATTTAAGTTTGATTTATCCCTAGCGAGTATATATCTACCAGTCAGCTCGGCAACTTGTGTTAGACTGGGATTTCATGTCCAGTATCTAGTTCACAGGTGATTAATTAACATACCTGTAGACATTCTTCAGATAGAGCAGTTGAAGTATGACGTCGTCAGGTCATTTCTGGGTGATTGGGGTTGACTTGTCATGCTGTGTGTTCACTGGACAGTCGAGAATGCTATGCAACTAAGCATGTTGAACTGATTTTTACATGTAAAACAAATACTTCATCCCTGGATTTACCATATGTTAGCAACAATGCAGTATCTCATTTCATAAAAATATCCCTGTACAAAGAACAAAAACAATAGCTCAGAAAATTATTAAACAGCTTTATAAGTACACATACCCTCTGGAATAGCCAGATTCTGCACAAGAAAGAGTTCACTTCATAAGATGTACATGAATGGTACAGGCCTCTTGGACCTCTTGCTTCCATTAACTTATACATGTATTTTGCTTTTTAAGGTTCTCTTGGTGATAGTTTCCTTTTGTCCTAATAATCCACAGTATTAAGATAAATTAATCAAAATCATGCTCAACTTAAAGCTGAAACTCATTGAAGGTTTTGTTGATTCTGAAGAGAAGTAAAGACTATTATCTGTGTATGTATGTATTTGTTGTGGTAGTGTCAATATTTGTAGAGAAACATTGTAGGTCATTTACATCTGTTCCTGTTACAGCAACTACCGAGGTAGTATATTTTAAGCTAAGAATTTGGAGCATATCAATTAAAGGATTATAATTCTGGATGTAATAAACTCAATTTCTACCACAATGGATGGGTGTTATTCAACTCCTAAGGCATGAAGTTATTATTACAACTGTTGAATAACATTCAGTTTATACCACACATCGATATCTTGTACTATGAGAAGAAACCAGAGTACACAGAGAAAACCCATGTGGTCATGATGAGGCAGGTTTCTTGTACCTTTTCACCTCCGGTCAGGGAATCAAACCCTGGCCACCTTAATTATAAGCTATATATATATACACTGTATATATATATATAGGTGAAAGACTAGTGTGATACAACTGTACCACCCGACCTCGAGCTCCCTAATATAGGATATGATACAACATTAATGTGCTTATTTACTGTCGACAGAATATCCTTTACTCTTAAAGTGTTCAGATGTTCCAAGAAATTAAAATTTTCAATAATATATAGATGAACATGTACACATCTTTGGGAAGATATATATCCTTGTCCACTTAAACAGGATATTACATATACTCTCAAGTTTATTTAATATAACAACTTAATGACTACTTTTGGTAAATCTTCTGATTTAGTATACACAGAAATAGATAGTGGTTTGTTAATATATATTGATTGATCTACCGTGAAATATTCACTACTTTAATAAAAATAACACAGCATGGTAGGTTAATATTATCTACTGTGAAATGTCTGAATCACAGTTCACCTGGATAAAGTGATATTACAAATATTTATCCTGTTTTGGATCCATCTCTCAGTACCATGCAAGGAATTAAAAAGTGAAAACTTTTCTTTAAATAGCATTTAGCTTTCTAGTTTCAAAAGTGATAAAAAGCAAATTCATTTGAAAAGCATTCAACATCAATAATATACCCAATCTTGACTTCTCTGTTCTGTTGTTTTACACTATAATAATGCATCAGACCAAATTTGAACAAAATCCATTCAGTTGTTCAGGGAAAGTAGCAATTTAAAGTGTTACCTCTATTTCCACTATTGGCCCCTACCCTCAAAACCCAGAGGAACAACACCCTCCATTCAATCATGCTCCAGAACAAAATCAAAATTCAGTAGTCCTTTATGATTAGTAGAGCTATAAAGGTCTTGCCTCTATTTCCCATATTGGGCCCTACCCTTCCTGTTTAGGGAGACCAGAGTTTTCATTTAAGCAAAACTTGTTGCTCTTTCTCCAACAATGCTAAGCTCTGACTAAATTTGGTCAAAATCCATTCAGTTGTTCAGGACTATAATTACGATTGAAAGGAACAACCTTTATTTCCCTTATTTGGCCCCACCCATCATGCTCCAGAGGGACCAAAAGATAGCAATGTAGACCCTAGCTGATATATGTTAATGTTAAATGTTCTCTACTCTGAAAATCTGAGTAGCACTAGTCACAGTACAATGTAGCATTGAATGTTTGTCCCCAATATCATTGATTTCACAATCAATATATATTTGAACGTCCAATGTTACAGGTGTTTGTTCAGTTTCCCTTTAACGTGATATAGAACAGGTGGTGTGTACAAAATGATTCATTCCTATACAAATTTGCCTACATAGAAAAGCCCTCACTTACCGTAATACTACAAAATTTGAAAGATTACTTGGTACAAAAAAAATTTTTTTTAGAGGCAACTATTGATTTTAAGCCGGAAGGAGGTACATAATTGATGTAGTTAGTGCTACAAGGACCCCAACAATAGTAGGCAAAGGTGCTTCATTTGTCTCAGTCCTCCAAATTATCTCTCTTTGATTTGATGAAAGCCCGTTATGGTAGGTCTATGTGGAGTGTGCTGTAGGCTCATCACAGCTTAGTCACGTTGCCATGGTTACATAGGCAGTCTGTGATATGTTTTGCTGTAAATGTATGTTTGGTAAATAAAACTCTGTATTTCAATAGATCATCTTCACATATCACTTTCAATACGTGTAAATGATTTCTTTCATATTTCCAAATCAATATTTGTGGAAATTGATATTTTTTTCAAAATGAAGTTATCCGCCTAAAGTCTATTTTATTGTAGGTTATTTGTAAGTTTTATATTTCTGCTTTCTGTAAATTGTAATTCAGTTAGTATGAGGATGGGCTGTTCTCGTTTTGGGAGATATGAAATCACTGATGTAATAAAACTGTATAAACGAGACAGCGATATAAAGAGTGACTACAGAGTTACCTGAAGATATTTCTCTTTACAGATTTCACCAAGACATACAAAAACAAGGCAAGATTTTACCATGATTGCCTCCTGAAAATCCCTTATCGCTGAAGATTTTATCTCAAAATGAGGCTGTAATTAAAACACCTCCTAGTGCCAGACAAGGGGAGATAATGTGTGCTTTACAGAGGGTTCGGTGACAGGAGGTATATATAGAACGTGTCAGCTTACTCCATGTTGCTACCCAAAGGAGAAATGGGGTGCGGTAGAAGCAAGCATCACTCCAGGGAAAGTAGCATGACGGACATGGACTCCGACTCTAAAGCTAAACGAAACAAAACGTCCAAGGAGAAGAAAAAGACAAACAGTAAGACACAGAAACTCCATCAGTGTCCATAACACAGTAGTTGATAGTCTCTATGACCTGCTAAGTGTTCTTACTAGTCAAATTTTCTCTTCTGTAAGAGTAGGGGGGGGGGGGGGGGGGGGGGGGGGGGGGTCTGTCTTATAAGTATGAATGTAATACCAAAGTTTGTCGTCAGCACTCTAGCTAGCGGCATTGATCATTCCTTGAGGGGTTTTGATCAAACTTTACACAATGATAAAGGACCATAATATCTTGGACAAGTTCAAGTTTCAGGGATTTTGGATCAAGGTCAAGGTCACTGTTGATATTTTTACCAGGGCAGTTACAAAGGGGTTTTGTACAGTATTGCTTTAGGAATATCAAGTAAACTCGTTATGTTTTGTTCTATGAAGCTACATGCATACACCACCATCAGATGCTAGGCTGTTCAAATCGCCTTTTGTCTGTGGTTCCTCATCCATCTGATCCATCTGTCCATATGTAAACAATAGCTGTTATCACTATTACTTGAGAGGTATTGAAAGGTATTTTGTCCCTAGTTGTACCTGTTCAATTTGGAGCTTGATTAGGACAACAAAACAGCCAACAAGTATGAGAAGTCTGTACAAGTTAAGGCTTTCCTCAGTCCTTACATAGCTAGTATTAGTTTGTTATCTCTTAATTGTCAGAAAGCTCTTGAGAGATCTTTCACGGATTTCATTTGTATGATCAAACATGAAATGAAAGGGAAATATCTACAAAAATATCCATCAGTATGGGGGGAAATGGTAGGTATGTTTTAAGGTATCTAGCTGTTTTGAAAATAGTTTTAATGCATTTTGGTGTAAATTTATCAGTAACTTAGTTTATTTAATCACTTTTCTGTCTGCTGTAAATCTCAGTTACTCATGAAAGTTACTATATTATACCATGGTCAGTCACAGTAAATCATGATAAATCATTCCTAGTCAGAGGTAAAACAACTGACCAATTAAATTGATTTATTAGAACATCACTAATAATTAGACACAAAATTCATCACAGCATATTATTCCACAATTGATTTAATTGAAATTCAGTGGTGTATACTTCACAGCAGATATTTGTTTGCCTGATACAAGTGTTGTATTTTGACAGTAGAGAAGAAGGGCCATTCTGAAGTGACGATTGACCGGCCTGTTCCTACTGTTGTTAGTAAGAGAGGACAGGAAGTGGAGTCTGGGGTGCTCAAGTCACGGCGTTCCACACCAGCCCATAACAATGGAACTGTCTTACAAACTTTACAGACAGAAATTAAAGTGACTGTCAACGAAGAAAAAGTTATTCCTGTAAGCGGTTAACCAAAGTATTCAAAACTTGGGTTGAGTAAAACCTTGGGATAAGGTTATCAAATAAGAAATGTCTTTGGTAGAAATTTTGGATAAGGGGCATGTTAAAAAGAAAATTGCATGGCTTTAGTAGAAAGTAAGGGATAAGGTTTCAGTTAGAAATGGCTTCTGTAGAAATTTGTTATAAGACATTAAATTATACTAAAATTGTACCTAATCTTCATAACACTTATATACAAATGATATAATATTAATCAAAAGGATCAAATGAGAAATATTAAAAACTTTAAAACACTTTACCTGAGAACTATAAGATCTTCTGTACTGATGCTTGGGTGTTATTTAAATTTGTAGACCAGCTGTGTGAATAACTGTTATTTTGTAAAGGTTGTGGGGCAACTTTGAACTTTTATCACCTTGTATTTTAATCTTCCCCTTTCTTCAGGGTGTGATAGAGAAATCTCCAATCTGAGAGGTGATGTCATCATAGTTGTCTAATCAGAGGCAGGTACAGCCTTATTGGTTAGACAACTAAGAATACCCCCCCCCCCCCCCCCCCCCCCCTCAGGTTGGAGATTTCTCATGTCCTCATGCAGGGGATGATTATTAGCTCACCTGCCCTAAGGGCAAGTGAGCTTATGCCATGGTGCGGCGTCCGTCGTTCGTCCGGCCGTCCGGCGTCAACTTTTTAGCCCACCATCATCAGATGGTGGGCTATTCAAATCGCCCTGCGTCCGTGGTCCGTGGTCCGTCCGTCCGTCCCTCCGTCCGTCCGTCCGTCCGTCCCTCCGTCCGTCCGTAAACAATTCTTGTTATCGCTAATCCTCAGAAAGTACTGAAGGGATCTTTCTCAAATTTCATATGTGGGTTCCCCTTGGTGCCTAGTTATGCATATTGCATTTTGAGACCAATCGTAAAACAACATGGCCGACAGGCAGCCATCTTGGATTTTGACAATTGAAGTTTGTTATCGCTATTTCTGAGAAAGTACTGAAGGGATCTTTCTCAAATTTCATATGTAGGCTCCCCTATGTGCCTAGTTATGCATATTACATTTTAAGACCAATCGGAAAACAACATGGCCGACAGGCAGCCATCTTGGATTTTGATAATTGAAGTTTGTTATCGCTATTTCTGAGAAAGTACTGAAGGGATCTTTCTCAAATATCATATGTAGGTTTCCCTTGGTGCCTAGTTATGCATATTGCATTTTGAGACCTATCGGAAAACAACATGGCCGACAGGCAGCCATCTTGGATTTTGACAATTGAAGTTTGTTATCGCTATTTCTGAGAAAGTACTGAAGGGATCTTTCTCAAATTTCATATGTAGGTTTCCCTTGGTGCCTAGTTATGCATATTGCATTTTGAGACCTATCAGAAAACAACATGGCCGACAGGCAGCCATCTTGGATTTTGACAATTGAAGTTTGTTATCGCTATTTCTGAGAAATTACTGAAGGGATCTTTCTCAAATTTCATATATAGGTTCCCCTTGGTGCCTAGTTATGCATATTGCATTTTGAGACTAATCGTAAAACAACATGGCCGACAGGTAGCCATCTTGTATTTTGACAATTGAAGTTTGTTATCGCTATTTTACAGAAGGTACTGAAGGGATCTTTCTCAAATTTCATATGTAGGGACCCCTTGGTCCCTGGTGTTGCATTTTGGGACCAATCAGAAAACAACAGACAGTCATTATCGCTAAATCTTAAATTTTATATATAGGTTCCCCTTGTTTGAAAAGTACTAGAGGGCTGTTTCTGAATTTACGCAGATTAGTAAGACTTAGAGGAAGGGAAAAGTAGAGAAAAGATCAATCTGACATGGAACCTATAAAGATCATTCAATGGTGGGCGCCAAGATCCCTCTGGGATCTCTTGTTCATTTAAACAACTTCTTCTCAATAACCAAGAGGCCCAGGAACTTCATATTGGGCCTGTAGCATACTGGGATGAAGGGCTACCAAGTTTGTTAAAATAATTGACCTTGACCTTCATTCAAGGTCACATTTGTCAAATAGGCTATAATCTTCAAACGACTTCCTCTCAATAACCAAGAGGCCCAGCGACTTGATATTGATCCTGTAGCATGCTGGGGTGAGGGGCTACAAAGTTTGTTCAAATAAATGACATTGACCTTCATTCAAGGTCACATTTGTCAAATAGGCTATAATCTTCAAACGACTTCCTCTCAATAACCAAGAGGCCCAGCGACTTGATATTGATCCTGTAGCATGCTGGGGTGAGGGGCTACAAAGTTTGTTCAAATAAATGACCTTAACCTTCATTCAAGGTCACATTTGTCAAATAGGCTATAATCTTCAAATGACTTCTTCTCAATAATCAAGAGGCCCAGGGACTTGATATTGGGCCTGTAGCATGCTGGGGTGAAGGGCTACAAAGTTTGTTCAAATAAATGACCTTGACCTTCATTCAAGGTCGAATGGGTCAAATAGGCTATAATCTTCAAACGACTTCTTCTCATTAACCAAGAGGCCAAGAGACTTGATATTGGGCCTGTAGCATGCTAGGGTAAAGGGCTACCAAGTTTGTTCAAAGAATTGCCTTGACCTTCACTTAAGGTCATATTGGTCAAATAGGCTACATTCTTCAAATAACTTCTTCTTAATAACCAAGAGGCCCAGGGACTTGATATTGGGCCTGTAGCATGCTGGGGTGAAGGGCTACAAAGTTTGTTCAAATCAATGACCCTTGACCTACTTTTAAGGTCACAGGGGTGAAATCGGCTTAAATCTGTAAACAATAATTTTGCGATAGCCAAGAGCCTCCTAGACCAGATATTAGGCCAATAAAATGCTGGAATGGTGGACTAGAAAATTTATTAATATGAATAAACCTAGCTTACTATGATAATCAGCATAGTATCTGTAGAAATGACCTCAATCAACTTCAAAGTTGCTGTAGAGCCAGGTGAGCGATACAGGCCCATTGGGCCTCTTGTTTTTTAAATCATACTATTTTATTCATGCAGGGTGCAGTTATTCACATATTAACAAAAAACATACTTATTGTAATGTAATACAATGTTGATATCAGCACATGCAATCATACCCCTGGGGTTAACGAGAGAAATCACACTCTAGAGGTGACAAAGAAATCACACCTTAAGGGTGACACAGAAATCACACCTTAAGGGTGACATAGAAATCACACCCTAGAGGTGACAAAGAAATCACACCCTTGGGGTGACATATAAATCACACCCTTGGGGTGACATATAAATCACACCCTTGGGGTGACATAGAAATCACACCCTAGGGTGACAAAGAAATCACACCTTAAGGGTGACACAGAAATCACACCTTAAGAGTGACATAGAAATCACACCCTAGGGTGACAGAGAAATAACACCCTAGAGGTGACACAGAAATCACACCCTTGGGGTGACATATAAATCACACCTTAGGGGTGACATGACAGAAATCACACCCTAGGCTGACAGAGAAATCTTGGATCTGTGAATGATGGGGGAAATACATTTTTTTTTCAGAATGAAATAACACGTGGTAGCCTTGGTATGAAAGAAAAGACAGGAGATGGCCAAAATCAATTTATACGGTAATCAATTTCGTCGTTATTGCATATCATTTATCACAGTATGAAGGTTACTAAGATATTTGTAGCTAATAGTTAGCTTTAGGAATTCAGGGATAGATATTGGACCAGCCAGCATATACATGTGTACCAATATTCATCAGAATTGATATTAACCTTTACATTCAACAAAAGTGTTATCAACCTGGCCAGCCACAGTACCTAAGTGTTATAAACAGCTTCCAAGGTTATGTTGATGGAATCATAAAGCTGTGAAAAGTATAGGATAGTATGTTCACTCTTTTTTTAAAGTCGCTACAATGTTAGTAAAGAGGGAGCTTTGGGGTATTAAGTATGATAAGGTAAACATATTCCTTGTTTTTGTCTTTTCAGAGTAACAAATAGCCAGATAGAATTTTTCAAAATGCTGGATGAGAAAATAGAACAGGTAAAATTTCCTTTTATAATAACAATCAGTATTCATTGACAAAATGGTTTTACTAGACCTATATTGTTCCTGATTTCTCTATTAAAGGTGATGTCTGGTCAGTTTACCCTCAGTAATAGTTGTTATACTTGTATAACACATTAAGTGTTGGTAGGATTATGTTGAATACCTGTTGTATCTGTGATAGAGGTGATAGGATTATGTTGAATACCTGTTGTACCTGTGATAGTGGTGGTAAGATTATGTTGAATACCTGTTGTACCTGTGATAGTGGTGGTAGGATTATGTTGAATACCTGTTGTATATGTGATAGTGGTGGTAAGATTATGTTGAATACCTGTTGTACCTGTGATAGTGGTGGTAAGATTATGTTGAATACCTGTTGTATATGTGATAGTGGTGGTAGGATTATGTTGAATACCTGTTGTATATGTGATAGTGGTGGTAGGATTATGTTGAATACCTGTTGTATCTGTGATAATCGTTGGGCTAACACTGTTGATGTTTTTTCAGGGTCAGGAATTCACGTCAGAAGACAATGTGTCCCAAGCAAGTGATCCTGCTTCCACAGACATTTTAAGGAAATATACACAATGATACTCATCTTTTATATTAAACCTAACCATAGGTGAAGGTGAAGGCAGGCCTTCTATCTTATACCGCGGTGTGCTAGACAGTCCCAGGATGTCATATGTTACTGGACACCATGACAAACGGTGTTACTTTGTTTACGATGTTGTTTATATTTTCTCCTATCACGCAATAGTATATATTCCTGGTGCAAGAGATATTGAAAGCTGCAATGACAGGTGCAATGACATGGTAGAGGATAGATGCAATGACTGTATAAATTATTTATGTACTACTGTGCTCAATTAGTAGAATTTTAATTTTTTTTTTTAGTTTACACCTGCTATTAATCACTCTCTTTTTAACAGTTCTGATCTCTGATTGGATGGTGCAATCAAAATGCATTTAATTGAACATTTATAAGTATGATGTTTAAAAGATTGTCATCAAGTTCTTTTTTTACAATTGCCCTATGAAGACACTTGAAAATGTCCTACATTACACTGGCTCTCATAGCCATATTTTATTTTCCCACCATCATACCAAAAACAAATATGCAACATTTTAGATGCATACATATGCAATGATTACACAATATGGTTTGGAATGACATAATAGTGTTCAATCCTATTTTCTGTTCAGTGGTTCGTTGTCTATTAATTGTAAAGCAGAATTCGAGTCTGGGGTAATAGGTAGCAGGGTTCTGGGTATTGGCCTGGTATAGAATTCGAGTCTAGTGTGATAGGCAGCAGGGTTCTGGGTATCAACTTGGTATAGAATTCGAGTCTGGGGTGATAGGTAGCAGGGTTCTGGGTATCAACCTGGTATAGAATTCAAGTCTAGGGTGATAGGTAGCAGGGTTCTGGGTATTGGCCTGGTATAGAATTTGAGTCTAGGGTGATAGGTACATGTAGCAGGGTTCTGGGTATCGGCCTAGTATAGCATTATGGTAGGACAGTTTAAAGAGAATGAAGCATTAAAAGGTAATGTGAAGAATCTTCTTTACTCAGAATCAGTGCTGCTTATATGACTCTACAAGATCTACAAGACTTAAAACTATATATAATCATTGTATACTCAATAAAAACAATAGTCCCAGAAATTCAATGTACAATTCATATGTACATGTATATATATGTATTACATACAATTTAACATTGTGAATCACATTCTGATTGTTTCACTGTTAATGATTTTCATTTTATATTAAATGGATAAATAGTGGTTAAAAATAGATCTTTGAACTTCATATTGCCATTATCCAGTCATCATTAATTTACCCGAGAAATCTATCGTATACATACTTACAGGGAGTATAACTGCAGCCTCAAAAAGTCTCCTGACATCTTATCACATGTTGTTTTGAAATATGTTATTCTAAAATCTTGCTTCCAAATTAAACTTTATTTTCAATGCTACATCATTAGCATATTCCATCTTTTTGTAATACAGAGTTATCTACTCTTGTGAGCAGGTATTGATTGTTACATCATAAGTTTACATGAGGAAATTTCATTGTTTCTCGCAAATTTATGACGTTGCTCTCACAAACAGATGACCTGCTCAGAGGAGCAGATAACTATGCATTACGAAAAAAAAAATGGAATTGGTATTACAAATATTGTCAATTTCATAAAATAAAAAGATGGAATAGGTATTACAAATATTGTCAATTTTATAACATAAAAAAATGGAATTGGTATTACTGTAGTTTATTGAAAAATAAGGAAATAGCATTTGTTATGAACTACAATGGCCATGGGTGGGCTTATTACCAGGCATGGAATTATTTAGCTTATCGCTGAATAAATATGGTAGCGAACGGTAGGTTACACCGATTCTCCTACGCATTGAAAAAAAAGATAAAACTGGTGTGTGTGGTGTGTAGAGTTGTAAGATAAAATGTTTTCTAAAAGCAGTTGATAGTTTGATGACAACATAATTATGTATGATATTTATGATTCTGATTGGATTGTGCTTCTTCAGTGACTAGATTTTCCCCTGTATATCTGTAATAGTTTAACTGTATTTAAGAATCTGTTCATTATCATTCCATTGTCTTGTATCATTCTAAGTCCCAGATGATATTCTCTGTCTTGGTAATTACCAGTGCACAGTCATATATTTGTACTCAATGTAAACTGCCAAAGATTTACACTATATCATTACATAGTAGTTTGTTATTCTCTACATAATATGTCAAACAGGATTCTCAAAATGATGCCGACATCCGTGAATGTTAATATAATTTTAGAACACATTCACACTGATGCTTTGGCTGCCTGGAATTATCACTACCCTATCATAGGTATGGTGATAAATAAGAATTTGTCTCAGATTTTGTACGTATGGTCGTGTTTCTCTGGAGCTTTGCCAGTGCACACACTTATGGTACGATAAGGTCATGTTTCTCTGGAGCTTTGCCAGTGCACACACTTACGGTACGATATGGTCGTGTTTCTCTGGAGCTTTGCCAGTGCACACACTTACGGTACGATATGGTCGTGTTTCTCTGGAGCTTTACCAGTGTACACACTTACGGTACGATATGCATTCATAGTCACATAAGACTGGTAATCCATGCTGATATATATATATTGTTTATGTTTTATGTTGCCTCTTACAAAAGTATGTTTAAGGATTTTGATAGTGATCCATAAAAGCTAGCTGGCCAATTGTCTGTACAATAGGTCCCATCTATGTTACTCTCTTTATAAACAATTTATCTGTCTCAGTCAGAAAGGTTTATTTTCTATTTTGATGGTGTTAAGTGGCTGGAACTATATGGACTAACACCCCCTAGGAGAAATTATAATGTGGACAATTAGAAAACTTTGCAATATTCTTAGAAAAAATAGTACAGAAAAGAAAATAATCTCTTAATTCATTAATTTAATTTGGATACTTTATAGATTCATTTTGAAATGAAAAAAATTGGATTACATTTCTCACAAAGATAAAAATGTGGTCTTTTTCATTTTGAAGACATTCCCACATCACATGAGATATACCTAAAATGGCAGTTGAAACTGATTTTGTTTGACACTGATTTCACCAATGTTGTATATTAATTATGATTTAGAATAGTATTTGTTTTGACATATGTGTTGTATAAATACTTTCTCTGTCCATAGCCATCTTAAAGTCTGCCTTTGAAATACTCATGTGAGAGGTGTAGAGATGGTCATCAGAATACCACTGAAGAGACAGGAAGGAGGTGGTCTCTACAACTAAATATCTAAAATGTACTCATATTTGTTTAAGTTTTTAATATTTATTTTATACAAAAGACTGTGTTTATAAGTTTATAAGTGTAGTTACTGTAGCTCACATACCTAACTGTACTAGTTTGGTATGCCTGGAATGTTCCTGGATTATTGGAATAGATTTCAAGTTTGATTTTTTTTAATTTTGCTTATGCACGTTTCCCATACATTTTTCCATGTATAGAAATATCTGTTCTTAGAGGGAAATATTTATCTATTTTACAAATTCAACAGTGATGTAGTAAAAGTTGCGACCCACATACAATTTAGAATTGACAGCAACCCAAATCTTAGTCAGGTTTACAGAATATTGTTTGTATATTATGATACACTAACATTCCTTGTCCATCACACAAGGTATCGCCATCATGTGAATCAGTTTGGAGGATGTTGATGAACTAGTGAGATGAGTGTTATGTCGGATGTATCTATAAACACAGATTTTACTGCCACTAGTCGGATAAAGAAGCCATATATATAAAAGCTGTGATATGTTCTACAATTCACATGTCTGTTTATATTTACACTGTCATTCTAACATTTCCACATATTATACATGTTACTAATTATCAGTCTTATTACTTGTTTTTAACGATTCAACGTTATCACTACCATAATTTATATACATGTAGTTACCTAAATAATTCAAAATGGTTGATAAGATGTTGATGATAAAGTTTAACTACATTCTTGTTCTTCTGTAGATTATTACAAAATGCTATAAATATATTATAACAGTAAAATGCTATTATTACATTAAACAGTAAACTGCTATTATTACATTATCACAATAAATGCTACTATTTCATTTTAAAACAAAATGCTATTAATAGATTATAACAATAGAATGTTATTAGATTATCAGGTATATGGACCATAAAATACCTTAACTCTCTGTCACCCTCTGTACTGGACCACATAACTCTGTCACCCTCTGTACTGGACCACATAACTCTGTCACCCTCTGTACTCAACCACATAACTCTGTCACCCTCTGTACTTGACCAAATAACTCTGTCACCCTCTGTACTGGACCACATAACTCTGTCACCCTCTGTACTCGACCACATAACTCTGTCATCCTCTGTACTCGACCACATAACTCTGTCACACTCTGTACTCGACCACATAACCCTGTCACCCTCTGTACTCGACCACATAACTCTGTCACCCTCTGTACTGGACCACATAACTCTGTCACCCTCTGTACTGGACCACATAACTCTGTCACCCTCTGTACTGGACCACATAACTCTGTCACCCTCTGTACTGGACCACATAACTCTGTCACCCTCTGTACTGGACCACATTACTCTGTCACCCTCTGTACTGGACCACATAACTCTCTGTCACCCTCTGTACTTGACCACATAACTCTGTCACCCTCTGTACTCGACCAAATAACTATCTGTCACCCTCTGTACTGGACCACATAACTCTGTCACCCTCTGTACTGGACCACATAAATCTGTCACCCTCTGTACTCAACCACATAACTCTGTCACCCTCTGTACTCAACCACATAACTCTGTCACCCTCTGTACTCAACCACATAACTCTGTCACCCTCTGTACTCAACCACATAACTCTGTCACCCTCTGTACTCAACCACATAACTCTCTGTCACCCTCTGTACTTGACCAAATAACTCTCTGTTCCCCTCTGTACTTGACCACATAACTCTGTCACCCTCTGTACTTGACCACATAACTCTGTCACCCTCTGTACTCAACCACATAACTCTCTGTCACCCTCTGTACTTGACCAAATAACTCTCTGTTCCCCTCTGTACTTGACCACATAACTCTGTCACCCTCTGTACTTGACCACATAACTCTGTCACCCTCTGTACTCAACCACATAACTCTCTGTCACCCTCTGTACTTGACCAAATAACTCTCTGTCACCCTCTGTACTTGACCACATAACTCTGTCACCCTCTGTACTTGACCACATAACTCTGTCACCCTCTGTACTCGACCAAATAACTCTCTGTCACCCTCTGTACTCGACCAAATAACTCTCTGTCACCCTCTGTACTTGACCACATAACTCTATATCAACCTCTGTACTCGACCATATTACTTTCTTTTACTCATGGGAAATTGGCACACTTTCCGTCATTGTAGCTGTATGTGTGTTTACGGGAACATTTGTTTACCTGTAGGTGTGTTTTAGATTATTCGGAAATACAGTAGGTTGACAAGATTTATGTGTAGCTATTATAGTGTTTATACCTGTAGGAACTTGTAGATACCTGTTTTTACATTTAATTATCTTTGTTTACCTGTAGTTACCACCTGTACATGTGTCATCTTTTGTTACATGTAGGTTCCTCCCTTGTCATCATGTCTCTATAAAACTAGTTAGTTCATGATGTAAGATGTTAAAACTGGTTGGTATGATAAAGCTATATCACTACCATCTTAAAATGTTTGTTTCAATCACAAGATAATTGAAATGATCTCCCTTGTGTTAGGTATGTACCTATTGTATTTGCATTAGTTTTACTCTGTTTTTATTCTGCACAATCTTCAACAGTTGCCTTTAAATAATTTGTAATGGCTACTGGACAGATGTTTCTTAGATTGTGCATACAGGTTCCACGTGGGACCTAATTGACAAAATGTCCTTTGTTTTCAGATGGTCATACTTGGAGTATTGAGGATGGGGGTATAGAGGGTGAAAGTGAAGTAACCCCTGGAGTATTGAGGATGGGGGTATAGAGGATGAAAGTGAAGTAACCCTTGGAGTATTAAGGATGGGGGTATAGAGGGTGAAAGTGAAGTAACCCTTGGAGTATTGAGGATGGGGGTATAGAGGATGAAAGTGAAGTAACACTTGGAGTATTAAGGATGGGGGTATAGAGGATTAAAGTGAAGTAACCCTTGGAGTATTGAGGATGGGGGTATAGAGTGTGAAAGTGAAGTAACCCTTGGAGTATTGAGGATGGGGGTATAGAGGGTGGACGTGAAGTAACTCTTGGGAGTATTGAGGATGGGGGTATAGAGGGTGAAAGTGAAGTAACCTGTGGAGTATTGAGGATGGGGGTATAGAGGGTGAAAGTGAAGTAACCTGTGGAGTATTAAGGATGGGGGTATAGAGGGTGAAAGTGAAGTAACCCCTGGAGTATTGAGGATGGGGGTATAGAGGATGAAAGTGAAGTAACCCTTGGAGTATTGAGGATGGGGGTATAGAGGGTGAAAGTGAATGTAACCCCTGGAGTATTGAGGATGGGGGTATAGAGGGTGAAAGTGAAGTAACCTGTGGAGTATTGAGGATGGGGGTATAGAGTGTGAAAGTGAAGTAACCTGTGGAGTATTGAGGATGGGGGTATAGAGGGTGAAAGTGAAGTATCCCTTGGAGTATTGAGGATGGGGGGACAGAGGATGAAAGTGAAGTAACCCTTGGAGTATTGAGGATGGGGGTATAGAGGGTGAAAGTGAAGTAACCTGTGGAGTATTGAGGATGGGGGTATAGAGGATGAAAATGAAGTAACCCCTGGAGTATTGAGGATGGGGGTATAGAGTGTGAAAGTGAAGTAACCTGTGGAGTATTGAGGATGGGGGTATAGAGGGTGAAAGTGAAGTAACCCCTGGAGTATTGAGGATGGGGGACAGAGGATGAAAGTGAAGTAACCCCTGGAGTATTGAGGATGGGGGTATAGAGGGTGAAAGTGAATGTAACCCCTGGAGTATTGAGGATGGGGGTATAGAGGATGAAAGTGAAGTAACCCTTGGAGTATTGAGGATGGGGGTATAGAGGGTGAAAGTGAAGTAACCTGTGGAGTATTAAGGATGGGGGTATAGAGGGTGAAAGTGAATGTAACCCCTGGAGTATTGAGGATGGGGGTATAGAGGGTGAAAGTGAAGTAACCCTTGGAGTATTAAGGATGGGGGTATAGAGGGTGAAAGTGAAGTAACCCTTGGAGTATTGAGGAAGGGGGTATAGAGGGTGAAAGTGATGTAACCCTTGGAGTATTGAGGATGGGGGTATAGAGGGTGAAAGTGATGTAACCCTTGGAGTATTGAGGATGGGGGTATAGAGGGTGAAAGTGAAGTAACCCCTGGAGTATTAAGGATGGGGGTATAGAGTGTGAAAGTGAAGTAACCCTTGGAGTATTGAGGATGGGGGTATAGAGGGTGAAAGTAAAGTAACCCCTGGAGTATTGAGGATGGGGGTATAGAGGGTGAAAGTGAAGTAACCCCTGGAGTATTGAGGATGGGGGTATAGAGGGTGAAAGTGATGTAACCCTTGGAGTATTGAGGATGGGGGTATAGAGGGTGAAAGTGAAGTAACTCTTGGGAGTATTGAGGATGGGGGTATAGAGGGTGAAAGTGTAACCCCTGGAGTATTGAGGATGGGGGTATAGAGGGTGGACGTGAAGTAACCTGTGGAGTATTGAGGATGGGGGTATAGAGGGTGAAAGTGAAGTAACCCTTGGAGTTTTGAGGATGGGGGTATACAGGGTGAAAGTGTATCCCTTGGAGTATTGAGGATGGGGGTATATAGGGTGAAAGTGAAGTAACCCTTGGAGTATTGAGGATGGGGGTATAGAGGGTGGAAGTGTATCCCTTGGAGTATTGAGGATGGGGGTATAGAGGGTGGAAGTGTATCCCTTGGAGTATTGAGGATGGGGGTATAGAGTGTGAAAGTGAATGTAACCCCTGGAGTATCAAAAATGGCAGATGATACATTATATAAGATGAACATTATGGCCATTGTGGACTTATTGGTCAAAGTTTGTTATGGCCACTTTCTCAGAGTGTGAAAGTGAATGTAACCCCTGGAGTATTGAGGATGGGGGTATAGAGGGTGAAAGTGAAGTAACTCTTGGGAGTATTGAGGATGGGGGTATAGAGGGTGAAAGTGTAACCCTTGGAGTATTAAGGATGGGGGTATAGAGGGTGAAAGTGAAGTAAATCTTGGGAGTATTGAGGATGGGGGTATAGAGGGTGAAAGTGTAACCCCTGGAGTATTGAGGATGGGGGTATAGAGGGTGGACGTGAAGTAACCTGTGGAGTATTGAGGATGGGGGTATAGAGGGTGAAAGTGAAGTAACCCTTGGAGTATTGAGGATGGGGGTATATAGGGTGAAAGTGAAGTAACCCTTGGAGTTTTGAGGATGGGGGTATACAGGGTGGAAGTGTATCCCTTGGAGTATTGAGGATGGGGGTATATAGGGTGAAAGTGAAGTAACCCTTGGAGTATTGAGGATGGGGGTATAGAGGGTGAAAGTGAAGTAACCCTTGGAGTTTTGAGGATGGGGGTATACAGGGTGAAAGTGTATCCCTTGGAGTATTGAGGATGGGGGTATATAGGGTGAAAGTGAAGTAACCCTTGGAGTATTGAGGATGGGGGTATAGAGGGTGGAAGTGTATCCCTTGGAGTATTGAGGATGGGGGTATAGAGTGTGAAAGTGAATGTAACCCCTGGAGTATCAAAAATGGCAGATGATACATTATATAAGATGAACATTATGGCCATTGTGGACTTATTGGTCAAAGTTTGTTATGGCCACTTTCTCAGAAAGTTCTTAGGTATTTCTCATACATGGAAGTCTTGGGACCTAGTTGTGAAATATCATTTTGTTTGCACATATCAAGAACAATAAGGCCATAACAAATTTCATAATCAAGTTGCTTTTCCTCAAAAAGTCTACTGCACACAGGATCCCCATAGGACCTATGCAGAATCATAGGGTCATCACACAACCATCTGGGATTACATGCATGTTCAGGTTACTCAGAATCTACAGTGGTGATTTTCTAACATATTTATAGTGGGTTTCCTTTGTTTGGTGAGCATGTTCTATTTTGACATGGATTGGAAGAACAGACAGCCAATCTTGATTTTGAACCTTAAAGACTTACCGGTATTGTAAGGAAGATTGTATGGAATGGATTTTTCTAAAAAATAATATTCATAGTATCTCTCTTTTTACCTGTAACTATTCTAGACAATAGATCAATATTCTCTCTTTGAAGGACAATTTCAACATGGGTAAATTCAATTGTTGAATATGTTACCACATTATTCATTGACTATAACAAATGATTATAAAGGGAACAAACTTATGTAGAACCTAAGGAACATGTGATGGTGGGCACCCAGACACCATTGGGATCTCTGGTAACTATATGTCTTCTTCTTTGGTTGAGAATTCTTGATGTTTTTCCTAATGAACGAGCAGCCAGAGTTGTGGGATAGAATTCAGCTATATTGTAAACTGAGATGCTGATCTAAAGAAATGATAATTATATATATATATATACATATTATGAATCAGAATGATTTGGTATTTATGTACAAGTTCTCTTGTAATCCAATCTTTGATAAATTGTATGTCAATTCATTGGCCAACAAGAGGCTATATATACTTACACACCTCTTACCCTTGTAGACTTTCTGTCCCATCCTCAAAATTCCAGCAGATGTATTGACATGATAGGAGAGCACTAACCGAGAATGAAGCTGATAGGTTTCCGAGATGTCGTTCAGGTCCCTCCTGTAGTCAAGTGTGCTGCATGTAAGATGTATAAAAAAGTGCCATGTGAAACCTGCTGCAGATAAGTGACACAAGTCTGTCCAATAATATATCCCAAAAAATGTCAAAGTTTTAGTCAGCGCTGGGAGAGGGGGGGTCATGTCGTCGGAGAAGGGGTCATGTCGTCGGAGTGGGGGGTCATATCTTGGAGAGCGGTCATGTCGTTGGAGAGGTGGTCACGTCTTGGAGAGGGTGTCATGTCGTTGGAGAGGGGGTCATATCGTTGGAGAAGGGGTCATATCGTTGGAGAATGGGTCATATCGTTGGAGAGGGGGGTCATGTCGTCGGAGAAGGGGGTCATATCGTTGGAGAATGGGTCATATCGTTGGAGAGGGGGGTCATGTCGTCGGAGAAGGGGTCATGTCGTTGGAGTGGGGGTCATATCTTGGAGAGGGGGGTCATGTCGTTGGAGAGGGGGTCATGTCTTGGAGAGGGGGTCATGTCGTTGGAGAAGGGGTCATGTCGTCGGAGAAGGGGTCTTGTCGTTGGAGAGGGGGTCATGTCTTGGAGAGGGTGTCATATCGTTGGAGAGGGGGTCATGTCGTCGAAGAAGGGGTTATGTCGTTGGAGAGATGGTTATGTCATTGGAGATGATTTGGACTGCTGTAGAACTTCAGAGAACAGTCCTTTAGATTTACTCCCATGAAGTGGTGGTTGCTCCAGAAACTTTGAGATATTTTGTTATCAAGCAGGTCTTAAAATTTGACATAAGAATCAATTGTTCAATATAATTCACGATTGTCTAATTTTTCATTAATGATCAATCATGTGAAGATTCCAGAATGATGTCTTTAGTGTGATGGAATTCCACAAGCTTTTTTTTGAGGCTGAGAATCATTTAACATGCACAATATAATTTGTATAAGGCGAGTGTGTAAAGTGAGTCTGATATTTTTTCCATTTGTTTTTCTCATAATGTTATTTATTTACATGATTTATTTCACTATCATGTGGCAACAATAAGGAACAAGTAACAGAACTGAGATGGCCGTTAAACTCCCCTCTGGGAGTCTTTACAACGATTCAGTATAAGAAACAAAACAGAACCGAGGTGGTCATTTAACCTAACTTTGCGGGTCTTTACTCCTACTGAAGTGTGTACTTCTCAAGTGTTCGATACTTGTCCACTTGATAGCAACTGCATTTTACAAGCCAAGGGGGTTCGTACACAAAATAATGGGCAAAAGTTTGTGTGTGGGGTGGGGGTGACCTTATTTGAGATGTAAGATAAGATTGGGTGTTTGGTACTTAAACATCATGTAAACAGTGATTGAAGTGTTATTGATTGGACAATGGAAAATTGTAGATTATAAAGTTCTCCAATGACTGCTAATTATGTTTATTTAACTCATCTATGTAAGGTTATTTTCAATTTTTAAAAAAAGATTTTGAAATCAAGATAAACATTCTCTTTGAAATATTAAAATTAGACACAGAAAATGTCAAGGTAAACCCCAATGTATTCATATCAAGAGTTAAACATGATTGTTTTACGAAGTAACCTACATGTAGCCAGGTAAGAGTTTATATTCAGGTTGGGTGATCAGTAGTCTGTCCAGGCAAGATTTTATTTTCAGTTTAGGTAAATTTATTGAAATCGTATTTACATGTCAATCAATGTATTACAGTCATAATATAGGAATTATGATCGTCGAGTCTTCTTTCTCTTTGATCAAGGTAGCAGGAAAATGGTTACAGTTGTGATGAAGGAATCATTATTTATTATACTGGTAATCTACTCAAATATCACTTACCTAGGTAAGTTGGCTGAAAGAAATGAGATACTGTTTTGTTTTGTACTGTGATTTATTTCATTTCAATCATTATGGTATCTAAAGTAACTTTCACCATTTTCGCCCAATATCAGGACAGCCTATCTAAGAATGTTATGAAAGATTCAGTGAGTACCAGGTACTCGCTACTGGAAACATCTCGCATGTAGTTGGTACTCGCTACTGGAAACATCTCGCATGTAGTTGGTACTCGCTACTGGAAACATCTCGCATGTGGTTGGTACTCGCTACTGGAAACATCTCGCATGTAGTTGGTACTCGCTACTGGAAACATCTCGCATGTAGTTGGTACTCGCTACTGGAAACATCTCGCATGTAGTTGGTACTCGCTACTGGAAACATCTCGCATGTAGTTGGTACTCGCTACTGTAAACATCTCGCATGTGGTTTGAGTAAATTTTTATCAGGGTGAAAAAATGTGTATTTGTCAAAGGGCAAATAATGCTTACATGTACACAGTAGAATTTTTCATCAATTGATGGATTTACAGTCGATATACAGACATAACTTTTGAATTTAATGTTTAAGAATAATAATAATGTTAAAATTTCCACACATCATAGCTAGAGGACATATAATTTGAGATCTATTATTTACATGTACTCACTAGAATTAGAAATAAATCAGTTATTTCTTATGAAACCTTGATCATGGAATTGTACAATATCATTTCTTGGTTACATGTATGTGTATTTTCAAATATTCAGTTGGAATGTCTATAGCAATGAAAATACTGAACCAAAGATTACCTAGAAACAATAGCACTCTCTCCATGCATCGCTTTTGTCATCATCAAACATAACATTAATCCTTAATTTAAATGATCAGTTATTTTTTTATATAAAATGTTAACCTAACCTTGGAGTCTTGCTTGGTTAACAGTACTCCTAGTGCTGCGACGTCTAGCTATGTAGATAGAAGGCCGCTGTCATTACACTTTACGTTTCATCTAGTAAGTTACCATAATTATTCCTTAAAGCTGTTATTTGCAATTAATACTTGTGATTTACTTTTTATCTTTAACATTTATTTATATTTCATTATGTGATACATTTTCTCAGAGCAAAAGCATAATTAATTTTGAATAAAGTTTTGTTCTATGTTGATTTCACTGAATGTGCTTTGATGTTATTTTTTTACAAGAAATTAATCAATTTTTATTTAATCCTAATTTCTTAAAATTTGAAGGAAGTAAATTCCCAACCAGCTAACAGACTACAACTGTCACCAGAATGGCTTATACCCGCTGCTCCCAAATCAACGCTGATTCAGACTCTATCCCGAACACAACTAGAACTGTCACCAGGATGGTCGACTAATACCCCATTCCCAAATCCACCCCGATTCCTACTTCGCCCAAACAGACTAGAACTGTTACTATGATGCTAATACCTCGCTCCCCTATCCACTCTGATTCAGACTCTATACCGAACACAACTAGAACTGTCACCAGGATGGTTGACTAATACCCATTCCCTAATCCGCCCTGATTCCAACTTTGCCCCAAACAGACTAGAACTGTCTGCAGGATGGCTAATACCCTGCTCTCAAATCCACTATGCGTCAGACTCCATCCCCCGTAAGCACCACTAAGGTGATGGATAACTTATTTCAATGCAAGATAGTATTTAACACAATATGGACCATTTAATGGGCATATGTTGTTCCACCCCACAGTAGGTACTCTTGTTCTGAAGCCGATACTTTTTCAAACAGCCCTCAAATTGATTTCATTGAGCTTTACTGTCGTCCAACCATCTGTTCAAAATTTTGTCCAGTTTTCTTTGTTTTCCGTTTGAAGTTTGGTAGGTTTTATCATCATGACTTGTATTTGCACTTCTCTTCAGGTCAAAGTAAGGTTTTTGTCATCAAGGATTTCTCAGACTGATCAGAAACCAAGATGGCCGCCAGATGCCATTCTGATTTTGACCAATAAATATTGTGAACTCATATTTCAGTACTGATAGGCTAAGATTGCTTTTAAATTCATAATTATGGTCTCTTGCTGTGGATTGAAAAATAAAATGGCAAACAGATTACTGTGAGAGCTGATGTTGAACTGCTGTATCACAATAGTACTGAAGAAAACCGCCAAATGTAGACTTGATCCTTAATTTATCACGCTTTGTGCATGTGATGAGGGAGTGGATGGTTAGTGTGTTTGACAGCAGCACATCTATACATGCAGATCTAGAGCTTGTGTACCAGCAGTCTTATGAACAGCAGAATGCCTCAACTGATTTAGTTAATGTTCACGTCATTAAGTTCTACATCTGATTGAGTTTTGGTGGTCATTTGTCAAGGTCATAAGGTTCTTGACCATTAGTAAAAGCTTGTGCATAAGAAATTTCATAAACTTCTCTTTAAACCATTAAAAGATGGGTTATTTAATAGCAATCCATACCATAAAATCATAAGTTTAACATATGGTAAGATTTTGTTGGTCATTAGATGATGACTAGGCAATATTTAAACACATTTATTAAGGAAAGGGAAAAATTGCCACCCCTTATGGGTAAACTGTCAGTATCCAAGATGGCCTGTCTGATGAGTGATCTAATGACGATGGACTAAAAACATCCACACTGACTCTCATATATAATCTCCAGATTGTGTGTAAACTGTCGGTATCCAAGATGGCCTGTCTGATGAGTGATCTAATGACGAACTAAAAACATCCACACTGACTCTCATATATAATCTCCAGATTGTGTGTAAACTGTCGGTATCCAAGATGGCCTGTCTGATGAGTGATCTAATGACGATGGACTAAAAACATCCACACTGACTCTCATATATAATCTCCAGATTGTGTGTAAACTGTCAGTTTCCAAGATGGCCTGTCTGATGGGAGATCTAATGACGAACTAAAAACATCCACACTGACTCTCGTATATAATCTTCGGATTGTGTGTAAACTGTCAGTTTCCAAGATGGTCTGTCTGATGGGAGATCGATGGACTAACAAGAGGCCCAAGGGCCTTAACGGTCATCTGACTCTAAATTAAAGACCCTTATACTATTGTAGTATGCATTCTCTGTAGCAGGTATAGTGACACTGTGGGCCATGGTGGCCATCTTGGAATTTTGATCAACCCGAAAAATAACAACAACACTTGATCAAGACTATCTCAGGATCATTTCTGGTAAGTTAGAGCTGAATCCCACAGGTGTAATTTGAGAAGAAGTTTGAAATACATGTTGTTCAGGAAAACCATGATTGCGCAATCATTTTACAAAATGGCCACCATGGCTGCCATGTCGGAGTTTTTACAGGGCCAAAAAATAACAACACTTTGTTGGCTCTCCTTCCTTAACATCCCCACCAATTTCCAGCTCAATGGCACCAGTGGAACTGGAGAAGAATTTTATAATGTGTTTTTTCAAGATGGTTTCCATGGTGGCCATCTTGGATTTCTGACCGACCTGAAAAATAACAACACTTCCTCAGGACCATCCCAGGATCATTTCAGGCAAGTTTCAGCTCAATCTCACCAGTGGAACTTGAGAAGAAGTTTCAAATGTGTTTTTAAAATGGGCGGCTGTGGCGGCCATCTTGGATTTCAGACGGACCCGAAAAATAACAACACTTGGTCAGGACCATCCCAGCATCCTTTCAGGCAAGTTTCAGCTCAATCCCACTGGTAGAACTTGAGAAGAAGTTTGAAATGTGAAATGTTTACGGACGGCGCACGATGACGGACGAAACATGATGACTATAGGTCAGATGACCTAAAAACATCCACACTGACCCTCGTATATAATCTCCAGATTGTGTGTAAACTGTCAGTATCCAAGATGGCCTGTCTGATGGGTGATCTGATGACCATAGATTAATAATCTCCTGATTAGGTAATATATGTCATTCCTTCAATTTTTTTCTGAGATTACAACACTAGATAAACAATAACACAGTCATTCCACATTTATATTGTGATGTATTTTTTACTGGAATGTATAAAATACAAAATGGGTGCAGGTCATCAAGTTTTCATACAACCATTAAATAAATATATACAGTACATGTATACACAAACATAGTTGATATCTTTATATGCTCTACAAATATTGTAACTTTAAACAAAAAAGCTATACTTCATCTCTTCCACTTTTATATTCAATAAAAATAAAACAATAAACACTGTCAATACCAAACTCATTGTAAATATAAAACCAGTATTAAAATAAAGATATGACAACTTAAAGATTTAAAATAAATATAGGTCACAGCAGCATACAACATTCACATGTAGAGTTAAAATACAGGTCAAGGTCATACCAATTTAGGAAACAAGTGAAATATAATTATCCTTTGAATCTCTTAATATGACTTTTTATGAACTTTCTTCAGATCAAACCCTCCAAATCAAAGGTATGATTAATGAGAAAGTTCATACCTATGTTACTGAGCATCGAAAATTGGCACTCAATCATACAATTATATGGATCATATCACACAACCGTTCCTCATTTATATAGTAAGAACAATGTAAATGCAAAATTTGAGGTGTTAATCAAAATTACTTTCCATTTCCAAACTGTACACTTGTGAATTAGTGTATTTGTTACTCATCTATATATTTATTAGTACTTCAGCAGTCATGACAAACCATTCTCATTTATAAATATGTTGTGTCACATGCCATTTTGTTCATATACACTCATAATTATTCCTACACATTACATATCTATCTCACATGTATACAATAAACAGGTATATGGCCTGTATGCAATACACAGGTACATGTATCTCACCTGAACACCATACACGGGTATCTCACCCGTACACAACAAACAGGTATCTCACCTGTACACAATAAACAGGTATCTCACCTGACACAATAAACAAGTATCTCATCTGTATACAATACTAAGGTATCTCACCTTTATACAATAGTGAGGTATCTCACCTGTATACAATAGTGAGGTATCTCACCTGTATACAATACTAAGGTATCTCACCTTTACACAATACACAGGTATCTTGCTTGTATACAATACACAGGTGCCTCACCAGTACACGATACACAGGTATTCTATCAAATATAAGTTCCTTATCATATATAATCTTTCTATAATACATATACTGTATGATGAATATTGAATGGTTTTGGCAAGTTGGTAAATTAAGTAAATTTTCAGGAGTGAAAATCACAGGTGTTGTTTAATAGTGTCAAAGTCCCTTATTGAAGAAAACCCTTTGTGGGAGTTCACCATTTTGGTCTCTTCTCATTTTCTCATAAGCAGATGGTTCAAATGACTTCAGCCGTTCAGTTGTTACTGAACTACAACAACAAGCAAAAATTCACGATGTATTATTAAATGGTCACCAGTTACCATCCAGACAATATAACATATATTAAAACATTACTGGTCTCTTCTACTATGTAATACAGCCATGTTATAAATATTGTAGGACATGTGTAATAACACTATAATTGTGAAAATGTCAATCATTTATGATGTCACAAAAGCTATATGTCACTCAATTGTCTCTGAAGAGAAAAATATGTCGCCCAAGTCAAAGTTTGTTGGTTTTATATAGAAATTAATTAGTTTTCACTGCTATTCTTATACCAAAAAGCAACTGCAATCTTTAGTAGGCAAATTAAACTGGGCATCATCAGTAGTGTATGGCGGGAGAGTTTTCCTTCGCAGGCTGATAAATGCTATCTGCACCCTCAAAAAAGATTCTCATAAACTCCGGTTTAATGCAGACGTCCTCCGGGACTTAGCTTGGTGGCATACCTTCCTTCAAACCTTTAACGGTAAATCCCTCCTATTAAACAAAGTCCCTGTTACGAATATATACACAGATGCTTGTAATGAAGGGGCAGGTGGACATTGGGGCAATGACTGGTTTTATTCCAACTGGTCATCTGACATCCCTGGTGCTAAACAAATGCACATAAATGAGAAGGAAGTTTTAGCTGTATGCCTTGCAGCACATTACTGGGCTCCGGCCTGGGCTAATAAGCGGATTATTGTCTATTCGGACAATATGGTCACTGTATCAAGCATAAATAAATGCACGTCTCGAAATCCTATTGTTATGCGGTTTCTCAGATATCTTTTCTGGCTATCGGCCACACATAATTTCCATTTGTCATCCAGACATATAAAGGGGAAACATAATTGTTTAGCAGATTGTGTGTCACGATTACATGAACAGAAAGCGTTTCACACATTTTTATCATTACTCCAACCTCCAGTCCCTATTTTCTCTTGGTTATACCATATGTCTATCAAGTCTCTTTCCCTTCTTTTATCTAGGCACGACTTTAAATACCAAGAGGCTGGATGAGCAAGTATCCCTCTTAAGGGCTAACGCCTTGGCTTCTTCTACAAGACGCACATACTGTACCTATCTAGATACATATCTCAAGTTCTGTGGGGACCATGCTATAAAACCAGTGCCTATTTCTACTGCGGATTTAGGACGGTACATTGCCTTCCTATCATTCCGCCTACAATTCTCCTCAATAAGGAATTACCTGTCAGCTGTAAGACTTCTACATCTGGAAGTTGGCTTAAACAACCCTATTGACAATTATTTCACCAACAGTCTCTTAAGAGGAGCTCGTAGAGTCCTGGGTGACTCTACTTGTCCAAAACTTCCTATAACACCAAACATACTATTACAAATTTTATCACAACTGGACCTTCATGCACCACGTGATATATGTTTCTGGGCGGCTTGTTTGGTAGCCTTTTTCTCCTTCTTTAGGAAGTCTAACTTACTCGCTCCTTCTTTAAAGGAATTTAGTCCCGAGAAACACTTGAGTCGTCATAATGTACTATTCAGCTCAAAGGGGGTAGTCCTTCATGTCAATTGGTCAAAAACTATACAGTTTCGAGAAAGAACACTCTCTGTCCCACTACCATTAATCATGTCTTCCCCCCTTTGCCCAACACAAGCTATCCTGCTTTTATTCAGGCTTTGTCCCACCCAGGATAAGATGATACCTGTTTTTATGTTTTCAACCCCAGGGGGTCCTAGGCTGCTAAATTACAACACATTTCTCTCCCGCCTACATCAATGCCTTAGGAACATAGGAATAGACCATACTAAGTATTCAGGCCATAGCTTTAGACGCGGGGGTGCATCCTTTGCGCTTGAATGTGGACTACCCTCAGAACTTATTCAGGCGCAAGGTGATTGGAGAAGTGATGCATATAAAAACTACATAGATCCTTCCTTGGCACATCGTCAGCGTCTCAGTAATTCCCTTGGGGAGGCTATTAAAAGAAAATTTTAAGGAAAATCAAGTATCTATGTCCTGAATCTTGCCATGAATACCTACACTTGATATATACATATGCATGTGCTATATATGAACAGTGAACTGTAAAATGTATATTGGACAGTGACTATATACTTTTCATATTGGACGGTGACATGTGGTGTTACTTGTGTGTATATTCTATGGACATTATGTGAAAGTACATGTATCTGATACCTGTGGATTATAACCATACGTGCTGAGGACCCAACTTAGGGTTGCCTCAAAGGAACATTGAACCCTTATATGTTGGATATATGCAGTGGACTTTATCAGGAATAATCTCGTACTCCTGTGCAGTGTGTCATTATATAGACAATGGGCCTGCATTTGATCATGGAACGAGATCCCAGCACTTTTCACCGAACATATTTCTCAATATTTTATTTTCATCTGTATTTATGACACTTTTTATCTAGTCACTACATAATTATAACTACACTACACAGGTTTGGGTGTTTGGACAATTAACTACATGGTTTATTACATGTTTTTCCTCTAAATGTATCTGTATTAATTATGAATATGTTACGTATTCCTTTATGCAATATTATGTAATCTTAGTCAGATTATGTAATGACAGATAATTTACGCAATATTACGTAACAATGACAATACAGTAATAAACCTTAGCTATCACCCAAACCTGATGGTCTTTCTAGTTTTAATTCATTTACAACATTAGTGGGAAGCAGAAAGTTTGTACAAGAAACTTTCTACTTGCATCTGCCTGACGATTGAACTATTAATGTATGTATTATTGTGATAATATGTTATTAATTGTGAGAGGAAGCACTCTTACGTGGTCTGCTACACACGTGTTTCTTCTCCGGTTGTGTGTATACAAAGTTTTACTTCCGGTATTGCGCATCGGAAATCTTTATAATTTTACACGCAAGAAAATCTTATCCTCTGGTTTGTTAATCTGTCAGAACTAAAATTTACTATATTCGTGATTTTGTAAGCCTTTTACATCGTTTTTATTAGAACATAAGTAACATTTTCTATGTCTCGTAGTCCCGCGATTTACGATCCTTTCGATCCTCTCGGACTTTTTCATACTGCGTAGCGATGTAAACAAATGGTGGCCCAGTTGTGTTTTCCCCTGGGACACAACAAATTTTCGATAGGGTAAGGAACATCCAATCATTTTGAATCAAACCAAAATTCTAGTATGTATATTGAAATCTCGGATAAACGTTCACTTTCAAAAATTCTGCGTTACTGTAAAGACCACGTAGGTTGCTGCTTTGAAAGTCGGCAGCTTCAAAACTCTACCTCTCCCACCCACCCTTTATTATAATTCTCTTATGTTAGAAAATGTCAATTATTTGTATCTGTAGAGTAGGTTAATGTGTGTTATGTAGAAGTAGACTTTGTGATTGTATCAGTAGTTTAGAGAGTCAAGCTAGGGTTCCTTTGTCCAGGACAATTAACTACATGGTTTATTACATGTTTTTCCTCTAAATGTATCTGTATTAATTATGAATATGTTACGTATTCCTTTATGCAATATTATGTAATCTTAGTCAGATTATGTAATGACAGATAATTTACGCAATATTACGTAACAATGACAATACAGTAATAAACCTTAGCTATCACCCAAACCTGATGGTCTTTCTAGTTTTAATTCATTTACAACATTAGTGGGAAGCAGAAAGTTTGTACAAGAAACTTTCTACTTGCATCTGCCTGACGATTGAACTATTAATTCACTCAATTGTCTCTGAAGAGAAAAATATGTCGCCCAAGTCAAAGTTTGTTGTTTTATATAGAAATTAATTAGTTTTCACTGCTATTCTTATAAATATAAGTTATGTGATCAACAGAATCTAAGACAGTGCACTTCTGGCTATCTGATATAGAATTTTTGAAATTTGCTTGAAGGTTCATGGCATAATTGTTTAATCAATTTCATATAATAATTAGCCACTCATGTAAAATCCTTTAAACATTAATATGTACAAAAGCATACTGTAAAAAGGTATACTGTGTACTTGCATATAAATTATCTAAACAAGCTTACTGAGTATTGCTTTAGCAAGCAATACATGTCCCTACTGGCCCCCCTAGCTATTATGGTCCTTCCAAAGTGTCTAAAGTTTGATCCAAACCCCTTAGCAAATGAAGTCTCTAGATCACTTAACAGTGACTTCTAAAAATAGAAATGGTGACCTTGAACCAGCAACCCTGAAACTAGCTGAAACATATCAAGATACTATGGTCCTTTGTAATTGTGTGAAGCTTGATCAAAATCTCTCAAGGAAGGAAGATGCTAGATCTCTGAGAAGGATTTTCTAAAAATAGTAATGGTGACGTGGACCCAACAACCCTAAACTCAAACTTGTCTGAGATATAATGGTCCTTTAATAATTTTGTGAAGTTTGTTAAAAATCCTTTAAGGAATCAAGCTGCCAGAGGGCTGACAAAGGATTTTCTAAAACTAGCAACAATGATCTTGAGCTTGACCCTACAACCCTGTAATAAGTCGAGATATTATGGGCTAATAATATAACTATACACCACTACACATACACTCTACACACTTAACATCTCTAGACTGTGACTAACAGCTGATTTAATGAGAAGTAGTCATTCCCCGACACCACTACACATACACTCTACACACTTAACATCTCTAGACTGTGACTAACAGCTGATTTAATGAGAAGTATAGTCATTCCCCGACACCACTACACATACACACTTAACATCTCTAGACTGTGACTAACAGCTGATTTAATGAGAAGTAGTCATTCCCCGACACACTACACATACACTCTACACACTTAACATCTCTAGACTGTGACTTACAGCTGATTTAATGAGAAGTAGTCATTCCCCGACACACTACACATACACTCTACACACTTAACATCTCTAGACTGTGACTAACAGCTGATTTAATGAGAAGTAATCATTCCCCGACACCACTACACATACACACTTAACATCTCTAGACTGTGACTAACAGCTGATTTAATGAGAAGTAATCATTCCCCGACACCACTACACATACACACTTAACATCTCTAGACTGTGACTAACAGCTGATTTAATGAGAAGTATAGTCATTCCCCGACACCACTACACATACACACTTAACATCTCTAGACTGTGACTAACAGCTGATTTAATGAGAAGTAGTCATTCCCCAACACCACTACACATACACACTTAACATCTCTAGACTGTGACTAACAGCTGATTTAATGAAAAGTAATCATTCCCCGACACACTACACATACACTCTACACACTTAACATCTCTAGACTGTGACTAACAGCTGATTTAATGAGAAGTAATCATTCCCCGACACCACTACACATACACACTTAACATCTCTAGACTGTGACTAACAGCTGATTTAATGAGAAGTATAGTCAGTCCCCGACACCACTACACATACACACTTAACATCTCTAGACTGTGACTAACAGCTGATTTAATGAGAAGTATAGTCATTCCCCGACACCACTACACATACACACTTAACATATCTAGACTGTGACTAACAGCTGATTTAATGAGAAGTAGTAATTCCCCGACACCACTACACATACACACTTAACATCTCTAGACTGTGACTAACAGCTGATTTAATGAAAAGTAATCATTCCCCGACACCACTACACATACACACTTAACATCTCTAGACTGTGACTAACAGCTGATTTAATGAGAAGTAGTCATTCCCCGACACCACTACACATACACACTTAACATATCTAGACTGTGACTAACAGCTGATTTAATGAGAAGTAGTCATTCCCCGGCACCACTACACATACACTCTACACACTTAACATCTCTAGACTGTGACTAACAGCTGATTTAATGAGAAGTAGTCATTCCCCGACACCACTACACATACACACTTAACATCTCTAGACTGTGACTAACAGCTGATTTAATGAGAAGTAGTCATGCCCCGACACCACTACACATACACTCTACACACTTAACATCTCTAGACTGTGACTAACAGCTGATTTAATGAGAAGTAGTCATTCCCCGACACCACTACACATACACACTTAACATCTCTAGACTGTGACTAACAGCTGATTTAATGAGAAGGTGTCATTCCCCAACAACACTACACTCTACACACTGGTATGGTTATCATAAAAAAATTCACTCACCACCTTTGGTTAAACAAAGAACAACCTACAGGAACACAGCCAACAAAACTGTAAAGAGAATGGAGTTAAGTAAGATAATATAAATACATATCCTTATACATGTACATGTATATCCTTTGTTAATATTTATAAGATAATGTTACAGTAAAGTTTGGCATTATGACAAACACCATATACTTTACCTACATTTTACAGCAATCAAGGTGCTAGTTCCTCAAAATAAGTGGAATCGCCTGATCAAGGGAAACCAGGATCAGTAGAATTGGTCTGAACTACTCCACATACACTTGTTGTTGACCCCTGTAACCTTGTTTAGGGGTCAAGGTAATTTCTTTTCACAAACATTATAGGTGCTGCCTTAGTAACCTACATGTATCCTATACTAGCCAAATTTCATGTTTGCAGGCTTCTTGGTGTTTTAGATAGTTGACTCAAATAACCATGAAATATATGTGTCAAAGTCATTTACTTTTATAAAATGTTTAGAGCTTTATTCCAGAAAGCTAGTGATACAATATAATGCCTCTATGCCTCTTAGTTATAAAGGATATACATGATCTGCCCTTCACCTGGTTTGGTGAGTAGTTCTGATGAGGAACTTGAAGTTGTACAGGGACTAATATCTGTAAGGACAGTTCATTTTAAGGACTATCACATGGTTGATTTAAGGATTGAAAGCCTGGTCAGTGAAGGATAAATTCAACAATACAAATGTATACCAGTTGTCAAAATAAAGAGTTGCTGTATATAGAGTAAGTTAAGGTTATGGTAATCCCCTTGACATACAGATACATATATACAAAATGTACTAATACCAAGTAGCACATTAACACTAAAACACTACCAGCTGAAAATATCAATCCCCGAGGGTCCCTCAGGACAACATATGTACACCACCAAACTGTCATCCCAATCTGCTAACTGAAACCAAGTTTGAATGAAATCCAAATATTCAACAAATGATATTAAAACAAGAGATCCCAGAGGGATCTTGGCGCCCACCATTGAATGATCTTCATAGGTTCCATGTCAGATTGATCTTTTCTCTACTTTTCCCTTCATTTTACTAATCTGTGCAAATTGAGACATCCCTCCAGTACTTTTCAAACAAGGGAATCCTAGCTATATAAGAAATTTGAGATTTAACGATAATGGCTGTTTGTTTGCCAGGTTGTTTTCAGGACAGACTGGTCCAAAAATGCAATACAAGGGACCAAGGGGAACCTACTTATGAAATTTGAGAAAGATCCATTCAGTACTTTGAGAAATAGAGATAACAAACTTCAATTGTCAAAATCCAAGATGGCGGTCTGTCGGCCATATTGTTTTCCAATTGATCTCAAAATGCAATAAGCATAACGAGTCACCAAGGGGAACCTCCATATGAAATTTGAGAAAGATCCCTTCAGTACTTTCTCAGAAATAGCGATAACAAACTTCAATTGTCAAAATCCAAGATGGCTGCCTGTCAGCCATGTTATTTTCAGATTGGTCTCAAAATGCAATATGCATAACTAGGCACCAAGGGAAACTTACATATGAAATTTGAGAAAGATCCCTTTAATACTTTCTCAGAAATAGTGATAACAAACTTCAATTGTCAAAATCCAATATGGCTGCCTTTCGGCCATGTTGTTTTCAGATTGGTCTCAAAACGCAATATGCATAACTAGGCACCAAGGGAAACTTACATATGACATTTGAGAAAGATCCCTTAAATACTTTCTCAGAAATAGCGATAACAAACTTCAATTGTCAAAATCCAAGATGGCTGCCTGTCGGCCATGTTGTTTTCAGATTGGTCTCAAAACGCAATATGCATAACTAGGCACCAAGGGAAACCTACATCTGCAATTTCAGAAAGATCCATCCAGTACATTCTCAGAAATAGCGATAACAAACTTCAATTGTCAAAATCCAAGATGGCTGCCTGTCGGCCATGTTGTTTTCGGATTGGTCTCAAAACGCAATATGCATAACTAGGCACCAAGGAAAACCTACATCTGCAATTTCAGAAAGATCCATTCAGTACTTTCTCAGAAATAGTGATAACAAACTTCAATTGTCAAAATCCAAGATGGCTGCCTGTCGGCCATGTTGTTTTCAGATTGGTCTCAAATCGCAATATGCATAACTAGGCACCAAGGGGAACCTACATGTGAAATTTGAGAAAGATCCCTTCAGTACTTTCTCAGAAATAGCGATAACAAACTTCAATTGTCAAAATCCAAGATGGCTGCCTATCGGCCATGTTGTTTTCGGATTAGTCTCAAAACGCAATATGCATAACTAGGCACCAAGGGGAACCTTCATATGAAATTTGAGAAAGATCCCTTCAGTACTTTCTCAGAAATAGCGATAACAAACTTCAATTGTCAAAATCCAAGATGGCTGCCTGTCGGCCATGTTGTTTACCGATTGGTCTCAAAACGCAATATGCATAACTAGGCACCAAGGGGAACCTTCATATGAAATTTGAGAAAGATCCCTTCAGTACTTTCTCAGAAATAGCGATAACAAACTTCAATTGTCAAAATCCAAGATGGCTGCCTGTCGGCCATGTTGTTTTCCGATTGGTCTCAAAATGCAATATGCATAACTAGGCACCAAGGGGAACCTACATCTGAAATTTCAGAAAGATCCATTCAGTACTTTCTGAGAAATAGCGATAACAAGAATTGTTTACGGACGGAGGGACGGACGGACGGACGGAGGGACGGACGGACGGACGGACGGACGGACGGACGGACGGAGGGACGGGGGGACGGACAGACGACGGACCACGGACGCAGGGCGATTTGAATAGCCCACCATCTGATGATGGTGGGCTAAAAATGTGATTTCTCTTTATAAAATATAGTAAAGTTTACCCCTTTCCAGGGGCAAATATGAGAGTCCAGATCAAGAAATTCACAATTTATAGGTTAAGCACCTTCAGACTCTTCCATCTAGGAAGAGTATTTGTTTCTTCCTTATTTGGGTCTTAAGAAGATTTTAGAATTTTCAGTCAATTGGACCCTATTTGGCTCCCCACATCATCATGCAGCCCCAGGAGTCATTCAGGGCCACTAAACTGTCATCCCAATCTACTAATTCAAACTAAGTCAGAATGAATTCCATAAGAAATTCAACAAATGATAGTAAAAAATGTGATTTCCCTATATAAACTATAGTAAATTTTACCCCCTCCCCAGAGGCATATGTGAGACTCCAGGGTCAAGAAATTCACAATTTTGGTAAAGCACCTTAAGACCCTTCCATCTATGAGTATTTGTTTCCTCCTTATTTGTATCTTGAGAAGAAGATTTTAAAATTTCCATCAATTTGACTCCTTTTGGCCCCACCCCTTAGTCCGCTGGGGGTTGAGGACCATATAATTCACAATTTATGTTGACCTTTGGCAATGGAAGGTTTTTGCAAAGTTTCACTGAAATTTGTTCTGGGGTTTCTAAGAAGAAGTCGAAAATGTAAATTATTTATGGACAGACGGACGACAGACAACAGACGGCATGATGCACGACGATGGACAAAAGGCAATTAGAATAGGTCACTTAAGACTTTGTCTCAGGTGACATAATAAAAAAAATCTTAATTTCAATTACATGTTTTCACACCACTGACCAACAGTTTCAAATCATTTTCAACATTACTATTTGAAGTGTTTAATTCACCAGATTATTACGTTTAAATAGTCACATATTGTCATGTTAAATTTTCAGATATATTATGAGCCTCACTAAAAAACTGATACACTTCGTAGAAACTTACAAAATTCCCGAGAAAAAGACTTGCAGTGGAGCATTTACAAAGCGGCCATATTTCTTCATCCACGAGTATTTTTCTAACCGCATCATAACGGGAGGTATCAAGGCTGAAATTAATAAAGTCATCATATAGCAAAGGACTATTTAATGGCAGATTACCAATGACATGAGGCCAAGAGGTCCCATATAGCTCACCTGGATATATTTTAGTGATTATAGCACTCATTTATCAGTTTGAGATCTACCATTACAGATTAAAAGGAAATTGAGTATTCAGAATATAATAACCGATATCGACTTCCTTTATTGAGCTCTACCCTTCTGTATCAGGGGGATTTGATTTCATTTATTGAGCTCTACCCTTCTGTATCTGGGGAATTGATTTCCTTTATTGGGCTCTACCCTTCTGTATCTGGGGATTTGATTTCCTTTATTGAGCTCTACCCTTCTGTATCTGGAGGATTTGATTTCCTTATTGAGCTCTACCCTTCTGTATCTGGGAGATTTGATTTCCTTTATTGGGCTCTACCCTTCTGTATCTGGGGATTTGATTTCCTTTATTGGGCTCTACCCTTCTGTATCTGGGGATTTGATTTCCTTTATTGAGCTCTACCCTTCTGTATCTGGAGGATTTGATTTCCTTATTGAGCTCTACCCTTCTGTATCTGGGGATTTGATTTCCTTTATTGGGCTCTACCCTTCTGTATCTGGAGGATTTGATTTCCTTATTGAGCTCTACCTTTCTGTATCTGGGGATTTGATTTCCTTTATTGGGCTCTACCCTTCTGTATCTGGAGGATTTGATTTCCTTATTGAGCTCTACCCTTCTGTATCTGGGGATTTGATTTCCTTTATTGGGCTCTACCCTTCTGTATCTGGAGGATTTGATTTCCTTTATTGAGCTCTACCCTTCTGTATCTGGGGGATTTGATTTCCTTTATTGAGCTCTACCCTTCTGTATCTGGAGGATTTGATTTCCTTTATTGGGCTCTACCCTTCTGTATCTGGGGGATTTGATTTCCTTTATTGGGCTCTACCCTTCTGTATCTGGAGGATTTGATTTCCTTTATTGGGCTCTACCCTTCTGTATCTGGAGGATTTGATTTCCTTTATTGAGCTCTACCCTTCTGTATCTGGGGGATTTGATTTCCTTTATTGGGCTCTACCCTTCTGTATCTGGGGGATTTGATTTCCTTTATTGGGCTCTACCCTTCTGTATCTGGAGGATTTGATTTCCTTTATTGGGCTCTACCCTTCTGTATCTGGGAGATTTGATTTCCTTTATTGGGCTCTACCCTTCTGTATGTGGGGGATTTGATTTCCTTTATTGGGCTCTACCCTTCTGTATCTGGGGGATTTGATTTCCTTTATTGGGCTCTACCCTTCTGTATCTGGGGGATTTGATTTCCTTTATTGGGCCCTGCCCCTCTGTATCTGGGGGATTTCCTTTCCTTTATTGGGCTCTACCCTTCTGTATCTGGGGGATTTGATTTCCTTTATTGGGCCCTGCCCCTCTGTATCTGGGGGATTTCCTTTCCTTTATTGGGCTCTACCCTTCTGTATCTGGAGGATTTGATTTCCTTTATTGGGCTCTACCCTTCTGTATCTGGGAGATTTGATTTCCTTTATTGGGCTCTACCCTTCTGTATCTGGGGGATTTGATTTCCTTTATTGGGCTCTACCCTTCTGTATCTGGAGGATTTGATTTCCTTTATTGGGCTCTACCCTTCTGTATCTGGAGGATTTGATTTCCTTTATTGGGCTCTACCCTTCTGTATCTGGAGGATTTGATTTCCTTTATTGGGCTCTACCCTTCTGTATCTGGGGATTTGATTTCCTTTATTGGGCTCTACCCTTCTGTATCTGGGGGATTTGATTTCCTTTATTGGGCTCTACCCTTCTGTATCTGGGGATTTGATTTCCTTTATTGGGCTCTACCCTTCTGTATCTGGGGATTTGATTTCCTTTATTGGGCTCTACCCTTCTGTATCTGGAGGATTTGATTTCCTTTATTGGGCTCTACCCTTCTGTATCTGGAGGATTTGATTTCCTTTATTGGGCTCTACCCTTCTGTATCTGGAGGATTTGATTTCCTTTATTGGGCTCTACCCTTCTGTATCTGGGGATTTGATTTCCTTTATTGGGCTCTACCCTTCTGTATCTGGGGGATTTGATTTCCTTTATTGGGCTCTACCCTTCTGTATGTGGGGGATTTGATTTCCTTTATTGGGCTCTACCCTTCTGTATCTGGGGGATTTGATTTCCTTTATTGGGCTCTACCCTTCTGTATCTGGAGGATTTGATTTCCTTTATTGGGCTCTACCCTTCTGTATCTGGAGGATTTGATTTCCTTTATTGGGCTCTACCCTTCTGTATCTGGAGGATTTGATTTCCTTTATTGGGCTCTACCCTTCTGTATCTGGGGATTTGATTTCCTTTATTGGACTCTACCCTTCTGTATCTGGGGGATTTGATTTCCTTTATTGGGCTCTACTCTTCTGTATCTGGGGATTTGATTTCCTTTATTGGGCTCTACCCTTCTGTATCTGGGGATTTGATTTCCTTTATTGGGCTCTACCCTTCTGTATCTGGGGATTTGATTTCCTTTATTGAGCTCTACCCTTCTGTATGTGGGGGATTTGATTTCCTTTATTGGGCTCTACCCTTCTGTATCTGGAGGATTTGATTTCCTTTATTGGGCTCTACCCTTCTGTATCTGGGGGATTTGATTTCCTTTATTGGGCTCTACCCTTCTGTATCTGGGGATTTGATTTCCTTTATTGGGCTCTACCCTTCTGTATCTGGGGATTTGATTTCCTTTATTGGGCTCTACCCTTCTGTATCTGGGGATTTGATTTCCTTTATTGAGCTCTACCCTTCTGTATGTGGGGGATTTGATTTCCTTTATTGGGCTCTACCCTTCTGTATCTGGGGGATTTGATTTCCTTTATTGGGCTCTACCCTTCTGTATCTGGAGGATTTGATTTCCTTTATTGGGCTCTACCCTTCTGTATCTGGAGGATTTGATTTCCTTTATTGGGCTCTACCCTTCTGTATCTGGGGGATTTGATTTCCTTTATTGGGCTCTACCCTTCTGTATCTGGGGATTTGATTTCCTTTATTGAGCTCTACCCTTCTGTATCTGGGGGATTTGATTTCCTTTATTGGGCTCTACCCTTCTGTATCTGGGGATTTCCTTTCCTTTATTGGGCTCTACCCTTCTGTATCTGGGGGATTTGATTTCCTTTATTGGGCTCTACCCTTCTGTATCTGGAGGATTTGATTTCCTTTATTGGGCTCTACCCTTCTGTATCTGGGGATTTGATTTCCTTTATTGGGCTCTACCCTTCTGTATCTGGGGATTTGATTTCCTTTATTGGGCTCTACCCTTCTGTATCTGGGAGATTTGATTTCCTTTATTGAGCCCTGCCCCTTTTGCCTCTGAGGGAGTAGACATACAAGTTAATCTTTATTCAGTTGCCCAAAATTACAGCACACCAAAATTGATCAAAATCTCCAAATATCTATACAGAAAAAAATCCTACTGTTGGTCAAAATCAAGGTCATTCACAACAAGGAGTGATTTAGAGGAATAACCTGTGCGGCCAGATCACTCGTTCTTTTTTTCTACTCGTTTTAAAGATGCTTTTGACCAGCAGACTGACCAACCTACCTGACTGACAGATGACAGATGCTCTGCACCATGATATAATTATGCTCATAAAGGCAATCAGACCAGTTGAGAATTAACCAAAAATATTTGTAGACATAAGCAAGAGGCCCATGGGGCCTAGATATTTCAGTAATTATAGCAAATCACTCTTAAAGTACATAACAAAACTTTTCCCATTTTGGTATCCGTCTTTCAATACCACGTACTTCTGTCAACTTTTCCTTTTAACTATAAATTTTGTATCATTCTGGCTCCAAAGAAAATTCAAAGTACACTAGAATACTGACAGGTCATCACGGTCTGTGACTTAATTGTGCCAATTCCCCTACAATTCTTAAGAAACCATATGCTCATTTGGCTGAGATTCAGATTAATATCTAACATTTGGACTTCAAAAGCAAGTTAACAGGGAGTTATAACCAACATATCACCTACAGTACATCATACTTACAGTTACTCATACCGGGAGTTATAACCAACATACCACCTACAGTACATCATATTTACTCCTACAGGGAGTTATGACCTACATATCACCTACAGTACATCATACTTACTCATACAGGGAGTTATAACCAACATATCACCTACAGTACATCATACTTACTCATACCGGGAGTTATAACCCACATATCACCTACAGTACATCATACTTACTCATACCGGGAGTTATAACCAACATACCACCTACAGTACATCATACTTACAGTTACTCATACCGGGAGTTATAACCAACATACCACCTACAGTACATCATACTTACTCATACCGGGAGTTATAACCAACATACCACCTACAGTACATCATACTTACTCATACAGGGAGTTATAACCAACATACCATCTACAGTACATCATACTTACTCATACAGGGAGTTATAACCAACATACCACCTACAGTACATCATACTTACTCATACAGGGAGTTATAACCTACATATCACCTACAGTACATCATACTTACTCACACAGGGAGTTATAGCCCACACATCACCTGCAGCATACTTACTCACACAGGGAGTTATAGCCCACATATCACCTACAGTACATCATACTTACTTATACAGGGAGTTATAACCAACATATCACCTACAGTACATCATACTTACTCATACAGGGAGTTATAACCTACATATCACCTACAGTACATCATACTTACTCATACAGGGAGTTATAACCAACATACCACCTACAGTACATCATACTTACTCATACCGGGAGTTATAACCCACATATCACCTACAGTACATCATACTTACTCATACCGGGAGTTATAAACCTACATATCACCTACAGTACATCATACTTACTCACACAGGGAGTTATAGCCCACACATCACCTGCAGCATACTTACTCACACAGGGAGTTATAGCCCACACATCACCTGTAGCATACTTACTCACACAGGGAGTTATAGCCCACACATCACCTGCAGCATACACTGGGAGACACGAATGTACTAGTTTTTTCATATTTTCTACTAATTCTGAAATTTTCACCAATTTTACCAAAAAAGATCTAATTTAACCCAACCCAGTCCATTTTTTCAGCATCGTATCTAATTATGAATTTTCATGGCTAATTTTCGACGGTCAAAGCTAGTTCTGTGAATCATATCCAATTTAACATGACCACCGTCTAATTCTATCGAGCTATCTAGAAATCATGAACTTTACACTATTTATTTCATGACTATCTAAAAGTTTCCCCGACAGTCTAGAAATGTCCGACAGGGTCTATTTTGTTCTCCACTGACGCTAATTCTGCTCCTCGAATCTAGTATTGACGGAGCAATCCAGTTTTCGTGAAAATCGCCTAATATTAAACGTCATGACGAATATTGCGAGATTCGCCTCGGGCGGTTCTGTCGCGCGGCAATACCAGCACTGCCAGCCGTAGACTACTTTACCTGGACAGCAGCCATCCGTGACCATCGAGTCCCGCGGCTAGCCTCGACTTGGGAGCGCTCAGCCGTGAAGCGGTCCTACCATAATCACCTATACGGTGTCGGTACCAACTCGAATTAAGTGTTCAAGCTATAAATATGCGATACATACACGATAAGATACATACATTATGTATATCACATGATGTATATCTATATTTCTGATATCACATACGATACATTCACTTTTTTTGCAGATTGTTCCAGTTAAATTTTCATTAAATGTGCTGCATGTACATCAATATCATAAGACACCTGAAAAAATAAAAGTATTACATTCACAATACGACTATTACATATTTATTGTTATTCAATTGAGGCAAATTTTGTATCAATAAACGATTAAGTTGCGTACTTACCGTACGTTTAAATCTGTTTTTACCCCAGAATCATATATATATATACTGTTGTAAATTTTAAGCATAGGCAAACGTTAGCCAAGTTCCGTTGTGGTAATTTGAGATTGAAAATAGAGACAGGCCGGTATTCTCGTCCTCCCTTAGCATTACATGAGAGGAAATGTATTTTATGTCAGTCAGGATTAGTAGAAGACGAGCGCCATTTTTTAATTGACTGTGAGTTTTATTCAGATATTAGGCGAATTTTATTTAGTGAAGCAAGCAATTATTGTCCAAACTTTTTAGAATTAAACCCATATGAACAATTTCATTATCTTATGACAAGTGATGATCTTCAGCCTATTTTAGCTTCTTCACTCTATCTGATGTATCGCAGAAGATCCTGTTTTACCTATATTTAACAGAACTTTTTACTATATTGTGTCTCATAAGTCTGGATGTGAATATAATTTTAATGCAACTTGTAAAGTTTTTATGACTTCTACTGTATTTTATATATCTGTAATATTGACACGTGACACGTTAATAAAATATTTTGTATTGTATTGTATTAATAAAAGAAAGAATATTGTATCGAAAACCTCTTGTCATCCACTTCACAAGGACACCTGGACAGTTGTTGATTACAAGGCCTGGGGCATTTCTAAATTGAACCTGCTGGTTGGCTTCCTACCTTAGGCGAGAGCACAGGTAAATCCCCGCCCCCTTTTTGGGATGAACTATAAGCTGGTTCTGTATTTAACATGACAAGTATATTAGTCCTACAATATAAGACTTCGAAGGTACAAACGTTATCTTTTACGTTTATTGTCGGATATCAACATTTTTGTTATTTGCCGAACCTCTAAGTACATCTTCTTTGGAACAGATGCCTGCATCAGAGACCTATATATCCACTATATACGTCCCTGGTTAAATATAGAGGAATATTGTAATTAGCAATGGGTTACACTATCCGAGCTCTAATATATACAAGCTTACTAATAAGAAAATTTGAAACTGTATGTATCACATCGATGAGATTAGAGACTTGTGATATACAAGTCTCTGATGAGATATAGAAAAACAACTAAACTATAAATCCTATATAGTGTCTCCGATATTCTATAGATGTTTCTTACTGAATATTGAACTGTTTTTTATTATCCATACATTTATAATGACGCCGAGGGTATAATATGTATGCATTTCATGTAACATGTTGAAACCGACTTCTCTGTGCATATTTTGTTGTGTATAGTGTGACCAGTATAGTCATTATGAATCAAACATGAAATTGAAGATTTGTAAAAAAAAAAAAAAAAAAAAAAAGATGTGTTGAACTATCATGTCTTACGTTTGACATAAAGAAAACAACTGTGTTATATAATAAAATCTTTCAATTCAATTCAATTCATTTATTACTTTAAACCTTACGGTTTATCAGTAGTATTATCAGCAAAGCGTCGTCGTTCCAAGCCGATGTTTTTAATTCAATTTGTGAAACACCTGATAATAATAATATGTTTATAATATGTACTTATGGGCCGTATGGCCTAAAGTCAATAAAGAATTTGAAATTTGATAAAACGTTTCGTGTTATTAAAGATATTCTTTCCTTATATATGATCAGTGATAATCCTATATAGCTTTATGGATTCGTACGTGCTAACTTCGGAATAACATATATTGATATCAGAGAATTTGAAATTGTGTTTTACAGCACGTTCTAGATATCGCCTGAATTAGCTGTTTTTGTTTTCACTCTTATCAGTTTCTATGTTTGCAATATGACTACACTATTGTATACTCCACACACCACTCATTCATTCGATATTACCGCTCAGAAATGTCATAACATCTGTATCGTCATTACATTGTATATTGATGCTGTCTATCTTTCGTTAAATTGCATTTTAAAAATAGTGAAGATAAAGAATTGTATTCTGTCATTTTCAGTATAAGTCGTAAGGATTGAATTGAATAAACATTTTAAACAAAAAAAGACCGGTCTATAATCCTTTAATTGATTCGATCGCTGTATAGAAAACCAAGGTACCGTTACAAAAACTAAATTGTACGGGTTAATGCCGGGGGCTAAGATCTCGCAGCGGTTGCTATGACTACTCTGTGTGTCAAGCGACCGCGATCTACTACCTGTTCACCTGTCGACTATGTGATGAGAAAAACGTCCGGATTACTGCTGGAATTTTACTTAACTAACATTTCGTTTCCGATATGGAGCTCCGGATTCGGAATCAGAACTTCCGGACTTGTGAGTACAAATATAACGTTACGGAAATTCGTTCCCCGACATTTCCGTCGGGATTGTGAGTTTTACGGACTATCGGCGTCCAGATTTAGCGGGTCAGCTGTATTGGTATATATAACAGAAATACAAACACAAAGTGGAGTACGGGTTAGATATATACATATTATGTACAATTTGGATCTCATGGGATTCGAAAATAACCTACACATATTTATACATATGATCCCCCCCCCCCCCCCCACCCCCCCTACACAGAACAATAGAATATTTTCACTAAATACATATACACATACAAAAATGTACATGCACAATTATATTGATATTATCAAAAACACGTTCATCTTTATAATACCGTCAGATATGTCATATGTCTCCGATACCGTGAATCAAACGTTTGTATTCAAACTTGTGATGTACAGTGGACCCTCGATAATCCGAACACCTTCGTTCCCAGTCCAAACCGTCCGGATTACGAGTTTTCCGGACTGCCGAATTTCGTCTACCAGGTCAAAAAAATTGTCGTGTAAGAGTTATCTCCCTTGATTACATACAATCCGGGACGTTTCATAAACACGTCTAATTGTCAGACTTTTTAACAATAAATATACTTATGTTTCTGATATGATTTTTGATTTCTTTTGTAGAAAGTAAAAAATAAACTTTGTTTTTAAAAGAACATGTAAAGTGAAAGTTGTTTTATTTATAGCGGGCATATGTGTCCTACAAACACCACACATGTGTCACGTCCCGGAGGTTCACAAACAAGTAGAAATTACAAACGTTAAATACCTTAAATAAAAGACCCGGATTTTACAACTTACCATCAGTCCATGTTTTTTTATGATTTTTACGTACCAGAAACCCCAAGCTATGTATCTAAAAGTACGCTACACCAGCGAGAACTACCGAAGAAGTCCGATAATTATTGAACCCGTATTAACTTAACAATGTGACGCTTAATTAAGTATCATACGACTATTGACTAATTTGTGTGTAATCAACCCAGTTCTTGTGATCACTGCTTAATACGTAAATGTGTATGTAATTAATAACGTGCATCTTTCAATGAGTCGTCGTTTCACGTAACGGTGTTACAAAGCCGATATCCGTGTTTACCCAATACAAGTGTTCATGATGTTAATTACCGATCATAAATTTATTACATGTATTTGAGATTGATTAATTATGGTATCACGTACTGTATGTTTGTGCGTAAATTCTTGCTAATTACGAAATAGCAATATGTGTTCCTATAAAAGTTGCCGTCTGTAAAATAACTATAATAGATATTGTACGTCAAGTTCATAAAAGCAAGACCAGGCTATACTATAAAATCCTTTAATACTGTAAAGTTTAAAAAGGTCGTAGAGAAAAAGTAATGTACCGTTATAAAAACAAAAGTTACACTTTGTAACACAGGTAAACACCCGGGGCTATGACCTGGCAGCGGTCACTATGACTACGCACAGTGTCAAGCAATAGTCTGTGTACAGCTGTCGACACGTGTGACTTGCTCCGAGATTTTTTCTCCTCGTGGTGAAAAAATCGTCCGGATTATTGCGGGAAATTTACTAATGAAAAGTACGTTCCGTTCCCAAAATGGGCTTCCAGAATAGGAATCCGAATTTCCTGACTGGTGAGTACAAATAACGTTACGGAAATCCGTTCCCGTGCATTTCCGTCCGGACTGCGAGTTTTCCGGACTATCGGCGTCCGGATTATCGCGGGTCCACTGTACACTGAATGGTCAACAAATGATAAACGTTCTGCCTGATGAGAGTCGCCGAGCGATGTGTGCGACATCATAGGGATTCCATTAGTTCTGTTTCTAAATAATAAGACAATTTAGGCAAACTTGCTATAGAAATGCAAGATATTTAAATATGTTTTCTTACATATTCCTTGTTGGAATCATGTATAAAGTAAAAATGTAATTTACCTAAATATACAAGCAAATATAGGTGTTTTTTTTTTTTTAAACATATTTTTATTGCTTCAAATGTAGGCATGAGGATTGGGCAGAAGTTATACAACTTATTAAAGCCCCCTCCTCCAAACATTTTTATAACAATGTGACACAAACAATGGACATTTACATTAATTTTACGATTGACAAATTAGAAAGGAAGACTAAAGAGAGAAAGTGAAAGGAATACAGATAATTATACAAAAATGAATTTATGTCTAACAAAAATATTTGATTTACACACAATAACATAATATCTGCCTAGAACAAACTAACTACGTTTGCACGCTCCTTCATCTTATCATTGTCCTTTCATGCTCATTCCTTAATCGTTCCCCTTTTGATAATCAAGCTCCTGCTAGGTAATATAATATAGGTTTACAACAGGGACATAAACCCTCAGTAATTGCATGTATGACATATAGATATTAGACCTCTCATTTTATGAATACTTGGGTTAATACAGTAATACTGTGGGATGCATTTTGAACGAATAATTTTCATTTCAATATGTTAAAGTGTACCCTGAATGAAAAATTACATTTTAATATGTTATTGGTATTGATTAATAAACAAGAATGCAGAAAACCGCATCAAAATCGGCCGACCCATTTCCGAGTAATTGTGATTTTTCTCGAAAACACACCTGAAGACCTCGTTTTGGTGACCTCTGACCTGTGACGTCACAGGTTGAACACGATCGGAGCCGCCATATAGGAAATATATAGAAACAAACGTGAACACAGGCCTGTAATTAATGCGAATAAGACAAAAAAAAAAGGAAAGTGCTGAATAAAGTCTCTGAGTTATATTTGTGAATTAGTTAATAACAAGTGCTACCGAAACCAGGGACATATAACTTTCTTTTTAAACGGTGCCATATATAACATGTAGCATCTCACTAATTTTCTCTCATAACGAGCTATACACAACATGTAACATCTTACTAATTTTCTATTATAACGGGCCAAATACAGCGTGTATCATCTTACCTATTTTCTATTATAACAGGTCGTATATAACATTTATATTAAAATATTTTATTCATATTTTTTTATTTTAACGGGTCGTTGTAACATGTATGACATTTGAATAACCGGCCGTTTATAATGACTTACATCATATAGCCTTTATTATGGGGGCATGACAGGCTTGTTACATACACATGTACCAGTATTGATTTCGGTTATAATACTTCTAGTAACACAAGTTTAAAATGCAATTCATTCAAGATGTGAAATAAATGCTGATCATTTTGGGGTTTTTTTATTAGCCAAAACAGAAATTATACCGTTATTTGTGATTTTTGGGTAATTGTCCGCAATTGATAAAACGTGTCCATGAAAGCTCAGTAACTCCCAGACAAGATTCATAGAGTAAATTTCAACATCATGGGTACATATATGAATGAGGTAATTTAGGTTAATTATTCTATAGACAAACGTTTGAGATATGATTTTTTATTCGTTTGTATAGAAAACAAAACTCACTGAATTCCAAAAATAATGTGTTTGATTTCAACAAAATGTATTCCCTATAGTATAAACGCAATCCTTAATAAAATTCAAGCTCAATTTATGTACAAACAACCAGCTGTAAAACCATGTTTTCGGAACTCCTTTGAAGTGCACAGAAACCAAACGCGTGAACTCACGGCGTGTGCTGATTAGAACACCAGAAATCACGGACACCTGTGGTGCAGTGCCAGGTGTGATGAGCTTGTGGACCGTAATTTCACACCTGGTAATTGTTTAGCTGTATACTAACCAATTCAAACTTGAGAATTCGTAATTCTCCGAACATGTTTATACATCTTTTAAAAGTCCTTTTTTAAGTGAAGATATGACTTGCGACACGAATTGAAAGCAAAGCCACCAGGGTCTCGATCACTTCATAATAATGACACAATTACAAAAATAAAAGCAAAAAAATACATAAAATTTGGAGGAAAAAAAAAATCATACACGAAAATCATTACGAGTTTATAAATTTTAGTATCAATTATGATTAGTCACGATGAAATAAATTGTTTGTGTTTTATCATTAAAAACGGAGCTAAAATAATGGTTTTAATAAGTACCTATGCTTTATACCTGTACAGAAAGTATCAATTATATTATAATTGTTGCGAATCACTTTTATATAATTTCACTGACAACGATCGTATATAAATTATGTCTTTCTCAAGCATGTAATCGTCCTTGATCCCTGAGACCATGACATGTAAAATAAGGGATAAAATCTGTATATGTAGAAGTTTGTTGTAGACTTTAACACTGGTATTCATACGGGAGAGAGATTTAGTATATTGTAGATCATGATGATTATAATATATTACTTTCTAAATTAAGTGTCCTTCATGACTAAAGCGGGTTTTGCATAGAATATAACGCTTGAATTTACTGTACGTGTGTTCGTCTTTTCTCACAAACCAGAGTATCCAGAACTGTTGTATTGTTGGTATGTTTATTTGAATATTAATTTGCGAATGAAATGGCACATTATTTTAGTTTAATTTGTTGATGCTGTGTTGCTTTCTTTGGTAACGAGTAAGAAATGGTAAACACATAACTAATATACATTTATTGGTGATTGACCGATTATTACACCAGTCTGTGTAAACCAAGCGGTCATTTTCAGAGTCAATTTCACTATGTTATTATTTTTTTTTTTAACTCAAACTTATATTGTTGGATTCCGACTTCTCGTCGGCAATATTCGCCAAATTCAACAACCTCAAATCTCATGTCCAGATCGTATTCGAACATATTTGTACTGATACTGTTCACACTGTCCTCTATGCTACTGGCCACCATACCAGTCACTCTGTTCAACCTGTGACGTCATAGACTGAAGAGTTCCAAATCAGCGTGACTGACCGATACGCTGATTAGCAGTCGATCGACAGGTGCAAATCGCGTACTTCGATGTGCGATATCTCGGCACTCGGCCAACCGATTTTGATGCGGTTTTCGACATTCTTCTTTGGTGGTTACAAAGAATAACACATTTGATTATCGTTTTTCGTTCAGGGTACACTTTAACATAAATAGATGATGGAACTCGTCTCCAATACTTTCATTGCAAAAATCTCCTTTATATATATATTATACCACCTTCCTGTCATTATACGAATTTTTAAATTAGACGTATGAAATTTAGTTAAATGTAGTGTATTTATTTCCGATAATATTGTTAATTGTGGAAGAACGAATCGTCTGTATCATTTGAGTCGGTACCGACATCGTAAGTATAGGTGATTATGGTAGGACCGCTTCACGGCTGAGCGCTCCCAAGTCGAGGCTAGCCGCGGGACTCGATGGTCACGGATGGCTGCTGTCCAGGTAAAGTAGTCTACGGCTGGCAGTGCTGGTATTGCCGCGCGACAGAACCGCCCGACGCGAATCTCGCAATATTCGTCATGACGTTTAATATTAGGCGATTTTCACGAAAACTGGATTGCTCCGTCAATACTAGATTCGAGGAGCAGAATTAGCGTCAGTGGAGAACAAAATAGACCCTGTCGGACATTTCTAGACTGTCGGGGAAACTTTTAGATAGTCATGAAATAAATAGTGTAAAGTTCATGATTTCTAGATAGCTCGATAGAATTAGACGGTGGTCATGTTAAATTGGATATGATTCACAGAACTAGCTTTGACCGTCGAAAATTAGCCATGAAAATTCATAATTAGATACGATGCTGAAAAAATGGACTGGGTTGGGTTAAATTAGATCTTTTTTGGTAAAATTGGTGAAAATTTCAGAATTAGTAGAAAATATGAAAAAACTAGTACATTCGTGTCTCCCAGTGATACTTACTCACACAGGGAGTTATAGCCCACACATCACCTGTAGCATACTTACTCACACAGGGAGTTATAGCCCACACATCACCTGTAGCATACTTACTCACACAGGGAGTTATAGCCCACACATCACCTGCAGCATACTTACTCACACAGGGAGTTATAGCCCACACATCACCTGTAGCATACTTACTCATACAGGGAGTTACAATGAGTAGTCTGGATATAAACACCTGAAGAATTCCTTTCACAGCAGCATACTAAAAACATACAAATGGAAGTAAAATACGATACAAATTAATCAAGCATGAGGCAAAATATTAACAGCTTGTTTGTGAGTACCCTTATACTGTAATAGTAAAACAACCTGTTTGTGAGTACCCTTATACTGTAATAGTAAAACAACGTGTTTGTGAGTACCCTTATACTGTAATAGTAATACAACATGTTTGTGAGTACCCTTATACTGTAATAGTAAAACAACCTGTTTGTGAGTACCCTTATACTGTAATAGTAAAACAACCTGTTTGTGAGTACCCTTATACTGTAATAGTAAAACAACGTGTTTGTGAGTACCCTTATACTGTAATAGTAATACAACATGTTTGTGAGTACCCTTATACTGTAATAGTAAAACAACCTGTTTGTGGGTACCCTTATACTGTAATAGTAAAACAACCTGTTTGTGGGTACCCTTATACTGTAATAATAAAACAACCTGTTTGTGAGTACCGTTATACTGTAATAGTAAAACAACCTGTTTGTGGGTACCCTTATACTGTAATAGTAAAACAACCTGTTTGTGAGTACCTTTATACTGTATATAATAGTAAGAGATTCTACATCTACCAGTGATGGTAAGAAAATACAATAGGTAAGAGAAACAATTGTAAGAAAGTAGATCAAAGGCAAAGAGAAAATTTTATCCCTGGACATTTTAGAAAATATATCTGAAAATACATGGAAGTGGATGTGTCGCCTGCACAGCAAGCTAGGATTTGAATTTTAAAAATCAAACTGATCTGCTTTGCAAATCAAAACAAGTTTCATACAAAATTTAAGTGTTTTTCATACAGAAACCAGAAAGCACTATATGAAGTTTTAGGTTGATTGACCAAAAGGGAACTGGACAGATTTTCTATTTATTTAGTGACCGTGACTTTCGAACTTGAAAAGCAATCCCAAGCAAGCACTTTTGATAAGGAAGTGCTATACAAAGTTTGAGTTTGATTGGCTGAAGGGAACTCGAGTTATTGCATGGAAACCAATTTTCTATTAATACTAACAGTGACCTTGACCTTTGACCTTTGAACCTGAAAAGCAATCTCAAGCAAGCGCTCTCAGTAAAGAAGCACTAGCTGTGTGTAGTTTGAGTATGATTGGCTGAAGGGAACTCAAGTTATTGCATGGAAACCAATTTTCTATTAATAATAACAGTGACCTTGACCTTGACCTTTGAACTTGAAAAGCAATCCCAAGTAAGCACTTACTCAAGTTATTGCATGGAAATCAATTTTCTATTAATAGAAACAGTGACCTTGACCTTTGATCTTTGAACCTGAAAAGCAATCCCAAGTAAGCACTTACTCAAGTTATTGCATGGAAATCAATTTTCTATTAATAGAAACAGTGACCTTGACCTTTGATCTTTGAACCTGAAAAGCAATCCCAAGTAAGCACTTTTGGTAAGGAAGCACTGTATGAAGTTTGGGTTTGATTTGCCAAAGGGAACTCAAGTTATTGCATGGAAACCAATGTGCGGACGACGCCGACGCCTACACCAATGACGCTGACGACATCGACGACATAGTAATACCTATATGTCACCTTTTCAAGGCGACACAATAAAATGATACATATACAAGTAACATTTTTACCTAGCCCCATGCTAGTGTATATTCTCACCTTTGATTTCCCTACTTCTTTATTGCTTTCATCATAGACTGTAACACCATCCATGATTTCACTGGAAAAAAATAAACAATAAGTAAACTTTTTTTTTAAACCAAAAAAAACTAACACCATTTATGATTTCATTGGAAAATTAGAACATGAATAAATAAAATTTTAGGCAAGTTGAAAAGTTCCTGGTATATGTCTATGATATGATAGTACCCAAGTACTGAACATAAACGTATATCTAAGACACTTTCTTACAATGGTATTTATTTATGTCTTTAAATATCATTTTTATTAATTCATGAATGGCCTGAGATCCTGTAACCCTATTATAGGACTTTGACATTGGACTAAATGACACGGTATCTCCATTCTTTCACAATGAATCTTACTTTTGTCTCATAAGTGGAATGTTGACAGCATTTGCAGCAGCAACGGCAGCAAAGGGAACAAACCTCTGTAGCAGGGCAGAAGCACTCTAAATAAATATAAAACAGATTCTTATATCAAATAATATCCAACAAAAGTCTGATTCTTAAAAACATGAAAACAGTAATCACTAGAAATTGTTGGCTAACAATTTGAAGGGCTTTTCACACCTTAGGCAAACTTAGTCAGAAATGACCTTGATGACCTCGAATGAAGGTCATCCATTACAACTTACTTTGTAGCCCCATATCCCAGCATACTACAGACCCAACAAAAGGTCTCTAGGCCTCTTGGTTCTTAAGAAGATGTCGTTTAAAAGCTTTTCACTTATTTGACTCTTGTGACCTTGAATAAAGTTCAATGTCATTCTTACAAGCATGCAACAGACCCAACATGAAGTCCCTGGGCCTCTTTGCTATTCATAAGAAGTCGTTTAAATATTTTGGCCTATTTTACCCCCGTTTGTCAAGGTCATTCATTTGAACAAATGTGGTAACCCTTCAACCCAGCATGTTACAGGCCTAATATCAAGTCTCTGGGCCTTTTGGTTTTTGAGGAGTTGTTCAGAGATTTAGCAATTATTGCGCAATCATGGAAATTTTCAAAATGGTGTACCACCTGAACCAGAAGTTCTATCGAAAAAACGATGACATCATGGCGGCCATATTGGATTTCGGACTGACTCGAGAATAACAAAACTTAATGATGACCATCTCATTATCATGTCATAAAAGTTTGTGCTGAGTCCTATTGGTGGAACTTGAGAAGAAACTTAAAACGTGAATGGTCGGCATACCCAAAAGATCAAAGGAAATATTCAAAATGGTGTACCAGGTTAACGACAAATGTTACCAAAAAACTAAAGACATCAAAATCATTGGTATGACATGCTGCATCAATCTATGAAAGAATTTTGCAAAAATATTGAAAAATGAAGATTTTCTCAAAATAGATGAACTTGACCCCTTCACAAGCTTTTTTATTTGACCTCTGACCTTAAAATTGTAATTATTAGTTAGGTATTTCCTCTCTACTGTTCCCTTTTTTCTCGTTTCCTCTTAATAGTCTGATAAGATGAACAAGTGGAATCTACATGTGAAGTAGCAGAAACATTCCTTCAGTACTTTTCAAGAAATAGCAATAACAAATCTCAAAATCCAAGACAGCCGCCTGTGGGCCATTTTCTTTTCTTTTCTGATCTAAAATCTAAATGTAACTGGCACAACTAGGGACCAAGGGGAACCTTCATATGAAGTTGGAGGAATAATCCCTCCTTTAGTTTTCCAAGAATAACGATTACAATATCCAATTCTCAAAATCCAAGATGGCCACTTCTGGGCCATTTTGTTTTTCTGATCAAAACTCTGAATTCAACTGGTATACCTAGGGACTAAGAGGAACCCACACATGAAGTTGGGGGAATATCTCTCCAGTACTTTTCAAGAAATCGCTATAAGAAGGATTATTTACAGATAAGACGACAGACAACTTGTCCATGGACCACAGGCCATGAACCATGGACGCAGTGTGATTTGAATTGTCCACTGTCTGATGATGGTGAGATAACAATGGCGATACAGATCTTGAGATGAAATCATTACATGTTCTCCTTAAGATTGATTAAATATGTTGTTTGGTTCAGTTCGAATACTCAATCGCCTTCATCAATCACAGACAATCATGCATCAATGATATTTTAGTAACAAGTAAAATGAACATAATACACAGGTATGACAACCATAGCGAAAAAGGCATGGTATGTGAAACAATCCATGTATTCTATAAAGTATTAAATACATCGCAGCCATGTGACCTTGAAAGTAGGTCAAGGTCAATCATTTGAACTGACTTGGCAGCACTTCATCCCACCATACCACTCACCTACTATCATGACTTTTGGTTATTGAGAAGTCTTTTAAAGATTTTAAGATATTTGACCCCTGTGACCTTGGAAGAAGGTCCTTTGTACATCAAAGGATCAAATTATTCTTTTTATTCACAATGTGGTGTTGACCAAGCCTTTAATTTTGCCATATAACATAATTTCCAGGGATGAGGGAACGAAAGTGAATGTAGCCCCTGGAGTATCAGGGATCAGGGTACATATAGCAAAATGTTCAGACCTGAAAAATATAACATTTGGTCTGGATGGACCATCTTAGGATCATTTAAGGTAAGTTTGAGCTGAATCCCTCTGTTGGAAGTTGAGAAAGGTTTGAATATATGCAAAGTTCAAACAAGGTGGACGACAGATGAAATTTGACGACTTTAGTCATCCTGACACTTCTGATCAGATGACCTACCATTTGAATTGCTTGCTTACCTGTATTTAACATTTAGTCTGTTAACTTTTTAGGTCTCACTCACTTTTGCCAGGAAAGCTTTCAGTCCTAGTGCAGTAACTAATGCACTTGTTGTGGCCGTCACATAGGCAAACATGATTTTTCTACAACATATTGAGAATTCGAAGACTGTAGGTATTGGTATAGGATATTACTAGGACTAGGTACATTTTTACCATTCCACAAAATGATATTTCTCACTATTGAAAAATGTCATATTTCACTTTTTCTTATTTGACCAATCAAAGCACTGCTTACATGTACATATACAAACTACAATGGGAAAACTTTAAAGCTGCCCAGTAGATTTTGCTATAAAACGTAATAAACAGGATATCCAACATTATCTTCAGTAGTACAAAATATATATTACTCGTGTGGCTAACATTATAATATTTTTCAAACGTGCTACACAAATATCAGCCCCACTCGTGAAATATATTTGGTATTACTTAAGACACTGTAAGATATCCTCTATATACTGTATTTATACACGTTTTTACAGCACAACCAAAACTTCACTCAAATTTAATAGCACAACCAAAACTGCATTCAAACTTTACAGTATAACCAAAACTGCATCCAAACTTTACAGCACAACCAAAACTGCATTCAAACTTTACAGCACAACCAAAACTGCATTCAAACTTTACAGCATAACCAAAATTTCATTCAAATTTAATAGCATAACTAAAACTTCACTCAAACTTAATAGCATACATATATGTAACAATAACTGCATTCAAACTTTACAGCACAACCAAAAAATACTAGTGAAAAATATCACTTTTGTAGAATGAATAATTTTTGATATTTCATTGGTAAAATTGTAACAATAACTGATATTCATCAATGAATGAAAATAGAAGTTACCACACGTATTACATGAAAGGTAGATAGATATTATACAGTAGTTGTATATGCAATCAACATTGCACTGGTGTATGGCTTTTATCATTACTAAGACATTCTCCAATGTTTCTAATTCAAGGGAAATAACTCAGATATATTAACCTCAACCTAATTTATATATGTATACGTAATATATTAGATGACACCTACTTGGTATCACTGGAAGAGCCTGGTGCATTGGTATAGTTGACAATAGCATTAAACGACTGATTAGTCCACTGCCAGAAAACAACTGCTGCTGGACTCCTATAACAATAAAACAAACATTCTTTTTTTTTAAAGTTTTAAATGTCAAATCAACATTATAAGATTATACATACAGTAAAAGTCATTATAACGAATCTCTAGGACCAAGAAAATTATTTATTATATGCATGGTTTGTTATAATAAATATACAGTCTTCCCTCGTTAAATCACCACATTTCGTCCACAGCAGTTACGGTGGTATATTGAGGGTGGTGATAGTATCAAATGTTGGAAATTACAACCATAAAATGGTATAAGAGACTGCATTACCAACGTTTACCAGATAATCTCACCGTAACAACGTTACATGATTTACAGTATACATGTACATAATGTAGATTTGTTAGTCAATTATTCTATAGGCTACATATTTTTATATAAGTCACAAGTTTCTGGAAATAGTCATCGATCTGCCTTTGATGCATGTCATCCGTTATTATCTATCCAACTTTATGCGAAAGTATTCGGCAGTGGCTTTTCCTCATGGACTGGCAAAGCCAGACGTTCATACCATACACAATAGGAACACAAAGTGAGTAGGAATCAGTCATGCTTTTATTCCAAATCAAACTATAAGTGTCGGTGGACGGGACATGATAAAAACATCTACCTCAGAGAAAGAAAAGCATCCAAGCGTAATGCTTTGTCACCTGTACAGTTTGCAAGTGAAAACTATAAATAGAACACTAAAGAGTTTCCTGATCACCAAAAACAGAACAAAATGGCGATATCGTCAAGGGAAATATAAAGCAGTTTGGGATGTTTGTATTTTAATAAACATGGTGGATGGTGGTATGCGAGGATGGCGAACTTAACGAGGGAATTATATAGGAGGGAAATCCGTTCCAGAGCTTTAAGTGGCGGTATGTGACGGTGGCAGTAGATTTGGGTGGCGATAGGTCGAGGGTAGACTGTATATAAATTTTGGAAAAAAATCATGAATAATCAAATGTATATGAATTTAGGAAAAAAGTCATGAATAAGCTAATATATATAAATTTTGGAAAAAAATCATGAATAAGCTAATGTATAAAAATTTTGGAAAAAAATCATGAAAAATTCAACTTGTTAAGAATAACCCTTTAAAGCATTTCTCTTAGGAGATGGAGACGTAGATGTCAAAGCCATATCTGAATAGTTCAGTAACTTGGCAACACTGAATTCAAAATAAACAAGGTATGTATAACAACAACATCATTTGTCAGTCTTACCTGTGTTGGAAACTTACCTGGACATGGATATCAATACAGTCAGATGGACATTATGTTAGAGTTAATAATTATAGTGTTGAAATCTTCCTGAGCGGACTTAGAAGTTACTACATTATATAGGCAATAATTCATTATGTGAAATTGGTTATGTTTTAAATTTTACATACAAATGATATGGCAGTTGTTCAAGAATGAAAAATACTATGTTATAGCTGTGATTTTTTTTTAAGTGTGTCTGTTTATATGTTTTACTGTAAATGGTCACAAATTAAAGACAAATGCTAAATATAGTAAGGAACTATGGGAGGTATGTGAATAAAAAGCTGCAGAAAAGGAATGGGTAAGATGAATGCATGATTCCTAGTATTGTGCTGTGAAATGATGAATGATTCTTAGTATTACACTGTCATATGATGAATGATTCTTAGTATTGCGCCGTGATATAATGAAATGATTCTTAGTATTGCACCGTGATATGATGAAATGATTCTTAGTATTGTGCTGTGAAATGATGAAATGATTCTTAGTATTACACTGTCATATGATGAATGATTCTTAGTATTGCCCCGTGATATGATGAAATGATTCTTAGTATTACACTGTCATATGATGAATGATTCTTAGTATTGCCCCGTGATATGATGAAATGATTCTTAGTATTACACTGTCATATGATGAATGATTCTTAGTATTGCCCCGTGATATGATGAAATGATTCTTAGTATTACACTGTCATATGATGAATGATTCTTAGTATTGTGCTGTGAAATGATGAAATGATTCTTAGTATTGCACCGTGATATGATGAAATGATTCTTAGTATTGCCCCGTGATATGATGAAATGATTCTTAGTATTGCCCCGTGATATGATGAAATGATTCTTAGTATTGCCCCGTGATATGATGAAATGATTCTTAGAATTGCGCTGTGATATGATGAATGATTCTTAGTATTGTTCTGTGCAGCAGGTTAATTTTTTTTCCTCACTATCCACAAAGAGGAAAATGCATAAATGCATTATCTAAGCCGTCAGACAAGTGCAATATGGAAGAAAAAAATATAATCTTAATTACATGCATAATTTCTAGAAAATATTATATGTCATTTGACAACTCAGATAACTGTACATATATGCATATGTATTTTCATTACTATATTCAAAAACATTATTATCAGAACTTTATTTTGATTTCAACTTTGACCTTTAAAATATGTTAGATCTATGAAGAAATATTTCTTTTGTTACATATCAATACTCTCCAGATTTTGAAAACAACCTTGAATCCCTAGAGATACACCAAGGCAAATCACACTGAGCCTGCTCCTGGACTGCCCAGTTAACATAGAAAAACATCAACCAACTCTGATAAGACGAGACATTGAGTAGAAGGATACTAAGCAGTGTCAGTTACTTCTTAAAGACGTGTGTTTAGCAATAGAGCAGTCTCCAACAGATTACAGGTCCACGTCAGCCAACAGATGACAAGTCTACGTCAGCCAACAGATTACAGGTCCACGTCAGCCAACAGATTACAGGTCCATGTCAGCCAACAGATTACAGGTCCACGTCAGCCAACAGATTACAGGTCTACGTCAGCCAACAGATTACAGGTCCACGTCAGCCAACAGATTACAGGTCCACGTCAGCCAACAGATTACAGGTCCATGTCAGCCAACAGATTACAGGTCCACGTCAGCCAACAGATTACAGGTCTACGTCAGCCAACAGATTACAGGTCCACGTCAGCCAACAGATTACAGGTCCACGTCAGCCAACAGATTACAGGTACACGTCAGCCAACAGATTACAGGTCCACGTCAGCCAACAGATTACAAGTCTACGTCAGCCAACAGATTACAGGTCCACGTCAGCCAACAGATTACAAGTCTACGTCGGCCAACAGATTACAGGTCCACGTCAGCCAACAGATTACAGGTCCACGTCAGCCAACAGATTACAGGTCCACGTCAGGTCCACGTCAGCCAACAGATTACAGGTACACGTCAGCCAACAGATTACAGGTCAACGTCAGCCAACAGATTACAGGTCCACGTCAGGTCCACGTCAGCCAACAGATTACAGGTACATGTCAGCCAACAGATTACAGGTCCACGTCAGGTCAACGTCAGCCAACAGATTACAGGTCCACGTCAGGTCAACGTCAGCCAACAGATTACAGGTCCATGTCAGCCAACAGATTACAGGTCCACGTCAGCCAACAGATTACAGGTCCATGTCAGGTCCGTCAGCCAACAGATTACAGGTCCACGTCAGGTCCACGTCAGCCAACAGATTACAGGTACACGTCAGCCAACAGATTACAGGTCCACGTCAGCCAACAGATTACAGGTCCACGTCAGCCAACAGATTACAGGTCCACGTCAGCCAACAGATTACAGGTCCACGTCAGGTCCACGTCAGCCAACAGATTACAGGTACACGTCAGCCAACAGATTACAGGTACACGTCAGCCAACAGATTACAGGTCCATGTCAGGTCCGTCAGCCAACAGATTACAGGTCCACGTCAGCCAACAGATTACAGGTACACGTCAGCCAACAGATTACAGGTACACGTCAGCCAACAGATTACAGGTCCACGTCAGCCAACAGATTACAGGTCCACGTCAGCCAACAGATTACAGGTCCACGTCAGCCAACAGATTACAGGTCCACGTCGGCCAACAAATTCCAAACATGAACACCAAATTTGACAATGTCCGCCTTAATTGTTGGGAAGTACAGTATGCCATGTAGCAATTGCCAATTAGTATTCAGCTAACTGAACTATTACAAGGGTATACGCATTGATCAGGGTATATTACTGCAATGACAACAGACCACTATTTCAAGCTACTAGCAATATAGAAATTGATTAACACAATAGCCAGTATGTAAATGACCTACCCTGACGATGCAGTATTAATTGATACTTTATCTGAAATTTAATTCAATATTTTTATATAAAATTTTAGGCAGCCGCTTGGTAATGATGACTTTAAGCTTAAATATTTCACTGGAAAATGGTTGAAAATTAAGCTTGAAAATTGATATGGATGATATTTTATTCAATGCAATTCCATGCTTTGAGTTATTAAATTAATCTGATTTGTCAGATACGTGTACTGTCAACTTTCACCATCAATCTAATTTTAGTTTGATATGTATAGTTTTCAAAATTTGTAGAAGAACTCAAAAGCATAATACTGGACATCAACGGTAAACAGTGATTTAAGTGTTTAACGGCACAAATGGATAAACTCAATCAGTAGTCTCACATAGCATACCTATAAAATGTCACCATGCATCCACATAAAACCATGCCACCTGGGACCTGGAAAGACATCCTGCCAATAACATTTTGGAGTACACCTGTATCTGGATGGAAAGCTGACAGTGTGGCTTGCTGGGCACGTCGGTAGTCAGCCACCGTCACCCCTGTTGGTAGGTTTTGATTTTTACTGAAATCAAATAATAAAAAATTCTCTTTAAACTACATTTTACTTCATATCTAAAATATGTCCACCTAGGTGCATCAATTTAAGAAAACCATGATTGTACAATCATATTTCAAGATGACTTCCTTGGTTACAATGTCAAAGTTTTGCGAGGCCAAAACATTACAACACTTGGATTCCCTTAAGCTTCCTTAACATCTCCTCCAATTCCTAGCTAAATGGCACCTAGCAGAAATGGAAAACATATTTTGGACCGACCCGAAAAATAACAACACTTGGTAAGGACTATCACAGGATTATTTCAGGCAAATGTAAGCTGAATCACACTGGTGAAACTTAATTGAGAAGAAGTTTGCAATGTGAAAAGTTTATGCACGGCTAACGCCACACAGCGCAGACTGCACAGACAGACTCAAATGTTTGAGTGCAATTGGCTCAGGCAAATGAAACAAAGTTTTTTTTATTTTTGTTGTATTTTTTAAGATAAAACAGGTGAAAGGGCAGACCTGTAACAGTTAAGGTTTGAATCCTATGCTAACAAAGCTTGTATGAAGTTTCATGTTCTCTTATCGCCTGATGTTTTGCATGATGATAAGAGCTATAGTTAGGATCTTATAAAAGTCTGGCTTTCCTTCTTCGATGGGGTCCTGAGCCCGGAGTCTAGTGATTTGATCCCCTAATGGACTGTTCCAATTTAGTTCTGAATTGATGATGACACCAAGATAATTTCCAGAATTTAAATTTTTCAGGGTTTTATTATGTAAAGAATATTGGTATTCAATAAGGGTTTTTTCTTTCTGGAGATCTTAATAATGGAACACATTTTGGCATTAAAATTCATCTGTCATTCCTTCTCCCAGGTTTCTAGAGATTTTAAATGTAACAGCCCTGTGTAGAGTATATATTCTCCAATCATTTATGGTGCAGTAATGTCATGTTGACATTATCACATCAACATTGTTGCAACATCAATGTTAGATACATAGGAGGATATTTAGCAGGGTTTTGGGAGTGAGATTAATAGAATCTTTCACCTCATTGGGGGCAAGACAGGGGAATCTCAACCCGACGGGAAGATTCTTAAGTTGACAAACAAGAGGCAAGAGGGTATTGGGCCAACCATCACTGCGCCATTGAAACGTTCTTAAAACATCGTGTTTGGCAGCTTAAGTATCTTCCCATGAGGGCCGAGATTCTCCTGTTTCACTCCCATGGGGTAGAATGGTCATTTTTCTCGTACTCAGTTTACCCACTTATGTATCTGATAATGTTGACATGATGTGATTAAATTGTCAACATGACATCATTGTATTGTCGCTGTGATGTCATAGTATTGTTGAAGGGACAAAATGCAATTGTAGAGAACATGGAAAGAAAATCCCATGTATGATATCCGTGTCCTGGGTAGGAAAATAATAGAATCTTACATGGATATCTCACCAGGAATGTAAGAGTTTGGCTGGCACGCACAAGGCTTGTCAAGAGCTGGTCAACTAAACTCTTACAATCGGATAAAAATCCATGGTACAGGCCCTTGTTCGATCATTTTTCCCATATACTGATGAACTTAAAAACCTTACAGATTGTAAAATGTTGTGAATCTTTCATAATGTGCCAACATGACAATGTGCATAGAAATTAATGACATCAGTTTGCGACATGTTACGCTACATAAAATGATAACGTTATGCTATTGTGATCAGCATCATAGCGAGTGCCAACTGTCTTTCCCTACTGATCCCATCCCTAGGAACCATGGGATCGCCCTAGTTGTCTCAACCCGATAGTGACAAGCTTAACAAACACAGTATATGTTTAGCATAATCTTGGGCATTAAAAATATACACTAGATGACTTGGTGTTGTCATAAACTGATAACTAGTATTTAAACAACTTAACCCTGAATAAATCAGCAGAGCCTCGGGTTAGATAACCAAAAAATAATTCCCCTCAGCTAGGGGAAGATTATATCAGTCATCCAAGAAGAATCAGTCATCCACGAAGAGTTTCAATTGATATTACAGGAAATCTATGTAGATTAGAAAGAGGAGCAGGCCAAGAGCTGACCCTTGGGGTACCATGGAGAGGGCAGAGGCAATAAGTTATCAGTTTTTTATTAAGCACCATGATTCTCATTTCTCAGTTTACTATCATTTACACCTGATGTAACACAAACAATGTTATTTACAAATTGATGATGGTTTACCTATAATATTCCACAAGGTCTTTATACTGGTACAGAGTTTTTGTTGGGATCAACGTCAGACGAGTATCTGTAATCCAAGCATAGTAGCGAAGTCTTCCTTGAAATTTTGATAGATCCCAAATGGGTTCATTCAAATTCACTTCTGATCCAGGTGTCATCTTTCAGCATAACATGTAACAATAAAAACAATATAAGACAAGTAACAAGAATTATACCATTTAAACAAAATTTATTTCCCTTCCTCAAACGATGCTGACCAAAGAGGTTTGGCACATATTGGCTTGTTTAACCTAACAGTGACTGTTCTCAAAATCAAAAGAGGGTCATGGCACTTAACGGTCATCTGACAATTGAATCATAATACATTTTGTATATAGAAAGCAAAATCACAGCAAGGTTCCCCTTTTGGGACTCTACCACTTGGGCCACACCAGCCTCATGTATATAAAATATGATTGCCCTTCCTAAAGGATGTTTCACACAAATTTTGTTGTAATTATTATATGTAAAATCAACATTTCAGCAAAGTTCACCCAATTTGGAGCCCCACCCCTTTGGCCCCAGGGGTCATACCAGCCTCAGTTATATAAAATATGATTGGCATCCCCTATGATATATGTTTCTCATCAATTTCATTCAAAGGTTTACATTTAGGAAGGGTATGGTTTTAAACCAAATTTACAGCAAAGTTCCACTTTTTGATTTATATAATTGGGCTATCTGTAATTTTTCGGTGAGGGGGGATTCAAATCACTTTTTGACATAGAGTACATTGGAGGACCAACTTTTACACAATTTTTCAATGTCTCTTTTTTATTCTACATACCAAAAGACAACTAAAATCCTATTCCTAAAAAGTTAAGTGTTCTTGCAATGCGCTGGTATCAAATCAAAGTGCCAAGGCCACTCAAAGGTGCTGTGCATGAGGGATTTAAATTTAAATAGAGGAGATAGCAAGCATTATATAAATATGAAATGGCAGGAATTAAGAACACACTTCTGTTATTTTTTAAGTGCATTAATATTTCTAGATCCTAAGATGTCTCCTGATGATTATTATGTCAATTTAAGAAATTTAATCTACTTTTTAAAAGCTGTGGTTGGAAGTCGTTAATACAGATGAAGAAAAGGATAGGTCCAAACAGTTTCCTTGAGGGACTCCATGATGTTATGTGTATTGTGTCTGACATTTTATTCTCAAATACTACGTACTGTTTGGGTGCGTTGTGAGAGAAAGTTTGTGATCAATGCACGTGTGTTTCCTGTTATGCCGTAATATGCGAGTTTGTACTGTAAGAGTTTATGTGGGACTTTGTCAAAAGGGGGTTGGACTTTTAAAGTTTTTATATATATTTAACATGTACTTGATAAGTATTCAGCTCAGGGCACTCCAGTTGCTTTTTCTAGGCTTGTATATTATGTATTCCTGCTGTTATTGATCGAGTATTTGTATAGTTTTAGCCGCCTCTCTTTAAGATTATTTAGTATGAAAAGCATCTTAAACAATTGTCTTATATATATAATAAGTGTAATTTAATTAGTATCTGAATTTATAAAATGGAGGAAACAGAGTGTGGCAATTTATATAAGGTAGATTTAAACTACAAAATGTACATTGTAAATATATAAAATGGATAAGTGCAGTTGAGTCCCAATTAATCTGTCCAAGAGAATCTTCTAGAGAGCTGCTATACACACAAGCTAATTGACAGTCTGAACAAGTTTTGATACATTCCAGGCTCCGTGATTAAGCATCGTCATCTTACTAATTCAAAATCTAGCATCTGAATATGATACAAAGTTTCTGTATTCAAGCATTGTTAGCTTACTTATGCATATAGTCCCAGAGGCTGAGCTACATGTATATGCTACGACAGACAGGTATATCTGAAATTCGTTTGAAAACGACTATCGTGTAAAGTGGCCCACATTCTATAGCTAGACTAACAAAACTAAAATGAATGAATAGGTCTGATTGCGGAGTCCCTCCTTTTATAAAATATACAATGTGATGTGACACTTCAAGTACAACCCTTGTCTAGATAAATATCCTGCCTAGCAATGTATACAGTTTCATATTGGATATATAACATATAATACGTAGTAATGCGATACACTCCGTTGTTGTGATATCAAATAACCCGGGGCTCAGAACTAAGCACTTCTAGAATTGCATGGTGAGTTAGCAGACGTCACGTTTTGATTTACATTATTTTTTCACTCCCCGTTGATTTCCAGTGCCAAGTTGTTCAGTTTGTCATATTAATTACTAGATATTAACAAGTGTGTATACAAAACTCGCACATATAATTATATGAAACTGACATTTCCTAATAACCAAAATAATCACCGTAGCATTACATACCTTTACAATCTCTTCTAATCCGAGCACCTGCAAATATAATTTGTACTTCTCCTACATTTGGAGGTAAAATTGATCTAACTTCCGCTTTCAAATTGAGGCAATGACGTCACGCGTAGTTACATAGCGAAGCCGTAGATCTTCGTTCAAGAAAATGGTAAGGCATATTCGTAAAATATAAGCCATAAAATTGATTATTTCTCATATCCGACAAAAACAAAGCGGTATTTATATGTAGATAATATGCATCTAATAATCATAGTATCTCTATATGAAAACGATTCTTTGTTTTTAATGGGAATATTACTTCATGATCTGACCAACATCTACAGTACAGTACATAACTTGTTTACAATGTGATTTGGTACGTACTGCAGTAGGCCTAATCATTAACTCAAATTAATCCGTTTTTTTACCTTTTCTTGTAACTTTCGATGGTTTAAAACAGTTATGTTTTGAAATTTGTCATATTCCTTATAACGGATCAATACATCCTTCGGCAATCGTGAATGTGACTGATATTAGGTGCTAGGCCTATATAACAGTAGCAAAAATTATCAACTGGCTCAAAGAGGCTTCCAAACCTGATAGAAGAGCTCTAGGACAAGTAACAATTACTCACTCGGTGACCTGCATGCATGCAGTATGTCAGAGAGAGATATGTAGTGCCCATTTCCAGTTTTAATGCATGCAATATGATATGAGTAAGTTGGTAGACATGGTGTCGGGGCCAGGGAACTTGGGCTATACTCTAGCTATCAGTTGATGACTTACAACTACCCACAACTTCAACATAGTGAAGATAATTTTGAGACTCATCTTTTTGTGTGGAGCATGGAAATAGGGATAGGAATACTATTGGTGAGATATGAGATTGCTGATTTAAAGGATAGAGCCGGAAGATATGATTTTGTTAGGGAGGTAAAGTTGTTCCAATCTTTGATGGTTCAAGGACTATATTTTGTCAGTAAAATCATGGCACATCCTTATTCCAACAACAGTACAGCATGAATTTATGGAATGAGAGCTAGTCTGCTTAAACTGACCAGTTACCATAACTTGGTTGGCTGAGACATATATTTGATAGAATTAAGATGGCTATCTATATGCAAGCTGGTGAAAACACTTAGTTATACTGAATAAAACAATGTACATGTAGTCTGCATAATTTTGACAAATTAGCATGGAACATGTAACAAATGCGAGTGAGCGTTAAATTGATCAATGAACATATAGGTATAATTTTTCTATGTAATATACATTTAAAACTCTCTCATTGCATGGCTGTAACCAGATTTGTGTGACAATCCAAGGTTTTTTTTTACAGCTTTTTTATAGCTGACAATAAAAAGGCAACCGGTCAGAATTTTGAAGCCTGCGATTATGATGAGTTTTAGCAGACTAAGTGAGAGACCTTGCATAAGCAAAACACTAACATTGTCATCAGACAAGATGAAAAGGTTCTGTAGTAGTTGTCATGAACAGAGAGGACTACGTTTAGACCCCTGACGACCTAATATCAATTTGATTGGCCGGTGCCTACAGAAAAAAATTGAAGTTCATTGACTTCCAAAACACTTTTTGGACACCTGTTCCACACTTGTCAATGGAGAAATAAGCATAGATTTATACAGTAATCGCACAGACACATACAGTACTTGTCAATCAGTTCATACTAAAAGGAGCTTTTCATACACTCGGGCCCTGAAAACCAGGCTTATCGTCTCCACTGATGATGACTTTAGATATTGTTGTCTAGAGATAAGATCCCACCTCTGATCTTCTCAGGAGATATGGAACAGCCCTGATTGATCATGAGATCGATAGAGTCTCATTGAAAGAATTGGATAAGATGAGTAAACCAGAATACAAAGCCAGACCAAAAACTGGGCAAGTACTTTCTCTGGTAACCTTTCAAAATGCATACACAAGTTCACAGCACCAGTTCATTTGATTGCGAAACCAATGGACAGAACATCCAGTTTCCTGCACATCAGCCAATGTAATAGACTTTATTACTTGTGCCAAGTCTAACATGCAGTATGTAAGGAGACCATAACACCACTCAGTTTGAGGATCAACAATAACAAAGGGATCAACAATAACCTTTGTTCCATTAAGCAAACACGCCAGGACCTTCCAGTAGCAAGACATTTCAACATACCGAGCCATACATGGCATGACATCCAGGTGGTCCCTGTTCATCACTGCAGGAGTTAGGATGATCAGCAACACCTAAATATAGAACGGCATTGGATCAACCAACTCTAAACCGGCTACCCACTCCGCACGAATGAAAGATTATTCCCACATGCAACATAGTTGTAAGAGTTGCACAACTGTATATTTTACTATATTTCTTTATGACTCCATCGCCTCAGTATACATACGTCTGCTTATTTTATGATCAAATGATGGGATGTTTATTTCAAATGATAGTTTTCGTCACCCGGAATTGATGTTTTGTAGGGGTGAAACAATATGTCCTGCCCATGATATGATAAAAATTGTGATATTAAATAGTGATTATATAGATACATTATGATACAATACATACATACGATAGAAAATATCACATTTTTGACTTTCAGTTCATTTGTTTGATTTTTTACTGGAATTCATTCTAACTTGGTTACCATGATCAGTATGGTGTAACAGCTTGATGGTATGCACATGTTGGCCTCAGAACTTGGGTGACCATTAAGGCTAATATTGGCCTCTTGCCCGATTTCTATTGGAATTCGTTTCAACTTAGTTAACATTATCAGCATGGAATGAAAGCTTGATGGTTTGCACCTGTTGGCCCTAACTGACCCCAAGGGGATTATGGATGGGACCAAAAAGGTTCAAATTAACTGAAATTTCAAAAAAACTTTTTATCAAGGCTTAAATCAGGTAGAATTGCATACTTCTCAAACTTCACCTGTAGGGTCCCCTTGCTATTGGTCCTTTATTGTGTAATGTGCCAAAATGTTTTGGGGTCTGATTGGATAATTCAAATGGCCAACAGGTAGGCATCTTGGTTTCTGACAGTTGTGATTTGTTATTGGTATATACATGTATCAGAAAGTTCTTCTTAGATCTTTTTTGGACTTCATATGAAGGTTGCCGATGTTATGGAATGATTACAAGAAAAAGAAGAAAAAAGGAAAAGGTAGAGAAAAGATCAGTCTTTCATAGGACCAATAAAGATCATTCAATGGTTGGTGTCAATGCAAGATCACTCTGGGTTTTCTTGTATTTTAAATAGGCCTATAGCTAAGTATACAGGTGATATGTGGTAGGCAGACAGGTATTTGCCAATATTAACTCTAATAGTTTGAACTCGTGCTTATATACGGAAGGACACACTTTTATAATATGATCAGGTTCGCTGATCACTATTTGATTTTGTTTGAACTGATAATTACTTAGTATTATATATAGTTTGTGGAAATAGAGGAAATACATTTTGTAAGCATGACCTAATCATTATTTGCTCATCATGGTCAGTGGGCACAGTAATCAGTTGATCAATGCAATCTGAAAAGTTCTTTTTCAGTTGAAATGCTTTTTTTTCTGCAGGGTCTTCTAAGTCTACTGAGGAAGCTTAAAAGTAGCAAATCACAAGAATTAAGAATCTTGCTTCTTGGACTTGACAATTCTGGCAAGACAACATTACTGAAAAATTTGGCTAAAGAAGAACATGAATTTAAGAATATTGCCCCAACACAGGTAAAGTTAATTAAAGAAGGACATAGTATTTCAACATGATTATGATCTAATACCATTTTAATGCAGTCATTTTCAGTCATCACAATAATTATGATCTACCGGTATATGTGATTATGATTTTTAAGAAAAAGATAAGAAAGTATGTATTTAACTATTAAATACCATTTTACATTACGCATCATGTTCAGATAAATGTACATAAATGAGTCTTCAAGCAAAAGCATATGGTTGTTTGCAGGAAGTGGAATTGGAAGTGATGTAGTATGGAAGGTGATGTGTTCAAGAATTCCTGTTTAAATTACCCTTAACCTACCTGCATATAATCCTTAAAACTGTGGTTTTTAAGGAATTACTCATTGGATCTTCATATCCAAGTTAGATATAAAACCATATTACCTAATCACACAGCTGGAAAATGGTGTATCTGAAATACATGTATTCAGCTTACCAAAAAAGTTAATATGACATATATTAACTTATTGTGTCAACTTTTGTGCTTTCTTGTCAGGCACCAATTAACCATTATATAACCACAGCCAAGAGCTCCATTAATTTTTTATTCTACGAGGATCCTAATTTACGTTGTCCCTAGTTGTGCCCATTTAAATTTTTGTCTGGTCCTAAAAAAACCAAGTAGCAGACTGGCAGTCATCTTGGATTTTGGTAGTTGAAATTTGTTACATGTATACTGTATATAGCTTTACATATTTTCCAGAAGAACTTGATGCATGGGTTCTCTTTGATCCCAATTACCGTACACTTAATTTTGAGACTGATCTGAAAAACAAAATGGCTTGCAATCAGACGTCTTGAATGTTATTTGAAGTTTGTTAGTGCTATTTTTCAGACATTCTTGATTGATCTTCTTGATCAATCTTTCTGAGAGGCATATCACGAAATGGGAAAAGTATTTCTTATATGATGAGTACTTTGACATAAATGCTGAAATATCCAGGTAAGAGATGAAGACCCCATAGACCTCTTGTTTAAATATTGGAATGCGTTTTATCATTACAGGGTTTCAATATCAAATCAGTGTCTGCAGATGGTTTACAGCTCAATGTTTGGGATATAGGTGGACAGAGGAGAATTCGACCCTATTGGAAGAATTACTTTGACAATACAGATGTTTTAGTAAGTTGTCTAGGTATTTGGTATTTAATGCAATGCTACTTTTATTTAGTATAGCATGAACATGCATAAATATAAATGTTTACATATATTTTTTTACATATACTGTTCCTGTATAAGTACTTTAGAGCACTGTTACAGTATCTTAGTTTGTTAATACCACTCTGGGAATTGGTTTGTATTGTTTATTTCTCTCCTACAATGCCTCCTTTCACGCACCTTATCTTCTCTGGGCGCAATCTCGGACACTACTTGTCACTAGAACTTCATGTTTGGGACATGGTTTAATCTAGGTGAGACAGTACTGTTATGTATTTAAAGCATGTCACATTCACCTTTATTTTGACATACATCAGAGGAAAGTTTTGCCTTGAGTTTATCTTGTACCTTAATAGCCAGTGAATCTTTATACTTTATAATTTTAAGACTGATATCAGTGTGATACAATTTAATGACAATTTAATGACACGTGATATGCATATCTTGTGATGTAAAAATTCTCTTTATATGGATCAACAAAGATATACATCTCCTGTCACCTGTAGGCCTGTGATAAGCTCACGTCTCCTGTGATTTGTATATCTGTGATAAGCTCACATCTCCTGTGATTTGTATACCTGTGATAAGCTCACATCTCCTGTGATTTGTATATCTGTGATAAGCTCACATCTCCTGTGATTTGTATACCTGTGATAAGGCCACATCTCCTGTGATTTGTATATCTGTGATAAGGCCACATCTCTTGTGATTTGTATACCTGTGATAAGGCCACATCTCATGTGATTTGAATATCTGTGATAAGGCCACATCTCATGGGATTTGTATATCTGTGATAAGGCCACATCTCATGTGATTTGTATATCTGTGATAAGGCCACATCTCATGTGATTTGAATATCTGTGATAAGGCCACATCTCTTTAGTTCTGTAGACTTATGATTAATTTATACCTGTGGATTTGGAATGGCAGACATTTTTTCTAACATTGAAATCAATATTTCTTTTGTAGATATATGTTGTAGATAGCAGTGATCGAAAACGATTGATGGAAAGTGGAGACGTAAGTGATTATTTTTCAATTAAGAAATATATATTAGAAATAAAAATGTTAAGGCAAAGGTAAATATAAATCAATTTTGAGGAAATTTCTGATGCTGCGAGATTTATTAAATTTGCATAGTGGGACTGATCTGGTATCATGATATTGGGCCGCTGGCATGCTGGGATAAATGACAACCAAGTTTATTAGGTATGTGGTTATACACGACCCTTTGTAATTTTATTGCCGTTGGACCTTGTTAACACGATACCATGAGTTAATATTAATGGATTTTCATGAAATTTGGTATGGTGAATATCATGCCCAAGCAATGGACTATTAGGTTTGTTAATGTGAATGACCTTGACCCATGTTGAAGGTCACATGGGTCAAACGAGTTAGTCTTTTTTTAAATTTTTTAAACATTACCTCTTTTTAGCTCACCAGATCTAAGCTTATACAATCCAATCCAAGTTTATGATTGTAGGAAATTAACAAGTAGCTGCCTTTAGTAAAGTACGTGTGCATGTGATTGAACACGATTGTTACGCGTGATCAGTTAATGGTTATTGGTCAATCATGTCAAGTGATTGGTCAGTTGCTGATGGCGTTCATCAGCAGCAGGCAGTTTTATTTAGTGCCAAAATGTTTTTATACTCTCACTTCTTTTGGATATATACATCATATACTAACTATTGTTGTGTGTATATGTAATCGCAGAACTCTGATTTCATCTGAGAATTTTTAGGTCATCTGAGCTGGAAAGTGGTGATGATGTTAAGGAAGGGGAGCCAACATTTTTAGCTCACCTGGCCCGAAGGGCCGGTGAGCTTATGCCATGGTGCAGCGTCCGGCGTCCGTCAACTTTTTCTTTAAATTGCTACTAGTCCTAAAGTATTGAATGGATTTTCACAAAATTTGGTCAGGAACATCCTTGGGGGAAGGGGAACAGAGTTTGTATACATTTTTACTCTGAACCCCCAGGGGCCTGAGGGGCGGGGCCAAATAGGGGAAATAGGGTTACTCCTTTAAATCGCTACTAGTCATGAAGTTATGAATGAATTTGAACCAAATTTGGTCAGGAACATCCTTGGCAGAAGGTGAACAGAGTTTGTATAAATTTTTACTCTGAACCCCCAGGGGCCTGAGGGGCGGGGCCAAATAGGGGAAATAGAGTTACTCTTTTAAATCGCTACTAGTCATGAAGTTATGAATGAATTTGAACCAAATTTGGTCAGGAACATCCTTGGCAGAAGGTGAACAGAGTTTGTATAAATTTTTACTCTGAACCCCCAGGGCCTGAGGGGCGGGGCCAAATAGGGGAAATAGGGTTACTCCTTTAAATCGCTACTAGTCATGAAGTTATGAATGAATTTGAACCAAATTTGGTCAGGAACTTCCTTGGCAGAAGGTGAACAGAGTTTGTATAAATTTTTACTCTGAACCCCCAGGGCCTGAGGGGCGGGGCCAAATAGGGGAAATAGGGTTACTCCTTTAAATCGCTACTTGTCATAAAGTCATGAATGAATTTGAACCAAATTTGGTCAGGAACATCCTTGGCAGAAGGGGAACAGAGTTTGTATACATTTTTACTCTGAACCCCCAGGGGCCTGAGGGGCGGGGCCAAATAGGGGAAATAGAGTTACTCCTTTAAATCGCTACTAGTCATGAAGTTATGAATGAATTTGAACCAAATTTGGTCAGGAACATCCTTGGCAGAAGGTGAACAGAGTTTGTATAAATTTTTACTCTGAACCCCCAGGGCCTGAGGGGCGGGGCCAAATAGGGGAAATAGGGTTACTCCTTTAAATCGTTACTAGTCATAAAGTTACGAATGAATTTGAACCAAATTTGGTCAGGAACATCCTTGGGGGAAGAGGAACAAAGTTTGTGTAAATCTTTATTCTCAACCCCCAGGGGCCTGAGGGGCGGGGCCAAATAGGGGAAATAGAGTAACTCCTTTAAATCGCGACTAGTCCTAAAGTATTGAATAGATTTTCACCAAATTTGGTCAGGAACATCCTTGAGGGGAGGGGGAACAGAGTTTATATGAATTTTTACTCTGTACCCCTAGGGGCCTAAGGGGCAGGGCCAAGTAGGGGAAATAGAGATTAGTCTTTTAATTGCTACTAGTCATAAAGTTTTAAATGGATTTTAACCAAATATGGTCAAGAATATTCATTGGAGAAGGGGAACCGAGTTGGTATGATTTTTTACTCTGAATCCCCAGGGGACTGGGGACTGGGGTCTGATAGGGAAAATAGGGGTTAATCCTTTAAATCGCTATTAATTATTAAGTTACGAATGGATTTGAACCAAATTTGGTCTGGAATATCCTTAGGGGAAGGGGGAAAGAGAGTTTATATAAATATTGACTCTGAGCCCCAAGGGGCCTGAAGGGAGGGGCCAAATAGGGGAAATAGAGATTTGAGTTTTAAATGGATTTGAACCCAATTTGGTCAGAAACATCCGTGGTGATGGGGGAACAGATTTTGCATAAATGGTTACTGTGACCCTCAATCCCATAACTATGTATATCATCGCTGGGCATTAAGAGATAAACACAATTCTTATGTAAAAATAGGCCAAAGGGGTTTTCCCCACCCTAAGGGACTTAGTTTCTTTAAACACCATTATGGTGTAAAAATAATCCATATGGTCTTTCAGAGAGTACATTTTTGTATATGTATTGACAAATTGAACATGTACATTATTTTGACATTTGGTCAAATCCAACCAGGTGAGCGATACAGGCCCCATGGGCCTCTTGTTTGCTATTTTTCAGCTTCTTAAAAACTTTAATATGGCATTCATGACAGCCATTTTGTAACGTGACTGTGCAATCATAGTTTTCCTGAACAACACTTATTTCAAACTTCTTATGAAGTTATACCTATATGGGATTCAGCTCTTACTTACCTGAAATGATCTGGAGATGGCTGTGGCCAAGTGTTGTTATTGTTGTTGACAAGGTATTAAATTTGAATGTACTTGGTCTTTCATAATAGTATCTGAAATATATATTTTTAGCCCACCATCATCAGATGGTGGGCTATTCAAATCGCCCTGCGTCCGTGGTCCGTCCGTCCGTAAACAATTCTTGTTATTGCTATTTCTGAGAAAGTACTGAAGGGATCTTTCTCAAATTTCATATGTAGGTTCCCCTTGGTCTGTAGTTATGCATATTGCATTTTGGGACTGATCGGAAAACAACATGGCCGACAGGCAGCCATCTTGGATTTGGCAATTGAAGTTTGTTATCGCTATTTCTCAGAAAGTCCTGAAAGGATCTTTCTTAAATTACATATGTAGGTTGCCCTTGGTCCCTTGTTATGCATAGTGCATTTTGGGATCAATCGGATAACAAAATGGCCAACATGCAGCCATCTTGGATTTTGACAATTGAAGTTTGTTATCGCTATTTCTCAGAAAGAACTGAAGGGATCATTCTGAAATTTGATATATAGATTGCCCTTGGTCCCTAGTTATACATATTTCATTTTGGGACCAGTCAGATAACAACATGGCCAACAGGCAGCCATCTTGGATTTGGCAATTGAAGTTTGTTATCGCTATTTCTCAGAAAGTCCTGAAGGGATCTTTCTTAAATTACATATGTAGGTTGCCCTTGGTCCCTTGTTATGCATAGTGCATTTTGGGATCAATGGGATAACAAAATGGCCAACATGCAGCCATCTTGGATTTTGACAATTGAAGTTTGTTATCGCTATTTCTCAGAAAGAACTGAAGGGATCATTCTGAAATTTGATATATAGATTGCCCTTGGTCCCTAGTTATACATATTTCATTTTGGGACCAGTCAGATAACAACATGGCCAACAGACAGCCATCTTGGATTTTGACAACTGAAGTTTGTTATCGCTATTTCTCAGAAAGAACTGAAGGGATCTTTCTCAAATTTGATATATCGGTTGCCCTTGGTCTGTAGTTATGCATATTTCATTTTGAGACCAGTCGGATAACAACATGGCCAACAGACAGCCATCTTAGATTTTGACAACTGAAGTTTGTTATTGCTATTTTACAGAAGGTACTGAAGGGATCTTTCTCAAATTTCATATATAGGTTCCCCTTGTTTGAAAAATACTGGAGGGATGTTTCTCAATTTACCCAGAATAGTAAGAGGAAGGGAAAAATAGAGAAAAGATCAATCTGACATGGAACCTATAAAGATCATTCAATCGTGGGCGCCAAGATCCTCTGGGATCTCTTGTTTTCTGTTTAATGCTATTTGTTGATCGTTACAATTAAATAAATAATGGAACTTGTCTCCTATTTCATTCAGGTTACACAAATTACAAATTCTATTTTCTCTTGGGATGTTATTCCATCTTCCGTATTCAATTGGTAATTTAATGTTACAAGTTCAAAATTTACAATAGGGATTAGCTAGCTTAGGAGGGAGGTCAAGTAGATATTTTTCTAAAATTAAATCATGTTTATAAATTCTGTAATTGGTCCCGATTGGTCTGTAATTATTAGCATCATGGATATCTCCTCTATTTTTAAAAACTGGTATAATATTGCCCATCAACCACACATCTGGGATATTACCAGTGTCGAATATATAATTAAAGATTTTGACGTATAATGGGAGCATGATACCTGCAGTAGATTTTATATATTCGTTACATACTAGATCTTCACCAAAAGCCTTATTGTTTTTTAATCTAAAAATACATTTTGATATTTCTGACGAAGATATAGGTATATTTAAACAAGTATTGGCTCCCAGGTTCGATAACTCTTGTAGCTGTTCACTGGAAAATATATGATTATCAGTTTCCTCAACATTATCGTTAAAATATTTACTAAAATAATTTTAAAGATCCTCGATATCTTACTAGGACTACCTTTGTTTAATATTTTCCAATATGCTTTTGAGTTTCTAGATCTTAAATTGTTTAATTTCGTTTTCATCTGAATTTTATGTGCAGTAACCGCTGACTTGAGCGTTTTATGATATTTGCGTTCCTTATCGTATAAATCTTCTTTAAATATCATACCTTTTATATAATCTTTTGGCTTTTCTGAAATTCTGTCTTGCTGATTTTCAATCTTTAGTGAACCATGGCTTTTTGAAATTGTTATGTTTTGTCATAGGTTGGGTAGTAGGAAAAGCATGTTTAGCAGTATCGACGAAAAATTTCACTCAAAGTATTTACAGTTTCATTAATAAAAGTTACATTTTCAATTTCATTATTACACATGTTATCTACCAAATTCTCTATATACAAGTATCTTTCAGATACTGACTGTACAAACTTATCCTTTTCAATATCATTCCATTTTTTTGGTTTGGGAGTAAAATAATCATCTTCGGAAACCTTATTATAACAATCGTTTGTAATATTACATCTTTTAAGTAGACTTAAGTGCAATGGACAGTGTACATCTGACAAAAGAGAAGAAAATTCATTAATAGAAAAATCATCTACTAATTTAAACAGTTCAAAATTCCCTATACAATAATCTACAACACTGGCCTTCTTATACATATTAGTTTACCGACATCTCGGTCTTCGCCCATTCTACCATTTAAAATAAAGATAATACAGTGTTTACACATGTCTAATAAATGCCCGCCATAATTATTACGTACTTGATCTTGAGAAAATCTTGTCTTTGTTACATGTATTTCTTCAAATTTATTTATATCCTGGTCATCAAGATCATCATCTATAAAATCAGGAGAGTTTGCTCTTCTTATTACTACTATTAAAATCGCCTAAAGGACAAATACATTTAACATCATTACTAGAGTTTAATCATTCGTTTTCGATTTCTTCAAAACAATCAAGTGTATAGATTAATTAGGCAGGAGGTATGATTATATGTTACACCAAACAATACATTGCCATCATTGTTGAAAATAGAATTATTCATTTCAACCCATAGTACATTATCATTGTCTGTTTTTATTTGAGATACATATTTTACATATTCATCCTTGATATATACAACAATACCACCAGATTTGATGGTTGATAATGACTTTCTATGTTTACAAAATGAAGTGTAGCCTTCAATATCTAATAAGTCTGCACTATCTGTCTTAGACTCTGTGATACAGATCATATCATGTTTTGTAATAAATTCTAAAAATTCTGGGCATTTAAGTTTGCTATAGTGAGACCATTTACATTAATACTAGTTATTTTAAATGTAGTGTTAAGGGCAAGCATATATAGGTAACCACTGTTACCATGACATCATTCAACAAGCACAGGTAATTACTGTTACTATTACATCATTCAACAAACATAGGTAACCACTGTTACCATTACATCACTCTACAAACATAGGTAACCACTGTTACCATTACATCACTCTACAAGCACAGGTAATCACTGTTACCATTACATCATTCAACAAACATAGGTAATTACTGTTACCATTACATCTCTCTACAAACATAGGTAACCACTGTTACCATTACATCACTCTACAAACACAGGTAACCACTGTTACCATTACATCTCTCTACAAACACAGGTAACCACTGTTACCATTACATCACTCTACAAACATAGGTAATTACTGTTACCATTACATCATTCAACAAGCATAGGTAACCACTGTTACCATTACATCATTCAACAAGCATAGGTAATTACTGTTACCATTACATCATTCAACAAGCATAGGTAACCACTGTTACCATTACATCATTCAACAAACATAGGTAACCACTCCATTACATCACTCAACAAACATAGGTAACCACTGTTACCATTAATTCACTCAACAAACATAGGTAACCACTGTTACCATTACATCATTCAACAAACACAGGTAACCACTGTTACCATTACATCACTCTACAAACATAGGTAACCACTGTTACCATTACATCATTCAACAAACACAGGTAACCACTGTTACCATTACATCTCTCTACAAACATAGGTAATTACTGTTACCATTACATCTCTCTACAAACATAGGTAACCACTGTTACCATTACATCTCTCTACAAACACAGGTAACCACTCCATTACATCACTCTACAAACACAGGTAACCACTGTTACCATTACATCTCTCTACAAACACAGGTAACCACTGTTACCATTACATCACTCTACAAACATAGGTAATTACTGTTACCATTACATCATTCAACAGGCATAGGTAACCACTGTTACCATTACATCATTCAACAAGCATAGGTAACCACTGTTACCATTACATCACTCTACAAACATAGGTAATTACTGTTACCATTACATCATTCAACAAGCATAGGTAACCACTGTTACCATTACATCATTCAACAAACATAGGTAATTACTGTTACCATTACATCATTCAACAAGCATAGGTAACCACTGTTACCATTACATCATTCAACAAACACAGGTAACCACTGTTACCATTACATCTCTCTACAAACATAGGTAACCACTGTTACCATTACATCACTCTACAAACATAGGTAACCACTGTTACCATTACATCATTCAACAAACACAGGTAACCACTGTTACCATTACATCACTCTACAAACATAGGTAACCACTGTTACCATTACATCATTCAACAAACACAGGTAACCACTGTTACCATTACATCTCTCTACAAACATAGGTAACCACTGTTACCATTACATCATTCAACAAACATAGGTAACCACTGTTACCATGACATCTCATTACAAACATAGGTAACCACTGTTACCATTACATCATTCAACAAACATAGGTAACCACTGTTACCATTACATCACTCAACAAACACAGGTAACCACTGTTACCATTACATCTCTCTACAAACATAGGTAACCACTGTTACCATTACATCACTCTACAAACATAGGTAATTACTGTTACCATTACATCACTCTACAAACACAGGTAACCACTGTTACCATTACATCACTCTACAAACATAGGTAATCACTGTTACCATTACATCTCTCTACAAACATAGGTAACCACTGTTACCATTACATCACTCTACAAACATAGGTAACCACTGTTACCATTACATCACTCCACAAACACAGGTAACCACTGTTACCATTACATCATTCAACAAGCATAGGTAATTACGGTTACCATTACATCACTCAACAAGCACTAGTAATCACCGTTACCATTACAACACCATCACTGAACAGTTACCAATCTCAAAGGTCTTTCACAGATTGCATGTCACATGGAACTTCACGAATAAGATTCAGGTACCCATAGGTCATAGCACATAGTTTTTAGATTCAAAATGTTGGTGGAATTACAGATTCAAAATGTTGGTGGAATTAGGCACAAGAGATGACTAGCTTAAGTAAAGGGTTGTTAAGTTTGCATGTTTGTCTATTGTAAGATTATAATCATGTTTATATAACAAAAGTACTTTGCAATCAATGTGGACATGTACATATTACCATTATCTTCATGACACAGAATGTCATATTTGATTTTCCAAGAGCATTAATTACTCTTAATTCAGATGAACATGCCAAAGTTATTTAAGCATTCAAGTTCCTTCTTGTTATTCTAACAGGATTGCAGATAAATTAAATACCTAATTCTAAAATCAAATTCCACGACTTGGTCAATTGTCAACAGGACCAATTCTTGTGACACAACCGTTCTTGACAAAAAATACAGTTCTTCGTAATAAACACATACTCGTCGATTTTATTTCTACATGGCGAAACATTTTCCCTCTTGCATAGGGACTTATCAGCAGATAAGCTTACCCCTACTTTAGCCCATTTTCAGTGCACTATCCCCCTGGTTAATATACCTGTTAAAATATAGTAATGCTGTCTGGTAAGTGTACACATCCTGTAAGTCAGAGCACATTCACATTTATCTGTGGTCGACCTATTAACTCAGTTAAACATGTAAAAAGCCATGTACATGTAACAAAATAAAGTGACATCTCATATCATGGAAATGAGGAAAATATTATGAACTTTTAAGTTGTCTATCGTGTCTATGTTCAGACTTACCAGAATAAGCTGTATATGAAGATAGAAAGGAATTAACATGCACTCGTGAATCTCTACACATTGTAAAATTGATTGTTTATTGGCTTTTTCAATATTTACCTGACACTGAGAATTAAACACAATTATTTTACAATATATACTGAGTATGTTTAATACCTTGTAGGAATTGACTGACATGTACAATGTTTCAGGAATTGGAAGAGCTGCTTTCGGAGGATAAACTGGTTGGTGTTCCATTACTGGTATTTGCAAATAAACAAGATTTGGAGAATGCGACACCATATGGTGAAATTGCTGAGGGAATGGGCCTTCAGTCTATACGTAGCAGAAGTTGGAATATCTTTCCATGTTCTGCCAAAACTGGCGAAGGTTTGGATGTAAGTTTTCATCATTCTGTCTTCTACAGTCATGCCACATCCCTCTCTCTATCCAGATAAAGTTTTGGTGCAAATTTCTTCTGCTGTTTACAGTTCAGTCAGATCATGTGTTATTATCCAAATTTTTGGCATGAATGTTCATGTGGAGTCTAACAAGGACAATATGGACTTAATTTGGGAAAATAATTTCTACCTTTAGCTCAGCTGTCCAAAGGGCAAGTGAGCTAACATGGTGGCACGATGTCGTGCAGCCATCTGGCATCAACTTTTGCAATAATGGTAAACAACTTCTTCTCAATAACCAAACAGCCGAATTAAAGTACTGATATTAGATCTGTAGCATGCTGGGATGAAGGGCTACTAACTTAATTCAAATTAATGACCTTGATCAACATCCAAAGTCACAGGAGTCAAATATGTTAAAATGTTGAAACAACTTCTCAATAAAAAAGTGGCCCAGATACCTGACATTAAGCCTGTTGCATGCTGGCATTAGGGGCTTGGCTATAAAGTTTGTTCAAACAAATGACCTTGACCTACATTCAAGGTCAAGGGATCAAATAGGCTAAAATTATTGAACAACCTCTTCTCAATAACTAAGAAGCCCCTGAGACCTTATGTTGGGCTTGCAGCATGCTTGAATAAATGGCTACAAATGAATGACCTTAACCTACAATCAAGGTCACCTGGGGCAATTGGGCTTGTTGTGCCCATTGAATTTTGAGTGATCCAGAAACAAAATGGCAAAAATACTGCCATTGTTATGTCTGTTTCTTGAAATGTACTGGATTTGTTATTGCTATGTATATCTTGAAAAGTACTTGAAGGATATTTTTTTCAGACTAAACAGGTAAGTCCCTAATCCCTAATGGGCATCAAGCAGTTATCTTTAATTTTGAGTAATTGGAGTTTGTTATTGCTATTTCTTCAAAAGTATTGGCAAAATATTTCTCAAAGTCTAAAATTGGTACAAAAGTGAGATGCTTAACAACACAGTAAAACCTCAATTGTTATGGATTAATTTTACAATGTATATATGGGCTGTGAGGGATGATAAACGTAATGGTTTTGGGGACATCTGTTATGGTCCCCATTACAATCAGTACTTGTTAAACTTTGATTCTGATTGGAAAAACGAAATGGCCAATAGGCAGCCATTTTGGATTTTGACAATTGGAGATTGTTACTGCTATTTCTTGAAAAGCACTGGCGGAATATTTTGAATCTGATCAGGAAAATAAAATGGCCAAGATGCCTCTGGGATGTATGTCTTAATCTAATTTTTTTTTTTACATATTTTAGAGTTTACTTTTTGGACAATTATTGCCAGGTCTAAATAATTTGATTATTAATTCACAAACAAACAAAAAGTATCATTGCATAGGGTCAGACATGCATTTTATGCGCCCTATTTGCTGTGCTCTTGTTAATTATGTTGTCATGTTGTCTTTGAATCTGTCTGTCCCAGGCTAACCTCAAATATAGCAGTGTGTATACATGTAGGCTACTCTGAATATCCACGTGTGACAAATAGAACAACAAGAAAATGGTTACATATTCTTTATTTGTCTTTATGAATTCATCCTCGCAAGCCAAGGCTTCTGATTACGTTACACTCCACGAACCCTTGGCAGATATAGTCATGTTTAAACTATCACGCCCTGGAATCCTAGGACATCCATTCAAATCACGTTTTACATTCAGACTTGGTTTCGCAGTAAATAAAAATTGCGCTGCCCAGTATAGAGCTACCTTGTCGATTATGTCATTGCATTTTACCTCAATACAGAGACTACAGTCTTTGGGGAAACATTCACAGTGTTTGATCAATTGATAGAAGTTACTGATCACATATCAAAATGACACAAGCCTCCATGTGTGTCTGTAAACATCACTGATGAAGTATTGTACATTGGTAACACTTGTTTTGATTGGTCGAAAATTTCATGCATAAAGGGTGGTAATTTTGAAATCTCCGCTAGAGGGCGAGAACTGACGACTATATCTGCCAGGGGTTCATGGAGTGTAACATAATAAGAAAGGCTAGCGAAGATGTCATGAATCAGGTGGTGACTGACATGAACTCATAACACTTAACTTACCTTGTAACTTACCATTTCACTAGTCATCTGTAACTTCGCAGTCTATATATCTAAATGGAATAAACGATGTATTAAAGTATTTCCATAAAATGTTTTAGGCCTAGTCATAGATCCATATTATAATCCAAGATGGCGGCCAGAATGTTCCTTCTTGCATAGGGTCTTATCCAGGGATAAGCCCACCTCTACTTTTGCACATTTTCAGTGCACTAGCCCCCTGGGCTTATCCCGGGTAAAATACGGTAATTTTCACAGGCCCTTCACATCAGTTGACCTAAAAATGGCACATTAGGGTATGTTTTGTTCATTTTTCGTTGAAAATAATTCAATCTTGATTGGAAACATTTCAAGGACTCTTTTGAATTAATTGAAAGGTCTCAAGAAAATATGTTTTGATAAGAAGAATTATTAAGAAATGTTTTAAATATATTACTCATATAATACTGGGTAGTCACATACAGACTTACAATGTTTTGGTGGTGACTATTGCATAAAAATGTATTTGCATTCAGTAAACAAAAACATTTTCATTCTCTGTACAGGAAGGAATTGTATGGATCCAAAAGAAGGCCCTGAATAAGGACCAAGGCAAAAAGAAATAATAGAGTATTCACATGGAAACAATTGCTGCCTCTGGCACTGGGAAATCTACACACTATTGTAATGCTATAATGGACCTCAACATGGAGATGTGACTGTTCAAGGAGAGTACGCAACATTCTATAAGGATGGGGATCGACGGCTCACTGCTTGCTATTGGGAAGCTTGAAATGAGGACAACATAGATCTAAGAACATATATCACAGGAAGCTGTGCACTGGCATAGCTCATAAGAAAGTGCATGTATGATATTTTTTTCATCAGACTTTCCATTGTGACATTAAAGACTTTTCATTTTGAAGGTGGTTAAAGTTTAGACTAAATGTCAATCCCAAAATGCTACCTTTTGTTTGATATCAGGATGAAGATCCAATTTTGTTTGTATGAAATCAAAATAAGCAATTGACATTATTATATGCACTAGATTGCATTTTTCAAATAAATAATCATAATTTGAGCAAAGTACAGGATATATATATATATTATATATATCTGAAAATAGCCGGAATTTCAGTTTCATTTCACAATATAGATCTTATATGTTCTGTTTTCTTGAATGTTTAGTGATTTTGAAAAACATCAAGTTACTACTCTCAGTCTTTTTCTTCATTTTACACCATAATTTTATTTGTCCCATCACCAGCATTGACGTAATTTTTGCCGTCCATATATCAGTCAACCTCAAATTCCAATGTATTTTGAAACATGTGTACATCTAATAGAGAAAGTTGTTGTAAGTGTCACTCTAGCCAGGGACAATATTGCAGGTGGAATCTCTTTCATTATCGATATTCATAACCCCAGACCCTCTATACTTCTTTATTTAAACATTGAATTACATACTCTTGAAATTGTCCCTTGGTTATCATTAATCATGATATTAAGTTTTCTGTTTTTTAAGCTGTAGAAGGTAGTTTAAATCATAATTTACTGGTAAATACCTGATGTGTTAACTAGAAAAGTATTTTGATGTTTTAATTTTGGTATTGCCTCCTGTCCTTATTCCATTTAGTACATCTGTTGTACAATATAACAAATTAAGAAAAAGCTACCATTTTGTTACCAATGTTTGTAATTTTGGATGTTAGGAAAATGTCATACCTGTCATCGTGACACTTGAACGAGAAGTCTTGAGTTGAATACCTTAATGGAAAATTGGAAGTGTAGTAGGACTGTTTTACATTGACAGTTTTACATGTTTATCATTTCATCACAAAACAGGTACATCATGCATCACATTTTCTATTACACTCTTAAGTGTGAAAACACAAACAATTGCCTCATTTACCAGTACATTTTATGTATGATTAAATACACTGACATGATCATGAAATATCTGTACAGATAATAGGTTTAAGATATGTTACCAGATGTATCCTATTTTCTCTTATTTATATTTATGGTTGTTAATATGCTTGTCAATGTACTTCATTGTTGTCTCATTCCATACTCCTTTTGCTTCCATTGGTAAATCAGTTTTTTTGCCATGGATTCAAGTGTTAAACTTATACACTGTGATAGAATGTACTTGTATGGTGTATTAGAGCTCCTTATCAGAAGCCTTCTAGATTTCAGAAAAAGATAAATGTTTTGATTTTTGACCCATTTCCCCTAATAAATTGATGAAAAATCATTACAGTGCAAGTATATCCAAATATTACTTGTTTCTGGGCCATTGTAACTGGTTATTTTAAATAACAAGGAAACATCTATCTATCATGGTGTGGTAAAACGTGTCCGTCCAGTTGTTTAAAACATATCCCTGTATTATGTGTCTTTTTCTCACTTTTTAAGTATTGTAAATTTTCACTATGTACATACACGGTAAATTGTAAACTGTGGAAACATGTACCGGAAAGCACAAAAGGTCAAAGATAATACAACAGGCAACATATTTATCGGTTGTGGTTGAATTAGGATCAGATGAAGATCTGCAGAAATATTCATAACATGTATATAATGTTTACACTTAGAAACAGACATAAATCATCGAGACTTTATAGACAATCTAAAAGTAAAATTCTTAAGTAAAACTGTTTTTATAGTCAAAATTTACTGGTCTAATTAATTTGGACTTATTTTATTAAATTGATTTAATATATTGATACCTGAATGTGATTTTCCAAGATACCTAACATTTAACATATGATATAAGGAGAAAAATAAACTAATTGCAAGTGAACAACTTTTCATGTGTTTCTTTTTAGCTTGCCATCATCACATTCATGGTTGAGGTAGCCATGTTGGATTTAGAGAGTTGAACTTTGTCAGTGCTGTTACTGAGAAAGTAATATAAAATGTTTTCACATAATCACATAATTGACAATAATCGTACTAAAAGTCGGAATTTCAATGGTCATTACTTGTCCATTTTGTCTTTTGGGGCTGATCCAGATCAGAAACAGATGGTCAACAGCCATTTACTTTTGACATAGATAAGTTTTTCCCAGATAGTACCAATAAGACCTTGCACAAATTTCACATTACCCCCCCCCCCCCGGTACTACAATTGTAGGTTCCTTATGGTCCCTACCTATGCACATTACTTTGTTACCTATAGAAATAACCCAGCCATCTTCGGTTTAGAAACAGGTTTTCTATATCACAGAAAGTACTGAATGGATGTTTTTATTGCAAAATATTCACCAACATACCTTGAACTGATTGAAAGGACTGCATGACTGATGGACATACAGACGGGGGGAAACCTATAGTCACTGGTTTAACCCATGTGACCTTGACCTACTTTCAAGGTCACATGGGTCAAACAGCTTATTAACAAGCATTCTGAGAGTACTGCTTTAAGAGAGTATTGCTAAAGCAAAGCAAAAGCTAATTTCAATCAGCGGTTATAAAGAAGTCAATTGTTAACAGACGCCACAGTATGGCATAAGCTCACTTTGGTCCTTCATAGCAGGTTAGCTAAACAAGAAGCCCAGAGGGCCTGTATCGCTCATCTGGATATTTCACCAAATATGACAAAAACTTTTACCGGGTATATGAATTATATGATAACCATTTCCTCAGTTAAGATCTATAATTGATTAAATTGGTATATGAAAAAGAATTCTACGGAAGTGGATGTGTCGCCTGCACAGCAAGCTAGGATTTGAATTATAAATCTATTAATAGTAATAGTGACCTTAATTTTGACCTTTGACCTTTGAACCTGAAAACCAATCCCAAGCAAGCACTTTTGGTAAGAAAGCACTGTATGAAGATTGGGTTTGATTGACCAAAGGGAACTCAAGTTATTGCATGGAAACCAATTTTCTATTTATAGTAACAGTGACCTTGACCTTTGAACCTGAAAAGCAATCCCAGGCAAGCACTTTTGGTAAGGAAGCACTGTATGAAGTTTGTGTTTGATTGGCCAAAGGGAACTCAAGGTATTGCATGGAAACCAATTTTCTATTAATGATAACAATGACCTTGACCTTTGAACCTGAAAAGCAATCCCAAGCAAGCACTTATGGTAAGGAAGCACTGTATGAAGATTGGGTTTGATTGGCCAAAGGGAACTCAAGTTATTGCATGGAAACCAATTTTCTATTTATAGTAACAGTGACCTTGACCTTTGAACCTGAAAACCAATCCCAAGCAAGCACTTTTGGTAAGGAAGCACTGTATGAAGTTTGTGTTTGATTGGCCAAAGGGAACTCAAGTTATTGCATGGAAACCAATTTTCTATTTATAGTAACAGTGACCTTGACCTTTGAACCTGAAAAGCAATCCCAAGCAAGCACTTTTGGTAAGGAAGCACTGTATGAAGTTTGTGTTTGATTGACCAAAGGGAACTCCAGTTATTGCATGGAAACCAATTTTCTATTAATGATAACAATGACCTTGACCTTTGAACCTGAAAACCAATCCCAAGCAAGCACTTTTGGTAAGGAAGCACTGTATGAAGTTTGTGTTTGATTGACCAAAGGGAACTCCAGTTATTGCATGGAAACCAATTTTCTATTAATGATAACAATGACCTTGACCTTTGAACCTGAAAACCAATCCCAAGCAAGCACTTTTGGTAAGGAAGCACTGTATGAAGTTTGTGTTTGATTGGCCAAAGGGAACTAAGTTATTGCACGGAAACCATTGTGTGGACAACGACAATGCCATAGTAATACCTATATGTCACCTTTTCAAGGCGACACAAAAAGCATTGCTTTGTTTTAAAGAAGTCATTTATATCAAATACAGTCCAATTGATATGAATTAATAAGAAGGGGGGGGGGGGGGGGGAGGCAACCCCACCATTTGTATAATTTTGAATCCCCATGGTGATGCTACCAGGCAAATATGAGCAATATCCATTGCTGGGTACCCATAGTTTCAGAAGTCTCGTTTATATCAATATGCCAAATTGACCCCTTCTGGCCAGGCCCCCCGTGGTCAGCTATTTGTACACTTTTGAGTCCACATCCCAAAAGAATGCTTCTGACTAAATTTGGTCAAATTCCAATCAGCAATTATGAAGAAGTCAATTGTTGACGGGCAACACGGTATACCACAAACTCACTTTGGTCATTCTCACCAGGTGAGCTAAAATTGCAAGATCATTATATTGTGATTGGCATGCTTTGATAAGTAAGTAACAGACTGAAAATTTGTTCAAATGATTGGCCTTGATTTCCCTTCAAGGTCACACTGGTCAAATGTAAATTCTAAATCTAAAAACAAGACGCCCAATGGGCCTATATCACTCACCTCCCATTAATGTCATCTGAGAAGTGGGTTTAAAATGAAGCATCTTTGACTTAAATGACATTGAAAAATATAACAAGATAATTAATTTGAATATCAATGCCCCAAGGTGGCAGCCGTTCATCCCTGTACATCGCTGGCCAAAAGTCATCATTCTTAGCCTTTTAAATTTTCCTTAGAACTTGTTTAATTGTTTCTAAGAAATTTGACCCCTGTGACTCTGCCAGAAGGGTAAGTGAGCTTATGCAATGGTACTGCTGTGATCATCCATCTATCAGCGGTAAATTATTTTAGGTCAACTCAGAAACCTTCCTGGGCCAAAGGTCAACCTAAATTGTGGATTTTATGGCCCCAAACCCCCAGGCAACTGAGAGGCGGGCCAAAAGGGGTCAAAATAACACTAATAACACAAAGCCATAAATGTCCAAAGCAGTCCATTTTAATTGAAGTGTAAATTTATCAAATAATATTTCATGGTCATATTGTTAAGTTCTACTAAGCATTTCACTGAATGCACATCTTTTACTCCATTATGTCTAATCCATCTTCCTTACGCTTTTCTTTCCCTTTTAATATAGCATCTTTGAAAAGCCTACAATACAGTTCTATTGATTTTAATGAATCATCATTCCCTGGAATTGGGTAAGTGATTATTCTTGGATCAGAGTTAGTGTCCACCACACCTATGGTAGGAATCATCATCTTAGCACTCTCAACAATGGCAGTGTGTTGTTCAAACACAGAATTTAATGTACTTAGGAAAATACAAGTGTCCGGTAGGCGTGTGACAGAGCCAAACTGCTGTGTAGCATTGGTGAATGTTCCTCCCCTCCAGTACCTACAATGACTGTACTCTCCTGCTTCTTCTGCTGTCTTCTCAACCAGAGGCATACTTAGAGCATTTTTTGTGATAAACAAAATCACACCTCCTCGATATGCTATATGTGCTAAAAAATTTAATGCTATTTTCATATTCTCAACTGTCTTTCCAAGATCTAGAATGTCTACTCCGACTCTGTTTCCATATATGTAGGGCAACATGTATTCATTACGAACTCCTGATTTGTGACCAAAATGAACACCTGCATCGAAGAGTTCTTCCACTTTGACCAAACCTTTCACTTGGAAATAGTCATCATGTTTCAATGGATTGCCAATTATTTTTTCTGGAAAGAAAAACAAGATCAACTTTAGATAAAACAACTTTAAACCATAACATAGAAAGATGTTTTAGTTCCCCCTTTCAGATTTTAATGAAATGCTTTGGCAAGTTTGATAACAAAAAGTACAAGGGCCTTATATCAGATAGAGTTTACATCAACCTGACAACCTAACCCAAATTTGAATTATTTCCAAGGAAAACTAAGCAAATCACATCAAATATTATTTTCTTATAAACTATACTTAATTTAACCCCTCTAACAGGAAAAACACAAGACTGTAAGGTCATGAAATTCACAATTGTTGTAAAGCACTTTTAATTTAAATTGAACAAAATATATTTCTTTTGGTTGATGAAATTTTTGAAACATCAAGATCAGTCAACTTAATCCCTTTTGGTCCCTGGGAAATGGGGACCATATCATTGATTTTTATGTTACAGTTATATATATATATTGCATTGCATTGAAACAAAGTATCATAAATATAACATGACAAGCACAAGAATTACACGTAAATGTCTTTCATGTCCCTGCTTCTATAACTCCAAATAATCGTATAAGCTGTAGTGGAGCTCAGAATCTGGAATGTGTGTTGGGATGGCCATACATATCTTAGGGAGAAATTAAGCACACTTCCAAGTTCATAGCTACGCATAGATATTGGTATAGTCTAGGTTTGGCTATGATAGCACATATATTTATATTGTATGTACTAATAAGTCTAGAACTTAAGATCTAGAGAGAAAATAAGCTCAACACCCCCTCTCCTATCTAAATGGAAAAAACTTTAACATTGTACAATTAATTAACAAAGTTGAATAAACAGTAAACTGTAGTGGATATTCAGAATCTGAAATATGTGAAATATATAAAAGCCGTTCATACCAAAAAGTACACATATATTCCAGATTTGGTTATGACGACACATGTATATTTAGCAACAAAATTAAGTTCAACATCCTGCTAAATGTAAAGCTTCAAAACTGTACAATTAATTAGCATAGCAAAGTCCTATTAACAGTAATTAAACTGTAGGAGAAATTCAGAACCTGAAATTTGTGTTGGGATGACCATGCATAATTAACTTGAAAAAAAAAAGAGGTGAAATTCCCACCTAACAGGAAACTCGAGTAAGTCTAAGACAGGCTTTAATCATAAAAGAAATGGTGTGCAATTGTTTAATTTTGCTCTTGCTCATAAACAGAACTATAAAACATGTTTGGTGAGAATAGCTCTAGTGTAATTATTATTTGTTGATCTGTCACCCGCAGTGTCATAAAAGTAACACCTATATCATTATGTACATGTATGTCTCACTCTTTGCCTCCATCTCATGCTCATATACCAGACAAAAATAATAAATGTGACCATGCCTATGAAGGGCTCTGAATCTACAATAGGAATCAATTGTATTGTATGTATAAGATAATTTTTCTTTTGCTTCAATCCAAATAACACATGCACAGTACTGCACACTGACACATGTGTATGTGCACACATGTGTATGTCTCTGTTTACTGCCTGCCCATGTCTTACCATCTAAACCCGTTGTGTGAATCTCTTGGCTTTCGTTGGTAATACTGTACAGTCTGCTGTTTCCCTGGCAAGAGATGGAAGAGGCACACGGAATATCTATCACCTTCTTTTTCACAAGAGAATGCACTGGACAACTTGCAGCATGTTTGCCTGGTATGAAAAAGTTCAAAATGACATCTAGATATATATACAGATATCATATCTACACGATTTCCACAACTGAAATAAAATCAGTCTTACAATATTCTTATTTGAAGTATTTCATCAGTACAAGTTGCATTCTGATAAGATAAGAAATAATCACAAGTTGGTTTAGCCTGGGATATACATATGTATAAGGGCCAGAAATCTTACAAAATACTGGGCCGTCACACTCGTTAAACAAAATCATCATCATGGGTGAAAACGCATGAAAACAATTATCTGCACCAATTCTATGCCAAGAAGATTGATTTCTTCTATTTGTAAACACCTTTTAGAAGAAAATTTAACATACAACACTGATTGTTATTGCAAAACGTACTTGAAATCTTGTGGAACAGTCTGTTTCTGGCAATCGTTACGACTTTGCTTCTGACCGCGGCCATGATTGTTTCAAAACCGGATGTAAAACATTTAGGCGCATTCGAAACGGTCTAGCACCTGAGGCCTGTTCGTTTACGCACAAACTGGTTCGCCAATTTTTAATTTTCATTCGTAATATCAAATATTTTGATACTGGTGGTGCGCAAGAACGTGTTACAGCACGTGAAGATAAAAAAAAGTGATATCTAGCCATACTATGGCAAGCCGTTTTAACATTTAATCCCATTTCCTCTTAAGGTAAAATATGCTTCAAATTTATTTCACTTAAGTGAAATACTTTTTACCTTAAGGTTAAAAGACTTTTTTTTGCATTATGTTTTATTTCACTTAAGTGAAAAAGAATTTCACTTAAGTGAAATAAATCTTATTCATCTTAAGGGAAAAATTTTTTTCACTTAAGTGAAATAAAACATAATGCAAATGCTGCTGCTGAGTAAATCGGACACCCACTCTCATGAATCAGATATGGACTAGTCCATCTATTGATCAAGCATTGGGTGTTTAATTTCCGACCAATTCGAGACCTTTTCTCTACTTCATTTGTTGTTAGTAAAATCAATACTATTTCCCATATGATTTACTTTCACTTATGTTTTAATTCCATTAAATATATGTTTTATTTATTTCCCTTATGATAAGTGATAAGAACGTATCAAAGTTAAAGTTTACTCACACTGTTTCTTAGTTGACAGGTCCAAGGGGTTCATTCCATTATACCATGGGGTGGATAGGAGGACAGAGTGACTTTATTGACATATGGTCAGTTTTATTTACCTTAAGATGAAAAGAATTTCACTTAAGGGACAAGTATTTTGCATTATGTCTGCACATACTTTTTTTCACTTAGGTGAATTCTTTTGGTCTTAAGGGATTTTAACATTTATTTGCATTATGTTTTATTTCACTTAAGTGAAAAAACATCCCCTTAAGAGGAAATGGGATTAAATGTTAAAACGGCTTGCCAGATATCAAGATATGCAAAGGAAAACAAACACATACTATGGCAAGCCGTTTTAACATTTAATCCCATTTCCTCTTAAGGCAAAATATGCTTCAAATTTATTTCACTTAAGTGAAATACTTTTTACCTTAAGGTTAAAAGACTTTTTTTGCATTATGTTTTATTTCACTTAAGTGAAAAAGAATTTCACTTAAGTGAAATAAATTTTATTCATCCTAAGGGAAAATCTTTTTCACTTAAGTGAAATAAAACATAATGCAAATGCTACTGTTGCATAGATAGGACACCCACTCTCATGAATCAGATATGGACTAGTCCATCTGTTGACCAAGCATTGGGTGTTTAATTTCTGACCAATTCGAGACCTTTTCTCTACTTCATTTGTTGTGAGTAAAATCAATACTATTTCCCATATGATTTACTTTCACTTATGTTTTAATTCCATTAAATATATGTTTTATTTATTTCCCTTATGATAAGTGATAAGAAGAACGTATCAAAGTTAAAGTTTACTCACGCTGTTTCTTAGTTGACAGGTCCAAGGGGTTCATTCCATTATACCATGGGGTGGATAGGAGGACAGAGTGACTTTATTGACATATGGTCAGTTTTATTTACCTTAAGATGAAAAGAATTTCACTTAAGGGACAAGTATTTTGCATTATGTCTGCACATACTTTTTTTTCACTTAGGTGAATTCTTTTGGTCTTAAGGGATTTTAACATTTATTTGCATTATGTTTTATTTCACTTAAGTGAAAAAACATCCCCTTAAGAGGAAATGGGATTAAATGTTAAAACGGCTTGCCAGATATCAAGATATGCAAAGGAAAACAAACACATACTATGGCAAGCCGTTTTAACATTTAATCCCATTTCCTCTTAAGGCAAAATATGCTTCAAATTTATTTCACTTAAGTGAAATACTTTTTACCTTAAGGTTAAAAGACTTTTTTTGCATTATGTTTTATTTCACTTAAGTGAAAAAGAATTTCACTTAAGTGAAATAAATTTTATTCATCCTAAGGGAAAATCTTTTTCACTTAAGTGAAATAAAACATAATGCAAATGCTACTGTTGCATAGATAGGACACCCACTCTCATGAATCAGATATGGACTAGTCCATCTGTTGACCAAGCATTGGGTGTTTAATTTCTGACCAATTCGAGACCTTTTCTCTACTTCATTTGTTGTGAGTAAAATCAATACTATTTCCCATATGATTTACTTTCACTTATGTTTTAATTCCATTAAATATATGTTTTATTTATTTCCCTTATGATAAGTGATAAGAAGAACGTATCAAAGTTAAAGTTTACTCACGCTGTTTCTTAGTTGACAGGTCCAAGGGGTTCATTCCATTATACCATGGGGTGGATAGGAGGACAGAGTGACTTTATGGACATATGGTCAGTTTTATTTACCTTAAGATGAAAAGAATTTCACTTAAGGGACAAGTATTTTGAATTATGTCTGCACATAATTTTTTTTCACTTAAGTGAAATTCTTTTTGTCTTAAGGGATATTAACATTTATTTGCATTATGTTTTATTTCACTTAAGTGAAATTCTTTTTACCTTAAGCAGAGACATATATCTGTATATATGTCTCTGCCTTAAGGTGAATAAATTATTTGCATTATGTTTTTTTCACTTAAGTGAAATTCCTTTTTCACTTAAGTGAAATTCCTTTTTCACTTAAGTGAAATTCCTTTTTCACTTAAGTGAAATTCCTTTTTCACTTAAGTGAAATTCCTTTTTCACTTAAGAGGAAATGGGATTAAATGTTAAAACGGCTTGCCATATCACATCTAACGGCAGTTTGGTAATTGTATTATATGTCGAATTAAAATGAACTACATTGTATAATTATTATTATAGACGGTATATCATTAACGTTTGCATTTCTTCAACCCAGTAGAAATTACTGTAAATAGTCAAAATTATTGCAGACCATTGTTACCCACTTGAAAAACTCCTATAAGTACCCAACTACAGGTATACAATGTACATACGCACCTAAACATAAATTGTACGAACGACTTGTCAACTTAATCAGCATGATAGTATTAGTACCGTCTTCTCAACTTGATCAGAACGATAGTATCAGTACCACATTCTCAACTTGATCAGTGGTGGTGGGGGTGGTGGTGGTGATGGTGGTAGTGGTAGTGGTAGTGGTAGTAGTAGTAGTAGTAGGAGGAGGAGGACGAGGAGGAGGAGGACACCATAACTAACTTCATATACGTGCTGAAAAATATCTTCGCATGGCCCTACGGTTTCTACGGAATGTTACTAAAGCATCAAAATTCAAGACAAAAGAGAAAGAGAAAATCACCGTGGAATGCAAAGTCACTATATGTATCACCATACTTCACAAAGAAAGTTTGCGTTATATATGCTATTATTTCAGCCAGAGACCTATATACTAGGGATTCGCAACAACCGCTTTTCTCGCAGAGTCACGACCTCACCTATTGTTCTCATAACCGGAGGTATATTTAGCACGAGATCTATAGCGAGACCAAGCGCTGCGGCTGCGCAATAGGTGGATATCGGAGTTGTTTATATTAGTGACATGTGCCGTGCCAAGAGATGGCGACGACTGTCTGTGCACATATTAGGACCGAGACCACAATTAGCTTCGCTATATGTTTCATTGTAACATTAAAATTCATAGAAAATTCCCAAAATCTCATATCCAATTTTCCAACTCACCTGGCCAAGACCAACATGTGAGAAGCAAAATATAAAAGTTTCAACATAGCATGTTCAGCATTTTCTGGAGTTAGCTGTCAAAATGTGTCACCAACGTGGATTATATACATCCGGGTCAGGGGTAGAGGTCAAATCAGGACTTTTCACACAGGACCCTGGCGCACAAAATACATGATCAATAATAATATTTTACATCACAAAACATAGATTGACATCTCTACTATAAATTTACATTAAATTCATAGACAAAAATCAAGTTCAAACAGGCATTTGATTTATTTCCATGAAATACATACATTTCTGAGGGGACTTCATTCGTGGGGCCTGAACCCGGAAGTACTTAATTGTGGTCTCAGTCCTATTATGTCACCGCGTTTGGCCGAGATAACTTCACACTGGCGATAGTTATACCTATGTACTGTAATGTATATCGGCAGATGTGAACAACGATGCAATGCACTCTGGGATAAATCACCCGATCTTCCGCTCGGCGGTGACGTTTGGTAAGCCAATGAGCTTGTTGCGAATCCCTAGTATATAGGTCTCTGTTTCAGCAAACAATAATAGCATGACATTTGCAATACACAGACGTACAATTTATATGGAATCCTCAGTAAAACATTCAGGATAAGGAGAAAATGATTTTTTGTGGAAAATGGCAAATATCGACCAGATGAAGGAAGACTGTCGTGAGTTTGCTAATAAATTCACTGACAGGCATGGATTCCATCTCTATGGATATAGAAAGACCTATGGACCAATGCCAATCACAACGTCCCGGGAATATGCTACAACTAGCCCTTAGATAAATCAAGAGGTTTTCGCCACAAGACGCGCAGCTACAACCGCGCTAGGAGATTCAACTCTCCCAATGACCGCGCGACGAAGATTACCAAGAAAGCAACAAAAAGTGCCTGTAAGAAAACAAGTACACAATGACGACCTTATCAACATCATATCGCAGGACTCAAATCCAAAACGTTTTGAGCTTTACCAACAGAGAAAACATGGTTCCGAAGTGGGGAACACGGCATCAGGAAACCGTCCCCTTGCAAGACACAACTTGATTTTAACCTTTAAGGGACCTGACCAAATGTGTCGACAGCTAGAGTCAAAAAATGTCTCTCGAACTTTTCCGAAGCGTTTAACAGGGTCCCACATGTCAGGCTGCCACACAAGCTACAACACTACGTAGTGAGGTGACATCCAGAGTTGTATAGCTGACGTCTTAAATAGAAACTCTAAGCCGACCCCGACGCTCTGAAAAGTTTAGGAAGTCACACCATAGAGGAGGTAGATTAAGCAAAATACTTCGGAGTGAGCAACCAGAATAACATCAGCTGGAAAAAACATATCAACCGGGCTATTAAAGCTAACACTTGATTTTTCTTGCAATGAAACATCTTATCAGTTACCACTTACCACGAATCACCAATGATCTGTGATATGACACTTGTAAGGCCAGTAATGGCCAGTGTAATTTGGAATTCCTCGCCAGCCAACAGCAACCAACTGGAGATAGTTGTTCTTCAGCAGCCCCAGTGGCCAGCATTTCTGGAACGTAGGTCAGAGACCAAACCTGTGATGATGTACTGCATTATATACCAATAAGGGAATATGACCGTATAGTTGTATAGTTGTTTTATCTGCACCATATGCGATTCTACTAATACAAAAGATGATGATGAACTGAACCATCACATGATAGTTCAATATCATATTTACAAAATGCATATCGAGTGGCTAATTGAAGAGAAATCCGCGCGTCTAGATATGTGCTAGTAGCTTCATATTTCGTATCATCGCGAAGTTGGTATTTTTTCTTCTGGTTATAGCATCTTCCTTTCACTTGAAAGTAAGTATAACCAGACAATGAATTAAACTGCACCATACCACTGTTTCGCCCTCCCATGACACACACGTATTTTGCAATAGTAATATTGACTAGAGTGGACAAAGGTAATATACACCATGTGTTTAATTGCATTGAGGTAAAGCGTCTTGTGTTTAATTACATTGAGGTAAAGCGTCTTGTTTTGATTACATTGAGGTAAAGTGTCTTGTGTTTAATTGCATTGAGGTAAAGTGTCCTGTGTTTAATTGCATTGAGGTAAAGTGTCCTGTGTTTAATTGCATTGAGGTAAAGTGTCCTGTGTTTAATTGCATTGAGGTAAAGCGTCTTGTTTTGATTACATTGAGGTAAAGTGTCTTGTGTTTAATTGCTTTTCTGTTTATACTCTGCCTTCCGTTCGTATTTTCTGTTTATACTCTGCCTTCCGTTCGTATTTTCTGTTTATACTCTGCCCTCCGTTTGTATTTTCTGTTTATACTCGGCCCTCCGTTCGTATTTTCTGTTTATACTCTGCCTTCCGTTCGTATTTTCTTTTCTGTTTATACTCTGCCCTCCGTTTGTATTTTCTGTTTATACTCTGCCTTCCGTTCGTATTTTCTGTTTATACTCTGCCCTCCGTTCGTATTTTCTGTTTATACTCTGCCTTCCGTTCGTATTTTCTGTTTATACTCTGCCTTCCGTTCGTATTTTCTGTTTATACTCTGCCCTCCGTTTGTATTTTCTGTTTATACTCTGCCCTCCGTTCGTATTTTCTGTTTATACTCTGCCTTCCGTTCGTATTTTCTGTTTATACTCTGCCCTCCGTTGTTGCGATGACGTTAAACTTTGATAAAATGACGTAAGTCTTTGTTTTCATTTTTCACTCTCTTTGCGTACATCGACACTAAGTGATTTAGGTTAAGGCACAACCGTTTTATGTTTATATATCAAGACACATTGTTCTAAAACACAGGCGGTATTGTAATATTTGTGGAAGGACAAAACAATTTATAAAAATAAGTCCGAACATTGTGAGCTGCATTAAATGTTTTATTTAATGATTTTTATTTATTATTTACATCGCCATGACAGTTGTTTATTTGTCGGAGAATGGCATGTCGGAAACCCCTGTAGTCTTTTCCGATTTCCTGTTCAGACACATTGGTCGCTTGTTTTGTGCCACATCACGGATGAGATTGATGAAAAGACTATACTCGTCTGGGTAGTTGTAGACGTTAGCAGACAAACGGACGTACAGGTTGTCAAGAACACAAAATATCTGTACTTGTATATCATGTTCATAAAACAGGTCATCCATCAGTCGGTACCCTTCGGCCTGCAACACAACAGTAAGTCGTTCATCAAGTCTTCGATCTAAATGCCTCACCATTCTTACATCCCGCTAATATAAACCTTCAAACATGATATACCTTAAATAATTATACCAATATGCTAAATACTCAACACGTACCGTCGACACGTCATATTGGTCCATCTTAGGTAGTCTGATCATTTTCATACAGGGCGCTTCCATGTCCCGGGGGATGGGCAGTTTGTCCGTCCCCCATTCTGCCACCATCCGGTCAGTCACGTGGTCCAATAGGGAGGAGGTGTATCCAGTAATTGCAGCCTTGCAAAATTTAAATAAACACATTTTTTGTTCATATACACTAAGAATATCATCACTTATACGTCCGATCACTATCAAGTCACATACAGAAAATCTTGTACTTTTGTGTCCAGGTATGGACAGAAATGTTCTATAAGTCGACCCATATCAGATTTTTAAAAGGGCGGTCCAGTTATGGACAGAAATGTTCTATAAGTCGACCCATATCAGATTTTTAAAAGGGCGGTCCAGTCACTAACTCCCCATAGGTTTATATCCAGTTTCATACAGATGTACACAGACAGGAGTTTGACAAAAGGATACATAATTGTGTATTTTTAGAAACAAAAACGAACATATCTTTATTGTTGATATTTCCTTCCCGATACAAGAAACACTCAGTTTGGTACATTATACTATATTGTATGTTGAATGAGAGCCCTCTTCCATGAGGACCTATTTGTTCGGACACTGATCCCAGGGTCCCAACCTTGGCAGTGGTCTTCATGCATAAATGTCTGGGAAATAAAAGTATTTTGTACCCTAAAAAAAAAAAAAAAAAAAAAAAGAAACACTCAGTTTATATAATATTTACCATTCCTCCGAGATCCTCATAGAACTTAAGAGCGTCGGGCACTGCGATGTAAGCACAATCGTCACGTGTTCCCTGCATGAAGAATTCCATGGTGAACTCCTTCAAATAATACCATGAGGTGACTAGAGGGCGGACCCAGGACTGGTGTTCTTTCTTCACGTACAAGAGGGCACACCCTCTCGGGGTATAGGCCCACTTGTGGAGATTACCTGACCATTTACAGAATATCAACATTTTAATATATTTACATCCATGTACCTACTCTACGGTGGATGGGAAAGGACAGCATAGAAGAAAAATAATTATGTTCCAATTAAATATTGTGTTCGAATGAAATAAATGTAGTATTGCTCACAGGGACTTGACCCGAATGCCCAACACACGGGCCATTATGTGTATTATAGTACCAAACCGTGAACAGAGATTTTCGTCCCAAGTCCTGTGTATTGCGTTCCAACAAAATATCATCTTTCTGGAACGAAAGGCGTTTAGAGGCGTCGTATTTCCCCCTCATTTCTGGGGTGTTGCATTCTTAGATTGCATGAGAGAAGCATGATTTAACATTATGATTTAGATAGTGAAGCAAAACCCAAAACGTCTTAAAATGTGCTATACACACTGGGGAAGGTCCAAATAAATGTAGACTGTAACAAATTACCAGGTCCCTGTGGTGTTTACCAGGTGGTTTACGAGATTTACCGGCTGCTGCGCGCGACATGGTAGTGAAATGAAAACAAGACAACAATTAATACCTTCAAATGCCTTCAATTGGTCAAGGTTCAAGTTACTGACCTGTGTAAAAATCAGGATTCAGGTCCGTAATGTCTATTGGTACCTGTCCTGGCGCATGTGCACCGTCTATCATGCACAAAACGTTGTGGTCTCGACACACCTGAATGATTTTCTGAATGGGCATGACAACTGCGGTGGGACTTGTGATGTGATCTGTGATAACAATATTAGTAGCAATAACCCAATGAAGCTCTGAAATCGTTTCTATTTATAGTAACAATAACCTAGATTTTTCTGTTAAAGTGAAATACAGTAATTTTGTTAATTCTTTTTTTAATTTCTTGAGGTTTCGGTTTGCTTTTGGATACTTTTCTATTTACACAGTACAGAATGTCTTGGCCTTTGTTCTGAAATGCGGTCTCAAGCAAGCTTGTTTGCCGATAAAGTCATTATCAATACTTAGGTAATTGTTCAAAACCTTATACAAAAACGTCTCGCTAAGTTATGACCTTGTGATAAGAAACTTGCCTATGACTGCCAGCCGTATGTGCGGGTGAGTGGAAAGGAACTGTCGGTACTGATCCACAACGTCCTCCACACATTGTATAGGATACTTGATATCCATCATATGGTAACGGGATCCTGAAATTACGTAACAGCATTAGCCAAACTACGAAAGCCTACACGTGTCATCTGGGTGTTATTATCTCGTTATGATAAAATCATCTCGTTATTAAAAGATATATTATTTTATCTCTTTATTTTATCTCGTTATGATAAAATCATCTCGTAATTAGAAGATAGATTAATTATCTCTTTATAAGAGGTAAGACCAAACTCCAGATGACAGTTATAGACTTCCGTATCCAGGTAGGGGTATGTTTAAAACAATTTAATGATATCTCCAATTCCATGTGATTTATCTATCTGACAGAAACATGTTTTTCATGTGATCTATTAAAGGGACATCACGGTAAACCAATTTTTATTTTGTATTTTTTCATATTATTGGGTATATCTTTAAAACAAATATCCTTATGAACAGTAACCATTCGAATTTGATGATATATGTACATAAAAAACATCAATTATTAATTATAAAAAGGTTATCACAATCCGTTGATCAATAGTCTGAATATGCAAATTTTGTGACATATACGATAACACGCTTGCGCACAACACACTAAAAAACCTGAAAACAAAAATGGCTTCCAATGTGAATCGACTGCGGTTGAAAACGATAACAGCTTCCGCAATGAAGAGAATAATGGGAAAATGGATAAAACATAATCCTAGAATTAAACTGGGGAAGCAGTACAATACAGTTCAAACATGAAAACAGCAGTAATACGGACGCTGCTCGTATTCTGCTTGATTGCTGGATAGTAGGTCATGACAATCTCGGTAATACACAAACTCAGTAATAGTTACATAAACTCAGTAATATTTATACAGTCTGTACCAGAACATCGCTACTGTCACTATACTACATTTTGTATATGTACAGTGTTTACACTTATTTACACATAAATTTGTGTGCCGGAATATATACAGAACGTGTTATTTAACATTTAAACCACTGTATAATATCGTTATCCCAGATGGAATATTTCGCCTTGTAAACTATCGAGTGTTTGTGTTGCCGCGATTTCAAAACAGTCACGTGATGATTTAAAAATAATTTCCGCGCTAAATTTAGAGGGGGATTCCCAACTAAATCAAGTGGTCAAGCTGGACATAGGGATTGACTGTAAACATTTGGACAGCACAGAAACATAACTGGAAAGGAACAAAACACGTATATTCAATGAAAATTACAACGTTTTTACCGTGATGTCCCTTTAACAAGAAATATCTTTTAAAAAGATAAACGGCATATCTTTAATGCTGGTGGTTATAATGTAAAACTGCTGGTGAAATTAAATCAACGAACTAATGTGTTTCAGCACGGATAACAAAATCATATCAGGTTGAATCATTTTTGGTGATAATGAGACTGCATTTGAACCAGGAATATAATTTTATCAATGTGTCATTTGGAAAGCTTACATTCAGCTTACATTCAATCTTAACTTTGTTTCGTTTTTAACTGCATATCTGCATTTTTGCATTTACCGCTACATTGACCAATCACAAACTTCATCGTGACCAGTAACGCCACCTGTCGCGTCATATCCGGGAACAAAAGAATATTATACGGCTATGCCGAAAAATAACCCGATTTCGTTAAAACCTCCCGCATACAATACCGTTATTTGATGCCTTCATATGTTCGCATGTGTATCGAATTGCCTGATATGTGTTGTCCGTTGCTAGGATACCGTCACCCTCTTTAAGGTTCATCGACTTTAGGATGGTATTTATCCCTTCAAATAGAAATACATGTACGTTAACAATTTTAATCTGACAGGCACAGGTAACTAGGGTCATAGGGAGACCGACAAAGACTTTATAAGGAATTCGAGAAATAGCGATAACTTG